>NC_137073.1:15723741-16323741 GCF_951640355.1 Cnephaeus nilssonii
ACACCATCCCCAAGGAGCAGTTGACCCTGTGGAATAGAGAAATGGTCTTTACAGACTCAGTTTTGGCACCAGTTGAGGTTACCCCGTGAGGCTAGAGGGTTGTTTTACAGGATACAGTATACGTTTTATACCAATATGTGCTGAACTTTCTCCCAAACTGGAATTTATGGGGCAAGGAAATAAGAGGTAGACGTAATACCTAATGATCAGCTTGCAAATTTTTTCTTCTTATCCCAGCAACAGTGGTCTCTGAAGAGATTTTTTTTTCTGGCCAATTTGGGATCTATTTGCTACTGGATAAACTGACCAAAAAGGAGATTCTAATGTTTTGCTGCTACACAATGGTAACAGAGGATTATGGATGGAAAGATCTCCTTGAGAGGATTCTGGAATTGCCATGTCCAGTGTAGGATTAGGATAATCTTTTTTTAAAAAATATATTTTATTGATTTTTTACAGAGAGGAAGGAAGAGGGACAGAGAGCCAGAAACATCGACGAGAGAGAAACATCGATCAGCTGCCTCCCGCACACCCCCCACTGGGGATGTGCCCGCAACCAAGGTACATGCCCCTGATCGGAATCGAACCTGGGACCCCTCAGTCCACAGGCTGACGCTCTATCCACTGAGCCAAACCGGTCTCGGCGGATTAGGATAATCTTATATGGGTAAGAACAAAAGGGCGCCAAATCTCTCAAACATGAAAGTTTAGGTTACTATATCATATTTTAATAACCTTGGACAAGTGAGATGCTGGCTAAAGACAAAGGGAACATGAGTTAGATTGTGGATAAGGAAAATTATTATTATCAACTAAGGATTCATGGCTACCCGTGGAAACGAAGACTGTATCATCCAGTCATATTTTCATCCTTCCTTTGTTATGTATATATTTATGTATTATAAATGATTGGGTAAAAGCCTGCTTATTCCTATATAAAGAAACCCTGAGTAACTTGTCTCTGTGGAGTCAAGTTGGATGAATTCCTAGCTTTCTTTTTCTTTCCTTTCCATTTGTACCTCTTTGTAAGAATACACATAGAGTATGCAGTTATTAGTTAGCTTTCAAGTTTGATTCTTGATTGTGGACATGGATACAGTAACTGATGGAATTTTGAGTTGTTTCCCAGTTGTAAGAAGGGTAGTTGCATTATGTTTGACCAGAAAATTTATCTTCTACTTAAGGGTAAATTGGTAAGACTCTTATTATTGTGTATTTAATGTCCTGCAACTGAAGGGTTATATTCTAGTGGACATTTATCATGCTTTTTGGCTTCTCCACTTCTGTAACCCTTTCCAAAGCTTAGGTAATCCCCAGTGGTCGGCAAACTGCGGCTCGAGAGCCGCGGTTTGACCCTCTGTTGACTAATGAGTTTGCCGACCACTGCCCTACCTCATAACTCTGGCTGGGTAAAAGCCTACTTATTCCCATATAAGGAAACCCTGAGTAACTTGTCTCCCAGCCTCTCTTGTAGCTGAGATGTGGGCATATGACTACCCATCAGCTATCTTGACTTAGCCTTTGACACGAAGAAGAGGAAACCAAGAGGAACTTTTTCTAGTGCAGCAGCCACTGCAGCAAGATGGATTCCCAGGGCAACAGTGCTACTAGGGGCAGCCTATGTCCAGTGACAGCTGTGTCAACGCCATGAACTCTTTTTTAAAAAAAGATTATTTAAAATTTGATTTTTAGAGAGAGAGGAGAGAGAGAGAGCGAGAAAATCAATGTGAAGTGAAACATCAATCAAGGAAACATCATTTGGCTGCCTCCTGCATGCCCCCTACTGGGGATCAAGCCTGCAACCCAGTCATGTGTCCTGGGCCAGAATTGAACCAGCAACCTTTTGGTGCATAGAATGACGCCCAAACAACTGAGCCACACTGTCTGGGGCCAAAGCCATGAACTCTTAACATTTGTGCTTGGAGGCAGCAGGAATCATTGGTATGCTAATAACACCAGTTCTGTGGCATGATGTGGGCTATTATAGCTGGTGTATGACCTTCTAAGCCTGGTTCTCCAGCTGCTCAGTGTTTTTGAAAGGTATCCATTATCATTTTCAAGAAATAATTCTCGGCTTAGCTCAGCAAAACTTGGTTTTTGTTATTTGCAACTAAGAACTGTGAGTGAGGCCGCAATGTAGCCAATTATTAGAAAAGGATTAGAACCCTGAACTGCAAAGCCATCAGTAGTCTCTCTAGCTCATCTCTGCTTCTCTCTGTGTTTGCATGTTTTGCCCTACTCTATAATCTCTTGTATCTCCTTCTATGAGGCAGTCAGGAGAGATTTGTAAACATCTGGCTCTACATATCCAGACCAAGTCATACTGAGAATGACCTGCAGCCCCTCAGCGTCAGTCCCTAGTTCCCTCCTCCAATCATGAGTCCCTCCTGGGCAGGAGGTGGTACAGTATAAATTGTGCAATGGGAGCCCACAGCCCTAAGGTTCTCATTCTCAGAAAAGTGACTCATTGTGAGCTGAGAATATATCCCAAAAGAAATCTACTCTAGGAGCCTGGAGTTTCTCAGTCATGGCATGCTGTGCTCTCTCTGATACATTTCTCCTCGTAATTACAAACAGGTTATCCTTCACACCAAATGCTTTAAAGGATTAAGCACAACTCTGTAATGCCATTGCCCCTACCCCCCTCCAGCATCCCTCTCTGCAAACACATCACTAACTCTACACAGTAAATGACCAGACATGAGAGAAAAAAAAGAGGTTTACTCAGATAACACTACAGTAATCCCAGTTTATGAACTAAGAAAATAAGAAGAAAAAAACTTAATGGAATTTTATTTTATTATTTTTTAAAAAATACATATTTTATTGATTTTTTACAGAGAGGAAGGGAGAGGGACAGAGAGCTAGAAACATCGATGAGAGAGAAACATCTATCAGCTGCCTCCTGCACACTCCCTACTGGGTATGTGCCAGCAACCAAGGTACAAACCTGGGACCGGAATGGAACCTGGGACCCTTGACTCCACAGGCTGATGCTCTATCCACTGAGCTAAACCGGCTAGGGCCTTAATGGAATTTTAAAATCTATAAACGTAAGCCTAGATCCTCCAGATGATGCAATGAGGTCTTGGAAATTTTCTCTGGGACCTGTCTCTACCTAGAGTGCTTTATCTCCAAGTTCTGACTTAGGACTTGATAATATACTTCATCATCATTGTTGAGTCCCTAGGGACCAGAGAGTAGGTGGGACAGTTCTTTTTGCTTATCTCTAATGAGGTTCTCAGGGAATTTGGTCCAATGGACATGGAAGCTACAATAAATACCCATCTCTAATTTCCCCAAACATCCTTCCTGCACAGAGGGCTACGGCCATGAACCTCTGCTCCTCATTTGCTCAGGAACTACCTATATTTCCAAGACTTTCCAAACCTTATAATAAAGAGAAGCATTGGCCAGTTCCTCATAACAAGATCATAACAGTGGAGCTGTCAATATTTCTTTACTAATAAGTGAAGTTCTTTGAAGAACCGCCTTCCAGATCTAGGAATAATAAGAGTCCTGAATCCATCAGCTGAGCTTGAGATAAACTCAGGAGTAATTGGCTGTTTCTTTTATCTCTATGAGCTACTAAAAGAGACATAGAGAGGGGTTCTGTATGTGGTAGAGAGGGGCTCTGTATGTGCCTGTGTGTGTTTTTTTATGTTATATTTGATATGATAGTTTCCTACTATATCTCATGTGGGCTTCTATTTCTGAATTTTGGTTAAACTCTTTAGGCTTAACCTATTGGTCCCAAAACTGTTGGGCAGTTGCATTACCTGTCTACTTCCTCATTCCTAGAGCAATCAGGTATGTACTCTTAAACATGATGAGTACCTGCCCACTCAATTCTGTTCACACAACCATAGATAACTATGCTAAAAATCAACAGCAGAAGAAATACACAAAGAGGCCATCCCAGCATTAAGAGATATTCCTACTAGTGAAATAAACCAAATGTTCTTTCTTGCAGCTGAAGAATTTCACACCAAAAGCTGAACTGTATGTAGACTAACACCAAACATTTATTATAAGTTTTTGACAGTAATTTTGACTCTCTTATTAATACCTGGTATTGAAATATTTTAAAGAACTTCTCTTAGATTGAGTCCATTAATATTATAAATGTCCTCAACTGTTAATCATTAATGGACAGAATAAATAAAATACTGCATTACCATACAATGTTTGTTATGGCCATTTGGAATTTGAAATGTTTATTGGACATCCAAATGGAACTATCAAAAAGGAAAGGTATATATAGACTTAGACATCAGGGAAGAGGGTGGAGTTGGAAATATTCATTTTGGAGACATCAGCATATAGATAGTATTTGGGAAGAACTGATATCTTAACACTACTGAGTCTTCCTATCCATGATCATGGGATAGCTATCCATTAATTTAGATTTTTTTTCATTGCTTTCAAGTTTTCCTTGTATAGATTTCATATATATTTTTTTGGATTTAGACATAAACTTTTTTTTTGGGGGGGGGGTTGTGCTAATGGAAATAGTGTTGTATTTTTATTTTTAAAGTACAATTTCTATTTGTTCCCCCCCCCCCCCCGGAGAACTTTTCTTCAGTCCTTAAGGACTTAGCTCCTTACATAGACTTTGGTGGAGGTTGTGGGGCAGCATGGAAGCACATAGGCATCAAAGACACTTGCTTCAGAATTGTCTCTAACGGCTGCATCCTCTACTATATTTTGAATGACAAACTTCTTTTTTAAAAAATATATTTTATTGATTTTTTACAGAGAGGAAGGGAGAGGGCTAGAGAGTTAGAAACATCAATCAGCTGCCTCCTGCACACCCCCTACTGGGGATGTGCCCGCAACCAAGGTACATGCCCTTGACAGGAATCGAACCTGTGACCCTTGAGTCCGCAGGCCGACACTCTATCCACTGAGCCAAACCGAGCTGAATGACAAACTTCTTAATGGCTTTGTCCTTGGGCACGCATTGGGTGCAGTTGGTGCAACAAATAGGCTCCACATGGCCATGGCCTTTTTGGCATGATCATTATTCCTTCTTTTCTTGGTGTTCCTTCCACTCCTCCATTGACCCAGCTCTCAAATCCCAAAAATAGTGTTGTATTTTAAATTTCAAATTCCAATTGCGCACTGCTATATATCCAGAAGTAGAATTGCAGGATCATATGACAGCAGTTGACTTTTGTAGATTGGTCTAGTATCCTGATAGTTTTCTATATTGTTTGAGTTCCAGGAGTTTTGTTGTTTTTTCTATTTTTTGAGATTTTCCACATAGACAATCATCTTATCTGCAAACAAAGACATTTTCATTTCTTCCTTCTCAAATCTGTATAACCTTTTTTTCCTTTACTTGTCCTATTGCATTGACTAGAAATTTTGGTGTGTTGTTGAATAGGAGTGGTGAGAGGGGATATTTTATTCCTTATTCCTGATCTTAGGGGGAAAGCATCTATTTTCTGACCATTATGATGTTGCTGTATGTTTTTGTGTATGTTCTTTATCAAGTTGAAGAAGTTACCCTCAATTCCTAGTTTGCTGGTTTTTGTTTTGTTTTGTTTTAAATCATGAATGGGTGTTGGATTTTGCCAAATGATTTTTCTATATCTGATAGGATTATATAATTTTCTTATTTAGCCTGTTGATGTGATGGATTACATTAACTGATTTTCAAATGTCAAACCAATCTTGCATAGCTGGAATAAATTTTATTTGGTCCTGATGTATAATTCTTTTTATACACTGTTGGATTCAATTTGCTGATATTTTGAAGATTTTGGCATATATGTCCAGGAGAGATATTAGTCTGTAGACTTCCTTTTTTTGTAATGGCTTTGGTATTAGGGTAATGCTGGTCTCATAGAATGAGTTAGGAAGTATTCCTTTTGTTTCTATTTTTGGTAGAGATTGTAGAGAACTGACATCTCTTTCTTTCTTTCTTTTTTTTAAAATATATTTTATTGATTTTTTACAGAGAGGAAGAGAGAGGGATAGAGAGTTAGAAACATCGATGAGAGAGAAACATCGATCAGCTGCCTCTTGCACACCCCCTACTGGGGATGTGCCCGCAACCAAGGTACATGCCCTTGACCAGAATCGAACCTGGGACCCTTGAGTCCGCAGGCCGACGCTCTATCCACTGAGCCAAACCGGTTTCGGCCATAATCTCTTTCTTAAATGTTTTTGTAGAATTCAGCAGTAAAATCATCTGGGCCCAGTGCTTTCTGTTTTGGAAGTTTATTAATTATTCATACTGTTTAATATAGGCCTATTCAGGTTATTTTTCCTTGAATTTTGGTAGATTGCCTTTCAAGGAATTGGTCCATTTCATCTCAGTTATCAGATTTATGGGCATAGAGTTGTTCATAATATTCTACTATTATCCTTTTAATGTCCATAGGATTTATAGTGATGGCTCCTTTTTCATTTCATTTTCATAGCAGTAATTTGTGCCTTCTCTCTTTTGTTATAAGTCTGGTTAGGGGTTTATCACTTGTATTGATCTTTTCAAAGAACCAGCTTTTGATTTTGGTTTTCTCTATTGTTTTAAATTTCACTGATTTCTACTCTTTTTGTTTTTGTTGTTGTTAATCCTCACCTGAGGATATTTTTCCACCGATTTTTAGAGAGAGTGAAAGGGAGAGGGAGAGGGAGAGACAGAGAGAAACATCAATGTGAGAGAGACACATTGATTGGTTGCCTCCTGCAGGCACCCTGACCAGGACTGGGGAACCTGCAACCAAGGTACGTGCCCTTGACAGAAATCAAACTTGGGACTCTTCAGTCCGTGGGCTGATGCTTTATTCACTTAGTCAAAGCAGCTAGGGCTCTCCTCTAATTTTTTAAAAATAAATCTTTATTGTTCAAATTATTACGGTTGTTCCTCTTTTATCCCCCCCCCCCCCCCGCCATAGCTCCCTTCCACCCGGTTCCCACTCCACCCTATGCCCTTACACACACCCCTCACTGTCCTCATCCATAGGTGTAAGATTTTTGTCCAATCTCTTCCCGCACCCCCCACACTCCCTTCCTTCTGAGAATTGTCAGTATACTCCCTTTCTATGCCCCTGATTCTATTATATTCACCAGTTTATTCTGTTCATCAGATTTTTTTATTCACTTGATTTTTAGATTCACTTGTTGATAGATATGTATTTGTTGTTCATAATTTTTATCTTTACCTTTTTCTTCCTCTTCTTAGAGAATATACTTCAGCATTTCATATAATACTGGTTTGGTGGTGATGAACTCCTTTAGCTTTTTCTTGTCTGTGAAGCTCTTTATCTGACCTTCAGTTCTAAATGATAGCTTTACTGGGTAGAGTAATCTTGGTTGTTGGTTCTTGCTATTCATCACTTTGTATATTTCTTGCCACTCCCTTCTGGCCTGCATAGTTTCTGTTGAGAAATTAGCTGACAGTCGTATGGGTACTCCCTTGTAGGTAACTAACTGTTTTTCTCTTGCTGCTTTTAAGATTCTCTTTGTCTTTTGCCCTTGGCATTTTAATTATGATGTGTCTTGGTGTGGTCCTCTTTGGATTCCTCTTGTTTGGGGTTCTCTGCACTTCCTGGACTTGTAAGTCTATTTCTTTCACCAGGTAGGGGAAGTTTTCTGTCCTTATTTCTTTAAATAGGTTTTCAATATCTTGCACTCTCTCTTTTCCTTCTGGCACCCCCATAATGCTAATGGTGATACGCTTGAAGTTGTCCCAGAGGCTCCTTACACTATCTTCATAGTTTTGGATTCTTTCTTCTTTTTTGGCTCTTCTGATTGGGTGCTTTCTGCTCCCTCATATCCAAAATCGTTTATTTGATTCTTGGAATCCTCCACTCTACTGTTGAATCCCTGAAACTGTTCTTTATTTCAGTTAGTGTATGCTTAGTTTTGGACTGGTTCTTTTTCATGTCTTTGACATTCTCACTAAGATCCTTGAAAGTCTCATGAAGGTCCTTGAGTAACCTTATAACCAAGGTTTTGAATTCTGTATCCAGTAGTTTGCATGCTTCCATTTCTTTCATTTGTGACATGTTTCTTTGTCTCCGCATTTTGGCTGCTTCCCTGTGTTTGTTTCTATGTATTAGGTAGAGCTGTTATGTCTCCTGGGATTGGGAGAGTGGCCTTGTGTAGTAGGTGTCCTGTAGGGCCCAGTGGCTCAGCCTCTCCAGTCATCTAAACTGGGCACTCTAGGTGCACCCCTGTGTGGGCTGTGTGCACAGTCTTGTAGTTGAGCCTTGATTGTTACTGGCATCACTGGGAGGAATTGACCTCCAGGCCAATTGGCTATGAGGACCAGTGACTACAGTAGGGGAGATGCTATGCAGGAAACACCCCTATGGAGCAGGACTTGCCTCAGTGGGGCTTTGGTGGCTCACTGAGTCTGCCTCTTGATTGTGTTGCTTGTGAATGTGCAGAGTTGTAATCTGCTATGGTCTGAAACTGTCCACTGAGTGCACTGGCTCTAGGGCCTCTAGGGAGGTGCAAAGTCAGCCACTGCCTGAGGCCACCCGGCAGGAGCTACAGAGGGATCTGCAGACGACTGCTATTTGTTATTTGTATTGGGCTTGGAGGTGCCCAGGCCAGGCCCAGCTGTGAAGCAAGGCAGGCTGGTGCTAGTGCTGGGTCTTTTATTGATAGGTTTGGGGCATGCTGTCACCAGCTGCAACTTGTTTGATTTTAGCAAAATCTGAAGCCTGAACCAGGACAGGCCATTCATTTGAAAAAGCTGCTGCAAACAGCTTGGGTGGAACTGCAAATGAATGGGGTGAGATCTCAGGGAATCCCCAGGGTGAAGCAAACAGTGTGCTCCAGGCTAACGGAGACTCAGACATGGCTGCCAGTCAGCCCTACTACAGGGAAGGTCCCAGCACAGGAACAATGACCCCTTCAAGCACCCCCACCTGGGAGAAAGCCACCCGCAAGTTCCTGCCTTGATGCCAGATAATTTAGTTCAAGGATGTCAAACTCAAAGGCTAACATGGGCCAAATAAACAAGGTTTAAGTTTATGTAGGCCGCAAAAAAAAAAAAAAAGCTTAAATTTTCATAGAAACGTAGGTTTATTTCAATAGAGACATGAATACAAAGGGCTGAAATAAATGAGTAATTGTTAACATAAAATAATAGAACATGTTAATAAAAATTAATATTTTTTTTCTTGAACATTGACTTACCAGACACTGAACAACTGCACAAGTTAATAAGTGTAACGCAAATAAACCTATTTTTCTTGTTCTCCAAAAGCGAAATATTTCCTGTTGCACACACCAAACAAGTCAGTACAAGACTAATGACGTGGCAATCGGCTGCTAAAATATTCGCTGCTAGTATTAGTGGGAATGGTGCATCTGCGTTAGGGAAATGAATGCAACATGATTACAGTAATCAGTCATTAGCGAACATTGTAGTTTGTTACTAATAATTACTGTATGTATAACAGGATATTGTAAAAATTAAGTTACAAAATTTTTATTAAAATGTTTCTTACATGCTGTTATATTGGCTAGGGCCGCTAGGCTGCAAAAATATTTGTTGTGGGCCGCGATTTTGACATGCTTGATCTAGTTCCTCCCCGAATGTGTCTGGGTCCCCCAAAGCTCCCAGTGCTGGGAGTCTGAGTAAGTTCACGTTCCAGGCCTTTAAATGGAACACCTGGGTCTCCAGTAGCCCATGTCACTCAGCCACAATCCCCTGGCTTTATTTTTTTAATTTATTGATTTTTTACAGAGAGGAAGGGAGAGGGATAGAGAGTTAGAAACATTGGTGAGAGATCGATCAGCTGCCTCCTGCACACCCCGCACTGGGGACATGCCGGCAACCAAGGTACATGCCCTTGACAGGAATCGAACCCAGGCCCCCTCAGTCCGAAGGCCGATGCTCTATCCACTGAGGCGAACCAGTTAGGGCCCCCCTGGCTTTTACAACTCAAAGTTATGGGGACTTCTCTTCGATCTCTGGAACCCTGGACTGGGGGCTGGGACCCCTCGCTCCTCACAGGCAGGCTCCACAGAGATCTCTCTCCCCATTAAAAAAACAGCACATGTGAGTGTTGGACCAGCCAGTTCTGAGCCTCCACGCCTCCTACCATGATGTATTTTAGTTGTAATTTTGATGTGGTTGTGGAAGGCAGCAAGTACAGGCATTTACCTACACCACCATCTTCTGGGTCTCAGTTTAAATGCCACTTCCCTAGCGTCCTCTCTGGAAAACTCACTTCTAACACTCCTAGAATCCATTTCCTTCCAAGTACTTGTTACACTGTGTAGCTGCATACACATTTCAGATTTACGTAATTTCTGCTCCATCCCCACCCTAGGAAACCACAGGTGTGTTGCTTCCCTTTAAAACCCGGGATGTGGGGCTGTCTTTAGGAGATGCATGCTTTGTAATTGCTACTGGAATCAGATTTTTGGTCCTTCATATTTTCTAACTGGCCTTTGCTGCTCTACTAAAAAACCATTCATTGATGTGTTTACTTTAAAAAATATATTTTTATTGACTTCAGAGAGGAAGGCAGAGGGAGAGATAGGAACATCAATGATGAGAATAATTGATCAGCTGCCTCCTGCATCCCCCACTCTGGGGATTGAGCCTGCAACCCAGGCATATGCTCTGACTGGGAATCAAACCATGACTTTCTGGTTCATAGGTTGACAGTCAACCACTGAGCCACACTTTTTTCCATAAAAAGAAAAATTGGAAATTTTGTTAATTGAGGATTTAAAAATGTTATTTCATGTTTTTGTGGGTGAATAATATTTATTGCCAAGATTGGGTTCAGGATCAATCCTAATCTGTTTTTTTAGTGAGCTCTGAGAATCTTTGTTCATATATAAATAGATGAAATTGATGCAAATTTTGCTATGAAACGATGTCATTCAATTCTTTGAACTATTTCCACTTTACATGTCACTTTTCATGTGTTTACTTTTTTTCTATTAGCTGGTAGTTGGGCTCCTTATTGAGCACTTACTCATCTAAGAGCTTTCTGGTGCTCTCTGCATTTGGGGGCATTCTGGTCCTGTGCTCCTGGGCAAGGATGAAGGCATGGGAAGTCGGGCTGGTCCAGGCACCACCCTCTGGGAACAGTAGGCACTGGCTGGCCTTCACACACAGTGAGGCTCAGGAGACAGAGGGAGGTTGTTTAGATCGTGAGAGCATCACCCATCCACAGGCCTTGAGGACCAGATGGCCTGTCTCTTCTCGTCACTGCCCTGCACGGCAGTCTTTAAGTACTCTAGGTGTGCAAGCCAGTCCTCTGGTGCCAATAGCTTGTGGACCCAGTCAATAATTCTGGAGGAATAGGAGAATAATATTGGCAGCCAGTTTTGTCACTGGTGTTAATGGGTACTATAGACTTGAAATACAAATTGATGAAGGACAACTGTGCTGTGGTCCTTTAAGTGTTGGTTTTTGTTATTATTATTATTTTTTTTTTACAGAGAGGAAGGGAGAGGGATAGAGAGCTAGAAACATCGATGAGAGAGAAACATCGACCAGCTGCCTCCTGCAAATCCCCTACCGGGGATGTGCCCGCAACCAATGTACATGCCCTTGACCGGAATGGAACCTGGGACCTGTCAGTCCGCAGACCGACGCTCTATCCACCGAGCCAAACCGGTTTCGGCGGTTTTTGTTATTTTTAATGAGAGGCCTGGCACACTCGTGCATGGGTACGATCCCTAGGCCTGGCCTGTGATCAGGCCATCTTCCCCAGTTGCCAGCAGCCAGCCCCACCCCTCACCACCACCCACCCCCCAGTTCCCCGTTCGCCATCAGGTGATCAGAACCTGCCCACTGGGGGAAGGGACCGAGAGGTTGGCCTGCAGCTCCTGCATTGTCTGCCCCCTGGTGGTCAGTGTGTGTCATAGCGACTGGTCGTTCAGCCGTTCAGTCGATTTGTATATTACCCTTTTATTATATAGGATGTTTTTATTGAATTCAGAGAGAGGGGGGATAGAAACATCAATGATAAGATTCACTGATTGGCTGCCTCCTACATGCCCCCTACTGGGTATTGAACCTGAAATCCGGGCATGAGCCTGACCAGGGGAATAGAACCATGACCTCCCAGTTCATGGGTCAATGCTCAATCACTGAGCCACACCAGTTGGGCTGTTATTGTCTTTTAATTAGGACTCAGGATTGCACTGTATGATAAAATGTTTTGTACCAAAACAAAGCTTAGAGCTATGTGTTTAAGAAAATAACAAAAAAGGAGCAATAGGCAGAAAGGATGAAACAAAACTATTACTTGTAGATGGTATAATTTTTAACCATAAAATAGAACTGAGAAATTACTGAAAATTAAGAACATTCAGTGAAGTGGCTAGTTTCACAAATATATAATTAAAAATAACTTTCCTATATAAGAGCAATAACTAGAAAAATATAATAAAAAACTATTTACAATACAAAATGAGAAAAATGTACTCAGGAATACTCTAATAAGTGAAAACGCATGTTTCTGGTTGGGAAACAAAATTTGTAAACAAATTTTCCTAAATAGTTTAGAGGATTAACTTATTCCAATCAAAATACCAATGTAAAAATTTAGGGAAACCAAAAGGAGCAAAACTGAACAAGAATCCTTAAATTCACACACCATAGGATCGGTCCCATGAAGGCACCGCTGGCCTTGCTTTGGGAAGGTAAGTCAGGAAAGTTTGATATCAGGCCAAAGAGAACAAATATCTATGACAGGAATCCTGTCTCTTGAGGGACAATGTGACCTAACCAATGTGACATAATTTCTACAAATAAAACACTTTGCTTGTGAGGTAGTGACCACTCATTGCCAAAGTCCTGATAACTGCTTAGAGGGGAATGAAGCCTATGGTAAGGTTATTGAGTAACCATGGACCCAAGCCAATGTGTTCCTCCTCCTTTTCAGGCTCTTGGGGTTTCCTTCCTAGTAAGTCTTCTTGGCTCAGCAGAGGAACAAGATTCTGAAGAGGTTTTCCAGTAGTGGGGTTGGATCTGAGCGACCCAAACTTCTTTTGTGGCAAGGGAAAGGCATCAAAGTGCTGTTTGAGCAATTGCTAGCTGAACAAGAACAGTAAGAGGAGTAGACATTTTAAAACTACATTGTGAAAAGGGTTTTTATAAAAGTCATTTTTCCCCATAAATTGCAAACAACTGACAGATCACAAATAATAAGCCTTTGATATTCAATTGCTATATTTTCCTATATTCTAAAGCTAACAATCCCTTTCAACACTCAAGCTTTGAGAGGGTGTTCTTAGAGGGTTACACGAATATAAGCTGTTGGCTTAACAATCAGTAGTTTGGGCCTTTCAGGAGAATACCAGTCCAGAAAAGGATCTTTGCATTATTTCTCTTTTCTCAAGTGTGTAAAAGTAGATATACTTTCAGTACACAAGAGTTACTCTGTTCACTTTGCAGGTAAACAACCTCCACACTCATATTTGGAGCTTTTCGTGGGAAAGAGATCTGTGACCTGTACATTGCTGTATAAGCTCACAAAGGAAAGCTCCTTAGTCTCAAAAGCCTGGCTGCTATCTGAGGTATAGGGACATTTTCTTCCCTGTGAATTTTCTAAAAATTTGAGGTTTAACCAAAATAGGTGTTTATTCAATTTGGGCTATTATGAGGGTCTCATATATCTGCATCTTTCCAGACAGCATGGGAATTCAGAATTCCTTATGAAACATTTCAGGTTGAGGCAGGACCATCAGACCTTTCCCGATCACACTTCTGCTTTCGGGTCTTACATGCTGAGTGGGTTTTTTCATGCCGCGTACAGTTTGACAGCCGACCAAATCTTCTCCCACATTTTTTGCAACCATATGGCCTCTCAGCCACATGACTCTGCAGATGAAGCACAAATTCTTTGTTCTCTGGGAAGGTTTTCCCACATTCTGGACATTTAAATACCTTCTTCCTTATATGGATTCCTTCGTGTCGACTACGATGAGAATTTTGACGAAAATTTTTTCCACATTTTGAACATGAATAAGGTTTCTCTCCTGTATGGATTCGCTCATGTTTATTAAGGTTTGTTTTATGATTGAAGCTTTTCCCACAGTGACTACAGTCATAGGGTTTTTCTCCAGTATGAGTCCTCTGGTGGGAAATAAGGTAAGAACTTTCATTAAACTGTCTCCCACACAGTGGACAAGTGTACCATCTTCCTGATCTCCGATTTCGGTTAAGTGCAATAATATTGGTATCCACAAATTTTGAGAGTTCCTCTAGTGGAGTATCATTTTCAATGGTAATTAAAAGATTTCTCATTTTCCTTTCATTTGGAATGGATGTATTTAGTGTTTTTTCTTTATGGCAATCTGGAGGTTGCTCAGAGACCACAAAACAATCCATTTCATCACAATCTGAAGAATCTTCTATATGATCTTCACCCTCAGGATTACTGTCATTGACTGTTGAAACAAAAAAAGAGAATTTAATAACTTCTGAGGGATGTGATACCAGGAGGAGGAAAAAAACAAGTTTGATTTCTCATGAAATAACCTTAAAAATCACAAATCTGAGGACTGGCAGATAATTGCCACCAATAGTCCTTTTATACTCTTATTAAGGGTGGGATACATGACAAATAAATCTTTCCATACCCCATAATATAAGCACACAGTACTCTTTTATGTGAAAGAAAAAATGAAATGAGTGAGACTATACTAAAAGACTTTATTTTACTCAGTGAGTTCATATTGAGCTTGTATGTGTAAAGCATTGAGCTAAGTACCAGGGGATGAAGGACATAAATACTAAAGGGTACCACTCATAATCTTTAGGCTAGTAAGTGAATGGTAAGATGACTTACTTCTAGGTTCTCACTACATTAACTATTTCAATATTATAGTATTAAATAATACTACAATGTCCTATATAGTAAAAAACCATAAACAATTAAAATACCCCAAAACAGAGAAGATATAATACATTGACACAATAGATTATTACTTGGGAATCAAAGTGATTACTACAACTGATAAAACTATGGTAGAAGCCAACGGTGGCATTTTGGGGAGAGAAAGGAAGTAGTAGTAGTAACTGGGTGGGGCACAATAGGAATTTCTGCAGTGCTAGGAAGTAAATTTTGGAAGTAAAGTTAGACAAATGTGTATATTTTATGAAAATTTGAGTTATACACTTATTTGTAAACTTTTCTGTATTTTTATTATAGTTCCAAAAAAACCCTGTAAAATAAGATTATAATGACTAGGTAGCAAAGTGAAAAACAGTATGCTGTAAACAGACTGGGTGACAAAGGACCCCTAAACTCTGGCCAACTTACTGAGAATAAAGTAAAAAGGTTAAATTAACTGCTTAGGCCTCAGCGGTTGAGCATCGACCTATGAACCTGGAGGTCAAGGTTTGATTCCCTGTCAGGGCACATGCCCGGGTTTCAGTCTCAATCCCCAGTGTGTGGCATGCAGGAGGCAGCTGATCAATTATTCTCTTATTGATGTTTCTAGCTCACTCTCCCTCTTCTTTCCTCTCAGAAATCAATTTTTTTTTTAAATCAACTACTTAAGATATGTGGCTGACCCAAAAGCTGGAATGTGAATCTCTACTGGGTTTAGTAGTTTCACACACTAATGGATTTATTCTATTTAATTATTCCTTTTATTTATTTCCTTAGGATAATGAAAATGCTGGGTAAAGCATATGCCAATTTTCATCACAGGTCTTGATATGAATTGCCAAAACGCTTTCCAAAGAAGCTACAGCAATTTCAATACAACAATATCAATCGTGTGTTAACAACTTAAACTAATCTTGCCAACTTTAAATACCACGTAAAATATTTACTAAGTATAATGGTTTCTCATTGTAGCTTTATTACAAATTATTGGGCTGAGACTTTTATAAATTCCAAGAAATTTTATATATTATAAATTCTAAATCTTTGTCAATGACTATTGATGACATATATATATATATATATATATATATGTGTGTGTGTGTGTGTGTGTGTGTGTGTGTGTGTATGTGTGTGTGTGTGTATACACACACCCATATATATATTTAAATTCACATCGAAGTTCTTTTTAAAAAAAATATATTTTATTGATTTTTTACAGAGAGGAAGGGAGAGGGATAGAGTTAGAAACATCAATCAGCTGCCTCCTGCACATCCCCAGTGGGGGGTGTGCAGGAGGCAGCTGGTCGATGTTTCTCTCTCATCGATGTTTCTATCTCTCTGTCCCTCTCCCTTCCTCCCTGTGGAAATCATTAGGATATATTTTAAAAATAAATAAATAAATAAATAAATTTAAATAGTTGCAACCAGCTGGCCAGTGTGGCTCAGTGGTTGAGCGTTGACCTATGAACCAGGAGGTCAAGGTTGGATTCCTGGTCAGGGAACATGCCTGGGTTGAGGGCTCGATCCCCAATAGGGGCCATGCAATAGACAGCCGATCAATGATTCTCTCTCATTGATGTTTCTTTTTCTCTCTCCCTCTCCCTTCCTATCTCAAGTCAATAAAAATATATTTAAAAAATAATAAAATAAATAGTTGCAATCAGTTTATTTCTGGTGTATTATTAATATTGACCGTTTAAAATAATGGAATAATGTATCTAATGAAAATAACAAAGCTACTGATACCCAATATCAGTGGCCGGCAAACTCATTAGTCAACAGAGCCAAATATCAACAGTACGATTGAAATTTCTTTTGAGAGCCGAAAATCGACTTCTGTGCATGGGCCACGAAGTTTCAATTGCACTGTATGTGCGCGCCCGCACATGGTATTTTGTGGGAGAGCCACACTCAAGGGGCCAAAGAGCCGCATGTGGCCCGCTAGCCGCAGTTTGCCGACCACTGCCCAATATCATCCATCATCAAGCTGATCTTCAACACTCAGAAATGTTATAGCGTTCTTTCTCCTTAAACTTGTATTTCCATTCCACCTTTGTCACAGAATATTTTCATGTAAACTATTTTTATATTTGAAAATCTTTTACTGATATAAGTTCATCCTTCGAGTTAAAATTTTTCCTTTTGGAAAAATTATTATTAATACTATATAGCTTATCAAAAGTAAGACATACATTCTAAATTTTAAACATAAAAAGAAAAATTGGAAATTTTGTTAATGAAATGGAGAATTTAAAAATGTTATTTCATGTTTTTGTGGGTGAATAATATTTATTGCCGAGATTGGGTTCAGGATCAATTCTAATCTGTTTTTTTATTGAGCTCTGAGAATCTTTGTTCATATATAAATAGATGAAATTGATGCAAATTTTGCTATGAAACGATGTCATTCAATTCTTTGAACTATTTCCACTTTACATGCCAAACCCACAGTGCCACATTTCAAGTATTATTTTTGTGACCAATCAGCTCTCAACTCAATTGGATCCTCCTCAATTTTGTCGAAAGAACAGAAGTGAAAAGCATCCTGAATTATGAAGAGATTTGTTTACCCATTACTAGAGACATCAATTTTTCAATTTTGGGGGAAATATATAAAGAAGACTTTTCTAACACTAATCGAATAACTATTAATTATACCTTTTACTCTTCCATTTACATGCAATCTTCTTTAGCTGAATAGACTCACAATAGATTGGGAAAACTAAGACATTGTTAATTATATTCAATACTTGAGGCCCGGTGCATGAAATTCATGCATGGGGGCAGGGGAGGGGGAGGTCCCCTCAGCCTGGCCTGCACCCTCTCCAATCTGGGACCCCTTGGAGGATGTCCGACTGCCGGTTTAATGTAATAATGTATCTAAAGAAAATAACAAAGCTACTGATACCCAATATCATCCATCATCAAGCCAATCTTCAACACTCAGAAATGTTATAGCGTTCTCCCCCCCCCCCGCCCCCTTTTTTAATATATTTTATTGATTTTTACAGAGAGGAAGAGAGAGGGACAGAGAGTTAGAAACATCGATCAGCTGCCTCTTGCACACCCCCTACTGGGGATGTGCCCACAACCAAGGTACATGCCCTTGACTGGAATCGAACCTGGGACCTTGGAGTCCGCAAGCCGACGCTTTATCCACTGAGCCAAACTGGTCAGGCTGTTCTTTCTCCTTAAACTTGTATTTCCATTCCACCTTTATCACAGAATATTTTCATGTAAACTATTTTTACATTTGAAAATCTTTTACTGATACAATTTCATCCTTCGAGTTAAAATTTTTACTAAACCAGCAACTGGACATCCCTCTCAATTCGGGACTGCTGGCTTCTAACCGCTCGCCTGCCTGCCTGCCTGACCGTCCCCTAACCGCTCCCCTGCCGCCTTGATTGACGCCTAACTGCTCCCCTGCCAGCCCAATTGCCCCCAAATCTTGTGAGGCTTTTATTATATAGGATTGTTAACATGTTTTCAATAGAGTTAAATCTGCAGCTTGCAAGTTTTTTTAAAGGTGATGAAAGGTTTTTAAATTGAAGTCTTCCTCTAGAATAACTCAACTTAATGAGGGGGGGAAAATCAGTTTTCAAAATCTGATCAATTTCTATTGTGTTTTCTGGCCATTTTTTAATTACTTCTTTTTACAGTTAACTCATATATTTGGAGTTTTGTTGTTGTTTTGGCATTGATTTTACAAAGTGTATAAAGATTTGTATTTCTCTGAAATAACAAAAAACCAAGGGCTACAAGAGTGGTTGTATATTGAAAATACAGATATTGCTTCACCTGCAAACAGGGTCCTGACCAGACAAGGAAACAAGAGAAAAGGGCATAGAGAAGGGGAGGAGGGTCCTTCTCCCAGCACAAATCTACAGACAGGGGCTGGATTCACATAGGCTTGGGAGAGGCCAAGGTCAAAGGCATGTGCCAGTGCTGACTGTACGTGGGGAGTAGAGTGCCAGGAGCCTGTGTCTGTCTCACCCCACCTTAGTTGCTCTTCAGGCTTTAGCCCAGATGGCAATTCTGGGTGGGGACCAGGGCCAGCTGGGACAACTGGCAAGAGAGGGAGGGAGGTAATTGCTCCCTGAAGTCTGCTGTGGAAAACTGAAGAAGCCTGGTCAGTGTGCCCATCCTCTTGCCTCTGGCTGGCCTTGCCCATCCTGCCACCCTCCCTGCCCCATCCAGAGGCCCACTGGGACCCAAGAAGAGCAGGTGCCGCAGCCAGGGCTTTGAGCTTTCCTGGGGTGGAGGGTGGGGAGACAGGAGGTGCTGCCTGACTCCTATTCTTCTTAAACCCCAGCTGAGCTCAATGGGAGAGTGGGATCATGTAGGACATCATGGTGAGGGGTGAGCGGAGGACAAGGATGTGCATGCACACATGGACGAGGTGTGCGTGGTTACAGGCACTGCAGACTGTTCAGTTTGTGTCTGTTGGTAGCAGGCAGCACACTGATGTCCACCACATTGTTGCCTAGGGACTGGTGGGCTGCACGGTTTCCAATCTGCTTCTGTGATAGACTGTGGTAGATCTTTGTGATGATGTTCTTGAAAGCTTCCTCTGCACTGGTGAAGTCCAAGGCTGAGCTCAATGAAGGACAAGTTGTTCTCTGCAAAGGCACAGGCCTCATCAGTGGGCACAGCCCTCAGGTGGCACAGGTTGCTATTGTTGCCCACCAGCAATATAATGAAGTTGTTGTTGGTATGGCCCCAACTACTTCAGCCAGTGCTCCACGTTCTCTATGTCAGGGGCCTGGCAATGTCATAGCAGCGTGCCCACTGCACCAGTAGTAGCTGGAGGTGATGGTGAGTAGTGCTCTGGCTGTGGTGTCATAGATCTGCACCTATAGTCTTGCTGTCCACCTGGATGCTGTGGGTGGCAAACTCCACGCTAATGGTGCTCTTGCTCTCCAGGTTGAACTTGTAGGTGAAGCAGGACAGACAGCAGGTAGCTCTTCTCCACACTGGAGTCCCCGATGAGCACCACTCTGAATAGGTAGTCGTACTTGTCCTCCCCAGACCCCATTGTCCTGCTGCTTCCTGCAGGATCCCCTGCAGCCCCACCACAAGCACCCACATTTGGAGTTTAATATCACACTTTTGTTTATAACATGTCTGAAATTGGTAAAAGCAGCCAGAACATGAATCTAAATACAGTATAAATAAATTTGGAGGGCCCTAGCCGGTTTGGCTCAGTGGATACTGTCAACCTTTGAACCAAAGGGTCCCAGGTTCGATTCCGGTCAAGGGCACATGCCCAGGTTTCGGGCTCGGTCCCCAGTAGGGGGCGTGCAGGAGGCAGCCGATCCTTGATTCTCTCTCATCATTGATGTTTCTCTGTCTCTCTCTGTCTCTCCCTTCCTGTCTGAAATCAATAAAAATATTTTTTTAAAAATTGGAGGGCAGTAATCTTTACGTTTTAATTTTCCTATTTACACCTGTGTCTCTCTAATTAACAATCTTTTTTTATGTTTACCAACAAAGCGTTTCCAGTTTACTTCTATTTTATAGTCACTCTGAATGAGAGCTTTCATTGTTTTAAGAATACCACTGATAGTTATATATTTATTTTCTATCTACCTACTTTAAAACTATTTAATATAAATTTTAGTCAATCCTTTTAGATTTTGTAAGTACAAACCAGGGTTTGTACTAAGTTCAAAAAGGGTTCCCTCCCTTTCCAGTATTTATTATTTTTTATATATTTATTGATTTTAGAGAGGAAGGGAGACGGAGAAATAGAAACATCAATGATGAAAAAGACTCATTGACTGCCTGCCTCTTGCACGCCCCCTATTGGGGATCGAGCCCGAAACCTGGACATGTACCCTGCCTGGGAATCAAACCCAGGACCTCTTGGTCCATGGGACAACGCTCAATCCACTGAGTCACCACAGCTGGGCAATATTTATTCTTTGTAACCCCTTTTTCTTTTCTTGTTTTAGAAAACCTAGTTAATGATATTGTGAAAGCAGGCTTCTTTATTTTGTTCTGTTTTAAGGAATTACCATCAGTGTTTTATGAATGATTATAAATGTTTGGTTATATTAAAGGACTGTTTTGAGGACAATTTATAGACATTCATGGTTTTTCTTTAATGTACTAATTTTTAAAATTAAAAAAATTTTAGTAGCTAATATATTTATATTGCTCAAAAATCAAAACATATGAAAAGGTATGCAATGAGAAGTCTTAATCCAATCCCTATCCCCATCCATTCTATTCATCTCTCAGAGTGGTACCAGTTTTTATAAGTTTCTTTTTAGTCTTCCATTGTTTCTTTAAGCAATACATTTTCTTTTTCTCCCCCTTTCTTATATAAAGGGTAGTATATTATATATTTCCGCTTGTTTTATTTCAATCACTATATTCCAGTATATAGAGATTATCACAATATGATGTGTGGACATATCATAATCAACCCTGCAGACACACCTGAATTGTTTTCAACCATGGGTTTTTAGAAACAACACCACAATGAATAACTACATCATTTTGAATATGTACTGTTGCTGTGACCTGTAGATCAGATTCCCAGAAGTGGGACTGCTGGATCAAAGAGTTAATGCATCTGTAACATGGGTAATTACAGATTCCCATACATAAGGACTGTACTATTCCGTATACCTACCAGCAATATAGCTGTCTCCCAACAACCTCACTACCAAAGTGTTGCTACAATACCAATTTATGTAAATCTGATTTTAACAAATGGTAACTCAGGCCCTAGCTGATTTGGCTAAGTGGACAGAGTGTTGGCCTGCAAACTAAAGGATCCCGGGTTTGATTCCAATCAGGGGCACATGCCTGGCTTGCAGGCTTGATCCCAATAGGGGGCATGCAGGAGGCAGGCAATCAATGATTCTCTCTCATCATTGATGTTTCTATCTCTCTCTCCCTCTCCCTTCCTCTCTGAAATCAATAAATATATTATTTAAAAAATGGTAACTCAGTAGAGGTTTAATTTGTATTTCTAATTATGAGTAGGACTGGACATATTTTCATGTATTTAAAAGTAATTTGTATTTCTATGTGAATCTGTTGGATTTTCTCTTCCCTACTTCTAGAAACTGTTTATAAATTAGGAAGATTAAGCTTTTGTCTGAGTTATAAATATTTCCAATTTGTTGCCTTTTAAAACTTACATATATATTTTTTCACTTTTATGTATTTAATTTATTGATCTTTTCTTTTAAGACTTTCAAATCCATTTGATTTTGGTATCAGATTGTCTAATTGCAGGAGGTGGGGGTGAGGTGGGAGAGATCCTATTGGTACTGTTAATGAGATTACATTGAATTCATAAATCAACTTGGGGTGAATTGACCTTTATACATTAAATCTTCCTACCCAAGAACATGGTGTTTCTTTTCATTCATTCAAATCTGCTTCTGTGTCCTTTAGAAGTGTTTTAAGGTTTTCCTAATAATTTTTGCACATTTCTTAAGTTTATTTCTAGGTGTTTAATCTTTTTTTGTTCCTATATCTTCTATATGATTATTTGCATATGAAAGCTAATGATTTCCATATACTGTAATATTTTACAATCTAACTCGATACCAAATGCTCTTATTTATAGAAGTTTTCAGATATTCTCTAGAGTTTTCCAGTTACACAATTATAACATATGTAAACAGATGTACTTTTATCTTTCTCTTAAAATTGTTATACACCTAACTTCTTTCTCATTTAACTGCACTGGCCAAATACCCAAAATATAATATTAAATACAGAAGTAGTGATAGTGGGCTTCATTGTTGTATTCCTAATTTTAGTGGGAATGCCTCCCAGTATTTCCTGTTAAGGTGATGCTGGCTGAAAAGATAAGTACCTTATTAAGGATGTATTCACTAAGTACTAAGTATTCTTATGAAGCAGGGGTATTTAGTCAAATACCTTTTCAGTAACTATGAAAATGATCTTGCATTTTTTTCTTCATTATAAGATGGAATATATTAACAGACTTTCTAGAATTAAATCAGTTTTGCATTCCTGGAATAAATCTTAATTGGTCACATCAGTGTTTTTTTTTTTTAATTTATTATTATTTTTTAAAATCCTTCACCTGAGGATATTTTTTTACACTGATTTTTCAGACACACTGGAAGAGAGGAGAGAGGGAGAGAAAGAGAGACACACATCGATTGGTTGCCTCCCACAAGCCCAGACCGGGGATCAAACCCGCAACCAAGGTACCTGCCCTTGACCAAGAATCAAACACGTGACTCTTCAGTCCGTGGGCTGATGCTCTAACCACTGAGCAACTGGCTAGGGCTGGTCACAGCAGTTTTTATCAGGTTGTGGTATCTTTGTTACACTAATTTCATAAAAATAATTTGAACATTTTTTTTCTGTACTCTGGAATTTTTCATAGCATTTGAATTGTCTAGTTTTTAAGAATTCACAAGAATTTTCTGTGAAACTGAAGCTGGTCCTTTTTCTTTGATGGGGGACTAGTTTCTAAAATTTTCAATTTGCTCATATAAATTAGTTTATATATATATATATATATTTTTTTTTTTTTAAATATATTTTATTGATTTTTTTACAGAGAGGAAGAGAGGGACAGAGTTAGAAACATCGATGAGAGAGAAACACCGATCAGCCGCCTCTTGCACATCCCCTAGTGGAGATGTGCCCACAACCAAGGTACATGCCCTTGACCGGAATCGAACCTGGGACCCTTGAGTCCGCAGGCTGACGCTCTATCCACTGAGCCAAACCGGTTTCAGCAGTTTATATATTCTTAAAAAATCTTTCTTTTTCTTCTGTTTTTTAACTTACTGATTTCTAATTTAGTATTTATTAATACTTTGTTTTCCTTTATGTTGTTGTTTTCCTAACTCTGAGTCATAGGCTTAATTACTTTATTTTTCTACATGTTTTCACAGCCATAATCTTTCTTTTGAGTACCACTTTAGGCTATACCATAGATTGTGACACACAGTTTTTTGGAAAAATTATGTAACTTTAACTTGTATTTCCCCTTTGACTCAGGTAATTTAATAGTTTTTAAAATTTCCAGGTGGAACTTTTTCCCCATTCATTATTAATTTCTAGTTGTACTGGGTAGATCCTATTGTGTTATTTCTACTCTGGAATCCACTGAGGTTTTCTTTGTTGCAGGGAAGAGAGTCAGTGTGTATGTATCTTGTAAAGATATGTTCTCTTACCACAGTACAAGTAGATATAACTATAAGAACTATCTCACTGAGAATTTAAGGTTCTACATTCCTAACTGTTTTCATGTTCACTTGGATAGAGACACGCATTCTATTCTCCTCTATTGACAACTCTTCTTTGATTCCTGGACCCCCCAACCCCCAGGTTCATTCCCTTGCACTTCTCCCTTTGCAAATTGACCAATGTTACTATTTCCAGCTGTATGCTCATGACTCCCAAATCCCCACGTCTACATCTGACTCCCAACCCCCAATGTCCAAGTGCCCAGAGGATAATCTCCTTTTATTTCCTCTATGGAAATAAAATCCATCTTCTTCCAAACTCTGCTCTTGGGTCCAAATCCTGTCTCAACCTTGTCATATCTCTTTATAGTTATAATGCTTTCACACTGCTTATCTTTTTATGTGAATGATTTACCTTACAAAACAAATTGGAAAGTCCTGGAAGGCAGGACTGGAGTAATATGTTTATTTTTAATCAACTCCAGAACCCAACTCTGCCTGAGGAAAAAAACAAGGGGCATTTACTAAATATTGGTGAATGGCTTCTTTTTTTTTTTTTAAGACAGAGTTGAAGGGAGGGGGACAGAGAGAGAGGAGAGAAACATTGATGTGAGAGAGACATCGATTGGCTCCCTCCCGAATGTGCCCTGACAGGGTCTGGAATTGAACCTGTAACTCAGGTCTGTGCCCTTGATCGGGACTCAAACCCAAGACCCTTCAGTGCGTGGCTGATGCTCTAACCACTGAACAACATGGGCCAGGTTGACTTAAGTGTTTTAAAAAATCCTATGTGTATCTTTGCTATTTATTGTTGACTCTAAGCTTAAATAATCAATTTTAGGGTATGGGCAAGGGAGGGGAGAGTGAGCATTGGGTCTCTAGGTCTCAAGGTGCATGGCCAAAGTATTCCCGGTGTTGGCAACATAACCATCAACCTATCACCCAAAATATATGCTAGCTTTGCCCAAGAGTCAGGAAAAACTCATAAATCTTACCTGTCTATACTTCTTCCTAAAATAAAGAAAACAGAACAATCTGTGGGAAATTAACCTGGCCCACTACCCTGACCATATGTATAAGAAAACTACAGAGTTTAATAGTCATGGATTTTTGTCACCCTAGGCAACTCACAACACCTACTCTCTGCTCAACTTCAGCCTCAGAACAAACAGCCGGGAAATCAAGTAAAAGTATTAGGCACTCAGCTAAATGATTTTTGAAGGCCTCTGACTCTATGACAGAGGTGGGGAACCTTTTATCTGCCAAGGGCCAGTTGGATATTTACAACATCACTTGCTTAATATAATTCACTTAATATAAATGTATGTTGCTATGAAAAAAAGCTCCTAGATTTATTGAATTTCAAGTCCTGCCTGCGGTTGCCTTGGCAGGGCCAGACCAAATGATTTCTCAGGCTTATACGGCTCTCGGGACTCACCCTTGCTCTCCAGTAACAGTGTACTTCTGGAGAAAAACTGAAGCATCTCTAAGGTTAAGCTGCTGCCACATGAGTTAATATGTATCACTGAGGATACCTGCTAACCATTACTGGACAATGAGTACAAATGAAGAAGAGCCCTTCACCAACCATACAGAACATACACTGACAAAATTATGAGACATTCAGCAAGGAGACAGTACAGCTCTGGGTCAGGACTGTAAGATCTGATGTTAGATTCCCAGAGTCCAAATCTCTGCTCCACTACCTACTGCTGTGTGACCTTTATCAAGTAGCTTTTCTCTGCTCCAGTTTCATCATCTGTAAAATGGTAATAACTCCTATACCCCACAGTACAGTTGTGAGAATTATAAGAGATAATAAATGCATGCAAAGTACTTAGACTAGTGCCTAGCACATAAGTACACAAGTGCTTAATAAGCAGATATTATTTCCACCAATAGTTGGATATCTTTTCTTTTACACTAGGTTTCATAGCTATTGACCTTCAATGTGTCATGTGTCCAGTGAAAACACAGATTTAAAATATACCTGTTGGGCCCTAGCCGGTTTGGCTCAGGGGATAGAGTATCGGCCTGGGACTATAGGGTCCCAGGTTAGATTCGGGTCAAGGGCATGTAGTTGCGGGCTTTGATCCCAGCCCTGGTCGGGGCCATGCAGGAGGCAACCAATTGATGTGTCTCTTTTCACACCAATGTTTCTCTATCTCTCCCCCTCCCTTCCACTCTCTCTAAAAACCAATGGAAAAATATCCTCAGGTGAGGATTAACAAAAATATAATATAATATAATATAATATAATATAATATAATATAATATAATATAATATACCTGTTGGGAAATAGCACTGGATCCAAAATATAGATTCAGAAAGTCTGCCCACATTTTCTATCTGCTTGAATGCTTGCTATTAATACATCAGCTGTAGTACTTGCTTACCAAGAGAAGGACCTTCTGCCTTTGCTGCCCCAAGATATAGGGAAAATGGCCACCCACAGGTGAAGCAGGCTCTGGCTCATGGGACAAGACAAAAATTAAACGCATGTGTGAGCCTGTGCTTAGTTGGTATGAATGGTGTCTAGAAAAAGTCTGAGATCAAGTAGAAGAACATGATTTTCCCATAGCATTCAATCTGAATTCAATCTGAATACAAAAGGGACTTGATTTCTTACCCATTAACATCATCTCCCCAATACTGTCTTCTTCCTTCTCTGAGGTGGGCTCCTGCATAGGATCCAGGCTCACACATTCTTCTTGGGAGTGAAATATATTCAAATCCTCAAAAACCACCAGATCCTGAAAGAGCAACAGGCCCCCCCTTCTTCTTAGTAACAGAGGTTCCTTGACAGCCCTGTTGGTAAGAAATACTGAGACCCAATGACGAAGGAATGGTGAAAGGGATTTATAAGTCCCACAGAGATGCAGCCAGTCAGGAAAGGAGCCAGAAGACAAGCAGAAGACAAAGATCTAAGGAGAAAGTGAAGAACAAGCCCCATTCTCCCTGCTGACTTCCGAGAGTATGTTCATATATAAAGATTGGCTGAGCTGGAAGGGATAGCAAGAGCAGAAAAGGGCCTGGCTAGTGGGGCCCGGTTGTTGAGCCTCCATCCATGAACCAGGAAGTCACCGGTTAGATTCCTGATCAGGGCACATGCCTAAGTTGTGGGCTCAATCCGCACCCAATAGGCGGAGTGCAGGAGGAAGCTGATCAATGTTCCTATCTCTCCATCCCTCTCCCTTCCTCTCTCTCTAAAATCAATAAAAACATTTAAAATAAAGAGCAGAGAAGGTGATACACTCAAACAATGAATGGGAAAACCATACCCACCTCAGAATCAGCTTTCAAGCACAGAGGTACTGTCTCCTGTTCCTGCTGGATTCCTTCTCTGGTCAGAAGCTTCACTTGGGGACCAGGTTGCACTGGGAAAAGAGGAAACTGCAATTACTGGAAGTCAGTGAGTCTAATATAGAGACTCTACCCACACCCTAAGGTCAGGTTGTCTTCACTCCTTTGGCAGGCAACTCATGGTCTTTTCTGGTCCTGTGAGCCCAGTCAGAGATCAAGCCATAAATCACAGCGTCTTGAACCTATTATATAGGGCAGGGGTCCTCAAACTTTTTAAACAGGGGGCCAGTTCTGTTTGAGGGCCGTTTGAGGGCCGGACTATAGTTTTAAAAAAACTATGAACAAATTCCTATGCACACTGCACATATCTTATTTTGAAGTAAAAAAACAAAATGGCAAAAACACCCACATGTGGCCCGCGGGCCGTAGTTTGAGGACGCCTGATATAGGGTCTCCTCATTATGAAAAGAATGATTTCCCCTAAGTACCTTTTAAAATTCCCACAACTACTAAAGAGGGGGTTGGGAGAAGATAAGGTCTGAAGAACCCCATAGCAAGCACAAAGTTTCCAAAACGCCACATAAATTAAAATCAATTCTATCATTCATTCACATTCATTTATCTTAAAAAAGATATTGTCGCCTTAGCTGGTTTGGCTCAGTGGCATCAGCCTGCGGACCAAAGGATCCCAGGTTTGATTCCGGTCAAGGGCACGTTATCTCGGTTGTAGGCTCCTCCTCGGCACAGGCCCTGGTCAGGGCATATGCAGGAAGCAACCAATTGATGTGTTTCTCTCACATCCATGTTTCTCTCTGTCTTCCCCTCTCTAAAAATCAATGGAAAAATATCCTTGGGTGAGGATTTAAAAAAAAAAAAGATATTGCCTACTCCCCTCTCCCAATGAAAAATTGACACTACAGAAAAGAGGCACACTGCTTATTCTATGGCCTTACCCACACCCAGCAAACCACCCAAGCTCCAGCTTGAGAAAAAGACTCCCTCTCCCCAACATGTTGACTTATTAAAATCAACTACTTTTTTCAATATCCATCATCCTAACTGGGATTCCTTACTAGCAGGAAAGACTATCTCAGCCCCTGAGCACCATCCCCTTTCTCTCCCGGTGAAACAGAAGTGTTCTTACCTCTGTTCTGAAAGTTTGAGCTCACATCTTTCATGATAACCAAGGTCTCTTTGGCACTCTGATTGGGCTGGGCTAGTCCCGGCTTGGGCAAGAAGGTGAGGAAGTGCTCCAGAACCAGCTGGTGGATGGTCTTGGGCCTATTAGTAGCATCTTGAAGTAGGTCTTGGCCTAGCTTGGAGTTTGGAGGAACTCTCAGTATAAAGGACTGCTTTGGCTTCGGAGGCATAGGAAACACTTTTGCAGCCATCGTGCCTTGAAATCACACACCACACTCCTTTGTGTAGAGCTTCAGAAGACACCTCTTTCTGAAGAAAATCTGCCAGAAAGTTGCAGACAAGAGATATCATCGGTTACCCACAAGATCAGGCAGAGCATGCCTACACGTGTGGCTTGGGTAGTGAGACCACATGAGATCTAAGTCAGAGAAGAAAGACAAGCTGGGGTAGGGAATTCATAGATGAAATGGCTACTCTTAGCAAGGCCTGAAAGGAAGATCCCGAGAATGAAAGCTAGAGGATGGCCAAACCGCCAGGACCAAATGGAAGGGAGCAAAGGCATCCGACAGAAGACCAAGGGCTATTATCCTAAGAAATACAAAGTGCAGATTCCACTGGGAAGAGGAGTTTCACTCATGCTGGTAGAGCAATGGGCTAGAACAGCGGTCGCCAACCTAAGGAAACCTCTGGAGCCGCGGTCGCCAACCGGTGGTCCGCGGACCACTGGTGCTCCGTGAGGTCCGAAAGGCTGGCGACCGCTGGGCTAGAAGACAGGAAACCTGGGCGCCAATACCGAGCGTATCTGTATAGAAGTCCACCAGCTTTGGACCGAATCTGACCGACGATCCCTCGGATACCTTTCCAGGGACAGCCGAGAAGAAAACGCAAGGCCGCATGAGGTGCCTCCTTCATGCTGAGAGAGCTCCATTGAAAGCGGCAGGTGAACTATCCCAGTAGGACCACCAGTCCTAGCCCGCGCCAGAACCTCTCCCATTGGTCAAGGGCTACCTTGAGCGCTAAGCCCGGCCTGGGCGTTGCCTGGGGCCAGCTCCAGGCTCGCTATCCAGCTAAGCTCCTCCAACAACGGACCACGATCCACGATCCGCTCCCCGGAGGTTGCCTCAAGCCAGGTTCCCGCCCTCGCGGAGCACCTCACCTTTCGGAGGCTCTGCCACCCCTGGGCGCTCGCTGAGGGCAGCCCGGAGACCCGGGCTCGAGGAGAGACCGGGAAACTAGGCGCGGGAAGCCGAGACCTCCCCTCGCCCTTGGGAGTGTCCTCACAATCTCCCAGAGACTATTGGTGCGCCGACACGCCAGTTAGGAAAGACGGCAGGACGCGGTGCCTTCTGGGAGCCCGGGCTACTCCGCATCTGTGATGTCACGCCCGGTGCCTCGTTTCCGGTGCGGTAACCTGGTCTCCCTCCTCGGAGCGAGCAGTCTGCCGTTGAGGCGAGGCTCGAGGCAGACCGGCGGAGCTCACAGGGCTGGAGGGAGGCCAGGCCGGAGACAGCCGCTTTCTCTGTGTCCCTACCTGGAAGACGGGAAGCAGAAGGCTAGCTCCAGTCCTCCATGACCGGCTAGCACCACTCCAGGTACGGGCTAACTCCAGGTGCTGCTGGGAAATGCAGTTCAACTCTAATCAGCCAATGGGAGGTCTCCAAGCGCAGCGGTTGGGGCGGGGCAGAGCCGTGGCTAGACCGGAAGCGAGTTGTCTCTGGGACCGGAAGGTTTGTTCCCCGCCGCCTCAGTTGCCGTCGCTGCATCCGGGGTGAGCCACAGGATTACGGGGGTGGCAAGTGAGTAGTGGTTCAGGGCTTCTGCCAGATCCTGGGTCCCTCCTATCAGGGCCGGCCAGTAGGTCAGAGCCTGGCGACCCTTCTCTCCTCTGCTTGACAACTTCAACACATCTTACTTTATAAGGAATCCTAGTCCTCGGACCACGCCATCTCTGCTCTCAATTTGTTTCTCACTGACGCCTAACAGCGTCTTTTCTCTTTGCACTGTTCCCATACACTGATCAGGGTTGGAATAACCCTAGGGATTAGCTTATTCCTCTTTGTAACACCGGCCACCAGCAGGATGACGAAAGTAAATGTAAATGAATGCCTTTATTATTTATTTATTTACTTCAGAGAGAGGGAGCGATAGAAACATCAATGATGAGAATCACCCATGGGCTGCTTCCTGCCCGCCCCACACTGGGGATGGAGCTCACAACACAGGCATGTGCCCTGACCCGGAATCAAACCCCGACCTCCTGGTTCACAGGTCGATGCTCAACCAACTGAACCACACCAGCCAGGGCTAGGGCTGAATGTCTTTTCTTAACCCTAACTATAGGACACTCACTTAGCCATGGTTTAAAATATGTTATAGAGAGACTAGTGTCAAAACTGTAGCACCAAACTTTTTAAAAAATAAAGATTACCTGCCTTTGCAGACATCAGAATTACTAAAAAACCTCCTTTAATCAAAGCACTATGGTTTTAACTAAGAGTACTTAAAGAGAACAATAGAAAAGACTAGTAAGTGCCAGAATTGATCAGAATATATGGGAACCTATATGAAAGGGCAGCATTTCAACTTAGTGTAAAATAGATGGTGCTAGCAAAAACTGTCTGAAAAAGAGTAAGACTCCTGTCCTTATACTACATACAAAAAATGGAATTTAATCAATAAAAGAACACATAAGAACATTAAGTTTAATGATGAAGCAAAATAGGAAACTGAGATGCCTTAAAATAAAATATAAACCATTGTGATGACATAGTTTTTTTAAAAGCTATTACTAATCGTTCAAAATTTTTTATTCAATTGTTGGAATCAAAGAGAAGTGTTTAGTTCATTTTGCAAAAGTAAATCAACTGAAAGTATGAATCCTATTGTAAAATTTGGAAGTTCAACACAAGATAAAATGATTTATTTTTTGGTAAACATATGGAGACAAGTTTAGAATCAACGAAGTCTTATGATAAAACAGAAAAACAATATTAAGTCAAACAAGAAATAGACTGGAAAATAATTGTAAAAAGGCAGATAAAGAATTAGACATTCCCAACATACAAAGAATACCTACCAACTGACAGAAGATGAAGGCAAAGGTTATGAAGTCATTCCACAGAGCAGGAAAACTAACTGGTCATTAACTATTGAAAAGCTTGTTAGTTCTCTACCTGGTTTGGCTTAGTGGGTAGAGCATTGGCCTGTGGACTGAAAGGTCCTAAGTTTGATTCTAGTCAAGAGCACATGTCTGGGTTGAGGGCTCAATCCCCAGTGGGGGAGGGGGGTTGTAGGAGGCAGCCAGTCAATGATTCTCTCTCATCATTGATGTTTCTATCTCTCCCTCTCCCTTCCTCTCTGAAATCAATAAAAATATATTTTAAAAAAGAAAAGCTGGTTAGTCACTTTGGAAACAGTTTGGCAGTCACTCAAGTTTTAACATAGACTTGCCATATGATCCAGCAATTCCGCTCCTAGGATAAACCTAAGAGAAGTGAAAACATATGTCCACATAAAAGCTGTACATGAATAGCAGCATTATTTTTTAAAATATATTTTTATTGATTTCAGAGAGGAAGGGGGAGGGAGAAATAGAAACTTTGATGATGCAAGAGAATCATTGTTCAGCTGCCTCCTGCATGCCCCACACTAGAATCGAGCCCACAACCTGGGCATGTGCCCTGACTGGAATTGAACCATGACCTCCTGGTTCATAGGTCGACGCTCAACCACTGAGCCACGCTGGCAGGGCTAGCAACATTATTTTATAATGGCTGAAAAGTAGAAACAACCCAGATGTGTATCAACTAATGACTGATGAGTGGATAAACAAGATGTAGTATCTATAATAATAAAATCGTAATATGCTAATTAGACTGGATGTCTTCCAGACGAAGCCGGGGCTGCAAGGGAAGCTCGGGTCCCGGGTGCCAGAGGAAAGCTGGTGCCTACAGCCAGGGGAAGGAAAGCCTACTCTTGCACGAATTTCGTGCATCAGGCCTTTAGTATCCCTATAATTATTCAGCAATAAAAATGGAATAAAGTACTGACACATGCTGCAACATGGATTGACCAAGTCACTGATAATGGATTTTTTTGGGGGGTGATGAAAATGTGCTGGAATTAGTGATCATTTTTTGTACACATTGTGAATTGTACCAAAAACTACTTAATTGTACACTTTATTTTTTAATTTAAAAATTTCAATTACAGTTGACATTCAATCTTATTAGTTTCAAGTGTACAGTTTAATGGTTAGACATTTATATAATTTACAAAGTGATCCCCCTAATAAGTCTAGTACCTATCTAGCAGCATACATATTTATTTCAATATTATTAACTATATTCCCTATGCTGTACTGTACTTTGCATCCTGGTGACTATTTTGTAACTGCCAGTTTATACTTCTTTTTTTGTTGTTGTTGTTAATTCTCACCAGAGGATATTTTTTCCATTGCTTTTCAGAGAGTGGAAGGGAGGGAAGAGGGGGAGAAAGAGAAAAACATTGATATGAGAGAGACACATCAACTTGTTGCCTCCCACATGCGCCCTGAACAGGGGGTGGGGAGCAAACCCAAACCCAGGGACATACTTGACCAGGAATCGAACCCACGACCCTTCAGCATGTGGGCTGATGCTCTAACTACTGAGAAACACCAGCCAGGGCCAGTTTGTACTCCCTAATCCTTTCATAATTTTTGTCCAGCCCCCAAACCTCTCTCCCATCTGGCAGCCATGAGTTTGGTCTCTGTATATGAGTCTTGTTTCTGTTTTATTCATTTATTTTGTTCTTTAGATTCCACATATAAGTGAAATTATATGGTGTTTGTCTTCCTATGTCTGACTTATTACACTTAGCACAATACCCTCTAGGTCCATCTGTATTCTTGCAAATGGTAAGATGTCATTCTCTTTTATGGCTGAGTAATATGCCATTGTATTTATGTACTATATCTTTTTTTTTTAATATATTTTTTATTGTTGATGGTATTACAGATATCTCCCATTTTCTTCCCTCTTTCCCCCTACCTACTACCCAGGTCTTCAACACCCTGTTGCCCATGCCCATGGGCTATGTTTATAAGTATATAAGTTTTTTGGTTTATCTCCTCTCATCCCCACAATCCCACATTGAAGTATGTCAGTCTGTTCCATGCCTTCCTGTTTCGGGTCTTATTTTGTTGGTCAGTTCATTTTGTTCATTAGATTCCATAAATAAGTGAGATCATGTGATATTTGTCTTTCTCAGTTTGGCTTATTTCACTTAGCATAATATTTTCCAGGTCCATCATTGCTGTCCCAAAGGGTAAGAGATCCCACTTTTTGAGAGCTGCATAGTATTCCATAGTGTAAATGTCCCACAGCTTTTTTATCCATTCACCTACTGATGGGCACTTGGGCTGTTTCCAAATCTTAACTATTGTAAGTAATGCTGCTATGAACATAGGGATACATATATTCTTTCCAATTGCTGTTTTGGGGGTTTTAGGATATATTCCCAGAAGTGGGATCACTGCGTCAAAAGGAAGTTCCATTTTTAATTTTTTGAGGAAATTCTATACTGTTTTCAGTAGTTGTTGCACTAATCTGCATTCCCACCAGCGGTGAACTAGTGTTCCCTTTTCTCCACATCCTTGCCAGCACTTGTTTGTTGATTTTTTTATGATAGCCATTGACAGGTGTGAGGTGGTATCTCATTGTGGTTTTAATTTGCATTTCTCTGATGACTAGTGACTTTGAGCACTTTTCCATATGTCTTTTGGCCATTTGTATTTCCTCTTTGGAGAAATGTCTATTTCTCCAAAATGTCTTCTGCCCATTTTTTAATTGGATTGTTTGTCTTTTTTTGTTGTTGTTGAGTTGTATGAATACTCTATATATTTTGGATATTAATCCCTTATCAGATGTATTATTGGCAAATGTGTTCTCCCATTCAGTGGGTTTCCTTTTCAATTTGATGGTGGTTTCTTTTGCTGTGCAGAAGCTTTTTATCTTGATGTAGTCCTATTTGTTTATTTTCTCCTTAGTTTACTTTACCCCAGGAGATGTATCTGTAAACATTTTGCTGCATAAGATGTCTGAGATTTTACTGCATATATTTTCTAAGGTTTTTATGGTTCATGCCTTACTTTTCAGTCTTTTATCCACCTTGAGTTTATTCCTGTGTATGGTGTAAGTTGGTGGTCTAGTTTCATCTTTTTGCATGTGTCTGTCAGTTTTCCTAGTACCATTTGTTGAAGAGATTGTCTTTACTCTGCTGTATGCTCTTGCCTCCTTTGTCAAATATTAATTGACCATAATGGTGTGGGTCAATTTCTGGGGTCTCTGTTCTGATCCATTGGTCTATATGCCTGTTCTTGTGCCAGTACTATGGCTTTTTTTATTATAATGGCTTTGTAGTATAGTTTGATATCCGGTATTGTGATCCCTCCTACTTTGTTCTTATTTCTCAAGATTGCTGCAGCTATTCAGGGTCTTTTATGGTTCCATATAAATTTTTGGAGTATTTATTCTGTGAACTATGCCAGTGGTATTTTAATAGGGATTGCATTGAATCTGTAGATTGCTTTGGATGGTACAGACATTTTAATGATGTTAAGTCTTCCAATCCATGAACATGGTATACGCTTCTATTTCTTTGTATCTTCCTCTATTTCTTTTTCAATATCCTATAGTTTTTTTGTTGTTTTTGTTTTACTTCCTTAGTTAAGTTTATCACTAGGTATCTTATTTTGTTGTTGTTGTTGCAATGGTATATGGGACTGCTATTTTTCATTTCTCTTTTTTTTAATATATATATATTATTGATTTTTTACAGAGAGGAAGAGAGAGGGATAGAGAGCTAGAAACATCGATCAGCTGCCTCTTGCACACCCCCCACTGGGGATGCACCCACAACCAAGGCACATGCCCTTGACCGGAATCGAACCTGGGACCCTTGAGTCCGCAGGCCGACGCTCTATCCACTGAGCCAAACCGGTTTCGGCTCATTTCTCTTTTTGAGAGTTCATTATTGGTGTATAAAAATGCCATAACAAAAACAGGAAAAAACATAAATATGCCATAGATTTGTGGATGTTTATTTTGTATCCTGCTACCTTGCCAAATTCATTTATTAAGTCTAGTAGTTTCCTGGTGGAGTCTTTTGGGTTTTCTATGTACAATCTCATGTCATATGCGAATAATGACAGTTTACTTCCTCCTTTCCAATTTGGATGCCTTTTATCTCTTCTTTTTAAAAAAAAAAATATTTTATTGATTTTTTACAGAGAGGAAGGGAGAGGGATAGAAAGCTAGAAACATCGATGAGAGAGAAACATCGACCAGCTGCCTCCTGCACACCCCTTACTGGGGATGTGCCCGCAACCAAGGTACATGCCCTTGACTGGAATTGAACCTGGGACCTTTCAGGCCGCAGGCCGACGCTCTATCCACTGAGCCAAACCGGTTTTGGCTTATCTCTTCTTATCTGATTGCTGTGGCTAGGACTTCCAGTACTATGTTGAATAACAGTGGTGAAAGCGGGCATCTTTGTCTTATTCCTGCTCTTAAGGGAAACACTTTTGGTTTTTGTCCATTGAGTATTATGTTGGCTGTAGGTTTCTAATATATGGCCTTTATTATGTTGAGGTATGATCCCTCTATTCCTGCTTTACTGAGAGTTTTTATCAAAAAAGTGTGCTGGAGTTTGTCAAATGCTTTTTCTGCATCTATTGATATGATCATGGGATTTTTATCTTTCATTTTGTTTATGTGATGTATCACATTTATTGATTTGTGAACATTGTACCAGCCTTGTATTCTTGGAATAAATCCCTCTTGATCATGGTGTATGATCTTTTTAATATATTGCTGGATTCAGTTTGCTAATATTGTGTTGAGGATTTTAGCAGTTATGTTCATCAGGGATTTTGGCCTGTAATTTTCTTTCTTTGTAGTGTATTTATCTGGTTTTGGAATTAGGATAATGCTGGCTTTGTAAAAAGAGCTTGGAAGTGTTCCTTCCTCTTCCATTTTTTTGTAATAGATTGAGGAGGATAGGTGTTAGTTCTTTGAATGTTTGGTAAAATTCACCTATAATCCACCTGATCTAGGGCTTTTGTTTGCTAGGAGTTTTTAAATTACTGCTTCAATTTTACCAGTTGTTATTGATCTCTTCAGGTTTTCTGATTCTTCCTGTTTGAGTTTTGGAAGATTGTATGTTTCTAGGAATTTGTCCATTTCACCCAGGTTGTCCAGTTTGTTGGCATATAGTTGCTTACAGTCCTTTGTATTTCTGTGGTGTCCATTGTTATATCACCTCTTTCATCTCTGATTTTATTTATTTGGGTCCTTTCTCTTTGTTTCTTGACGAGTCTGGCTAAGAGTTCATTGATCTTCATTTATCTTTTCAAAGAACCAGCTCTTGGATTTATTGATCTTTTGTACTTTATTTTTTTTAGTCTCTATGTCATTTACTTTCACTCTGATCTTTATTATTTCCTTCCTTCTACTTCTACTTCCTCTGGGCTTTTCTTGCTGTTCTCTTTCTAATTTATTTAGTTTTAGGGTTAGTTTATTAGTCCTTTTTCTTGTTTCTTGAGGTAGGCCTGTGGGGCTATGAACTTCCCTCTCAGGACTGCTTTTGCCGAGTTCCATAGGTTTTTGGTGGTTGTATGTTCATTTTCATTTGTTTCTAGGAAATTTTTAATTTATTGCTTGATCTTATTGGTAACCCATTCATTGTTTAATAACATGCTATTTAGCCTCCATGTATTTGAGTATTTTTGAAGGTTTTTAATATTATTATTATTGTAGTTGATTTCTAACTTCATGCCATTGTGATTTGAGAAGATGTTTGGTATTATATCAACCTTCTTGAATTTGTATAGACTTGTTTTGTGCCCTAACATGTGGTTTATCTTTGAGAATGTTCCATGTACACTTGAGAAGAATGTATATTCTGTTGCTTTAGGGTGAAATGTTCTGTAAATATTGGCTAGAACCATCTGATCTAGTGTGTCATTTAAGGCCTCTGTTTCCTTGTTAATTTTTTGTCTGGAAGATCTATCCAATTATGTCGGTGGGGTGTTAAAGTCCCCCACTATGAATGTTTTGCTGTCAGTCTCTCCCTTAAGGTCCATCAAATGTTTTTTAATGTACTTAGGTGCTCCTATATTGGGTGCATATGTGTTTACAAGGGTTGTATTTTCTTGTTGAATCATTCCTTTAGTATTATGAAGTGGCCTTCTTTGTCTCTTGTTATGACCTTTGTTTTGAAGTCTATTTTGTTTGATATGAATATTGCTACTCCAGCTTTTTTTCCCCTTTCCATTTGCATGGAATATATTTTTCTATCCCTTCACTCTTAGTCTGTGTTTATCTTTTGTTTTGAGGTGGGTCTCTTGTAGACAGCATATATATGGATATTGTTTTCTTATCCACTCAGTCACCCTATGTCTTTTTACTGGAGCATTTAGTCAATTTACCTTTAAGGTTGTTATTGATAGGTATTTATTTATTGCCATTTTTATTTTCTTTATGCCTATGATCATCTCTCTCCTTTTCTTCTTCTTAAAGCATTGAACATTTCTTGCATTGCTGGTTTGGTGGTAATGTGCTTCTCTTAACCTCTTTTTGTCTGGAAAGCTTTTTATTTCACCTTCAATTTTAAATGATAGCCTCGCTGGATACAGTAGTCTTGGATTTAGGCCCTTGCTTTTCATTACTTCAAGTACTTCATGCCACTTCCTTCTGGCCTGAAGTGTTTCTCTTGAGAAGTCAGTTGACATTCTAATGGGAACTCCTTTGTATGTAATTTTCTCTCTCTTGCTGACTTTAAGATTCTTTCTTTGTCTTTAACGTTTGCCATTTTAATTTTGAGGTGTCTACGTGTGGTCTCTTTGGGTTCATCTTGATTGGGACTCTGTGCCTCCTGAACTTGTGTGGCATTTTCCTTCACTACATTGGGGAAGTTTTCTGTCATTATTTCTTTAAACAGGTTCTCTGTTCCTTGTTCATCCCCTGCCCCTTCTGGTATTCCTATTAATGCAGATGTTGTTACATTTCATATTGTCCCAGAGCTTCCTTAACCCTTTGCACTCACTTGCTTTTTTCTCAATTCCTTTATTCTAATGCTAACTGTGTCGAGTCACACTCGACACCCGATTGCAAAAGGTTAAGCTATTTTCCTGCTTTTTAATTCTTTTTTTCTATTTACTGCTCTAATTGGGTATTAATTTCTACCATGTCTTCCAAATCCTCTGCCTCATCCAGTCTACTTTTAATCCCTTCCAGTATGTTCTTCATGTCAGATATATCATTCTTCATTTCTGTCTGGTTCCTGTTAATGGCCTTTATTTCATTTCTCATGCTGTTGTAATTTGCACAAAGTTCTGTAAGCATCTTTATAACCATTGCTTTGAACTCTATTTCTGATAGGTGGCTTGCCTCCATCTCATTTAGTTCTTTTTCTGGAGATCCCTTCTTTTCTCTCATGTGGGGGCTGTTTCATTGTCTCCCCATTTAAGCTGTCTCTTTATATTTGCTTCTATGTGTTAGAACTGCTATGCCCAGTCTTTGTAGGATGGCCTTATGTAGAAGGTGTGTTGAGGGGTCCAGTGGTGTAGTCTCTTTGTTCACCTGAGCTGGATGCTCTAAATGCCCCTTGTATGCATTGTTTTGGCTTTCATGTTGTAATTGGGACTTGATTGTTGATGTCCCATTTGTGGGAGGGGTCTCCCCCTTGACTTGCTGCCAGTGAGGTTCAACCCTAATGTCTTTTTGCCAGCTATCCAGTGGTCAGGGACTCCTTAGCCCACAGGCTGGGTCTGCCTTGGGTCTCACACCTTGATTGACCCTGTTCTGGGCTGTACTTCCTTCCCCCATGGAGCTGGTCTGGCAGGTGTCAGCTGCAGGCAGTTGGGGTCTTGCCAGTTTTTGCCTCTCTGAGCAGTCTCCCATATCTTCTTAATTCAGTCATCTATCGATGGATACTTAGGCTGCTTCCATATCTTGACTATTGTATGTGGAATGCCCACCATTGTCTCTTTTATACCCTTTGTTTTAAAGTCTATTTTGTCTGATATAAGTATTGCTATTCCAGATTTTTTAACTTATATTTGCATGAAATTTCTTTTTATATCCCTTTAGTTTCAGTCTTTTGATTGGAAGTGGGACTCTTGTAGGCCATATATATATATATATATATATATATATATATATATATATTATATGTATGTATCTTGTTTCCTTCTCCATTCAGCCACCCCATGTTTTTTGATTGATGCATTTAATTCATTTACATTTTTTTTGTACTTTGTTTTTTGTTTTTTGTTTTTTAATTTCTTTATTGATTAAGGTGTCACATATTTGTCCTCATCCCCCCATTCCCATCCCACACCCCTCCCCATGGATGCCCCAACCCCCTGTTGAACTTAACCATTGGTTAGGCTCTTATGCATGCACACAAGACCTTTGGTTGATCTCTCCCTTCTCCCCCCACCCTCCCCTATCCTCCCTCTGAGGCCCGATAGTCCGATCGGTGCCTCCTTGTTTCTGGTTCTGTTCTTGTTCATCAGTCCATATTGTTCATCATTTCCCCTAGATGAGCGAACTCATGTGTCACTAGAGATATACTTATAAGAATTGAATGTGCGACGAGCAATAATAGTTATGCTGACAGGCAAATGAATCAGTCTGTAGTGAGTTTCTTTCTGGACCCACAGTTCTTTTGAGACCCAATATCAATGTCCACCAGTTCCTTATGAGTACATGTCGGCTCTGACCCCTCAGCTCTGGATGGTGGACAAATGGTGGTAATGCAGGTCCGACTCCCTCTGGTTTGGTCTCGGCCGGACCCAGGGGCACGGCTTCACCCGGATCCAGGGGCCCACGGCCTCGCCCGGACCCAGGGGCACGGCTTCACCCGGATCCAGGGGCCCGCGGCCTCGCCCGGACCCGGGGCCCAGGCTCACCCGGCTCCAGGGGCCCGCGGCCTCGCCCGGACCCGGGGCCCAGGCTCACCCGGCTCCAGGGGCCCGCGGCCTCGCCCGGACCCGGGGCCCAGGCTCACCCGGCTCCAGGGGCCCGCGGCCTCGCCCGGACCCGGGGCCCAGGCTCACCCGGCTCCAGGGGCCCGCGGCCTCGCCCGGACCCGGGGCCCAGGCTCACCCGGCTCCAGGGGCCCGCGGCCTCGCCCGGACCCGGGGCCCAGGCTCACCCGGCTCCAGGGGCCCGCGGCCTCGCCCGGACCCGGGGCCCAGGCTCACCCGGCTCCAGGGGCCCGCGGCCTCGCCCGGACCCGGGGCCCAGGCTCACCCGGCTCCAGGGGCCCGCGGCCTCGCCCGGACCCGGGGCCCAGGCTCACCCGGATCCAGGGGCCCACGGCCTCGCCCGGACCCGGGGCCAGGCTCACCCGGATCCAGGGGTCCACGGCCTCACCCGGACCCGGGACCCAGACTCACCCTGACCCAGTTCCCAGCCTCACCCGGACCCAGGGGCGCGCAGCTTCACCCGGATCCGGGACCCCAGCGGGGTTTCGTCTTCTTGATCCCATTTCCTGTTGATCAATTCCATCTCAGTAATTCCTTCGGCCATTTTCTCAGAGCTCCAGGGCAGCCGCCGCAGAACTCGCTGGGCGGTGGGGTCGGCAAAGCTCCGGTGTGCCCGGTGCGCGGCAGCGGGCTGGTCCGGGGTGGCTGCGTCGGCCCTTGGGTCTGCAGCGGTGGCCAGTCACCGAGCGTGCGCACCTGGCTGCTTCCGGGGCGTTGAGATTCTTGAAGGACTCGGAGGTCAGCAAGCGCGGAGTCTCCCACCCCATGTCTCCCAGGGGCTCGTCTGTCCGTGTTCGGCAGCGAGTGGGGCCTTCCCCTCAGCCGGAGACCGCCGGGGGAACTGCGCCGAGCACGTTCCAGGCCGCCACTGTGTCGTCTGAGCCGTAGTTCTTAAAGTGTGATCTTTGGGTCACCGGCATCAGCATCATCCCGAGTACCCCTCTCTTTTATTCTAGTTGTAGAGCATCTGCTCAGTCAGCCCTCCGGTGGTTCTGGATGGTGTCTGCTCTGCTCTCCCGTCGTAGACTCAAAATTGTTGTGGTAGGCAGCAATCAGGCTTCTGCCCTATGCCTCCATCTTGGTCTTCCTTTGTATAGTTAAGTCTTGATTGTTGTTGGTGTCACTGGGAGGAATTGTCCTCCAGGCCAATTGGCCGTGCAGATCCTCTGTGTCTATAAAGGAAGAGTTGCTGTGTAGGAGACAGATTTTTGGGCCGGGTCTTGGTGCAGCAAGGCTTTGGCGCTCACTGAGTCTGCCTCTGGAATGTGTCCTTTATGCGAGTGGTTGAAATCTGATGTCATCTCACACCGACCACTAGATGCCCTCGTTTCTGGGTCTCCAATGGTGTGTAGGTCAGCTACTACCTGAGACCACTCAGCAGGACTTACGGCAAAAACTGCAGTTTCCTCCTCCTGTCTGAGCGTCCCTAGAGCAGTCCGACTAGAACCGCAGTTTATCTGGTCAAGCTGCCATAGGGCAGGCCACCCACATGCAAAAGCCGTTGCTTGGATCCCAGGTGTGCCTGCAAGACGTGCGGGGCGGACCTGCAAAACGAGCGGGGCGGGTCCCAGGGCGGGGCGAGTCTCAGGGCGGGGCGGGGCCTCAGGGCGCCACCAGGCCATGGCGAGGCGAACCGCACTGGCTGCAAGTCTGCTGTTTCTGCTTTCCACGTTTCCAAGCCCCCTCATTCCGCACTCCAGCGCAGCAAACACTGATTGCTGGGCGCACCTCCGCAAGGAAGTCACTCCCACTCTCCGACAGGAAGGCCGAGAGTCCAGCCTCTTCCCGCAGGCGTCTGGGGAGCTAATCTCCCCTAGGGTTGGAACAAAAGCCACAAGTCCCTTCCCCCGACCCACGCGCCTCCGCACCTCAGCTCCTCCAGAGTTCGCTCTTTCCTCTTCTCTCTTAGCTGTAAATCCACCATTCAGCCAGCTCTCCTGTGGTTCTGGGTGGCAGACGCTCTGTGCGCGGCGAAGTTCCTTTGTTTAACTTTGAAATTGCTGTGCGCGAAGTTCCTTTGTTTGACTTCGCTGCCTTCTTAGTTCTCCTCTCTCAAAATGGCTAGAGGACTTGAGTGTAAGACAGGAAGTCTTAAGAATCCTCTAAGTCGGTGTTGGCGGTCTCCGGGGCCCCGAGGATCTCAGTGGGGAGCTGGGCCAGGTCTGTGACGCGGGTGGGCCCGTCTCGCAGAAAGATGGTCTCTTCCTTCACCGAGAGCCGCTGCGCCGAGTCCGCGGCCGCCGCCACAGCAGCTGCCGCGGCGCCCACGAGCTCATGGCCCCGGCTGTGGTGCTGGCTGAGAGTAGTAGCCGCCCGGCCTGGGGAGACGCGAGCAGGAGTCGCCGCGCTCACCAGTCCATCTTTTAGTTGTTTTTCCGGAACTGCCATGCGAGGCAACAGATCAGCCGTTCACCTCCGCCGCCATCTTGGCTTCTCCCTAATTCATTTACATTTAAAGTAATTGTCGATAGATATGTAGTTACTGACATTTTATTATTCCTATTTTTTTTATTGTTTTCTATTCTTCTTAAAGAAGGGCTGCCCTAGCTGGTTGGGTTCAGTGGATAGAGCCTCAGACTGAGGACTGAAGGGTCCTGGGTCAGATTCTGGTCAAGGGCACATGACCAGGTTGTGGGCTTGATCCCTAGTAGTGGGCATACAGGAGGCAGCCAATCAATGATTCTCTCTCATCATTGATGTTTCTATCTCTCTCTCTCCCTTACTCTCTGAATCAATAAAATATGTTAAGAAAAAAGAAGGAGGAGGAGGAGGGGGAGGGGGAGGGGGAGGAGGAGGAGGAGGAGGAGGAGGAGGAGGAGGAGGAGGAGGAGCCTTTAGCCTTTAACAGTTCTTTAATGCTGGTTTGTTGGTGATGAATCCCTTTAGGTTCTTCTTGTCTGGGAAGCTGTTTACTCTCCTTTGATTCTAAATGATAGCCCTGCTGGGTAATCTTGGTTGTAGGTCCAGTTTTTCATCATTTGAATATTTCGTGGCAGTCCCTTTTGGCCTGCAAAGTTTCTGTTGAGAAGTCAGCGGACAACTTTATGGGAGCTCTCTTATAGGTAACTAATTACTTTTCTTTTGCTGCTTTTAATCTTCTCTCTGTCTTTAACCTTTGGCATTTTAATTATGATGTGTCTTGATGCAGGTCTCTTTGGCGTTCATCTTGTTTGGGACTCTCTGTACTTCCTGGACTTCTATGTCTATTTCAAATAGGTTTTCAATCCCTTGCTCTCTCTCTCTTTTCCTTGTGGTACCCCTATGATGCAAATGTTGTTGGGTGAAATTATCCCATAGGTCCCTTAAACTATCCTCATTTTAAAAAATTCTTTTTTTCTTTTTGCTGTTCTAATTGGGTGGTGTTTTGTTTTTTTAATCCTCACCTGACTATATGTTTTATTGATTTGAGAGAGGAAAGGAGAGAGAGAAAGAGAGAAACATCGATGTGTGAGAGAGAAACATTGATCGATTGCCTCCCATATGTGCCCCAACTGAGGATTGAACCCACAACCTAGATATGTGTCTTGACCAAGAATTGAACCCACAAATTTTGTGTGCATGGGATAATGTTCCAACCAACTGAGCCACCCAGCCAAGGCTGATTGGGTGTTTTTCATTAGCTTGCCTTCCAAATTGCTGATTTGATGCTCTTCTTCATCTAATCTATTTATTTCATCAAATGTAGTCTTCATTTCAGTTATTTTAGTATTCATTTCTGACTGGTTCTTTTCAATGGGTTCTCCTTCTTGTGTAAGTTTATTGAGCATCATTATAAACAGTGTTTGGAACTCTGTATTCGGTAGATTCCTTGCCTCCATTATGTTTAGTTCTTTTGCTGGAGTTTTGTCCTGTTCTTTCATTTGGGACATATTTCTTTGTCTTCTCATTTTGGCTGCCTCCCTGTATTTATTTCTATGTATTAGGTAGATCTATGTTTCCCAGTGTTGGCAAGGTGACGTTATCTAGTAGGTGTCCTGTGGGGCCCAGTGGTGAGGACTCCCTGCTCACCTGAGCTGTGTGCTTCAGTGGTGTTCCTGGTATCAGTTTTGTGTGCTCTCCTGTTGTAGTTGAGCTTTGGTTGCCATTGACATGTCAGTGGTGGGATTGACCCTAAGGTGGACTGGCTGTGACTATAGTGGGTGAGCTAGAGTATGGGGGTTAACTCCGTGGAGTGTTATTTACTGTACTGGGGCTCTGGTGCCTGTCGAGTCTACAGGTTGTGTGTGTCATTTATGGAGCTAATTTGTTGATGCTCTAGTATGATCTGAAGCCAGCCACCAGGTGTGTTGGTTCTGGGGCCTTTTGGGAGGGGCTCCAGTTCAGGCCCAGATCAGCCATTACCTGTGCCTGGTCTGCGGACAAGTGATGTGATCTACAAAGTGATCTATGTTTGGTAGTGCCTGTGCTGGACTTAGAAATGCTTGAGAGAGGCTCTGGTGCAGACCAAGGACTACTGCCACTAGTCCTGGGGCCACTTAGCCAGGGGTAGAGGTCATGCCCAGGCCAATTGCTGCTTGTTTGGAGTCTGTGGACCTTTTAGAGATTTGATGCAAGTCCACAGCATGGGCTGAGACTGGCAGCTTGTGAGGAACAGCCACTGAAAGAGGTTTGGGTTGGCGTGTGAGTTAAATAGGGTGAGTTTCAGGGAATCAACAGTGTGGGGTGAGTTTGATGGCAACTCAGATTTGGTATCAGCCTGTATCTGCTGGCTGTGTGCAGGGAGGGCTCAACAAAGGAAGAATGGGACTTGCAGCAGTTTAGTCCCAGAGAGAGCTGCTCCTCCCGCCGTCCTAAAGCCAGACAAGTCAGTTTCATCCATTCTCTCCCTGCAATTTTTTGAGTGTGTCCCTGAACTGGAGTCAGAGTGAGTGAGTATGTCAGCAAGTAAGTGTGTACACAGGCCCTTGAAGAGGAATACCTGGGACAACAGCAGCCCTCCATGTCACCCAGGCAGAATCTCCACTGATTTTCACAGCCAGATGTTTTGGAGAATCCTTTTCCTGGCACGGGTGCTATGGTCTGTGCCCAGGGTAGGGCTGGGACGCCTGGCTCCCAAGGGAGGACCTCCACAGCTGAGCTATCCCTCCCAATTCTTAATCACCACACGTGGGTGTGGGACCAGCCTGTTTCATGTCTTCGCCCTTCTACCAGTCTTGGTGAGGCTTCTTATTTATATCCTCAGTGGAACGAGTTTTGTTCAGCTACTCTTCAGATGGTTCCCAAGGGTGGCTGTATAATTTAGTTGTAATTTGATGTGGTTGTGGGAGAAGGCAAGCATGTAAAATAGGAAGTCCTATATACTTTAAAAGGGTGAATTGTATGGTTTGTGAATTATACAACAATAAAAAATGACCAGACACAGGGAAGAGTTCATCTTAAAGATACAAATGTTTAGTATCCAAAATATTTATAAAGAAATACTACAAATAAAAAAAGTTAAGTATCTAGACTCAAAAAGTAGGAAACAAAAAGTAGAAATTCACTTGGAAAAATTCAGCGCCTCAATAAATATTAATGAAATAAAACATTCGTTTCTGGCTCGAAGGACCAAAAAAGAAAAAAAAGAAAGAAAACACTGTAAAACTCCATTACATCTCTGTTAAATCAGCAAAAAATAAAAATAAAAATAAATCAAACATTGCTTTGGGCAGAAACATTTTTTAATCTTTCTGAAGGATTGTTTGGCCACTATAGCAAGTGTTATCAAATAGTTTATATTTTAGAACCATTTTAGGAATAACAGGAGAAAAATTAAGTGTATGGGGAGGTGGGGGAAAATATATACAAAGCTGGTTGTGAAAAGGTTATTACTAAGGGATAATTGGGAGTAACAAATGACCAACCATAGGGAACAGCTAACCAAGTAGGGCACGTGAACTGTGTCAGCATATAGATTATTCGCATAGAACAAAGCTCCATAAAGACAGCAACGCATGTGTTTTGTGGTCTGGTCATAACCATGGAGAACTGGAGTCCAATCTAGGCTCTAGTGTGAAGATGTGGAAAGAGGAGGTTCGGTAGGAAGAATTTGGAGTTTAATCTTGATTTGACCCTCCCTCCCTGCCCCCCCCCCCTACATCCCTTCTCTTTACATGTCTTTAAATGGGGGATGATAAAGGGACATCTGTGAACTAAAGCACCTAATATTCCCATAGATTTTCAGACAGAGATTGGGACAGAAAATTTGACACTTAGAATATATGTCAAATGTTTTTCCACCGCAGTAGCTCCATCTCTTTCATGGTGTTTAGTGGGGAAATGGTATCTCACAGCAATCAATCAAGTGACAGCAAATGGAATTATCAAATTTTCTAATCAATTTATCAGGCACAGCCAATACTCTTAAAAACCATAGTTCATGAATCCAGGCACAAAAAAATTTATAGCAAGGCACTTTGCTTATTTTTACCCCCCCTAGAATTCCCCAATCCTCAAGACAGGGGAGAATAAAATGAGGGGACATATCGTTGCCATGGGTACTGAGGGAACATGATGGTGGAATCTCTGTCTCAGGAACATCTTAGGGTATTAATCTATACAAGGGTTTATTAAGCCAGGCACTTTCTACTCTGAAAAAAACATGGCATGTCATCAGCATATGTGTTCTCTTCACCCTTGGTTTACCATTATTTGAGTACCATAAGCTCCTAGGGCACAAGGACTATTCTCTGATTTATTATATTTCCCAAAGCACCCAGAACCCAATATATGTTCAATAATAACTGGTGAGAGTATAAATTCAAGGTATAAGGCTGGGAGTTGGAAGAGAGATGCAAAGTGTAGGGTTTTCAGTGAGGCCCCTGGTCACCGACTGGACAGATGGTGAGAGGATCCATGTTCTTCCCTCCATCATGTGTCCCAGGGCTGAAGATAGCTTGAAGGGGCCCAGTGGAAGAGAAGCTGGTGAAGGTGTAGATGTGCGATTTGGCTGTCACATTGTAAAAGGTTATGTCTCCAGCCTTGTAGTCCAGGAAGATGCCCACACGCCTGGGGGGCTCCCTCATCCGCAGGCGGGTCGGGGGAAAGGTGGATGCCTGGTACTCATTTCGCTTCATCATCATCACCACCCAGTAGCCATTCTCTGGGGACAGAGTCATGTTCCCCTTTCTGCTTGTGGATGCCTTGCAGATGCCCAGGACCCACCCTGTCTTGTCTCCCACCTCCACTTCCCAGTAATGACGGCCAGAGAGGAAGCTCGGAGAGCCCAGGGCAAAAATGCAGCTATCAAATCTTTCTGGACTGTCAGGCATACGGATCCACTTGTTTCCAAGTCTAGCACTCTTCAGGTCATCAGAGATGATGAGGTTGGGGTGGGCAGTCTCTGCATCCAGAATCACATTAACTGCAGAGAGAATTAGAATACTTAGCTGGGAGTCAATGGGCAACATCCCCTCAGGTTCACCCCACCTCCAGGAAACATGGACAGGGATCCATCAGGCAAGGCCACTCGCCTTGATCTGGCACTTACCAGCATGTGCCTGAGCATCAATCAGTTCTGGAACTACAGAGAAAAAAGAGATGAGGGGGGAAAATCCTGAGCATTCCTCATTCAGAGGGCTAAATCTACCTGGATCCCCACAACAAGGAAAGACAAGAACCCATATGCTCAGGACCTGATTCCTCTGCTTGGATATAACCCCATTCCTCCCAGGCACCAGGGCTCCTCTGGTCTGATGAGTTGACCCAGGCAAAGGAGTTTCGCACAGAACCTGTGAGGGCCTGTCATGACCTTTCTCTTGCCTTTGTTACAGGTATTTTTTCTCACTCTCTTCTAAAGAATGCCCAGAAATCAACAGTACAAGGGAATATCACAATAACTCCTGCTCAGCACATACCACCACCACAGTACTTACCACTGAAGGTTTCCATTTCTGAACGCAGAGTTCCTAAAGGAGAAAGAAAACTAGAGTTCATTTCCCCAGCTAGGGACAGATCAGAAGGAGGCTGAAGGCAGAGTCAGAAGACTATGAGAGATGGAGAAGGGATGCCCGGGGGCTCTGGGCTACATGGGTCTCTGGGAGGAAGTGAGCGGGCACCTTCTATCTTCCCCCAAGCCCACCTACCTGAGAAATGCTTCATGCTCTTCTCCACAAATTCTGATTTCTGGTGGAGCAGGTGGATCTTCTCTTTCACCTCTAGAGGGGTAGCCCATGGCTCAGGGACAGTCACTGTCTTGGCTCTAGAGATAAAAGACTATTGTCCAGAGAGGGCTGGAACATGGAGTGGCCCAAGCTCCCATAAAATGGAGGGAGGTACAGCCACCACAGGGTACCCCCAGCCCAGCCTAGGCTTTGCAAAAAAAGTCCTCCCTGGACTTCAAGTTCTAAACATTGGTCCTCAACTTTGACCATGAATTTGCATCACCTGGGGAGGTTTTTTTTTAAATGTATTTTTATGTATTTCAGAGAGGAAGGGAGAGGGAGATAGAAACATCAATGATGAGAGAGAATCATTGATCAGCTGCCCACAACCTGGGCATATGCCCTGACCAGGAATCGAACCATACCTCCTGGTTCATATGCGGCACTCAACCAGAGCCAAGCTAGCTGGGCTCACCTGGGGAGTTTTTAAAAGCACTGATATTAAAACCACAATGAGTTTTAATAATGGCCTTAAAATCTTCTGATATTGAAATGCTCAGCCCAGAATTATCTATGTCAAATTAATTATACTTCCTCAGTAATTTTCTTTCTATTGAAATAAAATGATAATAAATGAGGAAAAAACACATATTACTGCACACCCATTAGTATGGCTGTTGTTAAGAAAAATATAGCCCTGGCCAGGTAGCTCAGTTGGTTAAAGTGTCATCTCAATATACTAAGGTTGTGGGTTTGATCCTTGGTCAGGGCATGTACAAAAATTAACCAAGGTATACATAAATAAGTGGAACAACAAATAAGTGTGCCTCTCTAAAATAAATTAATAAAAAAAAATTTAAAAAGAAAAAGAACAAGCCTTAGTAAGGATGTAGAGAGAATTGAACCCTTGTACATTGCTGGTGGGAATGTAAAATTGTGCAGACACTGTGGGAAATATTATGGTGGTTCCTTAAGAAAACTAAACATAGAATTACTACATGATAGAGAAATTCCATATCTGGGATATACCCAAAAGAATTGAAAGCAGACACTCAAACAGATAGATCTATATCAATATTCATAGCAGCATTACACACAATAGCCAAAAGGTGGAAGCAGTCTAAGTGTCCATTGATGGAAGACTGGATAAACAAAATATGGTATATACATACAATGGAATATTATTCAGCCTTAAAAAAGGAATGAAATTCTGACGCCTGCTATAGCATGAAGACATTATGCTAAAGGAAATAAGCCAAACAAAAAAGTACAAATATTTTTTGATTCCACTTATATGAAGTAGTTAGAGTAGTCAAATTCACAGAGACAGAAAGTAGAGTGTTGAGTGCGAGGGGCAGGGGTTGGGAGGAATGAGTTGTTTAATGATATGGAATTTCCATTTGGGAAGATGAAAAAGTTCTGGAGATGGATGGTGGTAATGGTTACATAATAATGTGAATGTACTTAATGCCACTGAACATACATTTAAAAATGATTAAAATGGTAAATTTCATGTTATGTATATTTTACCACCAAAAAAAAAAAAAAAGACTTCAAACATTGATTCCTGGGTTACACTCCTGAAGATTCAGCTTTAATTCACCAGCCATAGCCTGGATGTCAGGATTTTGTAAAGCTCAGGGGGTGATTGTAACTTCCAGCCTCCTCCCTTCCTTTCCGTCCCCTGCCTGCAGGGCTTAGCAGCTCCACTCCAGGAAAGTGCTTCCCCCCTGAGGCTACAAGCACTCTGCAGGAACAGTTTTCTTGAGGTGAATTACATAGGACACAATCTATTAGGGAGGTTTCTTAGGAGGCCACCAACAGCACGGCAGGCTGTATTCATTCTTTCCAGTCCTCAACCCCATTTTCTTCCTCCTGATCACACTCCTGGTTTTGCTACACAAATCCAGAAAGGCCTTAGGTAGCAGCAGGAAATGGGAGCAGCCCAGGAAGGAGTCCCAGACCCAGGGCTGGGAACATCTCCCCTCTAGGACTGCCTTCCCAGATGCTTCCTGCAGGACACCCAGGGGATCACCAGGGGAGCTCTCGGTACCTGTGCAGGGTTACTCCGATGTCCTAGGAGACAAAAGAGGGAAGCTCTCCATTACCAATCTCCTAGGGGCTGCACTAACTACTGGCCTCTCTTCCTGAGCCCCATACATCAGCAAACCTGGGGCACCTCTCCCAATTTTAATTCTAATTCCCCAAGGTGGCAGCCCAGCTGTGGCCTGCAACAGAACTGCACCCAAGTCCTGATGATCTCTTCTGGGAGATGCCAGGAGATCCCCTCGTTCTGGGCCACTCTGGGCTCCTAAGAGCTCACAAAAGGGATCTGGGCACAAGAGGCATCGTGGGTCACCAAGACCAAGTCCCACCCTTGGGCCCAAGGACCTCACCCCCTGGCTGGGGCAGAGCTGATGTCTGTGTTAGGAGCCCATGTCATCTTACTGGGCACAATGGGCAGGGCAAGGCCAGGTCCAGCCACACTCACCTGCATAAGCTCCCATTCCGGCTGGCACTGCTTGGTCTCCAGCTCCTCAATCAGCTCGTTGAGAAGGGCAATGTCCCTGGACACTTGGGTGTCATATGTCTCCCTGACCTGGACAATGGTCTGTGCCAGCTTCTCCAGCCAGGCCACAAAGAGCCGCTCTTGCTGCTCCAGAAACCGGCACAACTGCTCCATCTGGTGCCTGACTCTCTGCTTCTGGATTTCCGTTTGTTTCTGGAAACGGGACAGGAAGGTAAAGGGGTCTGTGCAGTAAGGTGGATGTGTGTGCCCAGGGAATCCCCAGAAGCCCACCTCCTGGAGATGGATATGAGGCAGGCTTTCTTAGAGGCCTGCGTTCCAGAGAAGGAGGAAAATGGACCAGAACCTTTCCACAACAGACTGAGGGTGGAAGGGACTGGCTCTTGGAAAATGCCCTAAAACCTGTTGTTATGGGTTAAATTGTGTTCCCTCTAAAATTCATGTTAAATTTATAACCCCAGTACATGAGAATATGATCTTATTTGGAAATAGGGTTTTTGCAGATGCAATTAGTTAAGATGTGGTAATACTGGAGTGGGGTAGGCCACTGGAGTGGGGAAATTTGGGCATAGACACGAACATAAGGAGAACACCATGTGAAGAGACAGGGAAAAGACGGACATCTACAACTTGAGGAGAGAGGCCTGGAACATGTCCTTCCCTCATGGCCCTCAGAAGGAACCAACCCTGCCAAGACCTTGATTTCTGACTTCTAGCTTCCAGAACTGCAAGATAATAAGTTTCTGTGGTTTAAGCCACCCAGTTGGTGGTATTTTATTACAGCAGCCACAGGACACAGATATCTGATGTCACCTTCTCCCTTGAAAGCTAGTGTGAGGATGGCATATACTTGGAGTCATAAATGGATAAGATTATGACCACCAAGCTCTCCAGAAGGGAAACCTCTCCAATCCCTGCTCCCCTGCCCCAAGTGCTGGCATGCAGAAGGTTCTCAATATGGCTCTGAATAGGGTAGTTAGTCCATTTATTTGAATGTAAGTGAATTTGACGTCCACTACCATTGTACACTGGTCAACCATTAGTTCTCTCACCCTGTTTCTCATCCTCACTAGGAAGCTTCTGTGGAGAGGTGCAGTGGCTAGAGCACCTTTTCCTTCCTCCCAGGAGGGTGAGGGCCTTTTGGATCCACTTAAGAAGTCTCATCATTTTGGGCTCAAAGGACAGGACTAAATTTCCTCACCCAAGGATATTTTTCCCATTGAGAGTGGAGGGGAGGAAGGAAGGCGGGGGAAACAGAGAGAGAAACATCGATCGGTCACCTCCTGCACGTGCCCCAACTGGGGCCTGGGATTGAGCCTGCAAACAAGGTACGTGCCCTTGACCCTTCAGTGTGTGGGCCAACGCTCTAACCACTTGGCAACACTGGCCAGGGCCACTGTGAATTTCTTAAGTGAAAGCTAGACCCTCTTGTCTCCCTGGTTTCCCCGAGCAGCTCAGGTTCCTGACTCATCCTTCTCAGGGGACATCCCTGACCTCCACAAGTTCTAAGCCTCCTGGGGTTATAGGAAAGGATTTTTATTTTACTACAATTTAGGAGTTTCCCAAAAGTCAGGCACCTGGGCCAATGTCACCTTCCTCCCATTCTTTTTTATCTTTGCCTGTTTCCCACTGCAATGTGATGGGTCCCAAAAGAAATTTGGAACCCAGAAAGGGAGATAGGATCCAGCCAACAAAAATGCATGAGATAAATCGAAGCTCCTTGGGGTAGGTGCCTTCACTTGCAGGTAAAATGGAAGCAATTTACACATCCAAGAGGCTGGACACCAGCTCCACAGAGGAAGGGCAATAATTTGTGGCATTGCAAAAACCGCGGTTTTAAAGAAAATGTGTACTTTAAGCACTTGAATTTTAAAAATCAATACGGTTTTTGTAAAAAAATAAAATGGACAACAATGCTAAAAGCAATAGAAGTGTTCAAAGTTGAAAAGTCTCTCCTCCCTTTTCCTCAATCCCATCCCTCAGCCACAGTCACTGGCATTAGTTTCTCTAAACCATTTTGTGGTGAGTGTGAGCAAGTGTGACAGGGTCCTCAGAGATGCCCCACCCTCCGAGCTCTGTAGGCACGAGCTCATCCTTGGACACCCGGAACTACCATCACCATCCCCCCCCCCCCCCCCCCCCCGAAGCCAAGAGCAGATAATTCTAAATATTCTAAATATATGATCAGCTCTGCTTCCCTGTGAACCTGAATAGAACCTTGCGGACCCCTGTTTACTCTGTCCCTCCCTCCTGCAGGGGTGAACCTGAGGAAGGACTGGCCACAGAACACCGTTTGCCTTACCAGGTAGTTTGCAGTGTTCTTATCCCCTTCAGATCTCTGCTCTTCTCCAGAGCTTCTCAACGCCTTCAGATGCTCCAGCTGCTTCTGAATTTGCTCCTGGACAAAGAGCATTTGTTGAAGCCTAAACTTGGCTCCAGCTATGTTTAGTTGGTGCCAACTCTAGAGGGGAAAATCTGCTTTAGGGAATAAAGCTGAGGGTGCTGCAGCCAAAAGCAAAGGGAGGGATGCCCAGGAAAGAGAAAGAAGGAATCCATCACGCTAAGGGAAGAGAGCCAAGAGGAAGAGAACTTCTAACGACCTGTGAGCACCTGCATTTAACCATACCTGAAGCGAGGCCCTTGGACCTCTCAGCTACATGCACTGCTAAATTTTTTCTTTGCTGTCCTGGTTTGTCCTGGTTTATATTGTGTTTTTGCCATTTACAGCTCAAGAGTGGCAGCTAATGCACCAACCTCCTAGTGTCATTGGGAAAGGAGGCAAGCCCCCACATGACCAAGTGCTCAGCAGGGAAGGGCCCCGGGCAGGCAGCCCTACCTTGTATTCTAGGGCAGCTTCCTCAATGGGGCGCACCCGGTGGCCTCGGTGCTCCTGACTCAGGCTGCAGATGAGGCAAATAGGCTCCCTGTGGTCCTCGCAGAAGAGCAGCTGGACCTGCTTCCTGTGACGCGTACATTGCGGCAGGGGCGTGGGGCTCAGGCTGGCCGTCGGTGAGCCCTCTTGCTGCTCGGTGCCTCCAGAGCTCTTCCCTGGGAGCGAGACCTGACACCTGAGGCAGTTGGGCAAGCAGCCATCTGAGGCCTTGGGATCCTTAGAAGCAACGGAGCAGCTGTAGGAATCATGCACACAAGTGCTACCAACCCGATCTCCTTTCTGGGCCCGGCAGAGGGGACACACAGCTTCATCCTGCGGCCTCCCTGGGAACATAGCAGTGGAAAAATCCCCTGAGTGGTAACCCCAAGATGTTACGAAGGGGTGATGCAAGAGCACAGCAGAGAAAGAGCCCACACCTGGGACTCGTGAGTTCTCCATTGAACTGTGGCCACTTCCTAGCTTGTCCCCCTCCGATTCCTCTCCAGCAAGGCAGCAGACAAGTCCCTGGGACTGAGAGTTAAGGGCTAGATCTCATGACAGTCCTGAGACCTGGAATTCTTGGGGACTTATCCTAAAGAAAGGCCTTTTGCTGTAAATCCTATGCCTTCCTCCCACACATACACTGATCAACCTGGGGTCCATAAAGCCCTTGGAATTCTAAAGCACTTCAGAGTGTGTAAAAACTAACAAATTTGATACAATTTGTGAAGATGTGCATATATAGATTTTTTTTCAGGATTTACAGCCTCCAAAAGATTCTCAAAGGGTTGGGGACCTTAGGGGACAAGCAGGGGTCCAGTGACTACAGTGGGGGATAAAAGGAGGTCTGTGGAGGTCACCATTCCTAAGGATCCCAGGTCTTCTGGATTCTGGGGTCCTTTCTTACCTGAAGACGGAGGGACTTCTGGATTTGAAAGCTCACTGTCTACTGCCTCCCCCAAGGTCTTAGGGGTCTCTGGACGCTCAATTCTATTTTTCTCCAAAAGTGCTGTGTATTCTGGATGCTCCCCGGTCGTCTCCTTTCCATCCAACAGTACATTGGAAAGTGTATTCCCCAATGTTCCGCTTCCCATAATCACAGAATGTTCTGGATTTCTGGAGCCTTTCTCCAGAGCCATAGTAGCCCCTACATCCAGAGTGGCCACTTTGCTGGGGGCAGCTGCTGAGTCCAGATTCTCACTTCTCACTTTCTCTTGAGGCAGAAGAGTTTCTAGATTGGAGAGAGCTCTCTCTCTGGAAGAAAGGGTAAGTTCAAGACTTCTGGGCCGATTCTTTTTTGAAGGTGCACATGCTTCAGATGCCTTGCATTCTTTCCTTCCCAGGGACCCAGCATATGACCCACTGGAGAGTCCTTGGAGCCTCCCTGCAGAGCTGGCATTCCTGCGTAGCCTGACACTGGGATCACTGCCCTTCTCCCCTTGCAGCTTGGCGGGGAATGGACTTCTCCTGGAAAACAGGGTCACACCCCTGGCCCCTGTCTTGCCCTGCACATCCAGGCCCTCTGAGCCCTTCTGATCTCTCCGTTTGCCCTGAGGCTTCTTCTGGGGCCCCTTCCCAGCCTCGGGCTGGCTGGCTGCTCCATCACCACTTTGCTGCTGTCTGTCCCCTTCCAGGCCATCTGGTATCTTCAGGCTCTTGGGCTTATTCTCCCCGGAGGAACAAGACATTGCGGGACAGTCAGTGCCACTTTCTTGTCTCAGATATTCTGAAAAGACAAGGAGATGCAAAGGCATGAAAATGTCAGGTGCTTAGGGCCCAGGGCTGGAGGGAAAGAAGAGAGAATCCCCTCAGAAATTAGAGAAGTTCAGAACATCAGTAGCAGTAAATTACCATGAAATAAGAACATACTACTTGCTATATATTTTTCAAATAGTGCTTTCAAATATTTTAGGCAGGAGAATTTGTTTCCAATATAAGAATTCCAAAACAGAACTCTTCATACATAAATAAAATCCTAGTTTATTGGTATAAATTTGTGTGTGATTCTAAAATCAATCAGTAAAGAATTCCCTTATAAGATCAATCAATAAAGAATTAACAGGTGGAAATTAGACTTTTGATGATGAGCGCACTCTATATAGTGTATACAGTTATCAAATTATAATGTATACAAGAAATTTATATTATCAACCAATGTTACTTTAATAAAAAACACAAACAAAACTCTCCAGGAAAACAAAACTCAATTATAACAGTAAGCAAGGGAAAGAATAGAAGTATTCAGAATGGCAAAATAGTGGTAATCATTGAAGGGTGATGGGTACAAAGAGACTTCATCTTAGTATCCTCTACTCCTGGGAGTTTGAAAATCCATATTTAAAGGTTTTAAAGAAAACCTTCCATACAGAAGGGAACAGCAGGATGTGTACCTGTAGATGTTGACATCAGATAGAGCAGAAAAAGAAAATCTCTCCTGAAGATTTGTAAACACTACTCTCTTTTATGCTTCAGCCCGAATTCACATTATTCATGCCGGAAAAACCTCAAGAGAGTAATTTCATTTGAAGAGGATCCTAGGTGGCATTGCCCCCAGACAGTTAGGGTGAGTAGAATTTCCATATTGCTGCTTGATGTATTGGAAAGTTAAGAGAATAAGTCCTGAGTTCCCATTTTACCATATGAGAAGATGGGTGTTAACTGAACCTATGTGGTAATGATTTCACAATATATGTAAATGAAACATTATGCTGTATGCCTTAAACTTGTATGTACTATATGTTGATTATTTCTCAATAGAACCAGAAAACAATCATTAAGGTGTTCGGCACAACATTTTGAAATCAGGTTATGAAGGACAGTTAAAACTTCAAGAAGTAATTTATTCCTGTTTTTCCTTTGGTTTCATGAAGTGAAAAAAATCACAACTCACACAGATTAAGTGTAAATGATAATTTTAAAAAACAACACACAGCTTGCCTGGAAATTTCAGGATACTGTTTAATAAAACAAATGACAGGAAAGGCTTAATTCCAAGATTTACATAAAAAGGAGTTCAAGTACAGCATGAACTATCACACTGGTGGCCTTTAGTATTTTAAAATTTGGTTACTGATACATTTTAATATGAATTTGTTAGTCTTTTTAACTACAAATTTAATAAAATTTGAATCAAATATTTGCTAATATCCTAAGAATCCCTGAAATATCACCCTCGGTTATAATTTGAAAACCACTACTCTAATAATGAAATGAAGATACCCTGTAATTAGCACCTTAATATTTGGTTTGAGGAAGCTCTTATTGAAATTACTTCAAAGTTGTTTAAGACACTTTGCTGTTGGCTTTGTAGGAAAACATAAGTTATCAAAACTGACTTAAGAACTGGTGAGAAATCCTGAAAATGCTGATAACCAGATTTTAGAACATGAAAAAGTAATTTAAAAATTCCATTCATCAAATAATTCTGGATTCAGATTACAGTTGATTTAGTTCTGTCACTCTTTCAAAGAGCAGATAATTTTTGTTATTTAAGCTGTTCTACCACATAGAAATACATGAAAATAATTTCTAATGTATTCTTAAAGTGTAGAAATAGAAGAAAAATTCAAACACCAAAGAATATTTTTTTAATGATCATGTGTTAGGCACCCTCCAAAATCTTTAAAAAGTCTTTAATAGCAGAAATCAAATAGGCCACATTATATCACAATATAACAAAATTGGAAAGTACAGCAAAAGACAGAAGAAGCAGAAGGAGAAGGAAGGAAAAGAGGAAAGAAAAGATGAAAGGAAGAGGAGAGAGAGGAGAGAAAGAGGGAGAAAAAGAAAGGGAGGAAGGAAGATAGGGAAGGAAGAAAGGAAGGAAAAGAAAAAGAAAATCCTCTTGAACAATTTTTAAATGCCTTTGTAAAACATATTGAAAAAGAACTCAATTGCAGGGGGAAAAGGGTAGGTAGAGGTGAAAGAAGAAATAGTGAGAATAATTGGTGATGGAATTTGTTGGTTTGTTTGTCTAAAAAAGAAAGACTCAAGCCTTGGCCAGGTAGCTCAGTAGGTTAGAGTGTCATCCCCATATGCCAAGGTTATGGGCTCAATCCCCATTCAGGGCACATGCAAGAAACAACCAATGAATGCATAAATAAGTAAGACAACGAATCTATATTTCTCTCTCTCTCTAAAATCAATCAATACAAAATTATTAAAAAATCAAAACTGAAATTATGTGGGTAACAATAAAAAGATTACCTATCAACCCTGTTGAAGATGGGTACTAAGATGAAGTCTCTTTGTACCCATCTCTATCCCAGAGACTTGTCTGTGCATACGTGTTAATTACAAATAACATGAGGAATTCCCTGGGAACAGTCATCTAGCTCCTGCCTCTCCTGATCCTTCCCTGAGTCGGAATCTCAGCTGCCTACTCCCGCCACTGCTCTTTTAAAGCCACTGGGAACCTTAGCTTTATTAATCCAGCTACAAAGACCAGAGCAGGGAGAAAGACTTGCTTGGCCAATGTCACTAACATCTTGATAGACCGGGACTCCTAGTCCCCAAGTCAGAGTGCACTGGTCCAAACACATGCTCATTCTTGCACCTTCCACCCCACCTCATGAACAGCCGGCAGAGCGGGGGACGTGGGGGCCTGCTTACCTGGGTCAACAGCCCTGCGGAGCTCCTCTGCCAGGAGGTGCTGGTTCATGGCCCTCAGGACCTGCAGGGTCAGCTGCACAGCACACTTCTCCCCGTAGTGGCTGAGCAGAAGGGTGGCCAGCTTCACGGGCCTGGCTGTCGGGAGCAGGCCTCGGGGTATCCGTTGTTGCTCCTTCTCCAGGCTGGTGTTTTGCAGCTTGAACTTGAATTTCTCAAAGTCGTAGGGCACCAGCTCCTCCAGGGAGTGCAATAGATAGTCACTAGGGGTCTTGGCCATGGTGTTGACCAGGAGAAGCCAGAGCCAGCTGTCTGGCTTCTGGGAGGAGAAAAGGCCCTCTGTCACTTACCAAGGAGCGAGAAGAGGCAGCTTGTGAAATAACGGAAAAGGCACAGGAAATGCTTTGTGGTGGGAACTGAGGCTAGGAGAGTCATTGCTGGTTTTGTGTTCCCTTTGTCGCAGATTCAGAGGCTTTTCCAGCTGGGAGGGCTCAATGCCTTGCCACACATGTGGTCCTCCAGTGCCCCAGCTCTCACCTCCAAGGATGGGTTGTAGAGAGGTGGGTAAGTCTGTGAGAGAGGGTCTGGGATTGGATTCCAGCCTGTTGATCCTTCAGCAGGCACTCAGTTGCTTCCCTCTCTCTTACTTCCAAGATTCAGGGCTGGGGTGTGGGAACCAGAGTCCCTGGTTCCATGCTGGAGAGGACCATGATGAGGGTCAACCCCTCTGGCCACTGTTCTCCAGACTCTTGGGGTTTTATTGACCCTCCAAAGCCAATGGTGAGAATAGGGAGCAGCAAATACAGCCCTGCAAGGTTTGTGGTTCCCTGCCTATATATTGACCACCTTTGCACACTAGCACATGGAAAACCACTGCGTTGTTTTCAATGGATGCTGTGCAATTCATGGAATAGCTTCACCACAGTTTACTAAGCCAGTACATGGTGATAGTCATTTAAGTTGCCTGGCTGAACAAACAGGTGTGTGTGTGACCAGCCTGAGATCAAGGCTTCAATGAGTTCTGGTTTGTATTTTACAGAGCATTCAGTGCTTTTGGCTTAACAGCTGATTACATTCTCTGGATCCTGCCGAAACTGCTTTGCCTCAGTGGATAGAGTGTCGGCCTGCGGACTGAAGGGTCCCGGGCTCGATTCCGGTCAAGGGCATGTACATTGGTTGCAGACACATCCCCTGTGGGGGGTGTGCAGGAGGCAGCTGATCCATGTTTCTCTCTCATGGATGTTTCTGGCTCTCTGTCCCTCTCCCTTCCTCTCTGTAAAAAATCAATAAAATATATATTTTTTTAAAAAAATAAATTCTCTGGATCCTGCTGAGAAAATAATCCCAACCCAACATTTTTCCTAAAAAATGGATGAACCCAAATGCACTGTGTAAATGTCAGAGTGTGAAATTCTCAGGTTGGGCCAGAAGGGTGTTGACTGGGGTGTTTCTAGGACCAGTACAAGAAACGCAGCTGCCTCCCACCGCCGACGCAAAACTGATGAAATTGTGCAATGACTGCAGTGCCCTTGGGTCTCTGACCCTGTCCTGACTGGCCAGGAAACGCCTCTAAGCGGAGACTAACGCACCTAGGACAACTGGATAGGAAGCGGGGCTTTCCAGTCGGCAGCAGGCTCTTTTGCAATTGTAGTGACACCTTCTGCAATGGGCCATTCTGAGGAAAGGACTTCTTGAAAAATGATGTTTTGACGCCACTAAGGCTCACAAAGCTTCCATTTATTTCAGGTTCCAGTTAGTTTTTAAAATGAAGAAATATGAAAATAGGATTACAGCTCTTGGGATGCATTTTAAACCTTTTCCTTGAGTACATACTATCTCTAATAAATTTACTGTGCTTTGCCAAATCTTTCTGTCATGCTCTTAAATCCTTTCTTGTTCTGGGACAAGAATCTGGTTTGGGTTGAGGCCTTTGGCCTTCCTGTGTGCCAACCGGGGATCACCATCAAGACTACTTTCTTTTTTAAAAATATATATAGCCGAAACCGGTTTGGCTCAGTGGATAGAGCGTCGGCCTGCAGACTGAAAGGTCCCAGGTTCGATTCCGGTCAAGGGCATGTACCTTGGTTGCGGGCACATCCCCAGTAGGGGGTGTACAAGAGGCAGCTGATCGATGTTTCTCTCTCATCGATGTTTCTCTCTATCCCTCTCTCTTCCTCTCTGTAAAAAATCAATAAAATATAAATAAATAAATAAATAAATAAATAAAATACATATATATTTTTTATTGATTTTAGAGAGGAAGGGAGAGGGAGAGAGAGATAGAAACATCAATGATGAGAAACGTTGACTGGCCGCCTCATGCATGCCCCACACACGGGATCAAGCCCACAACCCGGGCATGTGCTTTGATGGGGAATCAAACATGACCTCCTGGTTCATAGGTCGACGTTCAACCACTGAGCCAACATGGCCGGGCAAGACTACTTTCTAATATCAGGTAAACATAACTAGACTGTATTTACCTGCGTGATAGTCTGAGGGCCACCTTTTTACTTAAATCCTTGTCATCCATCTGGAGCATTCTCCTGCCTGCCACACTTGCCAGGTAGCAACTATAACAATTTAAATGACTATCACCATGTACCGGCTTAGTAAATTGTGGTGAATCTATTCCATGAATTGCACAGCATCCATTAAAACAATGCAGTGGTTTCCCATGTGCTAGTGTGCAAAGGTGGTCAATATATATTAAAAGAGCATGTTTACAGTACAATCTGACAGTATAATCCCATGTGTATAAATAATAGAAAAAGATTCTAAAAATGTAAATATCTCAAGGAAGACTCAAGAAATAACATGGCACCGGGTGAGGCCGCGTCCCTGGGTCCGGGTGAAGCTGGATCCCGGGTCCGGGTGAGGCCGTGCAGCCCTGGATCCGGGTGAGGCTGGGTCCTGGGTCCGGGTGAGGCCGCGCCCCTGGGTCCGGGAGAGGCCACACGCCCCTGGGTCCGGGTGAGGCCGTGCGCCCCTGGGTCCGGGAGAGGCCACGCGCCCCGGGGTCCAGGTGAGGCCACGTGCCCCTGGGTCCGGGTGAGGCCACGCACCCCTGGGTCCGGGTGAAGCTGGATCCCGGGTCCCGGTGAGGCCGCGCCCCTGGGTCCGGGAGAGGCCACACGCCCCTGGGTCCGGATGAGGCTGGATCCCGGGACCGGGTGAGGCCGCACACACCTGGGTCTGGGTGAGGCCACGTGCCCCGGGGCCTAGGTGATGCTGGGTCCCGGGTCCGGGTGAGGCCGCGTGCCCCTGAGTCCTGGTGAAGCCGCGCCCCTGCGTCCGGGCGAGACCAAACCAGAGGGAGTCGGACCTGCATTACCACCATTTGTCCACCATCCAGAGCTGAAAAGTCAGTGCCGACATGTACTCATAAGGAACTGGTGGACATTGAAATTGGGTCTCAAAAGAACTGTTGGTCCAGAAAGAAACTTACTACAGACTGATTCATTTGCCTGTCAGCATAACTATTATTGCTCGTCTCACATTCGGTTCTTATAAGTATATTTCTAGTAACACATGATCTCACTCATCTAGGGGAAATGATGAACAACATAGACTGATGAACAACAACAGAACCAGAAACAAGGAGGCATCGATCGGACTGTCGGGCCTCAGAGGGAGGGTAGGAGAGGGTGGGAGTAGGGGGGAGAGATCAACCAAGGGACTTGTGTGCATGCATACGAGCCTAACCAATGGTTAAGGACAACAGGGGGGTGGAGGCATCCGTGGGGAGGGGTGGGGGATGGGAATGGGGGATGAGGACAAATATGTGACACCTTAATCAATAAAGAAATTAAAAAAAAAAAAGAAATAACATGGCAACCTCTAGAGAGCAGAATTGGGGGTAGAGGTTGTGCTTTTCCCTCTTATGTCCTCTATATATTTTTGTGTTTTTCAATTAATATTTAAACATTTTATGGCACATGAAACATAATCTGTGAATACATTTTCAGTGTAAAATAATAAGGCAAGACAGAAAATACAGCAAGAATGTTAGAATACTAGTAAGACTTTCATGTTTTACTCACTATTATTATAACAAAAACTTAAACAAAAGCTAATTGCCTGGCCGGTGTTGCTCAGTGGTTGAGCATCAACCTACGAACCAGGAGGTCAGGGTTTGGTTCCCGGTCAGGGAACATGCTTGGGTTGTGGGCTCTTATGCTGTTGCTCAAATTAATGTCTAGATCAGTGGTTCTCAACTTTGGTTGCACATTAGAAATATCTGAGGATCTTTGGAAAATCCCGATGCCAAGACCAAATATATCAGAATCTCTAGCCCAGCCTGCATGGCTCAGTGGTTGAGCGTTGACCTATGAACCAGAAGGTCAGGGTTCGATTCCAGGTCAGGGTACATGCCCGGGTTGTGGGCTCCATCCCCAGTAGGGGGCGTGCGGGAGGCAGCCGATCAATAATTCTCTCTCATCATTGATATTTCTATCTATCCCTCTCCCTTCCTCTCTGAAATCAATTTGTTTAAATATATTTTATTGATTTTTTACAGAGAGGAAGGGAGAAGGATAGAGAACTAGAAACATCGATGAGAGAGAAACATCGATCAGCTGCCTCCTGCACACCCCCTACTGGGGATGTGCCTGCAACCAAGGTACATGCCCTTGACCGGAATCGAACCTGGGACCCTTCAGTCCGCAGGCCGATGCTCTATCCATTGAGCCAAACCAGTTTTGGCTGAAATCAATTTTTAAAAATATATTTTTTTAAAAAAAGAATCTCTAGGGTGTGGAACCTACATGCTATTTTGTGTCCCCTCAAAATTCATATGTTGAAATACTAATGCCTCATGTGTTGGTATTAGGAGGTGGAGCCTTTGGGAATTGGTTTGTCATTGGTTTCTCATGAATGGTATTAATCTTCTTATAAGAGACCCCATAGAGCTCCCTAGCCCCTTCCACTATGTGAGGGAGAACGTAGAGACTGGCAGTCTGCATTGTGTAAGAGGGCACTCACCTAACCACACTGGCACTCTGATCTTGGCATTCCAATAACCAATACTGTGAAAAACAAATACCTGCTGTTTATAAGGTACCCAGGCTGTGGTATGTTGTTATAGCAGGCCTAATAGACTAAGACACTAGTCATCAGAACTGTTTGTTTTTTTGTTAATCCTCACCTGAGAATATTTTTTCCATTGACTTAGGAAGGAGGGAAAGAGAGGGAGGGAGGGAGGGAGGGAGGGAGGGAGGGAGGGAGGGAGGGAGGGAGGGAGGGAGGGAGGGACAGAAAGAGAGAGAAATGTTGATGTGAAAGAGACACACCATTGGTTGCCTCCTGAATGTGCCCCTATTGGGCCAGGAATTGAACTTACAACGCTTTGGTGCATGGGCTGATGTTCTGACCACTGAGCAACATCAGCCAGGGCTAAGCATCAAAACTTTTTAAAGCTCCAAAGGTGATTGCAATATGCACAAAGCTGAGAACCAATGGTTCAGGGGTGGGGAATAATCTGGCTCTTGGGCTGCATAAGATCCTTGAAATCATTTGGTCTGGCCCTGCCAATTAATGTTTGACCAAATATAGCAGGCCACTTTTTAAGTTGATAATTTTGTATGCTCCTTGAATGATGTTATAAATATATAAATGGCCTTTGGCAGAAAAAATTTCCCTGCCCCTGGAGATTGTGAGTAAACTGTTCTAGCACCAGTTCTCATTTTAGGGAGAAAAATCTCCATCTCAGTTGTTAAAACGCTCAGGTTTGGGGGCTGGTTAAACTGACTATAAGTGCTAAGGAGAGGCCAAGAGGTGCCCACCTCCCCTCCCCGCCCCCCTCCGCCCCTGCCACAATTGCACATCTTTATAGGGGGGGGACTTGAAGAGAAAGAAAGCAGAGTCAGGTCAGGAGGCTGAAGATTAAGCGTTAGTTGATTCTGAGATTATTCAGCCCAGATCACTAGGCTAGAAATAAAGATCAATAATTACCTTGATCTTTAGGATGGTTTTTCAGGAATGTGAAGGTGACTGCAAGTGCAGGAGGGAAAGCATAGTCTCTCAACCCCCACCGTATTGTGAGCTCCTTGGGAGCTGACTCAGTCTATTCCCTCATTTCTTCAATTTCAGTCTACACAACACCCTCGTCACACTGTGAAAGAATTCATGGAGATTCTGGAAGGTCACAATTGCAAAAATTGTAATATGACCCCTGCAGGTTCTCTTTGCTTTCAAGAAGACAAACAACTATGGCATCTGAGGAGGACTGTCTTAGCTAGAGAAAGGGATGAGTTCTCTTCTAGGTCCTTTAGCCTCCTATTTTTACTGCATTAAGTAGCTAAGCAGCTATTAACAACTGCTTTATAAAACACGTAGAATAGTTGTTGTTTTTAAAAACTTTTAACAGATAAGAGGAAGTCAAAACAAAACAAAAACCCAGGAGACAAAAATGGGAAGCAACTCAAACTTTTCTCACTTCCCCTTCACATAAGCATGAAGGATGCTTCCAAACATACAAAAGTACTTGAGAAGCCAAGGCTATTTTAGATTTGTTGTTTTATAAATAGAGTCCTTGTTTCCTAGAGCTTTTAGAATATTTAAACAAGTTTTATAAAATATTAGTCTACCAGAAAAATCTAAATAGACTTTCAGAGCAGAAATAGAATGAATTTCATTTTCTAATCAATGCAGTTAAAAAGTTTAATAAATTTTCTTGACCAGATTAACCAGTTGATCAACTCTTGGCTCAAAGATGAAATAAGTTAAAAACAACAATGACAAACTAAATTGAAATCACCAGTAAGGATAGTATTCTATATAAAAATTATGGGAAGTAACCAAAGCTGTACTTAGAGGAAAACTCATAAATTTTTTATCATTAAACAACAAATACTAGAAATAAAATACAATTATATCTATTGAAAGTTTATTTTGTAAAGAGCCTGTATTTAGATATATTTCACTTAATCTTTATAATACTTATAAGGGCAGCACTGTTTTTTGCCCCTTTCATAATACTCAGTATAACTAGGCATATCCATTGCAATGTTCTATGTTCCTAGTTGCCAAGAGCTATTTTACATTTCTTGACTCAATGCTAAGAGCACTTATTAATGTTTAATATGTACAGGGCACTTTATGGGATGGAGATATGAATAATAGATGTTCTCTACTCCGTAAAACTCCAGTTGTGTGTGATGTTGATGTAGCATAAGGGCAGCGGAAGACACAGGTCATAGTATGATTGCAACTGACCTGCCTAGCTAAGGTGAACTGTGTTAAGTGCTGAAAATGAGGCCTAAACAAAGCACTGGGGACCCAGAAGAAAGTTATTCTGACTTGGGGTGGGGAAGGAATCACATGCAGTGCTTATTGCCACGTTCAGGGCCTGCATCATGAAGATTTTTTGTTGCTATTTTGTTTTGCTTTGGTTTCTCCTGTCAGCATAGTTTCTCAGAGATGGAACTGCTTGATCAAAAAGGACTAACATTTTAAGATTCTTCAAACACACTGTCAAATTGATTTCCATAAAATGTAGTGAATTCCTAGGATCTCTCCCCTGTGTGGAGGCATTGGCGTCTATAAAGGTCTGAGAAGGAAGCTTTTCCCACAGTCAGGGCACTTATAAGTTTCCTCTTCTAAGTTAATCCTCTGGTGCTCAATATGTTTAACATTGACATGCTCTTCTGGGTTGAAGTTCTCCAGGCTCTTTCTTTAGAGTGGTTATGATCATCTATAAGCTTTGCTAAATCTGGGGATTTCCACATTGATTTTGTAAACATTTGTTGTTGTTGTTGTTAATCCTCACCTGAGGATATTTTTCCATTGATTTTGAGAGAGTAGAAGGGAGGGGGAGAGACGGAGAGAGAGAAACATCGGTATGAGAGAGACACATCGATTGGTTGCCTCCCGAATGCACCCTGACCAGGGCCAGGGATCAAGCCTGCAACCGTGGTATGTGCCCTTGACCAGAATCGAACCAGGGCCTTTCAGTCCAAGGGCTGATACTCTATCCACTGAGCCAAACTTGCTAGGGCTTATAAACATTTTTAGTAAAACAAACCATGGACAGCATTCCTCTCTAAATGAACAATGAATGGATGCAGAGTTTCCAGTTTTTTCCTGCTGCGACTTAAAAAATAGAAATTGAACATGTTACCCTGTTCCAAGGGGAAAGAGTTGTAATAAACCGATAATGGGATGATAGAAACTTATGTAGATCCCAAAGCTTTTACTCCAATTAAGGCTGATTTTTTCTTTTCTTCCTTTCCTCATATCCAATGAACACTCACTTATTTCAAAGTCAAATAATTGTTTCACTTACTCGGAATCCTGCAATCCCTTCACCCATATCTCTATGCTTCACTGGGAAGCTCAGGCCAGGATGTGGTACTGGAAATCGTGGTCATAAGAAAGATTGGAAGGGTAATATTTGGATCACCATCAGTTTTGCCTGAACTCAAGCTGATTTCTGGGGCAGACAGCCTTTATATCTATCTCCTTTTCAAGATTATTTTACCTGGAGCCTCTGCCAGGCAGTTTTTCAATACTAAAACAAAACCAAAATGAGGGGAAAACTCCTTTTGTGCTTAATTCAAGGCTATTGTGCTTCCATAGAAGAGGAGTGAATTAATTCTATGTTAAAGTAATGCAGTAAATTAGTCTTACATTATGTTTTTTTCAAAATATTTTTTAATTTTAAAAAATTTTTTAATTGATTTCAGAGAGGAAGGGAGAGGGAGAGATAGAAACATCAATGAGAGGAAATCATTGACCAGCTGCCTCCTACACGCCCCACACCAGGGATTGAGCCTGCAACCCAGACATGTGCCCTGACCAGGAATTGAAACGTGACCTCCTGGTTCATAGGTCGATGCTCAACCACTGAGCCACGCTGGCGGGACAATGTTTTTAATATTTCGACAATAGAATTATCTAAGTTAGGTTACTGAGTTCCAAGGGAAGATAAAGATAAAAGTGAGAGTTTTGGAATTATGTTCTGGATAATTTCAGTTAAGAGATTTTCAAATAAAAATTGATATCTGGCCCTAGTTGGTTTGGCCCAGTAGATAGAGCGTCGGTCTGCAGACTGAAGGGCCCCGGTTTTGATTTTGGTGAAGGGCACATGCCTGAATTGTGGGCTCAATCCCCAGTTGGGGTCCTGCAGGAGACAGCCAATCAATGCTTCTCTCTCACTGATGTTTCTATCTCTCTCACCCTCTCCCTTCCTCTCTGAAATCAATAAAATTAAAAAAAATAAAATTAATTTAAAAAATTATTTTAAATTGATATCTGAACTGGGTTATATGTTTCTTTTAGCCGAAGTCTAGAAGTGGATTATCTTGGAATCGATGAAAACAACTACCTAACAGTGTTTCTAGCAATCTAAAGACAATTAGTAAAATTTTCTCCAGCTCAATTTTTTAAAATATATTTTATTGATTTTTACAGAGAGGACGTGAGAGGGATAGAGAGTTAGAAACATCAATGAGAGAGAATCATTGATCAGATGCCTCGTGCACACCCCCTATTGGGGATGTGCCCACAACCAAGGTACATGCCCTTGACCAGAATCGAACCTGGGACCCTTCAGTCCGCAGGCCGACGCTCTATCCACTGAGCCAAACCGGTTAGGGCTCCAGCTCAAGTTTGCTCCATGTCCTACCATTCCTTCCCTCACTGAGACCAGTATGGTTTACACCCTTTTCATGTGTCCCTTTCTTCTCCCTCCTCTCCTCAGACAAAGTTTAGTGGACTGCAATAACATGTGGGTTGGTAAATAGTGATTTAAGATTCAAATAGAGAAAAATGTTTTATTTGTGTTTTTTTGAGAAAAATGTTTAAATATCAACATTAACAAACAATATTAATGCAAGTTAGTTTGGTTGATGTTAATGTAAAGACAAACTTAAATTCCAAAACATTTTTTTAAAATATAGGAAATGATGCAAAATGCCTTTGATATTTTCATGAAGAAAAGGCAATTTCAGATTAATAAAAATAAAATGCATTTCAAATGAAAAGCCATTTATAGTCACTATTTTGTTTATGATTGGATTTCAAAGCTAAGAGTTGAATCAAAGAGTAATATGGTGCACTTAAAAATAAATGCTAAGCCACAGATCACAGGAAAGCTGTATCAAGTAAACTGGGAAGAAACCAAAATTGGGGGGGAAAGCAAATAGCTAAGGCTTAGGGTGGCAGAAGCCTGGAGGTCAGACTATCCTAAGGTGAGCAGCATTTCAGAAAGATAGAAACTGCTCATTTGTCTGTTCCCATGCCAAAGAGAACAGACTTGAAAGTTTGTTTTTTGTTTGTTTTTTTAAAATACATTTTATTGATTTTTTTACAGAGAGGAAGGGAGAGGGATAGAGAGTTAGAAACATCGATCAGCTGCCCCCTGCACACCTTCTGCTGGGGATGTGCACGCAACCAAGGTACATGCCCTTGACCGGAATCGAACCTGGGACCCTTGAGTCCGCAGGCCGACGCTCTATCCACTGAGCCAAACCGGTTAGGGCCAGACTTGAAAGTCCTAGTGCTAGGTTTCATCAAATGTCAATTTGAAAACCAGGCACAGACAACTGCCCACCTGAGTGCAAGGGAATATATAAGACCTGGGTAGACTAAAAGCAGCTCTAGAGACAGAATCTAGCACTTATGAGAACTAAGTCCAGGATTGGTAGGGGTTCTTTATCTGAGATTCAAATTTGTTTTTATTTGAAATAGTCAAGGAGTCACTTACAGCTGAGGACAAGAAAGTAGAATCAATACAGAGTAGTAAGGGAGGCATACTTACCTCCCTTAACTTTTCACCAAAGCCCTTAAAGGAGTGGCTTGTAATCTTCTTGGTGGTTTTGAGAACTTAATGTCATAGATCCACATCCTAGAAAATACTCATACACATGCAATTTTGTATACAATATAAAAAGGTTTACAGAATTTCTAAATCTATCCACTCTACCTTCTAGAACTTCATTGACTAATATGGTAGCCACAAGGTAGCACTTAGCAACACTAGCTGCATTTTAAGTACTCAAAAGATAATATCTCATTAAGTTCTATTGGACAGTGCTGCTCTAGAATTTCATGGACCCTAGGTTAAGAACTTCTGTCCTAAATGAACCCCTATAGATATACTGGCCTATAACCCCACTCCCAAATACCAGCTATTTTCTGTCTGAATATAGATGGGCCTCAAAGAGATGGCCGATGAATATTAAAAGTAATTCTGAGTGACTCTGAAAGCCCATCTAGCTTTAAGTACCCATTAATAACCCGAAATCAAAAGAAACTTACACAGCAAATGATTCATCTTTCATCCCAAGCTATGTGTAGTTTTGCAAACATTCCCATACACATTCTACAATAATCCAAGTGGCTTTTCTATATATATATGCCTTTATTGATTTCAGAGAGGAAGGGAGAGGGAGAGGTAGATAGAAACATCAATGATGAGAATCATTGATCAGCTGCCTCCTGCCCATCAAGCCCGAAACCCGGGCATGTGCCCTTGACCAGAATCAAACCCGGTACCCTTCAGTCTGTAGGCAGATGCTCTATCCACTGAGCCAAACCGGCTAGGGCACAGCTAATTTTTTAAAATAACAATATTGAGTTCACACTAAGTGCTAGGTACCATTCTAAGCATCCTGTATGTTAGCTTATTTAATCCTCATGCAATGTTATAAAACGGGTATAGAATTATCCACTCAAAACGGACAAGGGGACTGAGGTTTGGGACTTAACAAGATTTAATAACTTGTTTGAGATAACATAGTAATGCCAGAGAACTGATTATAAGGTTAGAATCGATAATCTCCTGAGATATAAATCTCTAAAACATGAGAATGGTCTTAGAGGACTCTGAGGTCACATGGTTTTTTTTGAAATGGACCTATACCTGCCAGCGCACTGAGGCCTCTGGATCTGCATTTGCCACAACAGTTTGTGGACCTGACTTTTTCCCTGGAGTGAAATAAGAAAATAAAATACACTCCGTACTTTTTCTCTGCATCCTCATATCATCCTTTACCATCATGTCGCTTTAACTTCAGCGGCAGACTAGCTGTGTGACCCTGGGCAAGTGACTTATTGAGACTTGGTGCCGTTATCTGTAACATGCGCATAGTAGTGTATACGTCCTACAATTTTGCGTGTTGTGAGTCTCCGGCTGCACGTAAGCAGGCACTAATAAACGGTACTGGTGGTCACGATTCACTCCTATCATGCTTCGATCTCCTGAGCCCACGGGTCGGACCGTTGCTGGAGGGAATGGAGAAGCTGGGCGATCCTTGGCCGTAGCTGGGCCACCCTCCCCTCACTGGCACAAAGCACTCCACTGCTCGGCCAGAAAAACAACCCTACGGGTTTGCTCCCATTCCCCTCTCACCGTGCAAGTTCACGGCGGAGCTAGGAGGGAGACCGGATCCCGCCTCCGCAGGGCTGGACAATGAACGGCACGTTCCAGACAAGTTTAAAATCCGGTTTAAAACAGGAGGCCGGTGGCGCAGGGCCGAGTCCCTAGCGGCCTTCCGGGCCATCCAGCCCCCCAGAACTGGACGCCGGACGGCCGGGTGACCGCCGCCGGTTACCAGCCCCGAGCCCCCAGTACCGCGGGGTCGGCGCCGTCACCGGCAGCACCACCGGTCGCACCTCCCCGGCAGGCCCCGCGGGGACGCCGACCTGGGCGGGGCAGCTCGCTTCCGGGCCTCCCCGAGATGCCGGCTCGTGGACACCGGTTCCCTCTCCTGCAACCCTGAACTACTGGAGCGGGTGGAGGCCGTCTTTAATCCGTTATGACTGGGAAATGCCTCTCAAACTTGGCTTATGGGTGAAGAACTTATCGGGGGGGAGGGGGGATGTTAACAATTCAGATTTCCGAGCCACCCCGACACTCTGACGCCTTGAATCTCGCGTGGCTCGAGGGTTTGTATGTTAGTAAGCTCTCCGGGGTATCTGACCCAGGCGGCCCGCCAGTCACGCCCGTTTTAGGACCATTTTTCACAAATCTGTGTAGCGAACCCATCCTGCCCCTTGGCCAACCCCAGGAACCTCCAGGGTCTCAGGGCTGGTCGGGTGACTCCGCCTCTCGTCTTGAATTGGCCCCTCGCTCGTCCCGTCCCGGCAGAGGAATCTCCCTTCCTGGTTGGTCGGCGGTGACTCCGTGGCGAGATCTGGACCAATGGGCGCTGTAGTTCGCAGGACGTGACCTGGAGGTTGGTCCCCAGCTGGCGCCGTTGGCTGGGGACGCCTAACTCTCGCGCTGAGACTTCCGACGGGGGAGCTGAGCGCCGAGTTCTGCGTGAGTTCGCGACGCGGCGAAAAGCGCGGCGCCCGGGTCCTTCCCCAGGGAGGGCTGGGCCGAGGGCGGGCGCGGCGGCTCCTGGGTCCGACTGAGAGGCGAAGACGCCGGAGGTGGCTGCGGCCCGGCTAGAGCTGGCTCTTCGGCCGGGACCTGAAGCCGGCCATCCCTGTGCGAGGCTGGGGGCCCCTCTCCAGGCGGGCACAGCTGGTTTCCCGGGTAGGGCACTCCGAGGGCCTGACGATGGCGTCGGGCCCGGGCTCCCAGGATCGGGAAGGGCTCCTGATAGTGAAACTGGAGGAGGACTGCGCCTGGAGCCAGGAGCTGCTCCCGCCAGACCCAGGGCCCAGCCCGGAGGCCTCCCACCTGCTCTTCAGACGGTTCCGCTTCCAAGAGGCCGCTGGGCCCCGGGAAGCCCTCAGCCGGCTTCAGGAACTTTGCCATGGATGGCTGCGGCCTGAGATGCGCACCAAGGAGCAGATCCTGGAGCTGCTGGTGCTGGAGCAGTTTCTAATCATCCTGCCCCAGGAGATCCAGAGCAGGGTGCAGGAGCTGCATCCGGAGAGCGGCGAGGAAGCAGTGACCCTTGTAGAAGATATGCAGAGAGAGCTTGGGAAACTGAGGCAACAGGTGAGAAAAAGAGCTGTAGTATCTGCGGTTTGTTTGACCCTATGACTGGGACAGCGTCCACTTCCCTATTTACTTGGTTTCCCTGAATAGGCCTTAAATGGGCCAGAGGCCTTTTTTTAGTCAGTCAGGAACAGTTATCTTCCAGATTTTACCCAATGGACAGAGTAGTGAAGAGTGTCCTGTTTCCATATGGAGGCAGTGTCTGCATTAGTGGGAGCCCCAAACTTAGTTTGCAGGGTTTAAATCGTCACTCTTGTTTGATACTAGCATTGTGACTTTGGGCAAGTTAACCTTTTTATTAGTCTCAGATACGCCACTGGTGAAGTGTGAATGGTAGAATACCTTTCTGGTGTTGCTTTTAGGGTTAGAGGGAGAGCAGTATGTAGTGTGTCCCCTCCCCTCCAAATTCTTGCAGCACACCGTTTGAAAATCGCTGCTTTAAACAGTCGCACTGCTTTTTGAATCACACACCAATATTTTTTTATTTTGCTTGGTGAAAGCACTCAAGCAAGTTGTTACATTCAGACATATGTTGTTTTTTTGTGTTTTTTTTTTAACCTTTTTCTTATACCATTTAATTTATTCTTAATAGGATATTCTTTATTTTATTTTATTTTTTATTGAGGTATTATATGTGTACATATCTTACCATTGCCCCACCCCACACCCCACACCCATACATGCCCTCACCCCAGACATACGTTTTTTTAAAAATTGATTTTCGAGAGAGCAAGAGAGAGAGAGAGGAAAGGAGAGAGAGACATCGATTTGCTGTTCCACTTATTTATGCCTTCGTTGGTTGATTCTTGTATGTGCCCTGACTGGGGATGAACCAGAAACCTTGGCATATTGGGATGACACTCCAACCCAGAGTCTCGCCAACCTTTCTGACCTCAACGGACCACTGGTGCTCCAACCAACTGAGGCATCTGGCCAGGGCCGTGCAGTTTTGATCACACTGCTGGCTTATAGTTAGTGCTTAATAGCCGTTAGCTCTTGTTATATTAGGGTCAGCAGTCTCCTGTACAGAGCTGGGTGGGAGTTAATTGTGGACTTAGAAAACCAGTTTGTCACTGAGACTCTGAGGGCACTTGTGCCCCCAGAGCCACCCAAGTCTAACTTATCCAGTAGTGAGGAATGGAAGCATCTAGAAAAGGTAGGGGAAAGCAAGAGGGAGTGAGGTGTGTCCAGAGGAGCTACGTGGGCAGGTGTGCTCAAGGAGTAGACTCTTCTCCCCCCACCAACACTCCATCCCCACTTTCTCTCATGCACTTGGGATCAGAAAAACCTGTAATGGAAACCATCCTTTCTCTCTAGCTGGGTCCAAAGGTATGTACCCATGATTCACTGTTGAAGGCTTGCCCTCAGAGTTCTGTACTAATTTCCCCTCCTGTGGGGCCCTGTTGTGATGATGAGTAATGTGGGTTGGTTCCCAGGTCACAAACCATGGGCGGGGAACAGAAGTGCTTTTGGAGGAGCCTTTGTCTCTGGAAACAGCACGGAAGTCACCGAGCTTCAAGCTGGAGCCAATGGAGACTGAGCGAAGCCCTGGTCCCAGGCTGCAGGAGCTGCTAGGCCCCAGCCCTAAAAGGGACCCCCAGGCTGTAAAGGAGAGGGGTGAGGAACAGTTATCTGGGTAGGTGGGAGGGAGGAGGGGCTTCGGGTTTGCCTTTGACAGCAGGATGAAGCACCTATGCCAGGGAGAGGGAATTTCTGGTTCAGGGTTCCCAGAATGGAGTGAAAGACCTAGAAGTGGTGGTTGGGTTCTTCTGGAAGTGGGAGGAGGGAGGGAGGTTTCTTTGCTCTTTTGTTTGCAGAACAGAGACATTTAGAGCTAGATGAATGATTGAGGGCTTGAATGCTGCAGACAGACTAGTGTCTGTCTTATTCCTACCCCTGCATTTAGGATGTCATTTTGGATGTAGCTTAATTGTGCTTCTCTTGCCTTATTTTGTTCAGTGTTCAGTCCTCAGAGCAGAGACTGGGTGATGGGGAATGGATACTGTGTAATAATCCTTGGGTTGCCAAGAATTAGGAATGCCATTCTCATCATGATTTCTGTCACCTTCAGCATTATCTGCTCCCTGGCTTTCTCTCTTTCCTCCCGAAGGAAACATGGAAGACAAGATGACTGGGCCCCAGGTGATGTGGAAGTTCCCAATGTCTTCCCTCAGCACACACACACACACATCCCCATACACACTGTTTGTTCTTGTGGTGGTGGGGTCCTCTGTTCACTTGGAGAGGATCCTTTCTTCCTCACCAATGTGTCTCCCCTACTTTCTTTATATGCCTCCATCTCACCTCACTCCTAGGCCTCACCTCACTCCCCATGAAATGTGTTCTGGGCACTCCCGGGTTTTGCCCCTTTAACCCTTGACTTTGCTTGAATTGTTCTTGGTGCCTCAGGGGCTAAAGGAGATCTTGTGCTGTTTCAGTTGCCTGAGAGCTTAGAGGACGTGGCTATGTACATCTCCCAGGAGGAGTGGGGGCATCAGGATCCTAGTAAGAGGGCCCTCTCCAGGGACACGGTGCAGGAGAGTTTTGAGAATGTGGACTCACTGGGTAAGGACTTCTTTTCTAGGGATGAAGATTGAGCCATTTCTGACCAGGTTCCTGTGTCTTAGCCACTCACCTCCCTTATTCTAAAACTAGAGGCCTGTTGCACGAATTCCTGCACCAGTGAGGGTCCCTTGGCCTGGCCTGTGGGATCGGACCAAAACCCGCTCTCCAACATCCCCTGAGGGGTCCCAGATTGCAAGAGGGTACAAGCCAGGTCGAGGGACCCCACCGGTGCACAATCCGGGCTGGAGAGGGACGTGGGAGGTTGGCCAGCTGGGGAGGGACCGTGGGAGGGCTCCAGGGCAAGTCCGGCCCATCTCACTCAGTCCCAATCGGCTGGACCCCAGCAGCAAGCTAACCTACTGTTTGAAGTGTCTGCCCCTTGGTGGTCAGCACATGTCATAGCGAGCGGTTGAGTGGCCTTAGCATATCCTTAGCATATTACGCTTTGATTGGTTGAACAGACTACCGGACACTTGGCATATTAGGCTTTTATTATATAAGATTCCCCGGAGCTTGGATCAGTTAAAACAGCTAGGATCAGTTAAACATCTTCCAAGTGGCACATTTGGCACTCTTAAAGGCCCCAGCTGCCAGAGCTGAAAGCAAGGAGTCTGAGCTATAATGGTCTTCCCAAGGCAAAACAAATCAAATCCAGTGACTGACCCCCTTCCAGGCATGACACATTTTCAGTGTCCTAGGATGCGGTGGAACTATAAAGTTCTTGATGACGTGCATTTTTGAAATGCTTACTCTTCTGATCTCACTTGTGTTTTCTATACGTCATTAGTATTTCTAGGCCCTTCCCCAGAGACACAAATTTCAGGGGCAGTGGCACCAGCATTCCAGCTTAGCAGCTCTTCCAGCCCTTAAAAATTCAGGAAGTAGGGAGGACCTTACGGAAATTTGGAAATGATATATACCGTAGGTCCTTGTGTTACGTTGGAGATCCGTTCCTACGGCGCGACATAACACGATTTTCGCTGTAAGTCGGAACCCACTTACATAAGCACCTACGTCACTCACGTGGAGCACATACACAGCAGTAATAAAGTGAAACAGTAAACAAAATTTAAAAGGAAGATAACAATTCCTGATCTTTACTTGTGGTAAATAAATAATAAAAAACATAAAGCACCTATGTACATACGTCGAAATGACGGAACTTTTTTTTTTTAAATAAATGGGAGATGGTGATGTAACCACGAAACAACGTACGTCAAGTCCGATGTAACCCGAGGACTGTCTGTATTCAAAACTGGAGCTAAATGAATCAAGCATAAATTAAGGTGCATCTGTGTGTTGACCTATTATGCAGAGATTTTAAATGATGTCTATGAAATATGACCAAAAAAAAAAAAACCAACAGAGATTTTTAGGTGGAGACTGCACAAAAACTCAGGATTTAGGTGAAGAGGGTACAGGTATTGTTTAATTCCTTCAACTTTTATATATGTATGAAAATTCTCATAATAAAAGTTGAGGTAAGTCTTTAAAAACAACCTAAGACAGCAATGTGTCCATTACAATTATGGCTACATTGACACACACCATAGAAGAGTCACACGACTTTGTTTTCATAAATTAGGTTTTTGTAAAGAGAAGCACAGCTATCAGTTCACTTGCACTAATACTGCAAAGGGGTCACTGCTGGGATTGGTTCCCTTCATTAGGACCTTCTCTAGCTCCCCCTGTTACTCTGCTGTGGTTTGGTGCCTAAGTTGAGCACAGCTCTCTCAGTGAGTGCTAAATAGGAAGAGATGTTCAGATCACATGTTCTTAGAACTGAACTATTTAAAGTCCACGTTTGCTGGAGTTAGAGTGAGGTTTTTGTTTTTAGCATAGCATAGGAATGGCACGTTTTGATTTCGACCTCAGGGTTGTTTTAGAGCCCCCAGATCCTTTTCTGATTGTCCATCATATTATATTTTCTTCTTCTGGAGTTGCCCAGTCAGATTAAGTTCTGTTCTCTATACATAAGAGTCAAAGCTCTTTTACAATATTAAACTGGTAACTTAAGGAACTGACCACTCTGACCATTTTGGTTTGGATGTTTTAATTACAAAAGTGGTACGTTCTCATTGCAGAAAAATCCCAAGTACTACAAAAGTGTAAAAAGAAAAAAGCTATAGTCTCCCCAAATTTCTTCCTTTAGAGGTAACCACTGGGAACAGTTTAGCAGGTTAATGTATATTTCAGACTTATTGTACCCTCTGTATCTACTCACAGAGGACAGGGAACATGACTTGTCTGTGCTTCCCCTGCTTGGTGGAAGAATGTGGTGACACAAAAATCTATATCTTTCATTGTGAACAGAGTCTCAGGTTCCCAATCAGGAGGCTCTGAGCATCCAGGTGGAACAAGGAAGAAAACCATGGGATCCCAGTGTCCAGATTTGCAAGGAGGGACTGAGCCCCAGAAACCCAGCTCCAGGTAAGGAACTTGAGGAGCCTGCCCATCTAGTTTCCCTCTGTTGGAAGTGAGGCATTTGAGGGTTTGGGTGTGGGGCTTAGCCCATCACTGCTGCCAGGAAGGTCCTGTGTCCCCACTGCCCGCTTCCATCCCATTGAGGCAGGCAAGGCACCCAGAGTTCAAAACGTAAGGAAGCATTCACTCCTGGGCTCATTTGCCCATCCTAGTCTCAGCCGTGCTCCATCCCACCCATTTCTGAAGGGCAGAGCCAGAGGCTCAGTTGAAGAGGTATATGGGGGCCCCTACAAGGGAATAAGACTGGTCTGAGCTCTGGTTCCTGACCAATTGCCCCACCTTTTATCCAGATACCTCTCTAGAGTGTTTTCCCTGTATGGGGAAGACAGAAAACAGATACAGCTAGTCTTTCTGGACTTCTGACCTACTGGCAGTAGTGGACATATTGGATTTTCTTTAGGGTAAAAATAATGTAGGGTTTGGTTTCTCTCACTCTACCAGGAGAAGAGAAATTTGAGAGCCGGGAAGAAAGTGCTCAGTCTATTTCTCCTGAGAACATCCATCTGCAGGTGCTTCTGACTGGCCAGGTCAGAGGGGAGGTGCCCTGGAGTCCTGAGCAGGGACGGCCTGGGGACAGGGCAGAAGGGCATTGGGAGCCTCTCCCAGAGGATCGGATGGAGCAGTCCATAGTGGGGGCCACAAGTTGCAGAGAAGTCAGCCAGCCAAAGGAACTGCAGCCGAAGAAGCTCCATTTATGTCCCTTGTGTGGCAAAAATTTCTCTAATAACTCAAATCTAATTAGGCACCAGAGAATACATGCAGCAGAAAGACTGTGTATGGGTGTAGAGTGTGGTGAAATCTTTGGTGGGAGCCCACACTTTTTATCACTACACAGAGCACACTTTGGAGAGGAGGCCCATAAGTGCCTTGAATGTGGAAAAAGCTTCAGTCAGAATACCCACCTGACTCGCCATCAACGCACCCACACAGGCGAGAAGCCCTATCAATGTAATGTATGTGGAAAAAGCTTCTCTTGCAACTCCAATCTCCACAGACACCAGAGAACACACACCGGTGAAAAGCCCTACAAGTGCCCTGAGTGTGGCGAGATTTTTGCTCACAGTTCCAATCTCCTTAGGCACCAGAGAATTCACACAGGAGAGAGACCCTATAAGTGTGCTGAGTGTGGAAAAAGTTTCTCTCGAAGTTCCCACCTTGTCATTCATGAAAGAACTCATGAGAAAGAGAGGCTTTACCCCTTCTCCGAGTGTGGGGAAGCAATGAGTGACAGCAGCCCCTTTCTTACAAATCATGGAACCCACAAAACAGAGAAGAAACTCTTTGAATGTTTGACCTGTGGGAAAAGCTTCCGGCAGGGCATGCACCTCACCAGACATCAGAGAACGCACACAGGAGAGAAACCATATAAATGTACCCTTTGTGGGGAAAACTTTTCTCATAGATCCAACTTAATCAGGCACCAGAGAATTCACACGGGAGAGAAACCCTATACCTGTCATGAGTGTGGAGACAGTTTTTCTCACAGCTCCAATCGGATTCGTCATCTGAGAACCCATACAGGAGAGAGACCCTATAAATGTTCTGAATGTGGAGAAAGCTTTTCTCGGAGTTCACGCCTTATGAGTCATCAGAGAACTCACACCAGATAGAAACAATGGTGTTTCATTACACCACAGATAAGGTGGCATATTCAGAGGGTTCTGCTGTTGAGAGCTGTTATTTCTTGCCCTGCTGACCAAAATCATCTGTGTTCTTTTATTTTAAAAATATTTTTATTGATTTAGAGAGGAAGGGAGAGGAGATAGAAACATCAGTGATTAGAGGAGAATTACTGATTGGCTGCCTTCTGCACGCGCCCGCCTACTGGGGATGGATCCCACAACTCAGCATGTGCACTGACCAGGAATCTAACTGTAACCTCTGGTCCATAGATTAGCGCTCAACCATTGAGCCATACGGGCTGGGTGAAATTATATGTTTTTGAGGTAATTACTATAAAGAGTAACAAGGATGGGTGTGGGGGCGGCGGGGCTGGAGGTCATGCAAGGAAGAAGCAGGGGCAGCAAAGGATTAGCATCAAACTAAAATGGAATTCTGTCTGAACTAGTGAGGATGATAAGTCTTTGAGGTCACCTGATCAGGGCAGAATTCTCTATGAAGTCCACCTTGTCTCATGGTGCCTAACCCCCTTGGTATATTTGGCCATGTTGTAATTTGGATGCCTTACTTAGTCTTGTCTTTCCCAGCAACTTTGGGAATCTATATGACTTTTGTTACTGCTTCCTCACTTGGGACATTCAGCAGGAGTATTTGAACTCCTGAGGCCCTGAGACCAAAGAAGAGGGGCTGAATCTCCTGGGAAACCAGCTTGAGGGCAAAGAAAGACTGGTGGTTAGTTGTAGCTCTCCAAAAGGCCTTGACAGGGAAGCCACAGCACACCTCAATGGCCTCACAGGAGTGCCCATTGGCAGGCCATGAACATCAATGTCACCTCAGACAAAAAGGACCCAGAGACCTAAGGGAAATAGTAAGAAGGAATTTGCAGGTCAGCCTAGGAATTGGCAGAGGGAACTGGAATCTGAATTAGTCTAACCTGTACAGAGATCAAGACTTCCCCCACCTCTGTCAGAGGAGGATAAACAGAACTCTGGAGTCTTCAGAGGGTTATGTAAGAAGGGTTCCCTAGGAGACTTTGAAAACACAGATTTAAGAAATTAGGGATCATGCCTTTCCCTATTGGAAATATGTTTGGATGGTAATAAATACCTTTAAGAAACGTGAAAGTGTGTGACTCTTCATTGAAAGTGTCTTGGCCTCCAGTGTTGATCTGTTTGGAGGACCTGCTTTCTCTTTGTGGTCTTGCTGGGTTGGTTGAGAAGTTGTTCCACAAAGGTGGCAGCAGACAGGTTGAGGTAGGGTGTGGCATGGTAACAAAGGGTCAAGCCCAGGGGGCTTGGGGTGATGATGTCGTAATGGTCTCTGAGGTTTTCTTTCCTTCTGTAGTGTACAGCAGTAAAAGTATCTGATTTTTTTTGTTTATAATGTTTTATTTCTTGGGAAGTAGCTGAAGGAAGATCGGGCTCTTCAGAGACAGGATATTTTGGTCTTACAATTGCTTCCCAGGAAAAGGTGGTCCTGCTATAACTGAATTATTGCCCATTAGTGGAGAAAGGGCAAAATTATTAGGAGAAAGCATATTTTAGAATGGGTAATCAGGAATAGGAATTTTAGGAGTGTATGCCTATGGGAAAGATATCCACAAGAGGGCAGTTGTGGTGTGTATGTGTGCTGGGGGTGGGGGGGAGGGAAGAGGCAGGGGTAAGGGGATGTTTAAGGATTTGAGAGATGAGTGTAGGATCCACAGTGGTAGGAGTGGGACAGGGATGATGTGGTTGCTGATGCCATGAAATGGGTGGTGGTGTCAAGTTGATGTTAATAAGCATTCTCTAGTTAAGATCGTAACCTGTATGCATTGTAAATCTTAAAAGAATAGAAAGTGCCCCTCCCCCTTCATTCTTGCTCCTAACCTTCAGATGTGTCCAACTGGTGTTACTCCTACTTGGAGCATTGCAGCTTGAAGCTTATAGCAACAAGGACTCCCAGGTATTTGCTTTTGGCACTGAAAGGCTTTCCAATAGGAGCCTCTACTCAGTCCCAGTATAGCTCCCTTTCTAGCAAATTTCAGATGCATAGTTGTTCTTGGCCTTGTTTTCATGAGATAATATCACAAATTATTGCATGTAAAAAACACTTAGCACAGTGCCTAGCACATAGAAAGTATGTACCTACTTGTGCCATCTGTGGTCAGATAATTGCAGGACTGTCTTCTAAGCTCCCTGGTGCTGAGGTCAATGTAAGACTACATTGGAAGAACTTCAGGGAGCAGTCTGATATTGACAGGCAGGCTTGATGAGGTCTTCCCTTGTAGCAGGTCAGAGGTCCTTCCTTACTGCAGGCTCTAACCAGAACAGATTCCAACTGGCTTTTATGCCAAAGGAGAATGATGCAAAAAAACACCCCTGCCCTCTAAGTTCAAATGGGTACAAAAGAGATGTGGCCTGACCCTGAGCAATAGCCACACATCCATGTAGCAAATGTAGCACAGGAGATCAGCAGAAAGGCTCCTGAGTGGAGAATCAGTAATACTTTTAAGCAATGTGAAAATGCCTGGCAGAGGCAGACTAAAAGCAGGCAGACAGCAATGAGGACAAAGACTGTAGCGCCAGAGACTAGATGTGTTAAACAAGCACTAAATTGTGTTTGGGGTTTTTTCCCCAAGAAAACTCATCAGAAATTTTAAGAGTTTTTATTGTAGGAATGAAAGAATTTACTGGTCTCAATATCATAATCTGAAATTTGCTATTGAATCGTTACTATTACTATTTGCTACTGATAATCATAGAATTATCAACTGGTATAATTTTGGAATAGGCAAAATCACCACTGTTTTAAGACTTGTAATTTTTGTAAATGTTTCACAAGCATTTGAAACAAAGCATGTAAAAAGTCTTGATGTATGTTATTGGAAACCAACTAGCAAATTTATTAGCATTAGGAGACTTCCTAACTAAGTTGAGTGTCAGGAGCTCAAGAATAGCAAGATGAGTTAAACCAAAAGTACATTTATTAGCCCTAGCTGGTTTAGCTCAGTGGAAAGAGCACCAGCCTGTGGACCTAAGGGTCCCAGGTTCGATTCCAGTCAAGGGCACATATCTGGGTTGCAGGCTCTTCCCCTTCAACTTCTTCCACAACTCATTCTACTCCAGGCTTGAAAGGTGTCTCAACAAATGCTAACTTCTTATAAATACCAAAGCCTTTAATAAACAATATATAAATGGACACTGCTATGCAAAATGAGGCCAGTTGATAAAAACAATGACAATTCACAATAGGTCTGTATCATATATTATATAACTGCAGAAATCTTTAAACACAAATCTAATTACTAGAACCAGAAGTTGAAGGCATACTGAGAATCCTTAATATTCTGAAGCCTAGATTTCAAAAACCTCCTAATTCTAGAAGGGTCTCTCCTCTGGAACTGTTTCTTGATTTTTTTTTTTTTTAATTGTCTGAAGTTTTACATATGTCTCCTTTTTCCCCAATTGCCCCCGCCCCAGCCATTCCCACCCCGGGCAAGCCTCCACTGCCCCAGTGTCTGGGTCCATTGGCTATGCTAATATGCTGCATACAAGATCTTTGGTTGCTCTCTAACCCCCACTCCCCTACCATTTGTCTCTGGATCTATTCTTTTTTTAAAATATATTTTATTGATTTTTTACAGAGAGGAAGGGAGAGGGATAGAGAGTTAGAAACATCGATGAGAAACATCGATCAGCTGCCTCCTGCACACCTCCTACTGGGGATGTGCCCGCAGCCAAGGTACATGCCCTTGACAGGAATCGAACCTGGGACCTTTCAGTCCACAGGCCGACGCTCTATCCACTGAGCCAAACCGGTTAGGGCTCTGGATCTATTCTTGTTCATCAAATTATGTTGATCATTATATCCCACATATGAGTGAGATCATGTGATATTTATCTTTCTCTGACTGGCTTATTTCGCTTAGCATAATGCTCTCCAGTTCCATCCATGCTGTTGCAAATGGTAAAAGTTCCTTCTTTTTTATAGTGGCATAGTATTCCATTGTGTAGATGTACCTTGATTATTTCTTGTTGCATCTCTTTCAGTGTGAAATGGAGCCTTTGAAACTCAGGTGCGGTGTCCCAAGGAGATCGTGGGAAAGGATCTGGGGTATTTATCTAAGGCGTCCCTTGAGATAAACTTTAACTGTGCAGGTGTGGGACATTCAAGTAGTTGCTAGCGAAGAGATTGCTCTTACGCAAGCAGGACCAGAGTGGCAGGCTTAGGACCAAAAAGACCAAAGGCTTTAATTTAAATTTTAAGCGTACGCAAATTAATTAAATTAACTGCCGGAGGAATTACACCACATGAAGCATATGCAGTTGCAAATCACACAGCTTTTTATTACTCACACAAATTCCTGAGCGGCTGCGGGTACTAGCTTAGTTAGGGATCCCCGTGGTGTTGTTCTCTGTGGTGGGGCAGCTGGGCTGGGCTGGGCTGGGCTGGGCTGGGCTGGTCCGGGTGCAGGGGGCGGCGTTCTTCTCCCAAGAGCTCGGTCAGGTCCCATTTGGGGATTACTGGCCGTTCTTCTGTCATCTGGCAGGAAGAGGAGCATGGAGCGGCTTCGCATGTCAGACCAACAAAGGGACGGGCCTTTGTAATGTCTCGACAAGACGAGCATCGTTGGCTGGCAGGGGGAGCACCATTGGCTGGCAGGGGTCCATATTTAAGGCTTGTTCGTACCCGCAGCAGCTCAGGTGGCTATCAATTATTTATGTCAATGCACATTATGTTCATCTTAAACACGGCAAGGGGGCTAAGGAAAGTACGTCACTCAGGCAAGGGTTTATCTCGACACAAGTCACTCTGCGTCAGTTAAAGTCCTTATCTCTGGGGTACACACGCTTCAGGGCAGTGGGAAATGTATCTTTAATATCAGACTTTAAGTTTTAAGGAAAGTTAACTCAAACATTTTTAACTTTTCTCACATTCTTTAAGCATTTAAACATTTCTATATTTTACTATGACATGCGGCATCAACAAAGTCAAGAAGGTAGTCCAAACTCTTTCTTACAACAGACAACTTAAATTCAGCACTATGCTCTTGAGCTCTTCCTTTTTTAATAACTTCCTTTGTCATCCCACTTTTTTATTTTGGGGGACTACCCTTTTCATCATCATACCCACACCCTATCACAACCTAGCTTTGTTTCCAACTTCCCACATTTTTTAAGACTTTATAATCCCCATCTTCTAATCCTTGAAGGTCATATTCAGGTTCCTTTCTGTAAAGATTTTCCCACGCATTTGCTATGGTTATTTGTTCTACTTCATCCCAATTCTTTGCCCAATTAAAAACTGCACTTTCTATATTGTAGATTTTAATCTTGGAAATTCCTTTCTCTCCTTTATCTTGCTCATCATCACTTTCTTCAAAAATTACTAGACTCTCTTCAAGTTGCTTCCACCTATAAGGCTGTTTGCAGCTTAAGATCATACCTTGATTCATTGGTTGAATCAAGGTTGAAGTGTTGTGGGGACAGAACAGGCATTTTATTTAACCATCCTCACTAGTTAGTGATTCAGCAGAAGGGTGAACTGGGGAATTGTCCAGATGTAACAGGCCCTAACATCCTCTTCATGGAATCTTAGAAAGTTAAGTTGAAAATGCTTGACCTCAGGAACAAAATTTTGAAAGAACCATTCTGAAAATAATTCTCTGGTGAACCAAACATCTTTACTAGGTTTATATATAACAGGTAACGTACTTGTGTCCTCTTTCACACTTTTGGGCAGCTTTGATTTCCCAATAATGAGTCTTTAATTTTTGAGTTCCATCTGCATTTGCACATAAGAGAGCAGATAACCGTTTTCTGTGTATTTTCCTTCCAGGCAGGCAGCCATCTTTTCTACTTGCCTGAGTGTTCTCTGGCATTGATTTCCAAAAGAGGTCAGTCTCACCCCCACTGTATAGTTGAGCTAGACACAATTTCTCCTCTTTGATAAGCATGGACAATTTTTGTTGAAATGGCTCAAGTTTCTGAAACTGAACCTAGGACTTGCTCCACTCATATTTTTTGGTTTCCAATTGCATGCTGATTTCAAAATCTAAAAAGCCAATGGGGGAGGGGGAGGGAGTAAGGAGCGGCCTGGAGGAGGTGGAGGGGGAGAAGGAAAGGGGGACATATGTAATACTTTCAACAATAAAAAAATAAATAATAAAAAGCCAACCAGTACTAGCTTTCAAGTCTGTTTGCCCAAAACACTGTGCAAATCTCTCTGCAGCAGTCTGAAGCTCCACACCTCTAACAGGGACACTAGCTGAGTGTTTCTGTTGATACCATATGTAGACGGCATTGTCCACATCACCATATTTGGTTCCTGTTGGCTTCTTTCTCTTCTCAGCCCCAACTAATGGCATGCCCTGCTTCAGTACAAAGTCCAAAATAAATTCCTTATTCTTTTTAATGTCATAAAATGTTGATTTACTGCCCTGGCTGGTTTGGCTCAGTGAATAGAGCATCCGCCTGGCGACTGAAAGGTCCCGGGTTTGATTCTGGTCAAGGACATATGCGTGGGTTGTGCGCTTGATCCCCAGTGGGGGGAGTGCAAGAGGCAGCCAGTCAATGATTCTCTCTCATCATTGATTTTTCTCTCTCTCTCTCCCTCTTCCTCTCTGAAATCAATAAAAAAAATATTTAAAAAAAAGTTGATTTACTGATTCCAAATTCATCCTTTACACTTTTAAGAGATCGTCCAGCTTCAATCCTGCTTAGAATCTTCATTTTTATCCTCCAAATTCAATTCTGTATATTTTCCTCTCTCATTCATACTGAGTTTGGTTTTAAATAAACAACAGGAGAAAAGGGAGAAACCTTACTGAATTGGAAAAATAAAATTCAAACAAAACAAAAAAACCAAAACTAGCTTAATGTCCTAGAAGGCACAGGCATTTGTATGGAAGGGTAATGAGCTAAAGGGATAAGGGCTCATAATTGAAGTGTTAGTCTAGAGGTAAAGGTACTATGAACTCAGAAAGCTGCCACTGCTAAAGTCCTCTCTTGCTTTCACGCCGGCAAGACATGGATGATCAGTTTTCAGAACCTCCCTGCTCCTCTGCTCCCTTGACAGATATAGCAGAACTAGTCAGGAGTAACAGGAATACTTGGATACTCTGTAAGTCAACACAGAAAAAGACACAAGGAAGAGAGAAGACAAATTGTGCTCACAAGTAAAGACCCAGGTGAGATAAGTCTCAATAAAAAGTTGTGCTCATTCTGGCTAGTGTGCTCAGTGGTTAGAGCATCAGCTTGCGCACTGAAGGGTCATGGGTTTGATTCCTGGCCAAAGGCATATATCTGGGTTGCAGGTTCAATCCCCAGTGGTCAGGGTGCATGAAACCAATTGACATGCCTCTTGCACATGGATGTTTCTTCCTCTCTTGTTCTTCCCCTTTCCCCTTCCCTTCCACTTTCTCTAAAAATCAATGGAAAAAATATCTTCAGATTAGGATTAACAACAACCAAAAAAGTGCTTGAGGTGCGGGTAGCTCAGCTGGTTAGAGCATCATCCCAATATGCCAAGGTTGTGGATTCCATCCCGTCAGGGCATATACAAGAATCAACCAATAAGTATGTAAGTGGAACAACAAATTGATGTTTCTCTCTCTCCCTTCCTCTTTTATTAAAAATCAGTTAATAAATAAAACTTCTATTTTAGCCCTGACCGGTTTGGCTCAGTGGATAGAGCGTCGGTCTGCGGACTCAAGGGTCCCAGGTTCAATTCCGATCAAGGGCAGGTACCTTGGTTGCAGGCACATGCCCAGTGGGGAGTGTGCAGGAGGCGGCTGATCGATGTTTCTCTCTCATCAATGTTTCTAACTCTCTATCCCTCTCCCTTCCTCTCTGTAAAAAAATCAATAAAATATATTTAAAAACAAAACAAACCTTTTTTTTTAATGGTGCTTGAGAACATGGGAATGTGGAAGCTTCAAAGGCAAGGACAGAGTAATCTTATGTAGCAGAGATGCAGTAAGGCTCCTCTTCCAAAAGTACCTGATTTTACCTCACTGCCAGAAAAGAAAATGGTGTTCAAATTGCTCTGTATGTAGTGTTCACGGGGCAGCAGCCCATCCACCTGGATAGATTCCAAGCTTACCCTGACACTGGGATGTCTAGAGAGCTAGAACTCGGTAACGGTTATAAATACCTTTAAGTGAAAAAGAAAGTTAGTAGTTTCTGCTGTCCATATGAATAAAATCCAACTTTGATTACATTCAATATAACATTCTTAAAGACTGATCTTTAACAAAGTCATCTGTAAGAAGGTAAATAATTTATTTGTTACTGGCACCTTTCCACTTCTCAGATCTTCTTTGTGTACATCTAGTGTATTCGTAAGTATTATTTTTCAATGAAACTGTTTCATATGTGGGATATTAGCAAGTTTCAGAATCCTGGAAATTCTTAGAGGTGAGTATAATAGTTTTATAAATATTTCACCGTAATTAGAAAGTTAAAAAATTTTTAAAGATCCGTTTTTTTGTTTGTTTTCCTAAATTTACATTAGGGTTTTAAATAATACACTTTTCATATTTGAGACTTTATTTGGTTTCTCTTCAGTGTAGATTTTGTTTAATTTGAACCAAGACTCAATTTTTCCACTGTTGAAAAATTTAAAAAAGTTTCTCTACTGGTATTTCTGATCAATTGATTCCCATAAATCCTTCTGCTGGCAAAGTCTTCTGTAGCTCAGCTCCCTCAAGTAGTCCATTCAGGTCCTCTTGGTGCTGCTCAATTCCATTTATTCCTTAGAAATGTCCTACTCTAGATTAATTTCATGGTTCTCATTCCAGATACAGAATTTCCTGGGAAGTAACAAAAACTACCACTTTTTTTCCATTCCAGGTGCTATGAAGAAAAAAAAGTGTCAGGGAAATGATAAAAATGATTGGTATTTCCGCTATTTTCCCACTCCTTTAGGGAAGAGCCTGACTGGCTTTCAGTCATTCCTCAACTAACAGAATTCTCACAAACCGTTTATCTAGGAGTCCAGAGGAGCCTAACCTTTAGTTTTCCTCTAAAGGTTACAAGAAGTAACACTGGTTGCAAGAAGTGCCAACTGGTTTATGGAGCACTAAGAAGATCATGAAAGAATATCATAGTTAGTAGGGTGTGGAGGTAGTTGCAGACTAAGATCAAGCAACCTTGTAAAAGAGGCAGCTGTAACTAAGACAATACTAACAAAACAAAAAAAAGTTTTTCAGCCAACAGTAGCACTATTACTAAGTCCAGCCAATTACCCAGCAAAAATACTCAGCCTGCTATGGCAGTTGGGTGGTATCTCAAAATAAACTCCATGTATTTGCTTTCATTGCTTCCCACCTGTGCATTCATCATTTTCTCAAACCATGCTCAGGTAGGAGAAGGTGAAATCAAAGGGAAGACTCGGAACTTTTATGGGCTCCACAGCAAGAAATAACTTTGGCCTCAAACTTCAACCAGTGAAAATCATCAGTGGCCCTTATTCACTATTCACCATTTTGTGCCTTGTTTTGTCTTCTTTCTTTCTCAGGGTCTCTTCTCCCACTTCCCTAACCAACTCCCTACTCATGCTATGAATCAAGTCTGCCAATGACATCAAAAGGCACTGCTAGCAGAACTTCATTTATTCAATTCAGTAAGTTCCAATCATATGTTCAGCTTTGGGACAGCTGATGAGGATCTCAATGCTAAAAGCATCATTGTCCACTGGTTCTGAGAGACTGGAAACAATAAAGACTTTTGAAGAAACTAAGTCCCAACCTGGCAGATACTAAGGAAATGGAAATGTTTTGAAACATGCAAGTGACTTAGGCAGATGCCTATAGTTATCACCTGTTTAATCTTTTTCTCAAAAAGGATCAAGATCTATGCTTCAGAGGAGTGTAACACTATTCTATCTAAAAGCAAAATAGCACAGTGGCCTGGTTAGTGGTCTCTTATTTTCATTTTCACCTTAAACTTACCTCCAGATGAACACCCTAGAAAGAAGCTCCCTCAAAAACCTTCAAATGATGCTCTGGTATATGCTCTATTAAAAGCATTTCTCTTCACTTCCATTAAAAGCACACAGATCTACATGAACTTATTTCCTTTCTTTCCCTAAATGTAGCAGTTACATTTAGTAAAAATACTAAAAATTTCACACACTAATCTCTGGTTTTTCAAGGCTATGCTTTTATGTTACCTCACTAATTTTCAACCTTTTTAATCTCACAGCACACTTAACTAATCACTAAAATCCTACAGCACACCAAAAAATGTATTATATTTATTTTTTTTGCTAATCTGAAAAAAATATTTCTCTGTCTTGGAGAATGAATTTTGACTCATTCACATTGGATGGCTCTTGTGTTGGCTGTTGTCATCTTTTTATTTGACAATGTAAGGGAAAACAGGTCGATGCCCTTGACTAAATAGTCAGGTATTGGCAGATTTTAAAATTCTTTCAGCACATTGGCTGAAAATCGGTGCCTTACCCTCTGCTCTCTCCCATCTGCTGGCAAATCCCTCGAGGTCTCCTATAATTTTCCCCAACCAAAAATCAACATCCATTTCCTTGGAATTTCTGCAGCATTCACCTAAGTCCTCCCCTTTCCTACCCTGTGATACTGATATTCATGAAATTGTCTGAGTACTTCTGCCAGATTCCTTCATTTAAAGACATTGTTCTATGAACTTTGTAAGACTGACTACACCTGGTAGACTTAAATAATTCTTTGACTGGTAGAGACTAGTACTATGAAAACACTAGTAATTAGAACACAACCAAAACGAAATACTCATATTCCTTTGAACATGACTTAGTAAATATTTGTGGAATGCACATCTTAATCAGGTAATTCGGCCAGGCACTGCAGGAAATACAAGATAAAAAGAAGGTTCCCATTCTACAGGAAGCACGCTGTCCTGAAAAAGGACAACAGGGAAACTAGATTACAGTCTAGGAGCTGCCAGTGGTAAGTTATGTGACCCTCGCAAGTCACTTCTTAGCTCTCAATTTCTCTGTCATGGAGAACTAGAAATGTAACCTATTCCACATACCTCCCAAGAAAAAACAATTGTGGTATGCACAGCCCAAAACGGGGTAACCTCAGGTCCGTTGATCCTGAACGGAACAAAAAGGCTTCGGGTACGGCCAGCGGGGCCAGGAAGGCCGAGGACCCTGCGAGATCAGCGGGCGGCGACCTCTACCCGGCGGGGCTCCAGGTAACTCGGCCGCAGGCCTCCTGAAGGGGATTCAGGAACCACCCCGACGCTCCCCGCCTCACAGAGCCAGGCCGCGAGACAGCGACACCCACGGGCCAAGCAGCGCGCAGGGTCCTTCTAGGCTCCACAACCTGGAGACTCTGTAGCATTAACTCTTCCGGGCACCAGGGCTGAACCCCTCAGGAGGTAGGTTCCTTCCGCGAAGCCTGGAGCCGCAGCGCAGGCCGGCTGACTCAGCTCGGCGGCAGAGCCAGTCGGGAAGTGCGCCACTTCCGCTTCCGGTGGGAGCGCGGGTTTCAGACACTTGCGTAGAAACGGCCCCAGGTGGGCGAGGCGTCCGGTAGGTCCGTCGGCCCTGTCAGGCCTGTGACCTAGAATCCGCACATCTCGGGTCTCTGGACCCCCTTTGAGTGTCGAGGAGCCGATAGCTGCGGTCCTTGAGAAGCAGCCGGAAGTGCGGCGACGTGCGGTTGAGTCGGAGGATGAGGGAGCGGCCCTCAGGAAACTCAGCTGTCTGAGGTAACTAAGAATCGATTCCCCTTCGGCGTCGGCTGCGGAGCCTCAGAGACCTGCCGGCCTCTGCTCGAGGCCACTGCAAGGTGGTTGGAGGCGAGACGCTATTTCTCGTAGCCCAGCGACGAGGCTGGCCATCAGGCTCCGGAGGTCACTCGTTCTGCCCTTTGCGCAGATAACGCCGGGCCCGCGGCGGCAGCACGCTCGTCCGCTGCCCGCTTGCACAGTGCTCACGAATCCCGAATGCCCTCCAGAAATGTCTACGTTCCCGCCTCTGCTGGCGTGGGTTTTGGTGTGTTTTTTTGTTTTGTTTTGTTTTTGGCTGGGGTGGGGGTGTGTGGGGGAGAGCTTGGGGCCATTACTGCTGATGTTAACCGCCAGAGAGCCGAGTTCAGTCTAAGAGATCACTTTCTCCTGAGGCCAAAGTCCCCGGGCCTCCTGAGCCGGGGTGGACCGCGAGGAGCCGGCCATTCATTTGTGAACACCGTGGCATCCTGTACAGAATCTTGGTGCCGGTTCTGCTGCATCACCTCTGGGAGAGGGAGGCTTATGAAACTCTCCATAGGCTCCTTAGAAGTCTAAAAGACGCTTGAAACGTAAAGTCAGCAGAAGGGTCAGCTTAATCATCACCAACTGCCATTCTCACCCTTTTCATGACTTGGTATTTGGACATACATTTTGTAAAGAAAGGTCGGCTGTGATTTTTCCTAGTGGAAGTAAACAGACATTTTAAAATACAGGTATAAATCTTCTGCATAGTGCCCTTAATACGTCTTGCAAAGAAGTGCCAAAAAAGAATGTTGAGCATCTCAGTTACTTAATTGGGGGATGTTTTCTGAGAAGAAAAGGCTACTTTTTCCCTAATTATTTTCCTTCTACTCTGGTCTTACTGTCTCAGTCTCCTGCCAGTATTCATGCAAGTAAAGGAGAGTCTCAAATGTTCCATGAAGTGAAGGCTTCAGTCATCACAAGAGGATGGAGGGTCATAGAAGTTGTACCTCTTATTAAAAGCAGAAGGCTAGGGTGATATATTAAAATTTAAGAGAAACTCAGAATGTTTTCATAACCTTTTTTTTTTTTTTTTTTTTTTACATGGCAAAGATATGATAGGAAGCACATCAATGAACTCTTTGGATAATCCCCAAACTCTTTGGAGTCATTGGGTGCTAATTTTCTCACCCACCAGTTTTCACCGATTTATTATTTTCTTTTAAAGGCAAAGTCATCAATTGACATTTGTCTTTAATGAGCTGTCTTATAGATCAACTGAATAATATAAAGAAAAGGAGAGAAACCAAGGGCCTGCCTGGCAGTTGATATTAAAGAGAAGGCAAGGCAGGATGTTTTCATTTTTCTCTCACAATAAGTAGCAAGTAGTAAAGTTCTTGTGATTTTCTTATTGACCTGCTTTTTTTCTGTCCTCAGTGCCTTAGGAAGAAGATCCTTTTATTGATTTTATTCCAGACCAGACTGGGCCTTAGTTGTCAGAGGTGGTATTGGTGGTGTGCCCACAGGAACAACTGTTCCAGCAGAATGATGATGGTAGATCTGAAAGTGGCTGAGTACCTGAACCCTCAGATCAGGGCTCTGTGGGAGACCAAAGAACCTGTGACAGAGAGCTCCTCTCAGAGTAAAAAATATACTGCACAAATGGACAGTCTCAGTCCTGAGAGCTTTCGCCAACACTTCCGGAATTTCCACTATCATGAAGCAGCTGGACCCCGTGTGGCTGTTGGCCAACTTCAGGAATTATGCCGTCAATGGCTGAGGCCAGATATACACTCAAAAGAAGAGATCTTGGATCTGCTGGTACTAGAACAGTTCCTGACCATTCTGCCCAGGGATACTCAGACCCAGATAAAGAAGCACCACCTACAGAGCATTGAAGAGGTTGTGGCCTTGGTAGACCACTTGCAGAGTGAATCTGGTCAAACGAAGAATGGGGTGAGAAGATTCTTGATTAACATACAGTGATATAGAATGAAAATGGATAAATGGGGTTAGGGGCAGTTAACTGAGAAGTAAGATGAATTAGATCAATGATCTGTTATTGCTTTAGGCCATCTAAGGCAGGACCTGAAACCACTGATCTGTAGCAATCGTCATTCCACAGGTTTTGGAGATTCTGGCAGAGACTTCCTTGGCTATAGAGTTGCGTTTTTCCCTCTTTGGAGCCAGAATGTATTGAGAGTAATAAGCTTAGTCTGGCTTGGTGTAGGAGATGGTTCTTAAGTTCTAAGAAACAAAGGGCAACAAGAAATTGGAGAAGAAGGGGCAGATCAAAAAAAGGGAGAACATATAAAGATGAAAGGAAAGGACAGCAAAAAGAAAGAGAACCCAAAAAGTTAGTAGGGAAGACTGCAGAGGAAGAAAGGATAAATTTAAAAAAATGGAAACAAAGATTTGGAAATCCCAACAGAGTGACAGAGAAGAAAGACAGAGTGATAGTGTCCTTCCTACAATAGACAAGAGCCTCCACTGCCCTCCCTTAGTGGTTGATCCTTGGCTCTGCTGGTGAGTGAGAATCCAGGGTATGCCCTTGGGCAGGTGGCAGCATATCAACTGGCTTCAGGCCTACTGTCAAGAATACAGGGCAGGGCATATGTTTGGTGTCAAGATCATCTGGAGAGAGGTTGGAGTCAGAATTATTCTTTCCCCTTTCTTCTCCATTTTATCCACATTCTCTGTAAAACCTTTCCTGGCCATGGAGAAAATCTGGTTGATAGGACAGTTAAATTTTTTAATCTTTTGAGGAAAGTATAAAACAAGAAATCCAGGAGGGATCTAAGTGAAGAGAGAGATGCTGTCAAGACAGCATGAGAATAGGCGGCCTGCACAACCCTGCTAGTGGTCTGAGCTGGGCTTTATATAGAGGAGTGGAGACTACTCTGATGGAGGGCTGGCGGTAGCCATATCTTTTTCCTTTTATCCTGACTTTACCACATTTGTGGATAGTTTTTTTTTAATCCTCACCCAAGGATATTTTTCCATTGATTTTTTTTTTAAGAGAATGGAAGAAAGAAGGAAAGATAGAAATATTGACGTGAGAGAAACACATCGATTGGTTGCCTCCTGCACACCCCCTGACCAGGGCCCGGAAAGAGCCTGCATCCAAGGTATGTGCCCTTGATCGTAATCAAATGCAAGACTCTTAGGTCTGCAGTCCAACGCTCTATCCACTGAGCCAGACCAGCTAGATAGTTCTTCGTGAAAAATTTGTGGCCCGTTATCTCTTTGTTTTTTAAGGGTTTTTGTTTGTTTGTTTGTTTTTTAATATATTTTATTGATTTTTTACAGAGAGGAAGGGAGAGGGATAGAGAGTTAGAAACATCAATGAGAGAGAAACATCAATCAGCTGCCTCCTGCACACTCCCCACTGGGGATGTGCCCGCAACCAAGGTACATGCCCTTGTCCGGAATCAAACCTGGGACCTTTCAGTCTGCAGGCCGATGCTCTATCCACTGTGCCAAACCGGCTTCGGCAAGGTTTTTTTAAAATATATATTTTTTGTTGATACCAGAGAGGAAAGGGGGAGGGAGAGAAAAGCATCAGTGATGTGAGAGAATCATTGATTGGCTGCCTCCTGCATGCCCCCCTATTGGGGATCGAGCCCACAACCTGGGCACGTTCCCTGACAGGGAATCAACCGTGACCTCCTGGTTCATAGGTCGATGCTCAACCACTGAGCCATGCCGCCTAGCCCATTATCTCTTAAAGTCCTTTTGTCATTTCCTTTAGTGTCTCATACTTCCCACAATCTGGACTCTGCTTTCTCCTCCCTCTTCCACAAGCCCCAAGCCTCAAGTAAGTTCTGGTAACATGGATGGGAATTATTTCTAGGTTGCAGTCCATGTGCTGGGAAAGGAGGCAGTGCCCTTGGGAGAAACAGCAGAGACCTCAGGCTTCAAACTGAAGCCAGCAGAGTCCCAGCCAGTGGGCAGGTCCCAGGATGAAGAATTTTGGAATGAATATCAGGATCTACAACAGCTGAGCAGGAATACTCATAAAGAAACTGAGCCTGTGTGTGAGAGGGGTAAGGAACTTCATGATAATTTCTTCCTGCTGGGAGCTGTGATCGTAATTTGTCCAGCCAGAACATTGTGGGCACTTTCTGGGTTCCCAGCTTTGTGGATGTGCAGATGTAGTCATGTTAGCAATTATGATTACCCCTAACCCTCCCCTCACAGATGGCCTTAGAATAGACCAGTTGTTGTGAAGGTGGGGATTGGCCTAAGGTACAGAAATATCCAATCCAGAGGACCCTGGTAATAACACCATGAACACTGTTCCTTAGAAAAGTGGAGGATTGGGCCACCCCATCCTTAAAACACAGAAGGAATTGGGATCACAAATGGGCTGTCAGTGGCAGTATGTGAACTATAATTGTGTACCATGAAAAATAAATAAATGATAAATAATACATCTCCTACTGTACACTGGAGTCCATGAGTATTTCATTTTCAAATCCGTTAAAATTTTCTTAACTCCTTAACTCGGAACTATTTATGTCATGAGAGAAAGTTAATAGTTTTTGTTTTATTAATTTCAAAACTGGGCAACCTGTTCTGGGGGTTGATAGATACTTAGTTCTTACAATGATAAGGCCACTTCACACTTATAAAGGTTTCCCATCTACTGAAAGAATCAAGATTTTATTTTAGAAATGAGCACAAGATGTGTATAGAAGTGAGAGAAATTTCTGATGGCTCTTTTCCACCCTTAGCTGTGCCTACTCACCAGATCCTAGACTTTCCTGAGCAGACAAACACCAAAGACTGGACAGTGGCACCTGAGCTCATCTTACCTGAGTGCCAGGTGAGCTGTGCTTTTGAGCTCTTCAGGGCTGCCTTTCCCTGCTGCCCATGACCCACACTGCCCAGCAGGTGCTTAGAGGCATTTAGCCCAGATGTTCTCCCTGGGTAATTGGACATCTCCCAGACAGTTTGCTGATCCCTTGCCTCCTTCCTTTCTGCCTTTTCACTTGAAAAAAAAAAAATCATATATTGTTTATTCCTTCAGTGCCTGGCCTACCATGCAGTTTGTGGGCTGGATGTTAGGGCTGCTTCTGGAGTGGCCAGTACTGAGCTGAAGCCCATTCTCTTCTTTAGAGCTTATTGACATTTGAAGAAGTGGCCGTGTATTTTTCCCAGGAAGAATGGGAATTACTGGATATCAGTCAGAAGACTCTCTACAATGATGTAATGCAGGAAAACTATGAGACTGTCATCTCTCTAGGTAAAGATTCTTTGTGCCTTTTGTGTAGAAGTTGAGTAATCTAATGTTCTTAGCTTACTGGGAATGCACTCTGGTTCCAGTTGCTAGTTGGTTCTCAACTTGATGGTGTGGGCAGGGAAAAGTGTATCCAGATCATCTCAAGCTTCTTACAAAGTTCATATGCTCATTCCTTATCCTAAAATTCTCCACTCTCCCCTACTCTTCACTCTTGCTTACAAATCTGCTCTTTTATCTTTCCATTTCCATAAATGCCACCACCATTTACCCAATATTTCAGGCCAGAACACCTGGGTCATCCTTTAGTCCAAGCATGTCAAACTTGCAGCCAATAGGCTGCATGCCTCATTTATGGCATGTGGTTCACCAGCCGCGAGTTTGACATGCTTGCTTTAGTCTGAACTTGCCATTCATATTACACTACTCATGCATCACTAGTTCTCTTGGCTCCACCTTTGCATCATAGCCTGAGTCCAACCATGTCTCATTCTCTTGCCCTGTTAGCATTCTGATCTAAGCCAGTGGCTTCTCTAACCAGTTTTGTAACTGATGCCCTGGCACCACTCTTACCTTTCCACGGTCTGTTTTCCACAAAGCAGTCAGAGTCTTTAAAAAAACCTGATGAGATATGACAGTTCTCTGCTTCAAAACCTTATGATAACTTTCCACATTCAGAATAATATCTAAACTCCTTATGAGGTATGTAGACCCCTCTAAGATCTAGCTCCTACTCACCTACCTGCCACTTGTACCCTGGCTCCGTCCACTTTAGCCACACTGGTCTTGCTGTTTCCTGAACTTGCTATGCTCATTTTTACCTTCCTCCTTCCTTTACTTGACACACTGGACTCCTACTTTTTCAGACACCTAATTTTTGCCCAACTCAGAATAATTTAGGTAGTATAAGGAAAAAATGAGACTTCCTTTTATTGACTTCAGTCATGAAAACTGAGGACAGTCAATTTAGGAACTGGTTGTAGGGCTGATAGCCACTTCTAGTTACCACATAACACTTGTAAAGGAGTCCCATCTCTACTGAAAGAATCAGATCTTGTATATTTTAGGAATGTGCCCAGAATGTTCATAGAAGCAAGAGAAATTTCCTATGGCTCTTTTCCATCCACAGCTGTGCCTACTCACCAGATCCTAGACTTTCCTGAGCAGACAAACATCAAAGCCTGGACAGTGGCACCTGAGCTCATCTTACCTGAGTGCCAGGTGAGCTATGCTTTTGAGCTCTTTAGGGCTGCCTTTCCCTGCTGCCCATGACCCACACTGCCCAGCAGGTGCTCAGAGGCATGTTAGCCCAGATGATCTCCCTAGGGAACTAGACACCTCCCAGATTGTTTACTGATCCCTTGCCTCCTTCCTTTCTGCCTTCTCACTTAAAAAAATTAATTCCTTCAGTGCCTTGCCTACTATTAATTTCATGGGCCAGATGTTAGAGTTATTTCTGGAGTGGCAGGTAATGAGCTGAAGCCCATTCTCTTCTTTAGAGCTTATTGACATTTGAAGAGGTGGCCGTGTTTTTTTCCCAAGAAGAATGGGAATTACTGGATCCGGGTCAGAAGGCCCTATACAATGATGTAATGCAGGAAAACTATGAGACTGTCATCTCTCTAGGTAAATATTCTCCCCTTCCCTTTGTATAGAAGCTGAGTAATCTGTCATGTTCTCATCTTACTGTGAATAGTCCCCTGAGGGACAGTCTGTTCCAGTAGTTAGTTGGTTCTCAACTTGATGTTGTTTGCAGAGAAAAGGTGTGTGTCCAGATCACCTGGGAGCTTTTTCCAAGTATACATTCCTTATCCTACATAGAATTCTGGGTCTCTTTCCCTTAAACCTGCTCCTCTCATAACTTTTTCATCTCAGTAAAGATCAACTTCGTTCACTCAGTAGCTCAGAGCAAGACACATAGTCATTCTTTCCCATTATCTTGTCATCATACTCCACTACTAATACATAACTATTCTCTTGGTTCCATCTTCACAGTATATCCTAAGTCCAACTATGTCTCATCCTCTTCCCTTACTAGCATCCTGGTCTAAATCAGTATCATCTCAAACCAGGCCCATCTTAGTAGCTTTTTAACTGGCTGATGCTGCCAACACTCTTGCCCTCCAATAGTCTATTTTTTATGCAGCAGCCAGTCTTTAAAATCTGATCAGATTATGATATTTTCGTATTTCAAAATCTTATTATGACTTCTCACCATATTCAGAATAAAATTAAAACTTTTCCTTATCAAAGTTCTCAGGACCCTTCAAAATCTGGTGTCTCTTCTCCTTTCTGCCTTCATCTTCTACAACTTGTGCCCCTTGTTCAGTTCTCTTTAGCCACACTGGTTTTCTTGGCAGCTGTTTGGTTTTCTGTTGATGTTGTTTTTTTAATGTATTTATTTTAGAAAGAGAGAAGAGGGGAGAAAGGGAAAGACCAGTTTGTTGTTCCGCTTATTTATGCATTCATTGGTTGATTCTTGTATGTTCCCTGACCGGGGATCAAACCTGCAACCTTGGCGTATTGGGATGATGTTCTAACCAACTGAGCTACCGGCCAGGGTTTCTTGCTGTTTTTTTAAATAACCATGCTCATTTCTACTTTCCCCTTGCCTCTACTTGACATACTTTTCTGCTATACGACAAAACTTGCACCTTTTGTTATGCTCAAATATCACTTTCTCAAAGAAGTCTTCCACATAGCCGTATCTCAAATAGCTTCACAGAAACAATCTTTTTTTTCTTTTTCTTTTTGGTTTTGTTAATCCTCACCCGAGGATATTTTTCCATTGATTTTTAGGGAGAGTGGAAGAGAGAGGGAAAGAAAGAGAGAAACATCGGTATGAGAGAAATACATCTATTGGTTGCCTCCAAACAGGGCTAGGGCCTGAGGAGATGGCAGCCAAGGTACATGCCCTTGACTGGAATCGAACCCAGAACCCTTTGGTCTGCAGGCCAACGCTCTATCCACTGAGCCAAACCAGCTAGGGTAGAAATAGAATCTTAAATGCTCTCTTATCCTGCTTCAGTTTTTTAAAAAAAACATGTATCATTTCGTGCCCTGGCTGGTGTTTCTAAGTGGTTAGCGTCAACTCATGCACTGAAGGTCATGGGTTGTTCCTGGCCCAGTTAGGGCTCATATGGGAGTCAATGCATCTCTCTCATATCGATGTTTCTCTCTCTCTCACCCTTTTTTTCCCTTCCACTATCTAAAAGCGACGTGAAAATACCGTTGGGTGAGGATTAAAAAAACACATAGAAACATTTATTACTTCTTGATATTTCCTTTTGTCCGTTTTTTTTTATGTTTGACTACCTCAGTTTCCCACTAGAAGATAAGTTCTATGAGATCAGGGGATTTTGGCTTATTTACCACTATATTCCTATTTCATAGAAAGTGTTTGGCATGCCATAGCCAGTTAATACATATTTGTTGAAATATTGAACGATGAATACTTCCCATCCTTGGAAATTTGTATGTATAAAAAGTCCACTAAATGATGCTGATCTGTTTTGTCCAACTGGATATGAACCAGTGAGCTGTAGGAGTGGTAGAAACCTTTCCTAGTGCAGTTTCTGGTGCTCAAGAGCGAAATAAAAGGCTACTATAATTATGGCAGGAATCACTTGTGCATATGATTCCTAATCCACTGACCTTCACATTGGCTCTACTAGGCCTGTCTTATTCAGGTGACTCTTAAAGAGTTAATATGACCCTGACATCTCTGGAGTTTTAGTCCAACTTGGTCAAGTGTGCAGTTATTGATGGCAGAAGAGGGGAATATGCACAGAATTCCCATGACTATGTCCTTTCTATCGACCAACTAATCTCCACTTTGCATATCAACCTAACAAATGCAGTGTAGTATAAAACTAATAGCTGATATGATAGTATAACCATTTAACCATTTGGGGATAACAAATTGTAAATGTTCCTTACTCTTACTGAAATAATCTTGAATTAGTAAACCATTGTTAAGTTAGCGGTCCTTGACCTTAGTTTTTTCATTTCACAGCCATATTTGTGCTCCCCAAACCTAAAGTCATCTCCTGTCTAGAACAAGGGAAAGAGCCATGGGTTCAAGGATCCACAGAGATCATGGACAGTCCTGAAGAGCTGCCTATAGGTAAATACACTATGGGAAGAGGAGAAATGTGCTTTAATAGGAATCTTTGCAAGGAATTAACATTTTAAGATTCTACTTATTACTACAAATCAGTGATCTTCGATTTATTTCCCTCTCTATTCCTGTGGTTTTCTTGCTCTGCCATTCAGTAGGTTGATTGTCATATTAATTCCAACAGGGTTAAAGCTCAAAAATGACACTGAAAATCACCAGCCTATATGTCCTTCTGACTTAGAAATACAAGCTCCTGGAGACATAATACCAAAAAAGACCAGAGTGAAAGTTCCTCAGAAAACAGCAGTCAAAGAAAATCATGGTGATATACACAGGGTAAATATACACAGGCACCAAGACTTTACAGTGAAGAAAAGAAAGAAACTTTCAACCTGGAAACAAGAGCTGCTGAAACTTATGGATCGTCACAAGAAAGAACGTGCAGGAGAAAAGCCTTTTAAATGCCAGGAATGTGGGAAAAACTTCAGAGTTAGCTCTGACCTTATTAAGCACCAAAGAGTTCACACTGAAGAGAAACCGTATAAATGCCCACAGTGTGATAAGAGGTTTAGATGGAGTTCAGATCTTAATAAGCACTTAACAACACACCAAGGGATAAAACCATATAAATGCTCATGGTGTGGGAAAAGCTTCAGTCAAAATACAAATCTACACACACACCAAAGAATTCACACTGGAGAGAAGCCCTTCACATGTCATGAATGTGGGAAAAAATTCAGTCAGAATTCCCACCTTATTAAACATCGGAGAACCCACACAGGTGAGCAACCTTATTCCTGTAACGTATGCAGGAGAAACTTCAGCAGGCGGTCAAGCCTTCTTAGGCACCAGAAACTCCACCAGTGAAGGGAAGATCATCCAGTGTCCTCAGTCTGAACAAATTCACCAAGAGGAGTTCGACACTAAAGTTTATGAAAAAATAGAAAATTATGAAGCATGATTTTTTATCAATGGGATATTGCACAAAAAGGAATTAAGTCCGACTCTGCATGGGATGAATTAAGGTTGTACTACTTACTGTGTTTACTTATAACCTATAGGGAATTCCATAGCAAGATTGGTGTTCTAGGAACATTCTAAAAATGGAAAAAACTGTTTTAGGATTGTACCTGCCAAAATATCAAATTCAGCTTCAGATAGCAGATGAAGTCATAAAATCAGTCTTCTGTGGCCATAGAGGTAAATAGTGTTGGTTTTTCATTGATTTGCCCAGCCACTACTAAACACATGTGATAGAAACATTTGTAGCATGGTCTTCCAAAACAAAAAGCAATAATATGCTTGTTTAATTGCATACCATTGTCTTCAAGGTAGCAAGCTTAAAAATTTCATTAGTTTCATGGGATAGAAATGAATTCTAATGTAAAGTTTCCTAAGAACCTAATTGGATTTTCTTCCTCTCTCATCATTGGACTTTGTGTGAGTTTTTTCTTGAACTTTTTAGGAACTTTAGCTCTTGAATCATATTAGCACAAATTTTACTTTGATGAAATCATAATTTACTTCACCACTAGGGAAACTGCCAGATAACTAATAATGCACTATCTTATGCATCTCATTGGTGGTATTTGAAAAAAAAGAAAATCATTTCTAATGAGATTATATGTAAACTAGTGGCCCAGTGCATGAAATTCATGCACATTAAAAGGGGATTAATTAGAGGAAATATTTTAATATTGCTATTTGCCCTTTCTCTGTGATAGAAGTATCAGAGATGAAAGAAAATTAGTAAATTGTATCTGAAAATCCTCCTGTCAGAGTCTGGGGCACACCACAGGACCCAGAGTCAAGTCCCCCCCCCCCCCCACGTGCACCTCAAAATCGTGTAAGACCCAAAACCCGGCCACCCCTCCCCCCCATTGGGCTAGATCCAGACCCAGCCGGTCCCACCATTGTCAAGCCCCACCAGGAGGGGGCACAGCCTTAGGTCCCCTGGCCTGGCATCTGGGCGAGGGATGTGGCCTGAGGTCCCCCAGCCCAGGCCGGGGCAGGGGCGCACCTTGTAGTCCCCTGTCAAGCTCCACTGGGTGGGGGATGTGGCCTGAGGTCCCCCAGCCTAGCACTGAGGTGGGGGGTGCACCTTGAGGTCCCCAGTCAAGCCCCACCAGGCGGGGAGGCACGACCTTAGGTCCCCCGGCCTGGCGCCAGGGCGGGGGGGTTTGGCCTCAGGTCCCCTGGCCTGGTGCCGGGGCTGGGGGCGTGGTCTGAGGTCCCCCATTGAGCAGGAGCACAGCCTGAGGTCCGCCGGCCCAGCACTGAGGCGGAGGGGTGCACCTTGAGGTCCCCCGTCAAGCCCCACCGGGCAGGGGGTGCGGCCTGAGGTCTCCTGTCAAGCCCTGCCAGGCGGGGAGCACAGCCTCAGGTCCCCTGGCCCAGTGCCAGGGTGGAGGGGTGCAGCTTCAGGTCCCCTGTCCTGGTGCCGCGAGGGGCGGGGGGGGGGGGGGACGTGGCCTGAGGTTCCCTGTCAAGCCCCACGGGGGGTGGCGGGGGTGGCACGCAGCCTCAGGTCCCTGCTGATTGCTCGTTAAGGTTAAGGCTTGTTACGGGAACTCAGCCTCTGCTGTGGGTGCAGCCATCTTGTGTTACAGAAACCCCACCTCCACTGTGGGCGCTGCCATCTTTGTGGCAGAGTGATGGCCAATTTGCATATTCCCTCTTTATTATATAGAATGGGTTGGAATTTCTAGCCATGGAATAATATATTAGATGTAAAGAAAAATTTTTTGCAATAAAAGAAACTAGATTGTTTCCTCATAATGTCAATAGGATAATATAGCCATAAAAATTAGCACTTTCCTGAGGCCTAAAAGAAATGGGAGTCCTGGGTTCACTTCTCAGGATTTTGTTTGTTTTCTTTTTCATTTGGCTTTTGTTACTAAGAATCAGGAGAGATTCGTGTGTCTGGGAACTGGAACATGTGCTGCAGGCAGGATCCTGTGGTTTACTGTACATGGTGACCTAGGGATCCATTCAGCAGGGTACCAGGTTTCCAAAAGGATAGTTTTGGGAACTGATGCAGAGTGGTTGGCAAAAGTGAGCTAATCCATATCCATATTGGTTGTCTTACACTGTAAACTATTAGGCAGGGTCTACCTGTATCTGTTTTCTTCAGCATTTAACAATAGTCTTGGTTGATGCTTAATAGACTGCTAAAAACCTATAGGCAGTAGATATTATAACTCATGCTTTATCTATTTTTACCTTTGATTCAGATGTGTTCATGTTAGAGCTTGTAGGTAGTATCAGGAAAGGGGTTAAATTATCTCTTCCAAATCTATTAGTTTAAAAATGAGGAAGTTAAGGCACAAAGAGATACAGGGACTTGTTCAAGAACCCGTAGCTAGTGGGTCTTTGGGCTTTCACTTGGCTTCTTCAGTCAGGCCTGAAGGCAGGATTATCAGGACTTTGTATGTTATCCCTGTGGAGCCAGCCTAGATAACATTGTATTATATCTATTTTCATCTTATGAAACATTTTTGTTTTTGATTGGTTATTGAAACACTCTTAAGTCTCCATTTTCTCTCTTCTTTTTAAAAAAATTTTTAATGACATAATTGCAGATGTCCCCCTTTTCCCTACCATTTGCCCACCTCCACCCACCCCTGCCTTCACCAAACTTTGTCCATATCCATGGGGTATGTATATATGTTCTTTAGTTAATCCTTTCACCTTTATCCTGTCACCCCCTCCCCCTCCCCTGAGGCACCAGCCAGTCTCCATTTTCTCTATATATAGAAAAACACTCACCTCAGGGTTGATCTGGGGATTACAGGGATTGATGAAAGAAAAGCACCTACCAGCCTGGCCAACAGTAGATGCTTAATGTGCATTTCTTTCCCTTTCTTCTGCTTCCCAGATATATTGGGTGGACTGACTACATTTAAGGATAGATGCATTTGTGGCTCTTGCAGCTTCTTTCAGGAGTTGAGCACTGATTGTGGTAGTAATGCTGAATTAATTTGGTTCATGGCTTTGGGTGTTTTTTTGTATATATCACCTGAGCTTTGGTCTGGCTTCTTCAGTGGGAATTATTTTCTTCCAAAAGTTGAACTACACCAAGTATTTATTTATTTTTTTTAATGATCATTTTTTTAAAAATATGTTTTTTTAGTTGATTTCAGAGAGAGGAATGGAGAGGGAGAGAGAGCTAGAAACATCAATGATGAAAATCATCAATTGGCTGCCTCCTACTTGCCCCCTACTGGGGATTGAGGCTACAACCCAGGCATGCGCTCTGACCAGGAATCGAACCATAACCTCCTGGTTCATAGGTCCACACTTATCCACTGAGCTATACTGGCCAGGCCACCAAGAATTATTTCTTAAGCATGGCCAGCTCTGAAGCTTTAGTCTGAGTAGCTCTTACCCAACACCCTCAGCTTTAGACCCCTGGCACTCATCTCTTCTCTAAAGATACATGTGAATTTTTTGTTGGTAGTACATTCATTCATTTACTTAATTTAATGATGGCCTATTATGCACCTAGAGCAGTTCTAGACTAAGGATATAATAGTGAACAAGAGAAAAAAAAATGCATACCCACATGGAGCTTGTATTCTAGTGAACAGTAAAAAAGGAGAAAGGTTATGCTTTTCTCCTTGTAGTTAGACAAGGTCATCAGGTCATTTTTGTTCAATGGGTTGCTAGCAGAAGCCTCACTTCTGGGCTGAAGCATTTATTTGTTGGTACAAGACTCTCTAGTGCTCTCCTTTCTTACCTCAATCATGGAAGCGCATATAGAGAGAGGTGCCATGAGATCAAACCAGTCTAGAATGTTGAGTCCCTTACATGGTGGATCATCTGTTCTGTGAGTCCCCTAGGCCTATAATGGGCTTTGTGGGAACAAGAAATAAACGTTTGTGTTTAACTACTGAGATGCTGTGTGCTGTGTGTTTCTGCAGTATTACCTGGCCTGTTTTAATAGAAGTGGCTCTTATATTAGAGCTTTGACATTTTTGGTTTGCCATTCTACTTGGCCTTTGGCCCTCAGGAAAGATCTAGCTTCCTCTAGGAGGATGCTCCACTAAACTGATATAACACTGATGGGAACACTTAGGAACTTACAAGACTATAAGTAAAAATAAAAATATAAATAAAACAACAACAAAAAGGACTATATAAGATATTTTAAAAGGACTCATTGCTTATCAGGGCACATATCCTAGGAGGTCAGTTTAAGTGGACAAGGCAATCTCCTCCCTCTGGCCTCATTCCTCTTTCCTTGTTCTTTGTTCTCTTGTACACCACTGCCCCATGAGCACAAGATGTGCTTCTATTGGTCAGTGAGGTAGGGAGAAGATAGGGGTTGCCTTTCATTCCTCATGTGAGTACAGATTTCAAGGAATGGTTTGGTAACTACCCCTGTGGAACCTTCTGTGAGTTGTGCCTCAAAAAAACAAAACGGGACATATGGCAAATCCTTCACCCCTATTGGTATATAAAGGAGGTGGTTGCTCTTTCTGGGCTAAGGGGTGACAGTTGGGAAGAAGCTTGAGTAGGAAAGCAGGAGTAGGACACCAGTTGGGGAGTGAGAGTCTCCGGTGGGAATGTCCTAGCTTAGCCAATAGCCAGCAACACAATGTCTCAAAACTCCTTATGCTTGGAATTTGGGGTGGACATGTGGAAATTGTTAAAGGAACTTCTATAGCCTTGTCACTGGGATAAGAGCAGATAACTAAAAAAAAATCCTAAATACAGAATCTATTGCTCTGGCTGGGTAGCTCAGTCGGTTAGAGCATTGTGTTGATATGCCAAAGTTACGGGTTTGATCCTCAGGGCACATACAAGAAACAACTAATGGATGTATGAATAAGTAGAACAATTCTCACTTGCTCTCACTCTCTCCTCCCTCTAAAATCAATAAATAAAATATTGAGGCTTGTTTTAAAAATGAAATCTGAGACATGACCCTATATTCAGTTTCCAATATTAGTATTAAAGTTCTCACAATTCTCACAAATATATCCTCCATGCCCAGATTTCTAAGACAAACCAGAAGGTGCTTTAGTTTGTTCAGATAACAGTCTCACAATGGCTCCAAGGCTGGTTTTGAGCACTGCAATTGACCCAGGCTAGCCCCCAAATCCTCAACCCCTCCTCTGCCCTAGTCTAAGTGGCCAGAGTGCTGGGCACATCCCAGACCCAGAGTTCTCCCACCATTAAGTGGACTCTGGAACCTGAAGCTGATCATAAGAACCTCAGCTATCTTAACGAGGGGAATGAGAACTTGGAATCAAACTAAAACTAAGACTGCTGGGGTTTCAATCCATTTTTGGAAAAGTGAAAACAGTTTAATTCCTCTGGAGAGCTTGAGAAGAAGGATGCTAAGCAGTCTTTTCCATCCAACTGGACAGTTGGAATAACAAAAAACTGGAAAGTTGGGATAACAAAATATTTGAACTCGATAAAATATTTTTTAAGCATTCACTGAGTCACTCCACTGACAAGTGCGTACTGAGCACCTGCAGTTTAATGGATCATGGCTACCTGTTAACTTTTCTCTTAGGGGCTTTCCCTCTAGTACTAGAACGGATTATTTGCTGAAGTTCTCTGTACTTTTAAAAATAATTACCCTTTATCATCTTGAGAATGTTCCCTTCTATTCCTAGTGTGTTGAGTGCTTTTATCATGAAAAGGTGTTCAATTTTGTCAGATGCTTTTACTGCATCATTCAATGATCATGTGTTCTTTCCCTTCATTTTAGTGTATTATATTAGTTGATTTTCTTATGTTGAACCACCCTTGCATTCCTGGAATAAATCTCACTTTGTCATGCTATAAAATCTTAATGTGCCTTTAAATTCAGTTTGTTAGTATTTTGTTGAGGATTTTTGTATCTGTATAGATAAAGGATATTGGTCTGTAGTTTTTTCCCTTGTGGTATTTTTGTCTGTGGCTTATTTATTTATTTATTTTGGTTAATCCTCACCTGAGGATATTTTTTTCCATTGATTTTATTTTATTTTTTAATATATTTTTATTGACTTTTTACAGAGAGGAAGGGAGAGGGATAGAGAGCTAGAAACATCGATGAGAGAGAAACATCGATCAGCTTCCTCCTGCACGCCCCCCACTGGGGATCAAGCCCACAACCAAGGTACATGTCCTCAACCAGAACCAAACCCGGGACCCTCCAGTCCATGGCCCAACACTCTATCCACCGAGCCAAACCGGTCAGGGCTCCATTGATTTTAAATAGAGTGGAAGGGAAAGGGGCAAGTGAGAGAGAGAGAAACATCTCCTTGAAGATGTTATCTTTACCTTTTACTTCTTCTTCCTCTTCTTAAAGAATACACTTCAGCATCCTACCTAATAATAGACAAATATGCAAATTGACTGTACCTTCGCTATGCCCACGATTGGCCAGGAGGCGTGGGGGGGCGGGACTCGGCGTGGCCGGGGTGGCCGATTGGGCCGGCAGGACGCTGAGCTCGCATCTCCAGCAACGGCTCGAGCTCAGCATCTGCGCCATGGCTGTGCTGCAGCACAGAAGGGGCCTCTGGGGCAGCGAGCTCACGTCCCACCGCAGACCATCAAAAGTGGGGGATCTGGGTGCCTGTCCGCTGGTGCACCAGGCCTTTCAGAAGCCTCCGCCCCGCCGGAGGCTTCTGAAAGGCCTGGTGCCTGAGCGGACAGGCACCCAGCTCCCCTGTGATCGAAAGCGAAAGTGTGTAGGGGACCCTACACGTGCATGATTCAATCATGCACTGGGCCTCTAGTTTCATATAATACTGGTCTGGCAGTGATGAACTCCTTTAGCTTTTTCTTCACTGTGAAGCTCTTTATATGACCTTCAATTCTAAACGATAGCTTTGCTGGGTAGAGTAATCTTGGTTGTAGGTTCTTGCTATTCATCACTTTGAATATTTCTTGCCACTCCCTTCTGGCCTGCATAGTTTCTACTGAGAAATCAGCTGACAGTCGTATGGGTGCTCCCTTGTAGGTAACTAACTGTTTTTCTCTTGCTGCTTTTAATATTCTCTCTTTGTCTTTTGCTCTTGGCATTTTAATTATCATGTGTCTTGGTGTGATCCTCTTTGGATTCCTTTTGTTTGGGTTTCTCTGCACTTCCTGGATTTGTATGTCTATTTCTTTCACCAGGTGGGGGAAGTTTTCAGTCATTATTTCTTCAAATAGGTTTTCAGTATCTTGCTCTCTCTTCTTCTGGCACCCCCATAATTCGGATGTTGGTTCGCTTGAAGTTGTCCAGAGGCTCCTTACACTATCTTCATATTTTTGGATTCTTTTTTCTTTTTGCTTTTCCGGTTGGGTGTTTTTTGCTTCTTTGTATTTCAAATCTTTGACTTGATTCTTGTGATCCTCTAGTCTGCTGATGGATCTCTGTATATTATTTTTTATTTCAGTCAGTGTATACTTAATTTCTAGTTGGCCCTTTTTCATATCCTCGGGGGTCTCACTAAATTTATCTGCCTTTTCTAGAAAATTCTTGAAAAACCTTATAACCATGGTTTTGAACTCTATATGCAGTAGTTTGCTTTCCTCCATTTCTTTCATTTGTGACTTGTTTTTTGTCTCTGAATTTTGGCTGCGTCCCTGAGTTGATATAGTGGCTTTGTGTGCTAGGTGTCCTATAGGGCCCAGTGGCTCAGCCTCCCTAGTTACCTGAGGTGGACACTCTTGGTGTACCCCTTTGTGGGCTGTGTGCACAGTCTTGTTGTAGTTAAGCCTTGATTGTTGTTGGTATTACTGGGAGGAATTGACCTCCAGGCCAATTGGCTGTGAGGACCGGCTGTGTCTACAATGGGAGAATTTCTGTGCTGGAGACATCCTTATGAGGCAAGACTTGCTTCAGTGGGGCTTTTGTGCTCACTGAGTCTGCCCCCTGAGCATGTCCCTTATGGATCTGAGGAGTTGTAATCTGGATGGTCCTACTCTGACCCCTGGGTACACTGGCTCTTGGATTGCCAAGGAGGTGCTAATTTAGCCTCTGCCTGAGGCCACCCAGCAGGAGCTACAGAGAGATCTGCAGATTCCTCTTCTTTGTTTGGGTTTTGGAGGTGCCCAGATGAGGCCCAACTGTGAAGCAATGCAAGCTGCTGTGGGGCCTTGGGCCTTCTTTTGGATGTTCTGGGTCTCTCTGACTCAGCTGCAGTTTTATAGGTAAGTTTAGATTTCAAAGGACCAGGCCTCTGTGCACAGCTTGGATGGCGTGGAGTCTCAGGGTGGAGCAAACAGCAATGGCTTCCCGTCAGCCCTGCCCTAAGAGGCCCCTGGGTCTCAGTGTCCTTGGTAATCACTGCAAGAACCTCTGAGAGAAAGCCACCCTCGAGTTCTGCCCGATGCCAGACAGTTCACTTTCTCCCCGTATGAGTCTGGGTCCCCAGAGTCTCGCCCAGAACTGGAGTTCAGAGCAGTCGGGAGCTTGTGTCTCCCTCCAGCTTGAAAAAGCCAGCTGCATACTCAGTTGCCAGCCCTCTCCGTGCGCGCCTCCGTACCTCTGCACTTTACTTCCGCAGCTCCTCCGAGTCTCAGTGTGCTTTTCTCTTCCCTTCTAGTTGTAGAATTTCCACTTAGCCATCCTTCCTGTGGTTCTGGATGATGTCAATTTTATCTTTTAGTTGTAGTTTTGAAGTGGTTGTGCGAGGCGGCAAGTTCAGGTATTTATCTATGCCACCATCTTGGTTTCTCCTCCTAAACGTCACGTTTTTTATGTGTGGTTTTTAAAATCGATTTTTAGAGAGGAAGGGAAAGAAACATGAATTTATTTTTCCACTTATTTATTAATTTATTGGTTGATTTTTGTATGTGCTCTGACTGGGATCGAACCCAAAACCTTGGCATATGGGGAGGACACACTGTAGAACTAAGCTACCCAGCTAGGGCCATATTTTTTCTTTATGCATATCTGTAAAATAGGCTATGAGCCCATTCAGGGATGGTACAAGACCCATCTGGTGACATAGGAAAAACAACCTCACAAACACAACAGTAATGAACCAATAGGAGAGATTAGAAAATGCCCAAGTCCAGGGCCCCGGATTCTCAAAGAATGTCATTGGTCCCAAAAAATGAAGGAGAGAGGATCCTGCTCACTCATTGGCAAGGACTGCTGTAGATTAGCAGAGGGCAGAAAGCAGAAGGAAAGACAGTCCTTTAGTGAAGCGCTTCTTCCTTACTCCTTGGGCATGCAGCTGGGCTCCTGGAGGTGCTGGCTTGCCCAGCGGCAGCTTCTGGCTTAGTGTGTGGAGAAACATGGCATAGTAGGTGAGGGACCAGCTCACGGCAGGCTTTTGCTGTTGGGGCGGGTCCTGAGCCCTGCGACTCCCCCGTAAGCACTGCGTTGGTCTCGTGACTTCGTGTATAGTTAAGCCAGGACCTCCTCACCGAGTAGGGAGGCTCAGGAACAAGGTAACCTGGTGTCCGCCCTTGCACCCTTGGGGCTCCGGTCCTTTCTGTTTCCGCGTGATGACTTACTTGAAATTTACGCTAGTATAACCCTCGTTCTCTGAGGCCTTATTGCTTCCTTGTGAGCTCTTGTGCTGCATGATGGGGACACAAAAACAGTTCAGGAACGTCCCTGGTCCTCAGCTCCCAAACCGCCTGAGTAGATAAACCCACCAGAAACAAATTCTGGCATTAGGTGGCATGAGATAAGGCACCCTAAGAAAGATTTACAGACAGGGCTGAAGAGTTCAAAGCATTAGGAGGCTTCCAGAAAGTGGTGGTGGTGGTGGTGTTACCAGTCCTCATCCTGTGGGTTTCTTGCACTTCCAGAGGACATAAAAGTTTCCTTGTTTTTACATTTCTAATGCCTAGACTCAGATACCCTTCCCTGGTTGGGAGGGATGGAGACTGGCAGCCCCTTGTGTTCAGTATAAATAGAAAGAATGAATCTGGCCTTGATGAAAGTGTATTTGAGGCAGGATACTCTTAGGGCTGGAAATCACAGAGCTTGTTCCAGGACCTGGGACCAGTTCGCCTTTGCTGGATTATAGGATGTGTATAGGGTTGTGGGTAATGAGACTGAGGGATAGGTTGGGCTTTGAATGCCAGGGAGATCCTTGAAAGCTTGAAGATCTTGGCTTATTTTAGTGGCAATAGATAGTCTTGGAAACTTTTGAGTAGTTATACAATTGGACTAGTGGCCCGGTGCATGAAATTCATACACGGGCGTGGCCCCTAGGCCTGGCCTGCGATTGAAGCGCGAGTGTCTGGTGTGGAAGGGCAGGTCCCAGCTAAACCTCTGGGCCCTGGGCAGCACCTGGGCCCCCAGGCCTCCGTGCGCCCCCCTCCACCTGAGTCATGGCGCCTAAGTCCCCTCACAGAGATGTGGTGAGTGGGCTGGGGCGCAGCATGGGCCTCTGGGCTACCCAATGGAGCCGCATGGAAGCCGGGCAGGCAGCATGTTCTGTCCCGCCCAGCCTTGCAGACCAGCTCCTGTGCAAACGGGAGCCCTACTGGCCCCTGTAGTCCCAGCTGCTGTGGCCCAGCTCACCTGGAAGAGGCCGCAGGGGTGCGGGGCGGGCTCCTGGAGGATGCCCAGGCGGGGAGGGGGGAGGGGGCTTCCCTGGTGCTCGAGCCCTGGCATCCCAGGGAGAGAGTAGCAGGGGGAGTGAGGGCAAGTGAGGGAGAGAGAGAGAGACAGAAACATCTATGATGAGAGAGAATCATTGACCGGCTGACTCCTGCATGCCCCACACTGGGGATCGAGCCTACAACCCAGGCAGTGCCCTGACCAGGAATCAAACCATAATCTCCTGGTACATAGGTTGATGCTAACCTACTGAACCACACTGCCAGGCAGGAATTATGGATTTTATAGCCTAGTGATGGCGAACCTATGACACGCGTGTCAGCACTGACACGCGTAGCCATTTCTGATGACACGCGGCCGCTGAGGCGGCCGCATGCCGAGGATGAAACATTTGCGAAATAATGTTTTTTCCTCAAAGTGACACACTACCCGAGTTATGCTCAGTTTTTTGGCGAAGTTTGACACACCAAGCTCAAAAGGTTGCCCATCACTGTTACAGCCTTTTCTCCTTCAAAGCAAAATCGAAATCCACAGTGAGACAGGATTGTGAAGTTCTGAGCAGAAATAGAAAGAGGCCCGTGCATTCTTAAGCTGATTCCTATTCCTGGACATGGTTCTTGAGATCCAGTTGTCAAGTTTACTGCTGAGCCAGGGATTGGCTATTAGAACTATCCACAGAACAAGGAAGCTCTCAGAAACACATGTTGACCTAAGGAGTTGATGTCAGGTTTTCTACATATTTGTCACATCTCTTGCTTCCTGTAATGTATCTCTTCTATGTATATCCCGATGGCAGATGAGGGAAGAGTTCTTAGTGAAGCTTTTCTTACACTGGAAGCACTTATGTGGCTTTTCCCCAGTGTGGGTTTCCTGGTGGGCACTGAAGTGGGAGCTGTTCTTGAAGCTTTTCCCACACTGGGCACACTGGTACAGGTCCTCCACCATGTGGACCTGCCAGTGAGTGATAAATGGGAATTTGTTGACTCTCTTCCCACAGACAGTGCACTGATAAGGCTCCTCCCCAGTGTGGGTCCTCTGGTGGACAATGAGGCTAGAGCTCTGGCTGAAGCTTTTCCCACATTCCCCACACTGGTATGGGCTCTCCCCTGTGTGAGTCCTGAGGTTGGAGTGCTCACTGAAGCCTTTTCCACATTCACTGCACTTTTGAGGCTTCTTTCCTCAGTGAATTCTCTGAAGCCAACAAGATAAGAAACTCGGCTAAAGTTTTTGCCCATTTTGTGACATTTGAAGCTTTTTCCAGTTCAGGGGCTGGCTGGTGATGAGAGGAGGGAGAATTCTGAGAGCATTCTCTCCCACACAAGAGATGTATCCAGGGTTTCTCCTAAGTCCAAAGTCTCTGGTGACATATCCTCTCCTGGGATGGAGCTGTCTCCTCATTCTCCCCTGGACAATGTCAAGTTGCTTTCCTGACATTGGTTCACCCACCAATGTTTTTCTAAATGCTAACCTACTGAACCACACTGCCAGGGCACTGGTCAGGGCACTTCCTGGGTTGTAGGCTCGATCCCCAATGTGGGGCATGCAGGAGTCAGTATTGCCTGGATTTAGCTCAGTGTGCCAAAACACTTTCCTACTAGAATTTCTCCGTAAATCCTTGTACATTTCTACTTCTTCTGAATCATCCCATTTTAGATTCTCTTATAGTCCCATTCTCCATCTCAGAATCTGAAAGAATAAAATTACATTGGACTCTTCTGAAGAAGGAAAACAATGGAATGAGGAAAGAGTTACAAATAAACTACCATAAAGAAGGAATACCTAATTGGAATTCTTCATGTGACTCAGTCACAGTCAGTCTTCTGCTAATGAAAAGCCTAAATTTTATTTTCCAATTATAATATTTTTTAGCTCCAAATTTGTGGTCACTGGTAAATATACTGTACACCCCACTATTTTTTCTCCTATTCTCTATCTTTTGGGATATTCTGACATAATGACAAAACTGAAGCAAAGAGTTAAGCTGTCAATCTGTCTGTAGGTGTATTCTCAATTCTTGAATGGCCTAGTTTCTGGGAGCAGAATCATAAAAGGCCACTCTGAGTTTGGGCAGCTGAAACAAGAATGAAGCAAGTGCCCTAACCGGTTTGGTTCAGTGGATAGAGCGTCGGCCTGCGGACTCAAGGGTCCCAGGTTCGATTCCGATCAGGGACATGTGCCTTGGTTGCATGCACATCCCAGTGTGAGGTGTGCAGGAGGCGGCTGATCGATGTTTCTCTCTCATCGATGTTTCTAACTCTCTGTCCCTCTCCCTTCCTCTCTGTAAAAAATCAATAAAATATATATTTTTAAAAAAGAATAAAGCAAGTTTCTTTGTGTGTGTGTGTTAAATATGTTTTTCTTGATTTTTAGAGAGAGAGGAAGGGAGAGGGATAGAGTGATAGAATCATGGATGAGATTGGCTGCCTCCTGCATGTTCTCTACTGGTGATCGAGCCTACAACCTGGGCATGTGCTCTGACCAGGAATTGAATTGGTGACCTCTTGGTCCATGGGTTGATGCTCAACCGCTGAGCCACACTGACCGGGTTAAAGCAAATTTTTTCATATCTGGCAAGCACAGACTTAGGTTATGAAAGGAGGGAAGGGGAGAGAGTCTGAGCTGGAGGCCTAACTGGCAATCTAAGGAAGGAAAGTAAGTGAAACTCCATGAAGAAAAAAAATGACATGGACCCTGTGAAAGAGACCAGCAAATGTAAAATTTGGGCTCTAAAGTGCAAGGAAATAATGCTTAAACTCCATGAAAATCGAAACTCTCTGGCCTGTATATGGTCATTCATCAAGAAGATGACAAGGCCAAGAGCAGAAACAACCCTTTCTAAGTATACTTTCCAATCCTTTAACCATCAGAGCCAAGAGTCTTACCAAGTATGTTTGGGCACAGGACTGGCAGGTCAACTCCCCTAACTTCTTTGCCAGGCCCCTGTAGTCCTTTTCATCCCTGGCTATATTATCTTTAGTGGTACCTTGTCCAACTCCCTGTTCTGCTGACTCAGCTCTCCAGACTCCATATAATTTCCCTCTTGGCCAGAAACAACGTATTTGCCACAGGAGGTGCAGAGGCGCTTGAGAGGGCATCCATTTCCTCATAAAAGATACAAGGCTCAGGCAAATAATCTCTCCTCACTTTGCAGTAACCTGACTATGGGCTTTTGAATTTGGTGTGACACTGCTATGGGGTCCCCAGAAAACCCTGCTCCTGGAATTGTTCCTGCATAGCCTGTAGATCTGGGTGTTCTGCAGATGGGTCTGGAGTTATGAAACAGAATTGCTGGGAGTGGCCAGCAGTATTTTGGTCTCATTTCCCCAGTGTATACCTGCACCAATGGTCAAAGAACACAGGGATCAGATCAGAAAGGACTGGATACCTAAATGCAGAGTTTTAGCAACCCAATATACAAGTTTCTCAAACAATGCTACAACTGGCTACCATCATTCCTGGAAGGTATCTCACTGTGGGCATTTTTCATTCAATTCAACTAACATATTTGATGTCCATTATGCTAGTTTCTGAGAAATGCAGCTATGAATATGACATGGAATCTGCCTTCAAGGAGACCACAGTCTGATAAAATTTCTGTAACATGAGACGTAAACAGATGTTTACTAGGTGTACCGGTTAATAATGCGGATTTTTTAAATTAGATGGAGTTACACATATGTTGATATATATGCGATTTGACATGTATGCTATTTTGTTGTATTGACAGCAAGCTTCAAAACTTCATATGTCAAATTTTCTGAAGGTGCTAACATCATATTTTTATGCTTAAAAATATCAAATTTCGTGCCAAAAAAAGAGCATTTGCCGGAAGTTTTAATTCATTACTTTATTTTGAAGAAAAGTGCTGCTGAAAGTTATCGTGTACTTCGGTAAGCTTATGGTGAACATGCTCCATCTCAAGATATTTGTGAACGTTGGTTTAAACGCTTTAAAAGTGATGATTTCGATGTGAAAGACAAAGAACGTCCAGGTCAACCGAAAAAGTTTGAAGACCAACAATTACAAGCATTATTGGGTGAAGATTCGTGTCAAACTCAAAAAAGCTTGCAGAAAGATTAAGCGTTGCTCAGCAAACAATTCCTGATCATTTACAAGCAATGGGAAAGATTTTAAAGGAAGGAAAATGGGTGCCACATCAACTGAACGAAAGACAAATGGAAAACCGAAAAGTCATCAGTAAAATGTTGCTTCAACGGCACAAAAGAAAGTCTTTTTTTGCATCGAATTGTAACTGGCGATGAAAAGTGGATTTATTTTGAGAATCCCAAACGCACAAAATCATGGGTTGATCCAGGTCATCCATCAACATCAACTGCAAGGCTAAATTGCTTCGGAAAGAAGACCATGCTCTGCTCTTGGTGGGATCAGGAAGGTAGTGGTGTACTATGAGCTTCTAAAACCAGGTGAAACAATTAATACTGATCGCTATCGACAACAAAAAATCAATTTGAACCATGCTTTGATTGTGAAACGACCAGAATATTCCAGAAGACATGGTGAAGTAATTTTGCTTCATGATGACACACCATCACACACTTCAAAACCAGTTAAAGACACGTTAAAAGATCTTGCCTGGGAAGTATTAACCCACCCACTGTATTCACCAGACCTTGCTCCTTCAGATTACCACTTGTTCCGATGGATGGCACACACACTTTTTGAGCAGCACTTCAAAACGTACGAAGAAGTGGAAAATTGGGTCTCTGAATGGTTTGCCTCAAAACAAGAAAAGTTCTATTGGGACGGTATCCACAAATTACCTAAAAGATGGGGGAAATGTGTAGCTACTGATGGACATTACTTTTTTTTTTTTTTTCAAGAGAAACATCAAAAGTGCTTTACTCAAAGTAATGTCCATCGCTAGCTACACATTTCCCCATCTTTCAGGTAATTTGTGGATACCATCCCAATAGGACTTTTCTTGTTTTGAGGCAAACCATTCAGAGACCCAATTTTCCACTTCTTCGTACGTTTTGAAGTGCTGCTCAGAAAGTGCATGTGCCATCGATCGGAACAAGTGGTAATCTGAGGGAGCAAGATCTGGTGAATACAGCGGGTGGGTTAATACTTCCCAGGCAAGATCTTTTAATGTGTCTTTAACTGGTTTTGTAGTACATTACTTTGAATAAAGCACTTTTGATGTTTCTCTTGAAATTATCATGTTTTCTTTGATTACAAAATCCGCATTATTAACTGGTACACCTGGTAAGTAGAGTTAAGTACCAAACAAATTGAAATATTCAAAGTTACTGTAAAACTATTACTCCCCTAAGACTCAGAAAGCCTTATAACTCAGAAAGTCCAAGTCCTTACAAAATTCTTTATGTAGGGACTCAACAGCCTTTCTTAGTGATTCTCAAATGATTTTTGAAAAACCATTTTTTAAAAAAAATACAACAAAAATTCAGTTGAGAAGTACAGCAATGTCAAACTGCTATAAAATTTTCTAAATACTTACTCTCAGTTTCAGTTCATGTCACTTCCAAAGGCACTGCCCTACATGATCTGGCTCATGGATCTCATTTATTACCCCTTTTTTCTCTCAATCTGCATAGGTCACAGTGGCCTCCTTGCTCAGGCTCCCCTCCAGCTCAGAGCCTTTGCACTGGCTATTCTCGCTGTCCGTTACACTCCTTCCCCAGAGAACCACATGGCTCATTCCTTCTCCTCCTAGTCTTTGTTCAAATGTCATTTTTTTTTAAATGAGAAGTACCCTAACTACCCAAACTAAAAATGAAACCCACCCTCTGCTCCCACACTCTTGATCATTCTTATTCTGTTCCATTACCCTGCAGCTGCAATGGAACCTGATTCCTAGACTAATGAATCCCTAGCCTTTTGAATTCAGTGATGACACCTCCTAGGACATCACCCACCTTCCACAGAGAATGCAGTACTCATTCCCTAGGCCAGTGGTCGGCAAACTCATTAGTCAACAGAGCCAAATATCAACAGTACAACGATTGAAATTTCTTTTGAGAGCCAAATTTTTGAAACTTAAACTATATAGATAGGTACATTGTTATTAACTTAATTAGGGTACTCCTAAGCTGGCCTTTGCTAAAAACTCAAGGAGTCAAAGAGCCGCAGTTTGCCGACCACTGCCCTAGGCCAATGTTACCTTCATTCTTTTATGTTCTATTGACGTTCTATTGACAAACTCTAGATATAACACCTACTCAGACAATTCATTACTTTGGTGATAGCAACATACCTGACTTTGGACTTCCAATTTCACAACTTGAAACAAAATCCCCTAGACTAGCCAGACAACATATGGCTTTGGGTACTACTTTCTCCTCTATGTAATCTGCACATGGCCAACTGAATGGCTCTATGTTGGGTTCCACTATACATTTTATCCCAGTGTACCCCCGACAGTGAGGGAACAGGAAGCATTCAATTTATAGCTAGAAGACAAGACCTAGTTTGGGGGAGCGGTTTGCTAATAAGTGGTCAGTACCAGGATACGTACAGAGAGGTCCTCAAACAAGTGGCTCTGGAGCAGGCTCTCCGTGCCAGACCTCCCCGTTTCCAGGACTGGCTGCTTGCTGTCCAATTTTTAGCTGTATCAGTCCTCCACTGTCCTCACACCCCTCCTCATTCCACTTCCATGGGCGTTGACTTGTCCCTTTTGCCTCAATAGCCTTGTCTGCCAACCTCCTAGGACAGTGAGGGGCAACCTTTTGAGCTTGGTGTGTCAAACTTCGCCAGAAAACTGAGCATAACTCGGGTAGTGTGTCACTTTGAGGAAAAAACATTATTTCGCAAATGTTTCATCCTCAGGAGCAGCAAATGTTTCATCCTCGGCATGCGGCCGCCTCAGCGGCCGCGTGTCATCAGAAATGGCTACGCGTGTCAGTGCTGACACGCGTGTCATAGGTTCGCCATCACTGTCCTAGAAGAACTGGAGAAGGCTTATGAGGTCAGCAGATCTTCCATCTTCTCTTGAAAGACACAGGGCTCCCGACAGCCACAGTCCCAGAGGCTTCTGAATTATGTTTGGCACTGCTCCAGAGTGCAGTGGAAACTTCATTCACAGAAAGCTAATTCCCTCTATAGCTGGCTGCTGTGCTTGTGTACCTGGGGTTTCTCCTAAAACTGAGGCTCATTGACAACTGACAGGAAAGTCCTGGTTTCCTAAGAGTCCATGGTGAACCTGCCACTTTCCCAACTGCCAAATACAGCGCTTTTGTGTGACTCCTGATTTGTTCCCCCCTTTGCTAGTTAGTGTCTCATGGTATCTAAATGAAAGAGGCCAGACACAACAGGTTAGGTATTTTAGGATTCTAATTCTATGAAATGTCCAGACTAGGCAAATCCATAGAGAACAAGGAGCAGCTGCTTAATGGATACAGGATTTACTTTGGAGGGATTCTAATGCTTTGGAACAGTGTTATTGTACTTAATGCTACTGAATTGTTCACTTGGAAATGGCTAATTTTATATTACATGAATTTCACCCAAATTAAGAAAATTTTTAAAGATTTTTCCGAAAACATTGAAACAAGTAAAAACATAAAATAGAGCTTCATAAGAAAGGTAAAAATAATAGAAATGTATTCTGAAAAAGATTAAGCTGGATGGGGCTAGGGGCTTAATGTCTTTAAGTACATGAAGAACTGCTATGCAGAAGCTCAGGGTAAACATGTTCACATTAATACAACCGATTCTGAAGTAATAGAACAAACAAAGGATCTTCACTCTATTTTTTTTCTTCAAACGTGGTGATTTTATTTTAATCATCACTAGACATATACAATGCTGGTGTATGGCTTGGTCTCCAAGTAGTTAAAATAAAACATTGAAATTTGATAACAGAATGAGAATAAAGTTAACTAAATTATTCCAAATATATTCTGACACAATTTCATATTCATTACCTCATGTTTCCAAATGATTTTGAATGTTGCCTTACATAAAGTGCCCACTACAAAAAGTATAAGATTAATTAAGCTTTTAGATGCATGCACAATGAAATGTCCACATACTCACTGAAAATCAAACTTAAAAACCAAAATTTTGCCAAAACCGGTTTGGCTCAGTGGATAGAGCATCGGCCTGCAGACTGAAGGGTCCCAGGTTCGATTCTGGTCAAGGGCATGTACCTTGGTTGCGGGCACATCCCAGTGGGAGGTGTGCAGGAGGTGGCTGATCGATGTTTCTCTCTCATCCATGTTTCTAACTCTCTATCCCTCTCCCTTCCTCTCTGTAAAAAAATCAATCCTATCTAATAATAGACAAATATGCAAATTGACCATACCTCCAACACCCTCACAAGCCACGCCCACCATCCAATCAGAGCGAGTATGCAAATGAACCCAAACCAAGATGGCTACAGCCACAGAGAGCAAGGTTTCCTAGGTAACAGAGGAAGCCAAGCTTTCCGCCTGCCCTTGCCAGGCCTAAGCCTCCACTCAAGCTACAAAGTTTCAATTATAGAAGGTAAACAAATTCAAACAAATGGCGGCAGGATGGAGCTTGAGAGAGCAGGCCAGGGTTGCCGCCAGCAACAGGGGAAGCAAAGCTTTCCGCACACCCTGGCCGGGCCCACCCGCTTAAGGCAACAAAGTTTCAATTATAACCCCAACACAAATGGCTGCCGGCCTCGGACGGAGCCCCAGGCTTGGCTCCGCTCCAGGCTACAAAGTTTCAATTGTAGAAGGAAAATAAATTCCAGATACCAGGGCCTCTGCTTGGGTTGCCCGGGGGTGTGGCCGGCCTGCAAACCACCACAGGCCCCTCGCTCAGGCCGCCCCACACCCCAAGGGAACCCCCACCTGATCCAGGACGCCCTTCAGGGCAAACCAGCTGGCCCCCACCCCTGTACCAGGCCTCTATCCTATCTAATAAAAGAGTAATATGCAGATTGATCATCACTGCAACACACAATATAGCTGCCCCCATGTGGTCAAAGATCCTGCCCCCATGTGGACACAAGATGGCCAGCAGGAGAGGGCAGTTGGGAGGCACCCGGCCTGCAAGGGAGGGCAGTTGAGAGGGACCAGGCCTGCCAGGGAGGGCAGTTGGAGGTGATCAATCCTGAAGGAGAGGGCAGTTAGGAGTGACCAGGCCGGCAGAGGAGGGAAGTTGGGGGCAAACAGGCTGGCAGCGGAGTGGTTATGGGGTGATCAGGCTGGCAGGCAGAAGCGGTTAGGGGCAATCAGGAAGGCAGGCAGGCAAGCAGTTGGGAGCCAGCAGTCCTGGATTGTGAGAGGGATGTCCGACTGCCCGTTTAGGCCCCGAATTTCGTGCACCGGGCCTCTAGTAAAATATATTAAAAAAAACACAAAATTTTGCAGTTAACTTACCTATAAAGATAGGAGTGATAAGAAAGTAAATGTATGTACATGGTAATGAAACATTTTCAATACAATGCTAAGGAGAGGTGTCACTTAATAGTAAAACAACAGCCTTCAAATGACGTTTCGAACTTAAGTTCCAGTTCTGTCTTCGGAGTCCTCAACTAGCCGGTTAACAGAGTGATGGATAATGGCCAGCTCTTGCAGTTGAGCGTCATTCACAAGCTTTTTGTGCAATTGGGCCAATTCATCTTTAAATTCTTTTATTTCTTTGGCAACATGCTGTTCTTCTTGTATCTTTAAGCATGCCACATCCTGTTTGAACTGCTCATGTGCACCTTTCATTTCTTGCAGTCTCTGGTTTAGGCTATTTCTAGCTTGTTGAAAATGCTCTTGTGTCTCGAGAAACGCCTGCGGTTTTAGCTCTTCTAACAGCAACTCCAACTCTTGAAACGAAGTCTCTACTTGATTATTACATTCCTCGGGAAGCTTCTTTCTCCCTTTGCTCCTGCCGCTTCCTGTAGCCGTCTGCAAGCTTCTGGGAAATGGTTTCCACGCAAGCATTGGCTTCCATGAATAGTTTTCTTCTCTTTGTGACAGGAGACCTTTCCAGGCCATCTGCGTATTTGTCCAGGATTTTCTCCAATTCCTCACTAATTTTTCTGTCCTGCAGGTCTGAAGGAGGACAGTCTCCCTGACCCTCCAACTCTCTGTTCATGTCCTTATGAGTCCGTGGCATCGCGCTGTGTCCCGGGTAGTCACGGGTCTCCTGAGCCTCCAGGCTGCGTTCTCAGCCCGCCTCCTCACTCACTCGGATCTTCACTCTATTGATATGGTATCTAAATGAAAGTAGTGCTGTTAACTAATTTGAAATCTTGCTCCACCTGCTGAACTCTCTAATCCATTCTCATCTACACAGAATCCGGTAGAACTTTTCAAAATGTAAGATCATGTCCATCCCTGTTAACACTCTAAAGTGGCTTCCCACTGCACACAGAATAAAATCCAAACTTCTCTTCCCAGCCTGAAAGGCCCTGCATAACGTGGCCCCTGCCTTCCTCTCTCACTTCCTCTCATACCACCCTTCTCCGTGATCCTGGAGCTCTAGCCACAAACCCTCCACTCCATTCCAAACATGCCAAGTCCTCTCCCACCTGAGGCCGAGTGCGCTGTGCCCTGGGGCTGCAGGCACAACTCTTGGCACAACCAGCTCAAACGTCTCGGCACAAACGTCTCCTCGAAACGCCCTTGCCCCACCACTGTCTCCCCGAGGTCGATGTCTACTAGTATCAGGAGCCAGTTCCTTACCTCGCGGCACCCTAACGGCTTGAACGGCGCGACGCCTAACGGCTCACCGCGAGAGGGCGACACGCGCTGCCAGGCCGCACGGGGGCTGCTCTAGGCGCGGCGGCTGGGAGACTCGGTGGCGTTCATTCTAGGCTGCCGCGCTGACCTGGGGCGGAGCCCGACTCTTCCTGCGGGTCCTGGGGTCGCGGCGCTGGCGACCCCCGGAGCTGCACCGGGCCTGGCCGGAAGCACTCGGCTTTCGCTTCCGGTAGCAGCGCGGGCCCTAGACCCGGAGTAGTAACGGCCTCCTGCGGGCGAAGGGGGCTTGTGGGCCCGCGCCCCGACCCTGAGCTCACCTCCCAGCTCGGCCCTCGCGGCTCCCCGAGGATCGCGCGGCGGGTTTTGCGGTTGAGCCGTAGGAAGAGAGAGCGGCCTCTTAGAAACCGAGCTGCCGGTATCCCAGGTAACCAAGAATCGCTTTCCCTGTGGCCTTGGCTGCGGAGTCCCGGAGACCGGCCGGCCGCTGCAGGCGGTTGGAGGCGAGACGCCATTTCTCGTCGCCGAGCGGCCAGAGCCGGACGCCTTTGCGCAGAGAACGCCGGGCCCGCGGCGAGGGCGCCCGCACACTGCCCGCTGGCACAGTGCTCCCGAAGCCGACTGCCGTCCAGAAATGTCGCCATCCGCCTCTGCGGGCGTGTTTTGGTTGGTTTGGCTGTTTTTGTTTGTGGGGGTTACGTGTGTGTGTGTTGCGGACTGACGTTAACAGCCGGAGAACCTTACTTAGTTCAGCGTCACTTGTCACTTTCTCCTGACGCAAAAGCATAGGGCGTGTCCCCGGGCCTCCTGAGCCGGGTGGACAGCGAGGGGCCGGCCATTCGTTTGTGAATGCCGGGCATCCTGTACAGAATCGGTGCGGGTTCTGCGGCATCTAAACGACCCTTGAAACGTCAAGTCAGCAGAAAGGTCAGCTTAATCATCACCAACTGCCATCCTCCCCCTTTTTATGACTTGGTATATGGGCAAACTTTGTCAAGAAAGATCGGCTGTAATTTTTCCTAGTGGAAGTAAACAAACATTTTAAAATACAGGTTTTAGATCTTCTGCATAGTTCCTTTCATATGTTGTTGTTTTTTTTTAATCTTCACCCAAGGATATTTTCCCCCCATTGATTTTTAAGGGAGAGACTGAGAGAGCAACATCGGATGTGTGTGTGGGTGGGGATGAGCCTGCAACCAATGTCCGTTGGAATCGAACCCACAACCCTGCTCTAACTACTGAGCCAAACCAGCTAGGGCCCCTTCATAAGAATGTTGAGCATCTCATTACTTAATTGGGGGATGCTTTCTGAGAAGAAAAGCTATTTTTTGCTTGATTATTTTCCTTCTACTCTGGTCTCACTGTCTCAACTCTCCTGCCAGTATTCATGAGAATCTCAGATGTGCCATGAAGTGGAGGCTTCCATTATCTCAAGAGGATATGGGGTCATAGAAGTTGTACCCTCATACTAAAAGCAGAAGACTAGGGTAATATTTAAAATGTAAGAAAAACTCGGTATGTTCAAATCTTTTGACATGGGGAAGATGAGATAGAAGACACGTCAATGCACTCTTCTGCTAATCTCCAAGCTCTTTGGAGCCAGTGGTTGCCAAATTTAACACCCACCAAACTTTAAAAAAAAAATTTATTGATTTTAGAGGAAAACATTTAATGGTTTGTTGTTCCACTTATTTATGAATTAATTGGTTGATTCTTGTACGTGCCCTGACCAGGGATTGAACCCACAACCTTGGCTACCTGGCCAGGGCTCACCCAACAACATTTTTTGAAATTTATTTAAAGTACTAGTACGCTCCTCGCTCCCCTGGCCACCAGCAGCCCCCCTCCCTGTACGAGCTGCCCTCCCATCTCCCATGTGAAGGGAGCCTACCGCCTCCCCGGAGCAGCGAGCGAGTGGTAGAAGTACTTTGAGTTGGAGGTACGGGTGCCCCAGGCCAAGGGCCCCCCAAGCACGTGTCCCTGGTGGGTACTGATGACCTGCGGAAGATCCAGGAGGAAGAACCCAGGAAGCTGCAGCAGAAGAGGGTGCAGATGCTGTGGGAGGCGGCCGACGCGGGGCTTGTGGACTGGAAGGCCCCGACAGCGAGGAGCCCGAGGGCCAGCCTCCCTGGGCCAGCGCCCCTGCTGCAGGGCTGGTCCCCGCGTCCCTGTCTCCCCTGGGAAGCAGCGCTCTGGTGTGAACGGCCAAGGCTGAGCGCCATCAGGAGCGGCTGCGTGTGCAGAGCCTGGAGCTGCCGGTGCCTGAGCGGGCCCTGTCCCCTGCCGAGCGCCGCGCTAGAGGCTGAGAAGCGAGTGCTGTGGAGGGCGGCTAGGATGAAGTCCCTGGAGCAGGACGCCCTTCGTGCACAGATGGTTCTCAGCAAGTCCCAGGACGGCTGGAGCCGTGCCCACCCCCTGGAAGACCTTGGCCCCCTGACCAGCACCTCCCCGGAACGTGTGTCCCCAGATTTTGCTGAGGAACTGAGATGCCTGGAGCCGTCTCCCAGCCCTGGCCTGCAGGAGGAGGACGGAGAGGTGGTCCTGGTGCTTCTGGGCAGGCCCTCGCTGGATGCCCTGGGCCCTGAGGACGGGGCCCTGTGTAGCAGCCGCTGCCCCCTGCAGCCAGGGCTCGGAGGCCTGGGCCCAATGCCCTCCTGGAGGGCCGGGTCCCTTCTCCGGACTTGGGGTGGCCACACTGCCAGCACCAACACCACCCTGGCCCCAAGTCTTTTAACCTGGGTGTTAGCATTTTAGAGACCCCTCAGGAATTCTGGCCACTGACTAACTGCCCCCTCCCCAGCCGGGACCTCTTGGCAAGAATGTAACTAGTGATGTTTGTACAACCAAAGATTCTATTTTGTTGTTTAAGGAAAATAAAATTGACTACGTTTAAAAAATAAAATAAAGTATTAGAGGCCGGATGCAGGAAAGTTGTGCAAGGGCCTTGGCCCTGACCCCCGCCCGCTGGTGGCCAGGGCCCTCTGCAGCCTCTGCCTTGCCCCCGCCTGCTGCGGCTTTGTCCAGAAGGAAGGACATCCGGAAGGGCGTCTGGTCTAATTAGCATATTATGCTTTTATTATTATAGATATTTTTATTGATTTGAGAGAGGAAGGGAGAGAGAGAGATGGAAACATCAGTGGTGAGAGATTGGCTGCCTCCTGCACACCCACTACTGGGGATTGAGCCCAGAACCTAGGCATGTACCTTGACTGGGAAAAGAACCAGGATTTCCTGGTCCATAGGTTGATGGTCAACCACTGAGCTATGCCAGCTGGGCATGAAAAATTTTTTATTTTTTAAAATAGTCATCACTTTGCATTTGTCTTCAGTGAGCTGTGCTGTAGTTCAGTTAAATAAAAGGAGAGAAAGAGCCTGGCAGTTGATTGATAAAGAGAAGACAAGGCAGGATGTTTTGGGATGTGGGAATCGAACCGTGAGAAATGAGAAATTCATTTTCTCATAATAGGTAGCAACTAGTAAAGTTCATGTGACCTTATGATCTGTACTTTTTTTCTGCCCTCAGTGACTTAGGAAGAAGATCCTTTTTTGTTCCAGACCAGACTGGGCCTCTGTTCTCAAAGTTAGTGCTCGTGGTGTGTCCAACACAGGAGCAGACTGTTCCAGAGCACAATGACGGTAAGTCTGAAGGTGGCTGAGCATTAGAATCAGGGCTCTGTGGGAGACTAAGGGACCTGTGACAGCGAGTAAGAAATATACAGCACAAACGAACACTTCCAGAGCTTCCACTATCGTGAAGCAGGTGGCTGTTGGCCAACTTCAGGAATTATACTGAGGCCAGAGGTCTACTCAGAAGAGCAGATCTTGGAACTGCTAGCAGTTCCTGACCATCCTGCCCAGGGATACCGAATCCCAGATAAAGAGGCACCATCTACAGAGCATTGGAGAAGCTGTGGCCTTGGTATACCACTTGCATAGAGTGAATCTGCTCAAATGGGAAATTGGTGAGAAGAAAAATTATGTATAAATAACAATGAAATAGGATGAAAGTAGATATTTGGGGTGTAGGGGCATTTAATTGAGAAATAAGATGAGTTAGGTCAGTGATCTCTTGTTCCTTTGGGCCATTTAAGGCAGGACCAGAGACCACAGACCTATAGCAATAGTCATTCCACAGATTTCAGAGACCCTGGCAGAGACTTCCATGGCCTTAGAAAAAGAATTGGTTTTTTTCCCCTCTTTACAACAGGGTATATTGAGGGTAATAAACTTAGTTAGTCTGGCTTAACCTATCGGATGGATTTTAAGTTCTTAGAGACAAAGGGCAACGAGGAGTTGGAGAGTAAGGGGAGAACAAACAATGGATTATACTTAGAGAACAAAAGAGAGAAGATAACAAAGAGGAAAAAGAAAAAAGGGAAATCAAGGTTTGGAAATCCCAACAGAGTGACTGAGATAAGAAAGATGTTGAGGGCCCTAACCGGTTTGGCTCAGTGGATAGAGCATCGGCCTGCAGACTGAAAGGTCCCAGGTTCGATTCCGGTCAAGGGCATGTACCTTGGTTGCGGGCACATCCCCAGTAGGAGGTGTGCAAGAGGCAGCTGATCGATGTTTCTCTCTCATTGGTGTTTCTAACTCTCTATCCCACTCCCTTCCTCTCTGTAAAAAAAATCAATAATATATTTTTTTTTTTTTAAAGAAAGAAAGGAAGAAAGATGTTGAGGGATGAAAGATGTTGAGGGATAGTGTCTTCCATACCATAGTTAAGCCCTCCACTGCCCTCCCTTAGTGGTTGGTCCTTGGCTCAGCTGGTGAGTGGGAATCCAGGGTATGCCCTTGGGCAGGTGGCAGCATATCAACTGGCTTCGGGTCTATTGTCAGGAATACAGGACAGGCCCGACTGGCATGGCTCAGTGCTTGAGACTCAACCTAGAACCAGGAGGTCACGGTTCGATTCCCACTCGGCACATGGTGGGTTGTGGGCTTGATCCCCAGTAGGGGTCATGTAAGATGCAGCCGATCAATGATTCTCATCATTGATGTTTCTATCCCTGTCTCACTCTCCCTCTCTCTGAAATCAATTTAAAAAACTACGCCCTAACCGGTTTGGCTCAGTGGATAGAGCGTCGGCCTGTGGACTGAAAGGTCCCAGGTTCGATTCCGGTCAAGGGCATGTACCTTGGTTGCGGGCACATTCCCAGAAGGGGGTGTGAAGGAGGCAGCTGATCGATGTTTCTCTCTCATCGATGTTTCTAACTCTCTCCCCCTCTCCCTTCCTCTTTGTAAAAAAACCAATAAAATATATTAAAAAAAAAAAACTACATATGTATATTAAGAAAAAATTTAAAGACTACAGGGCAGAACACATGTTTGGTGTCAAATCATTTGGAAGGATGTTGGAACCAAGTTCAATCCTCCCCTTTCTCCATTTTATCAACATTCTCTGATCATAGAGAAAATCTGGTTGATAAGACAGTTAAAATTTTTAATCTTTTGAGAAAAGTATAAGATAAATCACTGCAGTAGAAGAAAGAGAGGCTGTCAAGACAACACGAACACAGGCCTCACAACCCTGCTAGTGGTCTGAGCTAGGCTGTATGTAGAGGGGTGGAGGCTACTCTTGGAGGGCTGGCAGTAGCCACATCTTTTTCCTTTTATCCTAAATCCCACAGACTTTGTGGAAAATTGGTGGGTGTTTTCCCACTTCCCACAATCTAAATCTAGACTATATGCTTTCTCCCTCTTCCACAAGCCCCAAGCCTCAAGTAAGTTCTGATAACATGGATGGGAATTATTTCCAGGTTGCAATCCATGTGCTGGGAAAGGAGGCAGTGCTCTTGGGAGAAACAGCAGAGACCTCAGACTTCAAACTGAAGCCAGCAGAGTCCCAGCCAGTGGGCAGGTCCCAGGATGAAGAATTTTGGAATGAATATCAGGATCTACAACACCTGAGCAGGAATACTCATAAAGAAACTGAGCCTGTGTGTGAGAGGGGTAAGGAGCTTCATGATAATTTCTTTGTGCTGGGAGCTGTGATCGTAATTTGTTCAGCCAGAACATTGTGGGCACTTTCTGGGTTCCCAGCTTTGTGGATGTGCAGATGTAGTCATGTTAGCAATTATGATTACCCTTCCCCCCTCCCCTCACAGATGGCCTTAGAATAGACCAGGTGTTGTGAAGGTGGGGATTGGCCTAAGGTACAGAAATATCCAAACCAGAGGACCCTGGTAATAACACCATGAACACTGTTCCTTAGAAAAGTGGAGGATTGGGCCACCCCATCCTTAAAACACAGAAGGAATTGGGATCACAAATGGGCTGTCAGTGGCAGTATGTGAACTATAATTGTGTACCATGAAAATAAGTAAATGATAAATAATACATCTCCTGCTGTACACTGGAGTCCATGAGTATTTCATTTTCAAATCCATTAAATTTTTCTTAATTCAGAGCTATCTATATATATATATATAAAAGGCCATTATGCGCCCTGGCCGGTTTGGCTCAGTGGATAGAGCGTCGGCCTGCAGACTTAAGGTTCCCAGGTTCTATTCCGGTCAAGGGCATGTACCTTGGTTGTGGGCACATACCCAGTGGGGGGTATGCAGGAGGCAGCTGATCGATGTTTCTAACTTTCTATCCCTCTCCCTTCCTCTCTGAAATCAATAAAGATATATTAAAAAAAAAAAAAAGCAAATATGCTAAGTGTCCCTCTGATCATCTGACTGGTCGCTATGACACTCTGACCACCATGGGGCAGATGCTTAACACAGGAGCTGCCATGATGCGCACTGGCCATTTACAAAGAAATGGCACCACAGACCTGGTGCTGACAAACCAACACTCAGCTTTCCCCAAGTGGGACACAGGCCTCGCCACCACCCTGGAGCAGTACCCCACCAAATCGAAGCCAACACTGCCAAGACCCCATGGCACAAAATGCAGTCCACAGCCCAGCCCAGAAACGGTCGCTGTGGGTGCCAGGTAATGATGTCACTCAACGTAGCAACGCCCAGCTTCCTCTCCCTAGCGACTAGCCTCCTTGAAGTTTCTTCCGCCCAGGAACACGACTTGCTTTAGAGCCAGGTGCAAACATTTTACACTTTAACCAAATGTCTGTGAAGTGTTTTCCTGTGCCTCATCTCATTTGATCCTCACAGAAGTCCTGGAGTAGGTAGATAGGAGACTTGGTGGAATCCTATTTTCTTTTCATTAGCTGGAAAACAGAGATTTAGAAACTTGACCTGACTAAAAAGAAGTAAGAAATGGTGGACCTTGAAAATGACTTCAGGTTTTCTCACTGTGCAGAATATAGTCAAACACTGCTGCAGTTAAGTATTTTACCGTTCTCCCTGCGTTATCTACAATAATAATCTGCTTTGTGTTGATATTTACTGCTGTGTTGCTGACAATTACCTGAAAGAGAAGTTGGGGTGCTTCACTGGGCTGGAAAAAGTAGCTAAATCAGAAAGCAGGTCTAATTAAACAAGCTTATTCTATATATATAAAAGGCTAAGTTGACTCATGCATGCACAGTACATATAAAGCTCTTTCTCACGCCAATCACACACATGTATTTTGATCTATCATTGTCGATCGTGAATTTGATGGACACTTCTATTATAGAGAAAGAGCAAATAGCAACATTAAAATATTTCTTCTAATTAATTTCCTTTCAATGTGCACGAATCCGTGCACCGGGCCTCTAATTTGTCATAAGAGGAAAATAAGGTTTTTTGTTTCAACTTCATGAAAACTAGGCAACCTGTTCTGGGGTTGATAGATATTGCTTCTTATTAACAATGATAAGACCACTGACGGTCACCACACACACTTGAAAAGGTTTCCCATCTACTGAAAGAATCAAGATTTTATTTTAGAAATGAGCACAGGATGTGCATAGAAGTGAGAGAAATTTCTGATGGCTCTTTTCCACCCACAGCTGTGCCTACTCACCAGATCCTAGACTTTCCTGAGCAGACAAACACCAAAGACTGGACAGTGGCACCTGAGTTCATCTTGTCTGAGTCCCAGGTGAGCCATGCTTTTGAGCTTTTCTCTGTTGCCCATGACCTACACTGCCCAGGGTCATGTTAGCCCAGATGTTTTCCCTGGGGAACTGGACACCTCATGGATTGTTTGCTGATCCCTTGCCTCCTTCCTTTCTGCGTTATCACTAAAAAAACACACACACAACAAAATATGTGCTGGGCCCTGGTGGGGTTGCTCAGTTGTTTAGAGTATCATCCCAGTATACCAAGGTTGCAGGTTCAATTCTCCAGTTAGGGCACATACAAGAAGCAATCAGCGAATGCATAAATAACTGGAACAGCAAATCAACGTTTCTCTCCCTCTCTCACTTTCTTTTTTCTCTCTCCAATCAATCAATAAAAAATTTAATAACAAAACAAAAAAATCACGTGCTGTTAATGCCTTCAGCCTATCATGCAGTTCATGGGCCAGATGTTAGGGCTGCTTCTGGAGTGGCCAGTACTGAGCTGAAGCCCATTCTCTTCTTTAGAGCTTGTTGACATTTGAAGAAGTGGCCGTGTATTTCTCCCCGGAAGAATGGGAATTACTGGATCCCAGTCAGAAGGCCCTCTACAATGACGTAATGCAGGAAAACTATGAGACTGTCATCTCTCTAGGTAAAGGTTCTCCCCTTGTTTACAAGTTGAGTGATATGTCATGTTTTCAACTTACGGGAATGCACACTCTTGTGAGAGTGTCTGTTCCAGTAGCTGGTTGTTCTCAGCTCGATGGTGTGGGCTGGGAAAAGGTGAATGCAGATCACTTCGGAGCTCTTTTCAAGTACACATTCCTTATCCTGCATAGAATGTTTTACCTCTTTTCCCTCTTCCCTCACAAACCTGTTCTTCTCATATCTTTCTCTACTCAGTAAAGGGCACCTTCATCCACCCAGTTGCTCAGAGCAAGAAAAATTCAGTCATTGTTTACTCTGATCTTGCCATGATATCCCACTACTAATGCATCACTAGCCCTCTTGAGTCCACATTCACAGTATCGTGTGAGTCCAACCATGTCTCATCTTCTTGTGCTATTAACATTGGGTCTAAGCCATCTCTGACCAGGTCTACCTCATTCACTTTCTAACTAGCTCTTCCTGCCATCAGCCTTGCCCTCCCATAGTCTGTTTTCCATGTAGCAGCCAGAGTCTTTTAAAACCTGATCAGATTATGACATTTTCTTGTTTCAAAATCTTATGATGACTTCTCATCCATTTAGAAGAAAATAAAGCCTCCTTATCAAGGCTTCCAGTACTCTCTCAATCTGGCCTCTATGACTTCCTTGCCCTCAGCTCCTGTTCAGTTCTCTTTAGCCACACTATTCTTAATGCTGTTTTTTGAACTTGCCATGCTCATTTGTACTTTCGGTTTCCCTCTACCCAGCACACTTTCCTGCCACATGGCAAAACTCTCAATTTTAGGTCAATTCAAATATCACTTTCTCAAAGAGGCCTTCCACACAGCCTTATCTCGAATAGCTGAATAGAAGCAGAATCTTTTTTTTAATGTGTGTGTTTTTTTAAAATAATGTTTTCATTGATTTTAGAGAGAGAGGAAGGAAGGGGGATAGGGAAACATCAATGAGAGGGAAACATTGGTCGTCCCCCACCAGGGATCGAGCCCACAACCTGATCTGGGAATCAAACCGGGGACCTCTTGGTTCATGGGTTGACGTTCAACCACTGAGCCATACTGGCGGGGCGGGAAGTAGAATCTTAAATGCTTTCTTAGCCTGCTTTTGTTTCTCTTAAAACATTTATCACTTCCTGGCATTTCATTTGGTTATTCATATTTGTCTCACTCTCCCACTAGCAGATAAATTCTCTGAGATCAGGGAACTTTGGCTTATGCATCACTATATCTGTCATTCATAGAGAGTGTCTGGCACACCATGGCCATTTGATACACATGTTAAAAGACTGAATGATGACTACATCTCATATTTGATAATACATAGTTACAGAAAGTCCACTAAGTGATTCTGGTTTGTTTCATTCAATGGGATATGAACCAATGAGCTATGAGTGGTAGAAATACCAGTTTAGTGTCTGGTGTTCAGCTGCTAAATAAAAAGTATAATTATGACAGCAGTCACTTATGCATATGATTCCCACCCCACTGGCCTTTACATTGACCCCGCTAGACCAGGTGTTATTCAGGGTGAGTCCTAAAGAGTTGATAGAAACAGCCTGCATTCCCTGCAACCTCTGGAGTTTCATTCCAACTCAGTCAAGTGTGGGGAATTATTGGTGGCAGAAGAGGGGAAAATGCACAAGATTCCCATGAACTGTGTCCTTTTGATCAATCAAGCTAGCTAGTTTTTTTTCTTAATCTCCACTTTGCATATCTATTCATAAATGCAGTGTAGTATCAACCTGATACCTGATATGAGAGTCTATCCATTTAACCATTTGGGGTAACAAACTGTAAAAGTGTTTTTTGTTGTTCCTGAAATAGTCTATAATTAATGGACATTGTTAAGTTAGTGGTCCTTGACCTCAGTTTTTCCATTTCATAGCCATATTTGTGTTCTCAAAACCTAAAGTCATCTCCTGTCTGGAGCAAGAGAAAGAGCCATGAGTTCAAGGATCCATGGAGTTCAAGGACAGCCCTGGAGTGCTGCATATAGATAAATACACCATGGGAAGACGGGAAATGTGCCCTAATAGGAACCTTTGCAAAGACTTAACATTATAAGATTCTACTTATCTATATTTTAAAATTCAGTGATCATTGAATTTTTGTCTCTATTCTTGAGGTTTCTTTCTGCCATTTAGTTGGTTGATTTTTATGTTTATTCCAACAGGGTTAAACCTCAAAAATAACATTGAAAATCATCAATCTATATGCCTTTCTGACTTAGAAATGCCAACACCAGAAGACATAGTTTCAAAAACGGACAGAGTGAAAGTTCCCCAGAAAACAACAGTCAAAGAAAATCATGGTGATATGCACAGGGTGGGGAAATGCCACCAAGACTTTTCAGTGAAGGAAAGAGAGAAACTTGCAACATGGAGACAAGAACTACTGAAACTTATAGATCGTCACAAGAAAGAACGTGCAGGAGAGAAGTCTTTTAAATGTCAGGAATGCAGGAAAAGCTTTAGAGTTAGCTCTGACCTTATTAAGCACCAAAGAGTTCACACTGAAGAGAAACCATATAAATGCCCACAGTGTGATAAGAGATTTAGGTGGAGTTCAGATCTTAATAAGCACTTCACATCACACCAAGGATTAAAACCATATAAATGCTCATGGTGTGGGAAGAGCTTTGGTCAAACTTCAAATCTACACACACACCAAAGAACTCACACCGGAGAGAAGCCCTTTACATGCGATGAATGTGGGAAAAAATTCATTCAGAACTCCCACCTTATTAAACACCGGAGAACCCACCTATAGCATATGCATGAGAAACTTCAGCAGGTGGTCAAGCCTTCTCAGGCACCAGAAACCTTCTCAGGCACCAGAAACCACCAATGAAGGGAAGCTTGTTCAATATCCTCAGTCTGAAGAATTTTACCAAGTGGAGCTTGACCTTAAAGTTTATGAAAATGCAAATTTATGAAGCATAAAAAATTCTTCATCTGGAAAATTTGGGGATATAAACTTTCACAGAAAGGAATCAAGCTGGACTCTGCAGGGGACATAGTAGTTATATTATTACTGTTTTTACTTAGCCTTCAGGGAGTTTCTTAGCAAAAGGTGTTTGAAAAACAGTCTGAATGAGGGAAAAATCTTTTTGGGATTGTACCTGGCAGTATAGCAAATTCAGCCTCAAATAGTACATGAAACTGTGAATCATCTGTGGTCACAGACATAAATATTGTTGGTTTTCCCAACTACTCTTAAACATGTGATAGAAACATTTGTAGCATGGTCTTTTGTAACAAAAGCAATAACAGCCTTGTTTTATTGCATACTATTACTTCAGGGTAATATGATAATTTCAATAGTCCCATAGGGTAGAAATGAATTCTAATGTAAAGTTTTCCAAGAACCAAATTGGACTTTCTTCCTCTCTCGTCATTGGACATCATGTGAGTCCTTCTTGAACTTTTTAGCTACTTTAGCTCTTGAATCCTATTAGCACAAGTTTTCTGTGATGGAATCATATTTACTTCATCACTAGGGTATCTGCCAAATAACTAATATCTTATGCCTCTCATTGGTGGTATTTGACAAAAGAAAACATTCCTAGAAGATCATATGGAAACAGTTGAAATTTTTAGCCATGGAATATGTATTAGATGTAAAAAAGAATTTTCTGCAAAACAAAGTAAACTGTTTCCTTCCCTCACAAGGTTAATAGGATAAGACAGTTACAAAAATTAGCACTTTCCTAAGGCCTAAAATAAAATTAATTGGAGGTTATGGTCAACTTCTCAGGGTTTTGTTTGTTTACTCATTAATTTGACTTTTGTTTTTAAGAACAAGGAGAGAGTTAGGTTTGGGAGGACTGTGTGCTGCAGACAGGATTCTGTGGTTCACTGGTCATGGTGGGAATTCAGTCAGCATAAGACCAGGCTTCCAAAAAAATGTTTGAGGACTCATGCTCAGTGGTGGGCAAATCCACACCCATGTTGGTTGTCTTACACTGTAAACTATTAAACAGGCATGGCCCACCAGAATCTGTTTTCTCCAGCGCAGCAATTGGCAGTAGCTTTGGGAGAGTTTGATAGACTGCTGAACATCTCTAGACTGAGTTTTATTTTTTTTTTAATTTTAAATATATTTTTATTGATTTCAGAGAGGAAGGGAGAGGGAAAAAGAAACATCAACGAAGAGAAAATCATCAAGTGGCTGCCTCCTGCATGCTCCCCACTGGGGATGGAGCTCACAACCCGGGCATGTGCCCTGGACTGAAATTGAACCTGGGACCCTTCAGTCCGCAGGCTGACGCTCTATCCATTAAGCCAGACCGGCTAAGGCTCTTAATTTGTTTTAGAGAGAAATATCGACTTGTTGTTCTACTTAGTCATGCACTTATTGGTTTATTCTTGTGTACGCCCTGACTGGGGATTGAACCCGCAACCTTGGCGTATCAGGATAATGCTCTAACCAACTGAGCTACCCAGCCATGGCTAGTCTGTGGGTTTTCTAATGCAGGACTCTGGTTTGGGCCTTCTGATTACAGATCCCAGACTGCTCCCTCTGCACAGCTGCTCCTCCCGGGTGTTTATTCTGCCAGGTAGTCATTGATGTTCACAACAAACCTCCTCCACTCCATGCAAGTAACAGAAAGTCAGATCAGTGTCCGATTCATCTAGGTGGATCCCCAAATTGCCCAGATTGATGCCAACCACAGGGGCACCTGGTCTGTGTTACATGGGTAGGTGAATGGAAGACAAGATTAGTATATTCCTTTACCTTTGATTCAGATTTGTTCCTTTAAGAGCTTTTAGGTAGTATTAGGAAAAAGGTTAAATATCTCTTCCAAATGTGTTATTTCACAAACGAAGTTAGGGCTCAAATACTCAGGGACTTGGTGTGTTCAAGACCCCATAGCTACTGGGTCTGTTGGCTGTCACTTAGCTTCATCAGTCAGACCTGAAAGCAGGATTATCAGGACTTTGTATGTTAGCTCCATGGAGCCAGCCTAAATGACATTGTATCTATTTCTAGCTTATAAAACATTGCTGTTTCTTGATTGGCTACTGAAACACTCTCAAGTCTCTTAATGAAATAGAGATAACACCTCAGGGTTGATCTGGGGATTACAGGGGTTGATGAAAGAAAAGCACCTATCATCCTGGCTCAATCAATGTGTGTGTTTCCCTGCTCCCTAGTAATATGTTGGGTGGACTGACTACATTAGAGGAGCAGAGGCATTTGTGGCTCTTTTTTTTTTTTTTTTAATGGATTTGAGATCGAGAGAAAGACATCAATTTATTGTTCCACTTACTCATGAATTCATTGGTTGATTGTTGTATGTGACGCTCTACTGAACTACCCGGCCAGGGTGCATTGGTGGCTCTTGCAGCTTTCAGGAGCTGAGCCCTGGTAGTAAGGGATATGCTGTCTTGGTTTGGTCTGTGGCTTCAGTGCTTTTCTGTGTAAATCACCTGAGCTATCTGGTGCTCTTGGTGGGGTTTTTTTTGTTCCCAAAATAAACTACATCAAGTATTTTTAAATCAAGTCCAGCTCTGAATCTCTAGTCTGCATAGCTCTTACCCAACAGCCTCAGCCTTAGACCCCTGGGGCTCTGTCTTTTCTCCCAAGACACATGTGGATTTCTTCCTAGCCCTACTCATTCATTTAATTTGATGAGGGCCTGTTGTGTGCCCACGCATAGACTGTTGTAGACCAAGGATATAGTAGTGAACAAAAGAGGAAAAAAAAATGCATATCCTCATGTAATTTGTATTTTAGCCCTTTGCACTCGCTTTTTTCTCGATTCCTTTATTCTACTCGGGATTTAATTTTTTAAATACCCCAGATTTTACAAAGTGCGGCAGTAGAATAAAAAACTGGAGTTTCTTTTCATACAAATTTATTTATTTGGATGTTTTTATATTTCAAATTATTGATACATTCAAAGAGTATGAAAAGAGCTGCTACCGATGCTAACCGTGTCGAGTCACACTCGACATCCGAGTGCTAAAGGTTAGTGAATAGTAAAAAGGAGAATGGTTACGTTTTTCTGCTCCTTGCAGTTAGGCTCATCGGGTTGTTCATTGGGTTGTGAGCAGAAGCCTCACTTCTGGACCGAAGCATTAATTGGTTGGTGCGGAACTCTAGTGCTCTCCTTGCCTCAATCATGGAAGCACACACAGAGAGAGGCGCCCTGAGATCAAACCAGTTTGGAATGCTGTGTCTCCCACATGGCAGGGCAGCTGTTCTGGAGAGTCCCCATGCCTATAATGGGCTTTGTGGGAATGAGAAATAAACTCTCGTGCTTAACCACTGAGACATTAGTGCTGTGTGTTTCTACTACGTAACCTGGCCTGTTTCAAAAAGTTCAAGGTCTTAGTGACACAGTCATCTTCTTGATCTCCATGGGCTTGACCCTTGTCACCTGTGGCAGTTTTGGCAAAGCTAACCAAGTCTGATTCTTTTCACAATCAGACTCTGCTCTTTCCTGTCAATGCAACCAACGACAGAGAGAAGCAAAGGCTTTGGATCCTGAATTTTCCAGGTGGTGGTGGTGGATTACTCTTTAGCACAGTCACTTGACTAAATCTACCCTAAGAAGAGCTACTTTCTTAATCAGATCAAGTTCCTTATCTTTATCCTGTTTGTTTTTAATCCTCCCTTGGGAATATTTCTTTTAATTGATTTTAGAGAAAGAAAAAAAAACCTCATCGATGTGAGAAACACGGATCTGTTGCCTCCCGTACCTTCCCTGGAGCAATAGTTAACCCATGCTCCACTCTCACCTGCAGCCTAAGAAACACACCTAAAGGGTGCACTGCGGAAGTTTCTAGGTGGCTGAAAAGATACATGACAAGGGCTGCAGAGCAGCAGTGTTCTGCCCCTGCTGCTTTTCACAGTCTGCTCTTTCCTGTCAATGCAGCCATCTAGTTACATTGCCCTCTGAATAGGGAGACAACAAGATACCCTAGAAAGTTCATGACACCGGAGGCAAAGGAACTTGAGCATTTTGTTATATTCTGCAATTATGGTAGTCAGTGGATCTCTCTAATACTGTTTCACCACCTGTAAAATAAAATAGCTTGCAAATATGTTGCAAGGATCAACGTAGATAAGTGTGCTTAGAATAAACTGCTCAGTGTTATGCCTAATCAAAAATGGGATACATAACCTAAGGAGGTGTATCAGTCTATTTCACATTTCACCTCCCTCCATTTATATCCTGATGGACTACTCACCTTCATTGTGCAGCAAGTATTTAGAAATGATTGAGGGATGAAGGGGACAGAATAAAGGCAGACCATGTAGGAACTGCCACTATTTTTTCCCTTACACTAAACACCCTAACTCATTAGCTCCCTCTTGAATATATATCCAGAATATTGCAATCAAGAATAACACGATCAAGGAAAGTGTCATATCAAAGGGAAATGATTGAAGATTGAATATGTTGCAGTACATACCTAAATGCAGCAGTTTGTGGGGTTTTTTTTAAAAGATGAGGTCAATATATTGAAATAAAAACTTAAAAAATAGTACATGGGCATAAATACTAGTACAGATTAAGGTCCAGAAAGTTCTATACAGTACTAATCATTTCCTCTGAGGAGTGTAATTTTTGAGGTAAGAAAATGACGAGACTTTATTTTTAGGTGAGAATACTTTGCAGTACCTATTCAATATTAATAACAGGATAAAACATTGAGTTAAGAAAAGAGTTTTAGTCCCACTTTTGGCATTAGGCACTAAAAGAATGCTCAGTCTTTCTCTTATCTCTACCCAGAAGTCAAGCCAGGATGAGCAACTGGACTACAAGGAGGCTAGAACTAATAACAATGAAAGCAAGGATTCATCTGTGAGCAATGAAATGGGCACTCTAGTTCAGGATACCAGAAGTCCTGGGCTGTTCTTAAACTGACTGGCAAAGAATCCCTTACAGAAGAAGCATAGAAGAGGTAGCAAGAGCAAAGGAGAGTGGGGTAAGGAGGTTTCAGGGGCCTAGCTCTGCTTTGGCTATGACCACCCATCCACCACCTTAGGCTGAGGAAAAAGAGTAACAATCAGTAGGCTTTGCCCTACATTTCTCTGGATTATAGTGAGAATATCTGATCCAGTCTATGGGATATGGTTAGGAATTCTTGGAAAAAAGAAATAGTGTTGCCCTGCCGGGTGTGGCTCAATGGTTGAACGATGACCTATAAACCAGGAGGTCATGGTTCGATTCCGGGTCAGGGCACATGCCCAAGTTGTGGGCTCTATCCCCAGTAGGGGACATGCAGGAGACAGCCAATCTATGTTTCTCATCAGTGTTTCTCTCTATCCCTCTCCTTTCCTCTCTAAAATCAATAAGAATACATATTTTTTAAGTAAAATAAAAGGAATAGTGTCAATTGAAAAATTTAACCAATTAGTTAAAATGTTTCAGTGATGGAGATACTAAGAAACCATATGAAGAACCCTAGTAGTTAATTTACAGGGGGAAAATCTGGCTTCTTAATGAACATCTGAAGGGCTGAATCAAACCAAGAGGATATTGTTACACATCTGAAGAACTCTATAGACTTGGGAGTGTTGCCTTTTGTACAACCTACTTCAAATTCATTCTCAAGTGGGTAGTGCACTGAGGCAATGATACATAAACACTAAGCTAATAGAGATCATAACTATAGGAAGCACCATACAAGGGTTTGGGAGAATACAAGAAAACGTCTGTGTTTATCAGAAATTGGAAGCTTGGAAGAGAGGCCGGCAGAGCTGGCATTCAGATCTTGGGGGATTGGTGGCTAGGTGGTGCTGCCAGACTGGCACTGATATTTCTTTTTAATATGTTTTCATTGATTTTAGAAAGGAAGAGAGATAGAAACATCAATAATGAGAGAGAATTATCTATAGGCCTGCAACCTGACTGGAAATCAAACTGTGACCACCTGGTTCACAGGTCATCGCTCAACCACTGATCTACACCGGCCGGGCATGACACTGGTATTTCTGAGGTGTCCAATGAGGATAGTTCTAGAAGATAGTGTCTTTGTTCACTGCTTTGTATGTACCTCTTACTATAAAACCTGGTACACTATAGACAATCAAATACTTCCTAAATGAATGGATTCTCCAATTCTTACCTGTCTACCCCAGGCCATCCAGAATAGCTCACAGGCAAGTGTTATGAGCTCTAGTACTGTATTCCTTTTTCTGCCCAGCACACTCGAGAATAAAGCACGTTGGAGGGTAGAGGCAAACTAAAAATGCAAGGTGGTCAACACTTGCATCAGTTTTCCCTAGCCACTGCAAACCCATGTGGGGGAGAACCCTGATAGTGAGGCCTCATTAAATATCTCCACTTCCCTGGCATTTTCATTGACTTTCACTGGCTCTGCTCAGTCATCAAATCTAACTTCCTTCAAGCTCATATCCAAAGCCCTTCAATAATATATCCATTCCATGCCAGGCTGTCCCAAACAGGTCACATTCAAGCCTAACTCATTGCCTTTGCCCAGGATTTTGGAAGATGTTAATTTTTGCCTCTGTGCAGAGTATGTAATTATGTGACTTTGGGAACTAACCTACATAGCTTGTTATAAGGGCCATGCTTAAGGACACTGTATGCAGGGAATCTTGGAGTAGCAAGGCTCAAACTGAGGAAATGCTGAAGTATGTTCTTCTGTCCTGCCTTTGCATCCTCTTCTTCCCCAAATTTTAAAAAAATGAAAATTTTTTTGTGCCTGCTTTGCTCATATTGAATTCCTCAAAAAAACTCAGAGACATTTTGCTCGCTCTTCAAGATACCTTAGCCAAGGTACTAACATCTTGCCTGTAAGGGCCAAAAACTGTATAACATACCCATCTTTTACCACATTTTCTCTATGGAGATTTCACAGAAGCTGGAATATCTATGCCTTGTTCTGTATCAGTAAGTTGTAATTTTGGTTCCTAGTGCTCCTCACATTCACTCTTCCTTTCACCTGCAGGCACAGCCTCCTGCAGTTCCTACATTTTCCTTATGCCCTTGATCTCCCTTCACTGGGACCTCAAATCCTTCCCACCAAATTCTATTCCTCCTCTCCCTATTTCTTGCCCCTTACTCTCTTTCTGCATGACCTACTGCCCTGAAGCAGATACTACACATAGATCCTCTTCAGAACCCTGCAGGCTTCAACACGAGTGTAAAGTTTCTAACTGAGAAAATTACAATGATAGGCCAAGGAAGGGGAGGGAGAAATAACTTTATTTTCATCAAAGATAATAATGCTTATAAACTTGTATAAATGCGATGGAAGAAGAAACCAAAAACTGGGTTGGGAGTGATGGTGAGATGAGAAATCTTACAAAATTAACCTAGATATTACACTTGCTTAAGATTAGGTTGCTTTGATTTCATATTACCCAATGGCTTAACCTATCCTTTCTTTCCTTTGTTCATGGCTCTGTTGCAGAATATGACCTGAAGGTTGCAATTGTATATAGCAGTAGGTACCTAGTAGTCAATTATTGGCTTAGAACAGATCCAGGCTATTAAAATTCTAGATGTACTCCCCAGGAGGGGACAGTATTTCTTCCCTGATATGGCTCAGAAACAGTTCTCAGGCCACTAGCTATACTTTCTTTGTTCAGAACAAGGATACCGTAGTTTCCCATCAGGAATTATGGGTTTTATATCATTCTCCTCTTCAAAGCAAAATGGAAATCCACAGTGAGACAGGACTGTGAAGTCCTAGGCAGAAATAGAAAGAGGGCTCTGCATTCTTAGATCGATTCATATTCCTGGACATGGTTCTTGAGATCCAGTTGTCAAGTTTCCTGCTAAGCCAGGGATTGGCTAATAGAACTATCCACAGAGGAAAGCTCTCAGAAACACATGTTGACCTAAGGAGTTGATGTCAGGTTTTCTACATATTTGTCACATCTCTTACTTCCTGTAATGTATCTCTTCTATGTATATCCCGATGGCAGATGAGGGAAGCTTTTCTCACACTGGAAGCACTTATGTGGCTTTTCCCCAGTGTGGGTTTCCTGGTGGGCACTGAAGTGGGAGCTGTTCTTGAAGCTTTTCCCACACTGGTACAGGCCCTCCACAATGTGGACTTGCCAGTGAGCACTAAATGGAAACTTGTTGACTCTCTTCCCACAGACAGTGCACTGATAAGGCTTCTCCCCAATGTGGGTCCTCTGGTGAACAATGAGGCTAGAGCTCTGGTTGAAGCTTTTCCCACATTCCCCACACTGGTATGGTCTCTTCCCTGTGTGAGTCCTCAGGTGGGCAGTGGGGTTGGAATGTTCACTGAAGCCTTTCCCATATTCACAGTACTAGCGATGCTTCTTTCCTGTGTGAATTCTGATGCCGAACAAGGTAAAAAACTTGGCTAAAGCTTTTCCCACATTCATGACATTTATAAGCTCTTTCCAGTTCAGGGGCTGGCTGGTGATGAGAGGAGAGAGAACTATGGGAGTATTCTCTCCCACACAAGAGATGTGTCCAGGGCTTCTCAGTTCAAAATCTCTGGTGACTCATCCTCTCCTGGGATGGAGCTGTCTCCTCACTCTCCCCTGGTCAATGTCTATGTTGCTTTCTTGTCATTGGTTCCACTCCTAGCCTGTTTTGAACTCAAAATGCCAAAAAACTTTTCTACTAAACTTTCTCCATAAATCCTTATTCATTTCTCCTACTTCTGAATTATCTCATTTTAGATTCTCTTTTGTAATCCCATTCTTCATCTCAGAACCTGAAAGAATAAAATTACATTGGATTCTGGAGAAGGAAAACAATGGAATGAGGAAAGAGTTACAATTAAACTACCATAAAGAAGAAATACCTAATTGAATTCTTCATGTGACTAAGTCTTCTGCTAATGAAAAGCCTAAATTTTATTTTCCAATTGTAACAGTTTTTAGCTCCAAATTTGTGGTCGCCCTACTTTTCTTGGGTGAGGATTAAAAAATAAAAATAGCCAAAACTGGTTTAGCTCAGTGGATACAGCGTCGGTCTGTGGACTGAAAGGTCCCAGGTTCGATTCCGGTCAAGGGCATGTACATTGGTTGTGGGCACATCCCCGGTAGGGGGTGTGCAGGAGGCAGCTGGTCGATGTTTCTCTCTCATCGATGTTTCTAGCTCTCTATCCCTCTCCCTTCCTCTCTGTAAAAAATTAATAAAATATATTTAAAAAAATAAAAATAAAAAATAAATAAATAAATAAAATTAAGTAAAATAAATAAAATAAAATAGCACTGCTCTAGCCTGGGGTGAGGCAGAGTCAGGACAATAGTTATCAGGTCAGAGGCAAAGCAAGGTAAGGGAGGTATGGCCTCTTTGGGAAGGATTGAGGTAGGTAAGCATCCATGTGATGCCAGAGTAGACAGAATAAGAAAAGAACCCACGACAAGCTCAATGGACCACATAAAATTCTTTATAACATCTCTGGGAAAGAATGAGTTTTAGAGTGAGTCAGTACAAAGTGAAATGGGAACTTCAAGAGACAAAAAACATCAACCACAGCTCACCTGATCAGTGGTACAGAGCTCAGCAACATCTCCTGGTTTTGAAGACCCCTCTTCTGGAGATGGTTCCTGGTAGCCTGTGGAGTAAGACAGGCTAGGGGAGAAATATCCATTATTAGAGGGCAGCTTCCACATAACAGGTTCTGAGTGGAATCCCTGGACCAACAGCATCAGCACTTCCTGGGAACCTGTTACACATGCATATTCCTAGTACCCACCTCAGATCTACTGAGAAAGTCTGGAAATGATGCCTGGGAATCTATTTAACATGTCTCCAAATGAGTATGATGCACAGTCAAGTCTGAGGAAGACTTTCATAGCCAATGCCTCCCTGTGTGTAGAGAAGTTAATTTACTGGATGATTACTACTATTCGCAAAACAGCTTTTTTTTTTTTTTTTTCATTCCAAAGAAATACGTGCACATTATAGAAAAATTTTAAGACAATAATGGTGGTGGCGGGGAGTGTCTCCCAGCCAAATACTAGACATAACTAAAAACTCATAAATACCACAACTCAAACCTCTTATTTTTTTCCAGACCAAGATTATGTATTCTTTCCCAGATACCACCTTTAAGAATTCTACAAAAGAAATGGTTCGTTTTGATGACATTCCGAGGTCTGTGGACTTGGGGAGATTACAACACTTGGGATCTGAGCGGCCTGTGGGCATGGTGAGTGACGGGAGCAGAACTGGAACATAGTGAGTCCTACCCCCTTTCCTCAGACCCCAAAGCTTCAGAAATCACACACAAGAGAGCACAGATGTTCCCAAGGATTAAAAGGACATAAATGCTAAATGGCAAAGTTTAAAAAGATATTGATAGAGTATTTATATTGCTCAAAAAATACGAAAGTTAATAAACCTTTTAGACAATTACCCCTTTCGATAGCAGAATCTTACCAATTTAAATAGCATGCTCTCCTCCAGGATTTGAGTTATATAAAGATGAGCTAGCTTTTAAAACTTATTTAGCAACTTGCAAGGGCAGCTTTCAATGAAGCGGAAAAGGCAGCAGTGGTCTTTAGGCTATCTAAAAATGTATGGAGCTAAAGTGCTTAATGGAAAAAGACTTATAAATATAGAGCCTTGGTCTGTCCATGTAATGGAATATCAGTCAGCCATTAAAAGGAATGAAGTGATACATGCTGCAAACATACCAAGTGAAAGAGGCCAGACACAAAATGTCACATATTATAGGATTCCATTTCTATGAAATGTCCAGAACAGGCAAATTCTTCGACAGAGAATGAATAGAAACTGCTTAATGGATACAGTGTTTCACTTAATAAAATGTTTTAGAACTAGACAGAGGTAGTGATTGTACAATACCTATATTTTTTAATCCTCACCCGAGGACATTCCTCCATTAATTTTCAGAGAGAGTGGAAGAGAGAGGGAAAGACCTCCTACATGTGCCCCAACTAGAGCCTGGGCCGGGAAGGAGCTTGTAACCGAGGCACGGGGCCCCAACCGGAATCGAACCCAGAACATCTTTGGTCCACAGTCCAACACTCTATCCGCCAAGTCAAACCAGCCAAGGCTATATAACATTTTTAATGTACTAAATGCCACTGATTGTTCATTTGAAAATGGCTAATTTTATGTTATGTGAATTTCACCTAAATTAAGAAAATTTTTGCTGAAACCGGTTTGGCTCAGTGGATAGAGCGTCGGTCTGCGGACTGGAAGGTCCCAGGTTCGATTCCGGTCAAGGGCATGTACATTGGTTGCGGGCGCGTCCCCCGGTGGGGGGTGTGCAGGAGGCAGCTGGTCAATGTTTCTCTCTCATCGATGTTTCTAGCTCTCTATCCCTCTCCCTTCCTCTCTGTGAAAAATCAATAAAATATATTTTTTTTTTAAAAAAGAAAAATTTTAATTCATTTTTTTTCTAAAATAAGTGAGACAAAACAAAAACTAGAGCTTTGAAAGAAAGGCAAAAATAATAAGAGAAATGTATTCTGAAAGAGATTAAGCTGGATGGGGCAGGGTTTAATGTCTTTAAGTACATGAAGAACTACTATGCATAAGGTCACAGTAAACATGTTCACCTTAATACAACCGATTCCAACATAATAGACTACAAAGTTTCATTTATATCCCACCTTCTCACTAGGAAACATAACTACTTCCTATTCCAGCCACATAGACTCAGCACCCAGCTAGCTGCTTCCCGCTCAGACCACAGAGCCACTTAGGCTATGGCATTGCTCTGACCCACACTCCTCCATTACTCTATGCCTCTCCCAGACTTCTGATCCGGATTTCAGTTGCCTTTTTCCACCAAGTCTCTCACAACCTAACCCTCATTTTACTTTTCCTTCCCCTGAGCCTTTTACACCTCCCTTCTCCCAAAGTATACAAGGTGGTTATACTAATTGGATCTCAGACCTAGTCCCTACCTCCACATGAGGATATTGTGTGAAACGTGTCACTCTGTCCCTAACTGACCCTGTTAATCCAGACAGGAAAGACTAACTCCAATACAACTTTGTTGAGCATACTACCTATGGCATTGTGCCCTCAATGTACCTTCTAGCAAGAGAAATTAGATTTTAATTCACCAATTTATCTAATTTTCCTGACCTCCTTAGTAAAGGACAGTTGTCCTTTCCCTGACCTTGTTTTAGAGAACTGTTATGAGTATTTTTACCACTTTAATTAGGGTCTCTAAACATTCACTGAATATATGAATGTCTAAGATATTTCAGCAAATGAGAAATTCTTCCCACAGACTAAGGGCATAGGACCAACTAAAGTTAGTATTTTGGTGGGTGGCAGAGGGCTAGTATACATTTCTCAAATAAGCACCTTTCTAGTAAGTAGATACCTGTGCTCCTCAGCCCAACTTCTTATAATCAGAACCACAAGGTTCTGGTTTCCTTTTCTCACCTGTTGCCCAGGTACTCTCTGTACATCCTCAACCAGAGCTACAGCTTCCTCATTTTCTGGATGCTGTTTCTTCACGCAGGTCTGGAGCTCCTCCAGCAAGATTGTGAGAAACTGCTCCAAAATCAGCAGCTGTAGGATTTTCTCTTTTGAGTGTCTTAGGCCTCAGCCACTGTCAATAGAGTTCCCAGAGTGTGCTAAAGGCTTCATGGGGGCCAGCTACCTCCTGGTAGCAGAACTGCCTGAAGCGCTGATGGGAAGCTTCATAGTCAAGGCTGTTGTTGTGAAGGGCTGATTTCTGTCTCTGTGTGGATTCCTTGCTTGGGGATGAGTGTGCCTGGGGACTCTTTGTTGTAGCCATCATTCGCTTCACGAACTGGCTCACTGGTTGCCACTTCCAACCGAGATCAGATTCCATTTCTTTTCATATCACTGGAAAGTAGTTCTCCTGGATACCAATGAAAGGAATCAGAGACGTGAGAGTGACATAGATGTGCAGAATCATAGTTGAAAAGGGCCTCCCTGGCCAGATAGCTCACTTGGTTAGAGCATCGTCCCAATACACCAAGGTTGCAAGTTCCATCCCCTGTCAGGGGACATACAAGAATCAACCAATAAATAAGTGGAATAACAAATCAATGTTTCTTTCTCCCTCTCTCTAAAAATCAATAAAACAAGTGTGTGTGTTTTTAAAAAAGGAAAGGGCTCAACTTTGAAGGGAGAATGCAAAAATACAGCATTAAACTGTCCTGTATTCTTTCCCTCTGCTTCTTGTGATTTATTTCTATCCTTTATCTTTACTCCCTTCACAATCTAAGTCAAGGACCCAAAACATTAGAGATATGAAAAAAACATAGTTTTCTCCCAGCCAGATTTCTCTCTATTAATGAATTCTCCAAACTACTCCCAGTGTAGTCCAGCTGTCCATTCTCATGTCTGGGTCTTGTCCCTGTCCTTCCCCACCCTCAAGAAGCCTGGACCCACCTTTCCAATTGTCACTTTCTCTTAAGGAGAGAGTAGTATGTGAGTGCCTCTGAATTAACCTCTATCACTGTGATAGCCTCCTCCCTATCACCACCACCACCACACACACAATGTGTACGACAGATGACTGATCTGGTTTGCTGTATGTTGCTCCCCGCTTCCCCGCCCAGCATTCCTTCCTCACTTCTGATAGCCATAGCATCTTCTTTTTTGAGAGCCCCTCTCCATTCCATTGGCTCTGGTGCGGCTGTTCATCATTACAGTGCCCTTCTCCCTACCCCAGGAGTGGACATCTGAAAAAGGCTGGACCTGTCAAAATTCTTCTGAGATTTGACATACAGGTGGGGTGGGAGAAGTTCAATTTCCTATGAATTGCTAACTTGAGAGGATGTAAGACTGGAACTATCTGCAATATGTCCCACTTAACATTCTGCTTCTCCACGGAAGGAGTGAGCCTGTTTACAGGAGTAAAAAAAATTCTTTAAAAAAAGGAATTCAGGGGGAGAGAAAAAATGGCAGCCAAATAGGTAGAGCAGAGTCTGGAGCCGGCAGGGCAGGAAAAGAAAAAAGCACCTCATCCCAGGGCCAGACTGGAAAAACAACTAAATTGGAGAACATACACCTGTGTGAGAATTGTGAGAATAAACAAGTAATCTTTTCTGTCAGAGAAGGGAGTTTAGGCAACCACCATTTTGGTTTGCGTGATTTGATAATTGCCATTTCGAAACCGCAAAGGTCAACTCCTCCCTTTTTCCTTTAAATTAGCCAATTGCGCAAGAATGTGAGCCCAAACTCTGACCAATCAATAGCGTGGGAAAGATGGCATGCTTCAGAGATAAAACCCTGAGTGGACTGCCCGCTCAGTGTGCATGATTACCAAATCCTGTGTTGGTTGCCTACCCTCCTGCAGAAGTAAAGATATTTGCCTTGTCTGGCTCCCAGGTATCCTTTGTGTTCTACCAGGACCACTGGTTTTTGTGCTCGCCTTCTTCCTAACACCTGGAATTACCAACTGAGGTCCAGCTGAGGAGGAGACAAATCAAGGAAAAACAGAAATCGCCTGGAGACCAGTAGAAAGGGCGAGGTTGTGAGAGGGGATGACCCAGCTTCCAGGGGTGGCAGGCCAGCGGGGGCTGAGAGAGAGGAGGCAGCTCCTGGTTACAGGAGGGTCGGTTCCCTAAGAACCATAGTCGGCAAGCTGCGGCTCACGAGCCACATGCGGTTCTTTGGCCCCTTGAGTGTGGCTCTTTGGCCCCTTGAGTGTGGCTCTTCCACAAAATACCACGGCCTGGGCGAGTCTATTTTGAAGAAGTGGCGTTAGAAAAAGTTTAAGTTTAAAAAATTTGGCTCTCAAAAGAAATTTCAATCGTTGTACTGTTGATATTTGGCTCTGTTGACTAATGAGTTTGCTGACCACTGCCTCAGAAGGTAGAGGCTGGGAACCCAGGCTGGTCTCCACAGCTTGCAGCATCAGAACCTAGACCCGTAGCCTCCGTACTTTCCCTGAATAGAAGTGATGAAAACTCCAGGTTTCCAGCCGACCCTGTTGGTCTTCATAGAAGGATCTCTGTCTAGCCAATGGCAGAGTAATACTTTGGGCCACTCATGGAGGAGTAGCTCCGAGACAGGGAAACACCCACCATATTCCTTCCTTGATCTGTCTCCTCCTCAGCAGCACCGCCCTCACCTAAAGCCCTTTCAGAAACAGACATTTGAGTGACTAAGATTAAAGGCAGGCAAAGGCAAGCAGAGGTGGAGCAGGCAAAGAATAAGAATGGCAATAAATAAGTATCTATCAATAATACCCTTAAATGTAAATGGCTTAAATGCTCCAATCAAAAGACATAGGGTAGCTGATAGGATAAGAAAACATGACCCATCCTATATAATAAAAAGGTAATATGCAAATTGACCATCACTACAATACACAAGATGGCCGCCCCCATGTGGACACAAGATGGCTGCCACAAGATGGCCAGCAGGGGAGGGCAGTGGGGGTAACCAGGCCTGCAGGGGAGAGCAGTTGAGGGCAACCAGGCCTTCAGGGGAGGACAATTAGGGGTGACTAGGCCAGCAGGGGAGGGCAGTTAGTGGCAATCAGGCCAGCAGGGGAGCAGTTAGGCATCGATCAGGCTGGCAGGGGAGTGGTTAGGGAGTGATCAGGCTGGCAGGCAGAAGTGGTTAGGGGCAATCAGGCAGGCAGGCAGATGAGCGGTTGAGAGCCAGTATATCCCAGTGGGATCGGGCCTAAACGGGCAGTCAGACATCCCTCGAGGGGTCCCAGATTGGAGAGGATGCAGGCTGAGCTGAGGGACACCGCCCCCACCCCTGTGCACGAATTTGTGCACCGGGCCTCTAGTATAGTATATGCTGTCTATAAGAGACCCACCTCAGCACATAGGACTCACATAAACTGAAAGTGAAGGAAAGGGAAAAAAATTTCAGGCAAATGGAAATGAAAAAAAATAGAAAAGCTGGGGTAGCAATACTCATTTCTGACAAAATAGAATTCAAAGTGAAGGCCATAACAAGAGATAATGAAGGCCACTGCATAATATTAAAAGAATCGATACAATAAGAGGATATAACTCTGGTAAAGATATATGCACCCAATACAGGAGCATCCAAATATATAAAAAAAACTTTTGGAAAATTTTAAGGGAAAGATTGACAGCAATACAATCATAGTAGGGGACGCCCCCCATTGACATCACTGAATAGATCTTCTAGACAAAAAATCAACAAGGAAACAGTGATCCTAAATGACACACCAGATCAAATGGCATTAATTGACATTTTCAGAATAATCTCCCCAAAGCTACAGAATATACATTCTTCTCAAGTGCACATGGACATTTTCAAAGACAGACCTCATGTTAGGATACAAACTAAGTCTCTACAAGTTCAAGAAGACAAATCATATCAAGCATCTTCTCATCACAATGAACCTAGAAATCAACTACAATAAAAACACTCAAAAACATTCAAACACATGGAGGCTAAATAGCATGCTATTAAACAATAAATGGGTTACCAAAGAGATCACAGAAATAAAAAACATCCTGAAAACAGTCCTGAGGGAAATTCATACCACTAGGCCTACCTCAAAAAACAAGAAAAACTTTTAATAAGTTATGTAATGCTGCGATTTAAAGAATTAGAAAGAGAACAACAAGAAAAGCCCAGAGTAAGTAGAGGAAGGAAATAATAAAGATCAGAGCAGAAATAAATGACATAGAGAGTAAAAAAAAACAAAGAAAAAAAAAGATCAATAAAACCAAGAACTGGTTCTTTGAAAAAATAAAGATTGATGAAACTCTAGCCAGACTCAGCAAGAAACAAAGAGGACACAAACAAAATCAAAAATGAAAGAGGTAAAGTAATAAATGATCCCAGAGAAATACAAAGGATTGTTAAAAAATACTATCAACGACTACATTCCAACAAACTGGACAATCTGGACATATTCCTAGAAAAATACAATCTTCCAAAACTCAACCAGGAAGAATAAAAACAAACCAACCTGAGTAGACTGATGAAATTGAAGCAGTAATTTAAAAACTTCCAGCAACAAAAGCCCTGGTCTGGAAGGCTTCACAGGGAGTTTTACCAAACAGTCAAAGAAGAACTAACACCTATCCTCCTCAAACTATTTCAAAAAATTCAAGAGGAAGGAATACTTCTAAGCTCTTTTTATGAGGCCAGCATTACCCTAATTCCAAAACCAGATAAAGAAACTATATCCCTTATGAACATAGATGCTAAAATCCTCAACAAAATATTAGCGAATTGGATCCAGCAATACATTAAAAAGATCATACACCATGACCAAGTGGGATTTATTCCAGGGATGAAAAGCTGGTACAATATTCACTAGCCAATAAATGAGATACATCACATAAACAGATTGCAAGACAAAAATCACATGATCAGCCACTGTTCAACATAGTACTGGAAGTCCTAGCCATAGCAATCAGACAAAAAGAAAAAAAAGAAAAGGCATCCAAATTGGAAAGGAGGAAGTAAAACTGTCATTAAATGCAGATGACATGATGTTGTACATAGAAAACCCTAAAGACTCCATCAAAAAACTACTAGATTTAGCGGGCTCTGTGGTGCAATGGATAGCGCATTGGACTTCTAATGACAAAAAAACTACTAGATTTGCCCTAGCTGGTTTGGCTCAGTGGATAGAGAATCAGACTGTAGAGTGAAGGGTCCCAGGTTGGATTCCTAGTCAGGACACATGCCTGGGTTGTGGGCTCAATCCCCAGTGGGGTGTGTGCAAGAGGCAAGCTGATCAGTGATTCTTTTTCATCATTGATGTTTCTATCTCTCTCTCCCTCTCTCTTCCTCTTTGAAATCAATAAAAATATACTTAAAAAAAAAACCCTGCTAGATTTGGATGTGAGGGCTATCTGGCTGCGACATCTGTCACCCCATTGATCACCAGGGTTGATTCGGCTGATCTGGCTGACTAGGTGGGTGTCCCCTTCCTCCCTCACCAATCCATGTGCATCCCTCCCGAAGCTGCGTGCTCAGTTGAAAAGGACTTGCTCAATTGAAGAGGATGACCTTTGCCCCAGAGGAGAGGACCCGTCTTTGGTCAAGAGTATACGAGTAGCTGCATTCCCCTGCTAGAACCTCCAAACAATCTCTCAAAAAACTACTAGATTTAATAAATAAACTCAGCAACATAGCAGAATACAAAATTAACACCCAGAAATCTATGGCATTTTTTTTTACACCAATAATGAACTTTCAGAAAGAGAAACTAAAAATAAATAAATAAATAAACAAATAAATAAATAAATAAAATCCCATTTACCATTGCAACAAAAAAATTTAAGAAACTTAGGTATACACTTAACCAAGGTGGTAAAGAGCCTGTACTAGGAAAACTACAGGATGTTGAAAAAGAAATAGAGGAAGACACAAACAAGTGGAAGAATATACTGTGTTCATGGACTGGTAGAATCAACATCATTAAAATGTCCATACTATCCAAAGCAATCTATAGATTCAATTCAATCCCTATTAAAATACCAACACCATGCCGAAACCGGTTTGGCTCAGTGGATAGAGCATTGGCCTGCGGACTGAAAGGTCCCAGGTTCGATTCCGGTCAAGGGCATGTACCTTGGTTGTGGGCACATCCCCAGTGGGAGGTGTGCAGGAGGCAGCTGATCGATGTTTCTCTCTCATCGATGTTTCTAACTCTCTATCCCTCTCCCTTCCTCTCTGTAAAAAATCAATAAAATATATTTTAAAAATAAAAATAAAATACCAACACCATATTTCACAGATCTAGAACAAATACTCCAAAAGTTTATATGGAACTAAAAAAGAGCCTAATAGCCACAGCAATCTTGAGAAAGACGAACAAAGTTGGAGGGATCACAATACCAGATATCAAGTTATACTACAAAGCCACTCTAATCAAAACAGCCTGGGACTGGCACAAGAACAAGCATATGGATCAATGGGACAGAACAGAACACCCAGAAATTGACCCAAGCCATTATGCTCAATTAATATTGGACAAAGGAAGCAAGAGCATACATGGAGTAAAGACAGTCTCTTCAATAAATGGTGTTGGGAAAATTGGACAGATACATGCAAAAAAATGAAATTAGGTCACCAACTTACACCATACACAAGAATAAACTCAAAATGGATAAAAAACTTAAATGAAGTTGTGAAACCATAAAAATCTTAGAAGAATCCATAGGCAGCAAAATCTCAGATATTTCTCATAGCAATATGTTTATAGATACTTCTCCTAGGGCAAAGGAAACTAAGGAGAAAACAAACAAATGGGACTATGTCAAAATAAAAAGCTTCTGCACAGTAAAAGAAACCATCAACAGAATGAAAAGGGAGCCCACTGCATGGGAGAACATATTTGCCAATGATACATCCAATAAGGGGTTAATTTCCAAAATATATAGGGAATTCATACAACTTAACAAAAGGAAGACAAACAATCCAATTAAAAAATGGGCAAAGAACCTAAATAGATACTTCTCCAAAGTGGACATACAGATGGCCAAGAGACATATGAAAAAATGCTCAAAGTCACTAATCATCTGGAGATGCAAATTTAAAGACAATGAGGTATCACCTCACACCTGTCAGAATGGCTATCATCACCAAACTACAAGTGTTGGCGAGAATGTGAAGAGAAACCTAGCACAATGCTAGTGTGAATGCAGACTGCTGCAGCGATTATGGAAAACAGTATTGCATTTCCTCAAAAAATTAAAAATGGAACTCTCATTTGACCCAGTGATCCCACTTCTAGGAATATATCCCAAGAAATCAGAAACACCAATCAGAAAGAATATATGCACCCCTATGTTCATAGCCACACAATTTACAATAGCTAAGATTTGGAAACAGCCCAAGTGCCAGCAGATGTGTGAATAAAAAAGTTGTAGTACATTTACACAATGGAATACTACTGTAAAAAACAAAGAACTCTTACCATTTGCAACAGCATGGAGGGACCTGGAGAGAATTATGCTAAGTGAAAAAAGCCAGAGAAAGATAAGTATCACATGATCTCACTCATATGTAGAATCTAATGAACAAAATAAGCTGATGAACAAAACAGACATAGAAGCATGGAACAAACTGTGGAATCTCAGAGGGAAGAAGGGGGAGGGTTGGGTGGATGGAAAGAGATCAACCAAAGAACTTGTATGCATACAGGCATAACCCATGGACACAGACAATAGGGTGGTGAAGGCCTGGAGTAGGGGGCAGGGGTGGGCTAGAAGAGGTCAGTGGGGAGGGGGGAGCAGGAGGGTATGTAATACTTTCAACAATAAAGAATTAAAGTGGGGGGGGGGGGAGGATTCAGGTTGCCTTTCTTCCAAAGAACTTGAACTGCCTTCATTTATATTGTCTTTCCATTTTAATGTGGTAGTTGGGGCTAGAGATAGAGGAATCAAAAGCATTGCTGTTAATAGTCATTTTTAACAAAAAAAGGAGTATCATATCTCCTCAGCAGCAAGGCTGGGACTAGAACCTGTAGCCATCCGCCCCCCCCCCCCCCCCTTGTCTAACACATTTTCGTACATCCGCACTTTATCTGAAAAAATAATTTAACGAATGCTATTCTAGTTTCATTCAGAAGGCGGAGCCGGCACTCCTCTCGACCGCTGACATCATTCATATAAATTTTAAAATTCTGGTCTCTCAAAAACTTGTTTCCCTCTGGCGATGATCCACTCAGCAGAAAGTAGGATGAGAATGGGGACCGGACTGATTCACATTCCCTGGTCAAGGATGCACTAAGTACTCCTAGAGCACTTGATGCTAAAGGTTCTGTGCTGTGGCTGAAGTGGTGTAGGAAAACATCCGCAGGGTCGCGCTGCAGTGAGACGGAGATCGCGGTCACAGGCCAGAAGGAGTCAGGGCGCGGGCACAGAGATCGGAACCCGGCCTGGTCCGCTCAGGTGAACCGAGGACACCGGGACGTAGGAAGGTGACCGCTGAGCATGCGAGAGGTGCCCGGGCCTGGCTCGACCGCTCTGAAACGACTTGGAAGGCAAAAGGCACCCAGGCCGACATGGTGCCCAGCTGCGGGCGCTCCCCCCCGGCCCCCAGCCAGGGGCAAGCAGAGCACTCACCTGACGCACGCACTCTCGCCTCTTCAAAGCCGCCGGGCCGGACGTCAGGTCTCCAGCGCAGGCGTTAACTGCCCTGGGCGAACGCTCGTGGGCCTCGCCAACGGACTACAACTCCCAGGGTGCACTACGACGGCTGGACGTCGTTTTCTCGTCAGCATCGACAGATATATCAGCCAATAGACAGGAGAACCTGCCCTCGAAGATCCAATCCCTTTGCGAAGAAGGCGGCTCTCCCGTAGCGTAGTTTCCTCCGCAGTAAGTGGGAGTGTCTGCGACGAGAGGTTCTGCCCCGCCCCCAGCCCTGGCTCCTGGGTTTTGGGTTTTCTGATACCCAGTGAGGTGAGTCCGCTGCCGGTGGGCGCGGGGTACAGCCCGTCGGCGACGCCGCCTTCCCAGGGGCCAGCCCGGGCTTGTACGCGGACACGAAGTTGAGCCGCGCCGGGAGTGCCGGAGCTTCAAGCCCGGGGCTAGCTGGGGCGCGGAGCCCGAGCGGGGCTTTTTCGGAGGCCGGAACGGCTGGGCCTTCGGAGCCTCTGGAACGAGCCACCACCGTGTCTCCGACGCCTCTGCTCCCTAGTAGGAGGCTTTCGCTGACTCCCAACCCCCGGCGTGCGCCGCGGCCTGCCTGGGATCACCCTGTGGTGAGATGCTGGAGGTCTGCCCAACCAGAATACAGGACAGTTGGTGGCGGCTGTCTGACAACTTGAACTTTTCCTAGGTCATGTTGCGCATTTCTTCTGAGACTTCGTGCGCTCCTCGGTGAAATAAAAGCAGTATTTCCCCACAGTTTCCTTTGAGGACTTTCTGACTTTTCTCCTTCACAAGATAGTTATAGAAACTGTCGGAAAGACAGACTCTTTCCACTCCCAGGGACTGTGTTGTCTTCAGGAGTTTGGAGTCAATGCCAGTGAATGAGAAGGGCCTGTCTGCATCCTGTCCTCCACATCTTCAGAAGAACTTCGTTTCTAGCATTTAGAAAGACTTCTCCAGGGCTATGATCCCTCAGGCTTGAGCTGTTCACGAGGAGAAAAAAGCTGTCTCCTGAGCCCCAAAATGGCAGCTAAGATGGAGATAACTTTGAGCTCTCAGTCCCACATTCAGGCTTCTTCCAAGCAAGAGAGACATATCATAACAAAGCTAGAAGAGAAGCGGGGGGCGGTTCTGCAAAAAGACTGCCCCAATCCTGAAGTCTGCCGCCAGAGCTTTAGACGGTTTTGTTATCAAGAGGTGTCTGGACCCCAAGAAGCACTCTCCCGGCTCCGACAGCTTTGCTGGCAGTGGCTGCAGCCGGAGGTGCACACCAAAGAGCAGATTTTGGAGCTGCTGGTGCTGGAGCAGTTCCTGAACATCCTGCCCCCAGAGATCCAGGCTCGGCTCAGGCATCGATGTCCAATGAGCAGCAAGGAGATGGTGACTCTGGTGGAAGACTTTCACAGAGCAGCCAAGAGACCAAAGCAATGGGTAAGGAGGGTCTTCGCTAATGGTCCGTAGGATTCCCCCCACCCCCATCAGGATAGTGTTTGGTTTCTGAGCCCTCTCTAATTACAGCCCAGAAATGGACCAGATGGCTTCAAACATGTTTTCTGGCCTCTATTTTGGGAACATTCCCCTACCCCCAGATGTACCAGGTTTTCAGAAAACCCACCCATGGGCGCTTCCATGACAAAGTGGAGGATCAAGTAAGGTTATTGAGTCTTTGCTGACAGATCTCCCCTCCATTCCTTTTGAAGGTTTCCTACAATCAGGATTCTTAGCAGACAGCATAATCCTGTTGGGTAGGAATTTGATTTATGAGCAACTTCATTGAACCTTGTTCCAGTCAAGTGTCTTGCATATTGCCTTTGGATCAGGAAGTCACAGCTCAGTTGGCTAGTATTCCTTTCAACCCTCACCCTCAAAGTCAGACCAAAGTTGGATCCTCAGCAGGAAGCAAACAACCATTTGCTTTGGGGAATGGAAGCGGTTAGGGAACAGGAGTGGGCAGTCCTCTTAGAGCCTTGGGCAGAACAATTTATTAGGTAAAGATGGTTTTTAATGGCCCTTACCACACTGCTTCCCAATTCTACAGAGCCTGTTTTCAGTAGTTGGGAGGCAGGTGGGCATAGGGTGGGAATCTGCTGAACCAGTGTCTTGTTGTCTGCGCCTGCTCTTTAATGACTTTGATTCCAGGCCTTGAGCAAGGCCCAAGCTTTAGGATTCTCCACTCAAGAAGTATTGGCTGATTTGAAGCAGCCTCATTCTGGTCATTCCCCATGTCCTTCCCTGTGTTTTCTTTGAGAGTTTCAGCAATCTCTATCAAAGTTGACCTCCAGTCCATTATCAGGAATTCCCAGGGTAAGGGGTGATTACAGAGCAGTGAGAGGTCAAGCTGCCTTGAGTCAGTCCTCTGGCTGCACTCTAATGCATGGGGCTTGTTCCTAGGTGGCTGTTTGTATGCAGGGGCAGAAAGTGCTCTTGGAGAGAACTGGATCGCAGCTTGGAGAACAGGAACTGCCAGACTTTCAGCTGCAAACTCCTAGGAGATACCCTAGGGAGAACTGTTTGGAGGAGCCTTTCCAGGCAGGACTTCAGGACCAGTTTAGCCCCCATCAGTGGGAAAAAGCCCCACTCCTTCTGGAGCCAGCCACCAAATTGGCTGGGACAGGTAAATGCTCTGTGCCTCCTCTCTCCCTCTCATCAGTCTTCATCTCCATCAAAGCATTCATGGTTCTGAAAAGCCATAGACGAGATGATTTTTTTTTTAAATGTTGTATGTAATAGTAGATCTTTATACCTGAAAAAATTTCACTAATTAGAATGGTAGTGATATGCCCAGCCGGTGTTGCTCAGGGGTTGAGCATCAACCTATGAACCAAGAGGTCACAGTTCGATTTCCAGTCAGGGCACATGCCTGGGTTACATACGGGCTTGATCCCCAGTGTGGGGCATGCAGGAGGCAGCCAGTCAATGATTCTCTCTCATTATTGATGTTTCTATCTCTCTCTCCCTCTCCCTTCCTCTGAAATCAACAAAAATATATTTTAAAAAAAAGAATGGTAGTGATACTACACATAAGAACTAGTTTTTATTTTCTGTTAATGACTATTTGACAATGCAGTACACAACAGGACTGTTCTAGTGCTTTTCTGCCCCTTTTAGAGCTTCCTATATAGTGTAGACAGATCCAAATATGACCACTGATGAACTTCCATGCAAGCTGAGTTTCATCACTTAAAATGGTCCTATACTAGTATTTAGAAGGGGCCTACAGAATATTGTTTTCATTAGAGAAAAAGCCCACTCCATATTATTTTCTCCCTCCTCCTATGACATTTTCTGTGCTTTAAACTTTTGTGTCCACTTCCTCACCTATCTCTGGTACAATGCCATTATAACTCTCAGCCCTACTCCACCCAGCCCTGTGACTGCTAAAACTGAGTGACAGTGACCTTTGGCCAGTCTTGATGAAGTAAATATAGGATAGAGTCAGCAAGTTAGAGAGTTACAAGAAAACTAGAGCCTTGATCCTTTCAGATTTGCTACAGTCAGTGAAACACTTTGATTTGATGATTCTCAGAACTCAAGAATGGAGAAGAACTGGGGTATCCAATAGAAAATCATTGTGACTCTGGCTGAGGTCCTGTCCCAAAATCTGTGGCCTTCGTGGACCTGAATAAAGTGGACCACACACACTCCCTTCCCCTGGCTCAGCAGAGGAAACTGGCTGTTTGTACTATCTTCCTTCATTTGTACATTCTCATGCTTCTCATTCCTGAGATCCAACAGTGTCTTCCTTCAGAGCTGCACTGTGCAATATAGTTGCCACTAGCCACATGCAACTGTGTAGATGTTATTTATTGAGATATAATTCACATACTATAAAATTCACCCTTTTAAAGTGTGAATTTTAGTATATTTACAGTGATTTTTAGTATAATTACACAGTTGTGCAACCATCACCACTAATTTCTGAATATTTTCATAACCTCAAAAAAGAAACCCATACCTGTTAGCAGTCACTCTCCATCCCTCCCTTTCTAATCCCTGACAACCACTGTTTACTTTCTGTCTCTTGATTTGCCTATTCTGGACATTTCATTGTCCAGCATCATGTAAAATGTGCTCTTTTGTGATGGGCTTCTTTCACTTAACATATTTTCAAGGTTAATCCATATTGTAGCATGTGTCAGTACTTTATTCCTTTTTAAGGCTAAATGATATTATATTAATAGAAATTTTGTTGGACATGTGGGTTTCCACTTTGGGGTATTATGAATAATGCTACTGTGAATATTTATTTACAAGTGAACATGTTTTCATTGCCCTTGGTTATAGAGTGGAATTACTGGGTGATATGGTAACTATGTTTAACTTTTGGAGGAAATACCAAACTGTTTTCTAAAGAGGCTGTGCAATTTTACATTCCCACTAACAGTCTATGGAGATTCCACTTTCTTTACATCCTTGCTAACATTTGTTACTGTGGGTTTTTTTAATAACAGCCATCCTATTAGGTGGGAAGTGGTATCTCGTGGATGTTTTGAGTTATTTCCCTAATAATTAAGGATGTTGAGCAACTGTCCATATGTTTATTGGCCACCTACATATTCTTTGGAGACATGTCTGTTCAGATCCTTTGCTCATTTTTAAATTGAGTTAGTCTTTTTATTGTTGAAAGAGTTCTTTACATATTCTGGATACTAGACCCTTATATAGAGTTTGCAAGTGTTTTTCCTATTCTATGGGTTGTCTTTTTACTTTCTTACTTTTTGTTGTTAATCCTCATCTGAGGATCGTTTTCTCCATTGATTTTTAGAGAGAATGGAAGGGAGTGAGAGAGGGGGAAAGAGAGAGAGAGAGAGAGAGAGAGAGAGAGAGAAATTGATGTGAGAGAAACACATTGATCGGTTGCCTCCCACTCAAGCCCTGACCAGGGCTGAGGATGGAACCTACAACCCAGGTAGGTGCCCTTGACTGGGAGTTGAACCTGTGATTCTTCAGTGCTTGGGCTGATGCTCTAAGCACTAAGCACACTGGCGAGGCCTCTTTTTACTTTCTTGGTAGTATTCTTTGAAGCACAAATGTTTTTTATTTTAATTAAGTCCAGTTTATCTGTTTTTTTCTATATCTGTTTGTGTTTTTGGTCACTTATGTAAATTACCATTGCCTAATTCGAAGTCATAAGGATTTACATCTATGTTTTATTTAAAGAGAGATTGGTTTAGTCCTACATTTAGGTCTTTGATCCATTTTAAGTTAATTTTTGTATATGTTATGAGGTGGGGATCCAATTTCCTTCTTTTGCGTCTGGAAATCCAGTTGTCCCAGCACCATTTATTGAAAAGACTATTCTTTCCCCATTGAATTGTTTTGTCAACCCTGTTGAAGAGCAATTGATTATAATTACATGGGCTGCTTATTTAAATTAATTAAAAGTGTAAAATCCAGTTTCTCAGTCATACTAGTCACATTACAAGTACTCAGTAGCTGCATGTGGCTAGTGGCTGGTATATTGAATAGCACTCGCACACATGTACACACACACATATTGACTACATGTCAAGAATTCTATGGGATAACACAGCTCTGGATCCTCTGACTAGCCCACGGGCTATTCCAGCTAATTTCCATCCTGATTCTCAATCCTGTTGGTTAGAAGTTGGGTAGTTTCTGTAAATAGGATGCATATCTAACCCATATCCCAGGTTCCAAACACAAATGCTGTCAATTTTATAAGGAAAAGAAATCCACATTCATTGGATTTACCATTATTTGAAGAGAAAGTGGTGGTCGTTCAATGTCCATGAAGAGAGAGTGAATTTGCAAAGTTGAAATTCCAACTCTCTTTCTTCTTTTTATTCCTTAGTTGATACTCAGGCCTTTGAGTTTGCTTTTCCCTATTTCTCCTTTCCTAAGCCTTTCCTAAAGTTGGTTCCTAACTTTAATATCAATTTCCAGGTACCACCCCCCAAAGATTCTGATTCAGCAGTCTGCTTGTTTGGTAAGTGCCCCAGATGAGTCTAATGCAGGTTGCCAGTGGAGGACCACAGATTGAGAAACCTTACAGTATATTTCATAACTCTTTTGCTGAGGTTCTTTCTTTGAAGCCCAAAATATGAAACAGATTCTTTCTAATTATAGAGGCCCCCAGAATGAAAAGTGAGAACAAGGAGAATCCACAACAGGAAGGGGCTAAAGGAGCAAAGCCATGTGCAGTGTCACCCAGCAGACCCAAAGGGAATCGTCTGCAGAGTCCTGAACCAAGAGGGGCAAATATGAGTGAATCCCGGTTGTCACGAAGGCAGGTCAGCCCCCCAAATGCTCAAAAGCCATTCACTCACTTCCAGAGACATTACAGGGAACTGGAATATATCAGCAGCCCCCTAAAAAACCATCCACTGAGAGAGCTGAAGAAAAGCAAAGGAAGTAAAAGAAGCCTGAGCAGTCATTTGCAACGTCTTAGTCACCAGACGAACCACTCAGTGAAGAAACCTTACAAATGCGATGACTGTGGGAAAAGCTTCACATGGAATTCAGAGCTGAAAAGACACAAGCGAGTCCACACAGGGGAGAGACCCTATACCTGCGGAGAGTGTGGCAACTGTTTTGGGCGGCAATCAACTCTGAAACTGCACCAGCGGATCCACACTGGAGAGAAGCCATACCAGTGTGGCCAGTGTGGGAAAAGCTTTCGCCAGAGTTCAAACCTTCACCAGCATCACAGACTTCACCATGGGGACTGAAAGCAGAGCTTTGGTCATTCTGTTCAGAAGGAAGGTATTCGTGTTTCTCCTTTCCCTTACTTACATATAAATTATAAAGACTGTGAGACTTACAAGGAACGCAAGAGGTCCCTGGAGAATGATAGTGTACATTTCTCTGGTGAGGGATCCCAGAAGAAGCTGTTGGGGACATGACCATGCATGGTGACAGGGTAAAGAAATGGCAGGCCTGAGCATTGGTTGAAAGGGAACTGGGGTCTCTGCTGGAGAGTGGGACATAACCACTGAAGGAGCATCAGGATGATCCTGCAGGTATCCCTGTCCCATGTTAAATCTTTTCTGCACTGCTTTATTTATCCTCAAGGGTATATTCTATATATAGTTATACATTTACTGTTATATCAGGCAATCTTTATCATGCACACACTTCTTTAATAAAGATGGGTGATACACAAGAATTTCAAGGCAAAAGTTCATATAAATACCCTAGTATTCTTTCTGTAATTCCTGGCTGTTCATAACAAAGGACACATGAAGGGAGAATATGAACATACTTGTGTGAGGAGAGGGTTTCCAGGTAATTAGTGCTTTTACCACACACACACATATTGAGGGATCTTTTTATATCAAAGCACCCTTAATTTAGGAAAAGAAAATCTACACAGCTGCTTCAATCCTGTCCAAGGGATAGGGAAAAGCTACAACAAGGAGCAAGTAGTGGATGTCGACTGCTAAGCAGATGTCAAAGGGAATCCTTACGACTCTCCTTTCTCACTTGCCAGTAGCTTTAGGAATAACAGAATAATTGGGGTAATTAAAATGTTTTAAAACTGGATTATTTCAGTATGTTTACTAAGAATTATTGAAATGGGTTAATTATATATGTAATTAAGCCAAAATGAGGTTTCTAAAAATGACAAAATATACTTATTTAAGATGTTAAAGTCCTGGAACTAGGCCTGAGAGATTACCTAATCCCATTCCTTTATTCTCTCATAGTGGAAATTAAAATGCAATTATTATACAATTTTTAGTTACCCTGGGCAAGCCAGGTGATCCCCCAGTTGAGAGAAAACTTTTGGTAGATGGGTGCACTATCTCAAGCAGAAAACTGGTAGGTAGCATTCTTCCTAAAGCATCAGTATCCTAAAGCCACTGCCAGTCACCTCAGGACTGTGGCTTGTGCTGTCATTACCTCCCTCCCCATTACATTCTTCCTTACAGCAAAGGGTCAAGTGCACACACTTGCATTCCTGCCTTCCAGGTATTTGTACACACAGTTTCCTTTGCCTTTAGAGCCTGCAACACGCCCCCTTCCATCCTCTCTCACTTCACAAGAGTTGCCTGTTCTGCAAATCCTTCTCTGAAAAGTTCTAGGCATACTTAGACTTAATGTCATGTCACTCCCTGCACCACTCTGCACACCAGTGGTGCTCAAACTGGGAGTACATTTTGCCCCCAAGAGGAGATTTGGCAATGTCTGGAAACATTGTTGGGGAGGGAAGGATAGCTCCTGGCCCCTAGTGGGTAGAGACCAGGAGTACGGCTAAATATCCGACAGTGCACAGGATGGCCCCCACAACAGAATTATCTGATCCAAAATGTCAATAGTTCTAGGGTTGGGGAACTGTATCATACAAGATAAAGGGTCTTTAAGGACAAGAACCTGTTGTACCACCATTTTAGCTGTTGGACTTAGCCCATATGCCACCAGGAGAAATAGAGAAATAAGTGTCAGTAATTGAAGAGCCAGGGGCTCCTCGGGGCCCATTTCTGTCTGAAACAGAGATTCTAGTGACAATCTGTTGAATGCAGTGGATGAAACCTTTTGTCTTTGGGGCAGAGGTGGACTTAATGGAAAAGCCCAGTGGCCTTCATCATAATGTTTGGTGACCCTTTAGTCTCTAATCCACAGTCCCCTTCCCAACAAATACGTTAGATATTAGAAGAGTTCATCTTCATTATTAGGCCTAGACCAGCGGTCGCCACTGGTGGTCCATGGACCACTGGTGGTCTGTGAGGTCCAAAAGGTTAGTGACCACTGGTTTAAGGAAACCTTTGGAGCAGTGGTCACCAACTGGTGGTCCGTGGACCACTGGTGGTCTGTGAGGTTCAAAAGGTTGGCAACCACTGGCCTAGACCATACCTCACTCCTGTCTGCTGCCTCTCACTGGTCAGGGCCTCTTTGGTTCCTCATTCTGTTCCTACCCTCCCCACCTCCTTTTTCCACGCCAATTTCACTGTTGTTTCTTAACTTTCCTAATCTTACTTATATCTGTATTAATTTCTTAAGGGTGAACAGCACAAACATCTCAGAGTTCCAGAGGTCAGAAGTCCAAAATCAGTTTTGTTGAGCTGAAATCAAGGTGTAAGTAGCCCTGGTTCCTTCTGGGGGCTCTAAGAGGTGAATCTTGTTTCCTTGTGTTTTTCAGCTTCTAGTGGCTGCTTGTATTCCTTGGCTTGTGGTCCCTTCCTCCATCTTTTTTGTTTTTAACATTAAAAAAAATATTTTTTATTGATTCCAGAGAAGAAGGGAGAGGGAGAGAGAGATAGAAACATCAATGATAGGAGAGAATCATCGACCGGCCGCTTTCTGTGCGCCCCCCACCGGGGACCGAACCCACAACCAAGGCATGTGCCCTTGACTGGAATCGAACCTGGGACCCTTCAGTCCGCAGGCCCCGTAGGCCGACGCTCTATCCACTGAGCCAAACCCGCCAGGGCCTTCCCTCTATCTTCAAAGTGCATCCCTTCAGTCTCTGTCATCACATCACCTTCTCTGACTCTGACCTTCTAACCTCCCTCTTATAAGGAATATTATGATTATATTAGGCTCACTTAGATAATCCAAGATAATCTCCCCATCAAGATCGTTAATATAATCACATCTGCAAAATCTCTTTTGCATATCTAAGATCTAAAACATAAAGGTACATAGATTTTCACTCTTCTTATTTATAGGAGTTGGGACAGAAACTCTTCCTTAAATAAGAGCTCTGTTCCTTTGGTATACTTTGAACCTGTGTGTATGTGTTTTCTCTCTTCTAATTACAAAATTGATAATTGTTGAATCTTAATGTCTTTGGGTACCTGTTCAAAAGTGAACCTTGAATAAAGGTGACAAAATCACCACTCTGACTATCACTCATTCCCAAAAGGTGATGCTACCTTACCTCCCCCAGCCCAGTTTTCCTTTGGCAGATAAGGTAATGAGTTGCCTGTGAGGGTCTGAGGGCCTGGAAGAAGGTTCCTCAGCATCCAGCCACATTTGCAGGTCTGATTTTAAAGAGGTGAAGGGGGAGAAAGAGAGAGTAACATCAATTGGTTGCCTCCTGTATGTGCCCCGACCAGGGATTAAGCCCACAACCTGGGTATGTACCCTGATTAGCTTCAACCTGCCACATTTTGGTGTATGGGACAATGCTCCAACTGAGGCACACCAGCCAGGACTGTACTCAGTTCTTCAGATGTAGGTTCCCCCTGTTCCCTTCACCTATGCATGGTTCCACTAAAGAGTCTCAGCACAAAACACTGATCTGCTGTTTTGGAATCAGCTACCCCATGTAAGAAAATATCATTATTGTATGCTTTTTTATGGCTGAATAATATTTTATTGTGTGGATAGATCATGTTTTGTTTATCCATTCATTAGTTGATGTACATTTGGGTTGTTTCTACTTTTTTATGAATAATGCTGCTATGAACATTCATGTACAGGTGTTTTGCAAATACCTTAATTTCAAAAACCCAATGAAAAGTTTGTCAGAGAGCCTAGAGTCTTGTGAGAGTAGTGCCATACACTAGTGTTTCTAGAGTACCTGCAAGCAAGAATAGGTGCAGAGGCCTAGGGAAGGGCTTACTTAAGATGGGAGAGACGGCATCCCCTTCAGGAGCAGCTTTAAGGAAGGCAGAACATCTAAAGATGGTTACAAATTAGGGCTCACCAGTGTCCCACTGGGAGGTATGAGAACAGGGGCATGGGATATGGGCATGTCTGTTGCGAGTGATTGGGGCGGGGGGGGGGCACCTATACAAAGGATTCAGCCTTGTCAGGAGAGGACAGGAGCAGTATGCTTTCATCATCAGGAGAGAAAATCTGAGTTGACGGATTCTGAGAGTGACACACTCTTAGGAAATGATAGAGCTCAGGAAGTAATACTGCAGAGAAGTAGAGTTCATGCAGAGTGTGGGTGTTCAGACCGAAGACAATGCCCTGAGGGAGGTTTTTACCTTTTGGAAAACTCTAAGAAAGGAGTGTCTAGAGACAGTTCAGCATAGCCAAGTGTTTTTAGTCTGCTTGGGCTGCTATAACAAAATACCACAGATTTGGAGGCTTATAAACAACAGACATTTATTTCTTATAGTTCTGGAGCTTGAAATCTAAGATCAAGGAGCCAGCATAGGCAGGTCATGTTCTGATGCGAATCCTCTTCCTGGTTCATAGCAGGCTGAGTCCTCTGTGTCATGTGAGCATGATTGAAGGGGTGAAGGAGCTCTCTGGGGTCTCTTTTATAAGGGTCCCATTCATAAGTGCTCCCCCCTCCCACCCCCAAGAACTAAGTACGTCTAAAAGATTCCTGCCTCCTAATACCATCATCTTTGGGGGTTAGGATTTCAACATATGAATTGTGGTAGGGTTGGGGGGGCACACAAACATTCATACCATGCACCAAGTGTGAATGAACTTTGGCTTTGGACAGACCTAGATTTAACCCTTGCTCTAGTTCCCCTTTCAAATCTGTTTCTTCAACTCAATAAGGTTTAAATAAGAAAATCTGAGTTATGTCTCTCAGCATGATAAGTACCCTAGCTAAGGCAAAAGCTCCATGGAGCATAAATGCCTCATTCCTTAAGAGGCCCGGTTCCCCCTCGGGGTGGCTCTCAGGGGTCTTGTCTAGATATTACTGCAAGTGTGGACCAGTGGGCAATGCTGCCTCAGGCAAAGCCAACCTACAGCAAAACTGGGAAGGTGATCAAGTCTGCCTCTAACTACCCCACATTCTACTTTACAAACCTTTTCAAAATCGCAGTCTAGCTCTAGCTGGTTTGGCTCAGTAGATAGAGCGATGGCCTGTGGACTGAAGGGTCCCAGGTTCGATTCCAGTTATGGGCACGTACCTCGGTTGCAGTCTCCTCCCTGGCCCAGGCCCTGGTCAGGGCTCGTGTAGGAGGCAAACAATCAATGTGTTTCTCTCACATCGGTGTTTCTCTCTGTCTTTCCCTCTCTCTCCTAATCTCTCTAAAATCAATGGAAAAATATCCTTGGGTGAGGATTTTTTTAAAAATCACAGTCTAGCCCTGGACGGTTGGCTCAGTGGATAGAGCGCCGGCCTGCGGACTGAAGGGTCCCAGGCTCGATTCCAGTCAAGGGCACATGCCCAGGGTGCGGGCTCGGTCCCCAGTGTGGGGCGTGCAGGAGGCAGCTGATCCATGATTCTCTCTCATCATTGATGTTTCTATCTCTCTCTCCCTCTCTCTTCCTCTCAGAAATCAATTTAAAAAAAAATCACAGTCTATTGCTGAAAGAAAAACCAAGATTGTCCATAGTCCAGCTGTTGCATAGATCCTTCTATCATACCTTAATAGACCGTCATCCAAATTCTTGTTAGAAATTTTCATAGATGGGGAACTTGTCACTTTACAAGGTACAATATTTCATTTGGGGGCTGTCCTCATTGTTTTAAGTTATAAGATGCTGGACTTTCAGTCATGTAGGCCTTTGCCTCTGGATCCCTGGTTTTTTCTGTCAATACCTTGGAAAGGCAATGGGCAGAGGCAGAGAACTGGGAATGAGGGGGATCAAGTTATAGCTTCTAGAATGCCCCACACAAAGGCTTTGTAAAAATCTGTCAGTCTTTTTTATTTTTAAACTTTTAAGGTTGACACTATTGCCGATATCCCCTATTTTCCCTCTCTTTGGCCATTTCTACCCAACCCCACCTCCCCCTCCCTTGGCCTTTACCACACTATTGTCTGTGTCCGTGGGGTATGCGTATAGTATATGTTCATTAGCTAACCCCCTCACCTTCTTTATCTAGTCACGTCCTCCCCTCCCTCTGGCACCCAGCAGTCTGTTCCATGTATCCATGCTTCTGGTTCCATTTTCTTGGTCAGTTTATTTTGTTCATTAGTGAGATTATATGGTATTTGTCTTTCTCTGACTGACTTATTTTGCTTAACATAGTATTCCATTGTGTAAATGTACCACAGCTTTTTTATCCTCTCATATGCTGATGGGAAAATATGTTGGTCTTAGCTCCTCAACACAGAGAAGGAGCCCACAAGGGAAGTTTGTTTTCAGGGTGAAGGTGAAGTAAAACATTTGGAGACCCAGACATCTCTGCAGAACATGCCCCTGTATGTCTAGTTCTGAGGCATATACCACATTGAGCAAGATAATTCCCTGGGAAAGAGGTTCTGTTCTAGAAGGTGACAGTAAGAGTCTGCTCTGATCCAGGAATTGAAGGTCGTAGATCAATCAGAAGCCAGATATGTACCCTTAGGAAAGGGATATCAGAGCCAAGGAGAAAGTCCTTTCTGTTGAAGAAATTTGCTCCTAGTGAGTAAGGGACCTCCTGAGGCAGGTGGATGGGATAGGACAATTGTGTTCCAAAGGATACTTTGAGGACAGCTTCATACCAGCTGGGACTGTACGTAGGAACGTCATACTCTGTCCATAGGGTGTTGTTGGGCACCTGGGTTCTCCAACTTCTGGCTGTTTTTTCCTAGAAACAGAGAAAGTACAGGTGAACAGGATAAGCTTACTATACATGGGGTCAGCTGACGCATTAGCTGAGGTCCTTGTAAGGGTCTCCATTAGAGAAGTCAGCCCACTACCCTGTGCTCTTTCCAGAAGTCTCCAACCAATAAACTCCAAGTCATTGTGTTGCTCCCAGCGCTCCTCAGAAGAACATAGGCTTCCTGACCTTCCTGGCCAAATGAAATCTCTCTCATAGCATGATGTGCCTCTTCTCTATGGCATGCACCATAACTGCAATGTCACACTCACTTGTGAGTAAAGCATCTCCCTAGAAAGTTTAGAAAAACTGTAAATTCATGAGGAGGCAACAGGTCTTCTCTCCACAAAGCTACCAACCATCATCTCTGCTTTCTCATCCCACTAAATTATTACTTTTGCCTTTAAATCTATCTCAAAGTCAACCCTTTTTCCTCATTCCTTTGACCCCCACTACAGGCCCTCATCTCACCCTCATTGTATTATAACAGCCTCCTGAGTGTCTGTCATCTTTGGCTGGTCCCAATCTGTAGCATTTGGTTGCAGAATTATCAACACAATGCAGGTAACATTGTCCCTGTCTTCCTGTCCCACCTCCACACGGGAGCACCCCTTATCCCGGGGTGGCGTGCTGGATTGGTGATGGCCCCCAAACTGACCAAAATAGTGGGGAGCTGAGCCTGGTGTCTCCTCCCCTGGGCTTGGGACTTGATGGGCAGATGGGGCATAGGTACCAATGCCTATGGATGAGGACCGGGCCCCTCTACAGAACGTACACTGTCCGGTCACCCAACCTGAGGAAGCCTTGTTTCTTTCTTTCCCCCAACTATAGGAGAGCATTTGTTTGGTAAGTCACAGAGGTAGAAAAAGTAATTTGTAGGAGAAATGGGCTTAGGAAACAAGTTATACTGGCAAAGGAAGAGTCCTTGGAGCTTGGGAGGGAGTAAGGTAATGATAACAGCACCTGGGGGGTAGGGAGGAAGGAAAGGCAAGGGCGTGCTCCCAGGAGGGAGAGCCGAGGAAACCTTGTTTCTTACTGCCTGGCATCTCTGTCAGTGTGAAGAGGGGCCAGGCCATTGAGGAACCCTCTGAGAAATGGGTGTTATGAGGAGGGCAAAATAAAGGAGGCAGAGATGGGGGTATATTCCAGGTAAAAGGAAAAGAATGTTCACAATTCTTGAGAAATTTAATAGCCTGGTATATTTGATGAACTGTAAGAAAGACAATGCAACTAGAGAGTGAGAAACAGATAAGCAGAATACAGAAAAGAACAGCTGGAGTTGGAGCTAGCAGGGCACCAGAAGTGAGCCTGTGAATTTCAGTTCCCAACCTTGGTAGCAATTCTAGTGCATCTGGTCTTGGCATTTCCATAGGCGTGCCCTGCTGGTGGCCGAGCACAAGTTGCAGGGGTTCTTCTCCAAGACTGAGCAAAGATTTCTGGGAGCCCCAGCCAGCGCACACTCACCTTCCACCCACTAATCGCTGCCCCTGTACTGCCAAGGTGGAACAGAGAGGAGGTGAACTTGATGTCTAGTGTTGTCTCCCAGAGCATCACTGGAATTTTCTTCTGAGTTCCCAGGAGCATATGACTTTACCTCCATTATTAATGGGCTCTGTCTAAACCACAAGCCCAACAGTTTTCAAAATTCACCTCATTGCATCTAAAACCACTTAAATGTAAAAAAAAAATTTAAAAAAATCACCTCATTGCCATCATAAAAAAGCAGTTAGCCTAGGCTGGTGTGCTCAGTGATTAGAGTGTTGGCCCATGCACAAAGGGTTAAGGGTTTGATTCCCGGTCAAGGGAGACAACCAATCCATGTGTCTCTTTCACATCAATGTTTCTCTCTCCTTCCTTCCCTTCCACTCCCTATGGTTGAAGATTAACAACAACAACAACAACAACAACAACAACAAAAGCATTTATTAGATGTCAAATTGCACATCAGACAGACATAATCACTGCCTAGTAAGAGCTTGCAATCTAGAGCTAAGCCTGATGCAAATACACAAAAAAACAGTAAAATCAAAACATTAAACAACAGTACAAGTGTATACAACAAATATACTTATGAGGTATCCAAAGGGACTGGAGGTTGCAGAATATTCACAGATTTCTATACATGTACACTTATGTCATATCCCTATCCTCCCCAGGCTGTTAATGCAAGGAGGGATGTTAAAAAAATATAAGACAAACCAGGCTGGAGTGGCTCAGTGGTTGAGCCACCTTTGAACCAGGAGGTCACAGTTCAATTCAGGTCAGGGCACATGCCTGGGTTGCAGGCTCGATCCCCAGTAGGGGGCTTGCAAGAGGCAGCCAATCAATGATACTCTCTCATCATTGATGTTTCTCTCCCTCTCCCCCCCTTCCTCTCTGAAATCAATAAAAATATATCCTATATAATTAAAGCCTAATATGCAAATTGTTCAATCAGGAGTTCGACCACTCGCTATGATGTGTGCTGAACACCAGGGGGCAGTGCAGAACATGGCTGGCCTCCGCAACATGGTGCTGGCAGCCCCAATGGGCTCTGACAAGACGGGGACTGTGGCGGGATGGTGGAGCAGGTGAGCAGCAGCACCAGGCCAAGGCAGGTACAAGCAGGGGCCATCACCCCACAGATGGCGACCAGAGGCCAGCAGGCCCCCCAGGCTGGGATGGGGAACTGAGGGTGGGTGGTGGCGACCAATCTCCCGAGGTGCATGGGCAGGGAGCTGCGACCTCTCTCCAGCTACCTGGAGGCGGGGGTGTGGTGAGAATGCAGGTTGTCTGCTGAGCTCCCTCTCACTCCTCCTACTATCCTTCCTGGGACGCCAGGGCTCGCGCACTGGGGAAGCCCCCCACCCCCACCCCCACCCCCGCCTCACCTCCCCGCGCTCAGGTGCCGGGTGCCCACTAGGAGCCCGTCCCGCACCCCCACAGCCCAGACCACAGGGGCCCGCCTTTTGGTGTCTGGGAGGATGCTCCAACCACCTGAACAACTCGGCCAATCAGTGCCAGGCCAGTTTTCCAGTGTTGACCAGTAACGCCAGACCGATAGCTCACTGGGCATGCTGGGAGATGTAGTTTTTTTCCGGGTTTCCAAGCAAATATTTCCGGTTCCGCTGCCTGGGTCTCCCCGGTGAGCTCCTTGCAGGCTGGCGCCCTGAAGTGGAGCTAACTTAGGGTGACTCCCCAGGTTTGTAATGTTTCACGGCAGGAAGCAAGCAAGAAGACAAGGAGACTCTGGAACCTGAAGGATTGTCGATACTGAAAGTTGGGTGCAGCCGGCAGTGCCCTGTGGGCCCAAAACGGGTCCTGCGGGCGTGAGGTGAATGAGTAGCCCGGAGTGCTGGTCCTAGGCTTGGCCTGAGCTGTCCTCTGTGTCTTGGGCTGTGGGTATGTGTAATGTAACCAGGTGGAATGTATCGGGGTGGAATGTAACAGGGGGTTGTCTTCGTGTGGACAAAGTTCATTCAGATCGGCTTAGGCCTGGTTGCTAGTCAATGTAATCTAGGGCAGCAGTTATCAGCATTTTTCATCTCATGGCACACAATGTTGTGGAGCGGATGCGAGTGAATGACCACTGGAGCCCAGACCAAATTAAAATTTAGGGAGCCTTTATTAGCCGGCCGGCCGGGCGAGTGACTAGCCAGGTGACTGCTCTGCCATTCTCCGTGTAGGGAGACCAGAGAGCAGCAGTGACCCTTTGTGTAGGACCGCTTTTAAGCACATTAACCATATCCGGTTTTTGCAGAACAAGTAACCCAAGACAAAACAGTTTTTTCCAAGCAACGTCAGGATCATGCCAATGACGACCATGTTATTCACAGGGTCATCCTTTTCTTCAGAAAGCTGACAGTGTTCTGTGAAAGAAGGCTACGTGCTGGGAAGGGCCCATGAGACCATATCTCAAGGCCTGGCCTAGTGTCAGCACTGACAACTCTATCTGGGGCATAGTCCACGGCCTCTCTGGAAGCATGCTCAAAAATTCCCACTCTCCAACAACATAAACTAATTACTAAAATTCTGGCACACACAAAATATATCTTTTGCTGATCTGACAATAAAAAGGTTATAATTTTCATTCATTCACATTGGACGGCTATTGTTGCATTGGCTGTTGGCATTTTTTTATTTAAAAGTCTAACGGAAAAGAGGTCAGTGCCCCTGACTAAATAGTCTGGTATTGCATGTGTTAAAAATCCTTGCTCACACTAGTGTGTCTCTTGCAGCACACCGGTTGAAAATTGTTGATCTAGGGGCATTGTGCCCCAAGACTCAGCAGAACTGAGATCAGGTTCAGAGCCTGAAGCAGGGAGTAGAGTTGGCCATTTGCTTCTTCAAAAGTATGCCTAATGATACCAAACATTGAAACAGCCCCACCGTTACATATTTTCCACATTAATGACACCAGTGCTGTGGTGTAGGGATTTGGAATTTTAAAATTGAGTTCCTTCCCCAATCTCTGCCACTAATTGCTTAGATCTTAGCCAATATATAACTTTGCTTTCCTCAGCTACAGAGAGTTGGTCAATAAGCTGACTGTCCCCCAGGGCTTGCCATGAAAGTGTTGGTTCATGATCTGTTTCTGAGACCCTGGAAAAATGTTTTTAAGGTCTTCCTGGAAAGACTGCTTTTGGAAACTTAGCTGTCCTCCTGGGTGTGTCAGGAAAATTATGATCCAAGAGAAGGCATCATGTCTAAATGATGAACCAGCCCTAACTGGTTTGGCTCAGTGGATAGAGCATTGGCCTTCGGACTGAAAGGTCCCAGGTTTGATTCCCATCAAGGGCATGTACCTTGGTTGCAGGCACATCCAGCTGATCAATGTTTCTCTCATTGATGTTTCTAACTCTCTATCCCTCTCCCTTCCTCTCTGTAAAAAAATCAATAAAATATATATTTTTAAAAAATAAATGATGAACCAATTCATTTGTCCCTTGGCTTTCATTCTTCATGGTGTTGCTGGGGAAAGAAGCTTCATGCTGCATGCTACAAAGACCTGGTTGGGGTGGGTGTCTTTCATCATCTGTAAATGGGACAACAATACCTACCTTTCAGGGCCATTAGGAAAGTGAGGACATTCAGGAAGTACTGTAACACAATGAGTAGCATGTAACAGACACTTAGTAAATACACATTCACTCATTCCATTGTCCTGTGTAAGTACCTCTGTTGAAATCCTTATCAAACCATCTTGTAATCTCACATCTTCTCAAAGGTAGAGAATGTATCTCAGTCACCATTTATACCCACAGCTCCTGGCACAGTGCCCACTGTCTGTTTTGGAAGAAGGAAGAAAAGAATCCAATATCCAAGCATGGCCCTCATCTCCCTCATACTCGCTTTTTATTTATGAAAATGTCACATTGCTTGTCTGTGTAAATAAAATCTCTGAGAGGATACCAGACACTGGTAGCAGTAGTTACCTGGAGAATTCTGGTATTCGGAGTCAGAGGGAGGGAAACTTACTTTCCATATACCCTTTTGTTTTGCTTTTAAAAAGTTACCATGGGCATGCATACTTCTAAAAAAATGTTTATGTCAGAAAATTCCCCCAAATTAAATCAAAATATCATGTTGGACACATCTGTAGAAATCATATAGAGAAGAAATATAAATGGCTAATGAAAATAAGAAAAAGTGATCAAACTTACTAAAATACACATTAAAATAGTGAGATGTTTTTCACCTCGTTTGCAGAGAAGGAATGATAACACCTTAACTCTTGGTAAGGATGTGTGAGACAGGAGCCTTCTCACTTGAAAAATTTTAACCAGCATTCCAGGAATTTTCCCTAAGGAAATAACTGAGCCGTGTGCAGTTTCTGTACAAGACTGCTCATTGCAATGCCATTTATACCTGAATGTCTTTGTATTTGCTGAGGAAACCTGATCACCAGCCCCTGCTATCCCCTCTCCCCAACCCCAGTCCATCTGATGGAGTATAGTGAGTAGGGCCCTAGGCAGTGCGATCCACCCTAGTTGGTATAAGAGAGCAGTACCCAACTTTGTTCCTCTCTAGGCCAGATGAGAGCCTGGGAACCAGAGGGGAGAGGTGAAAATTAAAATGCCTTAATTTCTGAAGAGATCTTGGCCTTAGATATCTGTGGAACTGCAGAGAAAGTTGACTCTTATATGTATAGTATGTATTACTTTTAGCAGAGTAATTAAGCCAGGGCTCGGGAAGGACTGAGCCTGCAAATATAGATGGAAGCTTGTTGCACTTCCTGGCCCAGAGGAACCTGATTACCTTCTTCTCTCTGAGGCTGGGGGAGGGTTCTACAGCTGAGGAGGCAGGAATTGAGGGATTTTTCCCAAGTGCTCCATAAAGGACGGGTGTTTACTTGGCAGCTTGGAATGTGGCTAGACTAGAGGAGTAAAGACTGCTGGCTTTGTCCACTGGTAGTGCCTCTAGGTATCTCTCTGCTTGACCCATGGCCAGAGGATTGAAAGAGCCATGAGTAGGCAAGAGAAAAATAGCCCTAACTGGTTTGGCTCAGTGCATAGAGCAGTGATGGGCAACCTTTTGAGCTTGGTGTGTCAAACTTCACCAAAAAACTGAGCATAACTCGGGTAGTGTGTCACTTTGAGGAAAAACATTATTTCGCAAATGTTGCATCCTCAGGAGCAGCAAATGTTTCATCCTCGGCATGCGGCCGTCTCAGCGGCCACGTGTCATCAGAAATGGCTACACGTGTCAGTGCTGACACGTGTGTCATAGGTTCGCCAACATTGGCATAGAGCATCGGCCTGTGGACTGAAGGGTCCCAGGTTCGATTCCGGTCAAGGGCATGTACCTTGGTTGCGGGCACATCCCCAGTAGGGGGTATCCAGGAGGCAGCTGATAGATGTTTCCTTCTCATCGATGTTTCTAACTTTCTATCCCTCTCCCTTCCTCTCTGTAAAAAATCAAAAAATATATATATTAAAAAATAAAAATAATAATAAACCTGTAGAGATCTTGGAGCCAGAGGGACTGGGAGCAGGCAGAACTCTCAGAATTGTTTCCTGCTGAAACAGTACTTCTGGAAGAGACAGATCACACCTCTACTTCCAATCTAAGGACTGGAGATTTGATTGTAGCAAAACTTTTTGAACTGAAAAGCATGTTTTGTTTGTTTTTTAAAATTTAATTCAGTAGATACATTAAAGGAGAGGATGGTTATCACAAAGCCAGCAGTCTCTTAGATCAAGTGGAAGAACTATCTCAAAACACACTAAAAAGCCTGGCCAGCATGGCTCAGTGGTTAAATGTTGACCTATGAACCAGGAGGTCACTGTTCAATTGAGTGGGGGCGGGGGGCATGCCTGGTTGCAAGCTCGGTCCTGGTGGGGGCGTGCAGGAGGCTGCTGATTCTCATCATCGATATTTCTGTCTGTCTCTCCCTTTCCATTCCTCTCTGAAATCAATTTTTAAAATATTAAAAAATTAAAAAAAGAAAAAATAACTAACTTCAAAAAGAAAGAAAAAGAGCCCTAACCGGTTTGGCTCAGTGCATAGAGCATTGGCCTGTGGACTGAAGGGTCCCAGGTTCGATTCAGGTCAAGGGCATGTACCTTGGTTTCGGGCACATCCCCAGTGGGGGGTGTGCAGGAGGCAGCTGATCAATGTTTCTCTCTCATCTCTCTATCCCCCTTCCTCTCTGTAAAAAAAATCAATAAAATATATCTTTAAAAAAAAAGAAAGAAAAAAACCCAGGAAGGCAAAGAGTAGGAGGACCAATCAGTACTGAGTTCATTGCTGATTAGACCTTTCCTGAGCCAATCCCTGTGATGAAGAGATATCCCTCCCACATGCTGAGTTATCTGAGCCAATCACCAAGCCAAGGGGGAATGGCTGACCTTACTGGGTTAGAACAGTGGTCGGCAAACTCATTAGTCAATAGAGCCAAGTATCAACAGTACAACGATTGAAATTCCTTTTGAGAGCTGAAAACCGACTTCTGCACATGGGCCACAAGTTTCAATCACACTGTACGTGCGTGCCCGCACGTGGTATTTTGTGGAAGAGCCACACTCAAGGGGCCAAAGAGCCGCATGTGGCTCTGGAGCTGCAGTTTGCCGACCACTGGGTTAGAAGGTTAAGACCATTTTGTGGGTGGAGTCAATACCACCCATACAATGGGAGAAGATGGACTGTTTTTAGGAGGACAACCATCTTGAATATCCCTGCAGTAACATATGGTACGTGACTGAAACAACCGTATTGAGAATAAATGAGATCCTGTGTAAGATGCTTAACACAGTGCCTGGCACATAGGAAGCCCTGGGAAAAGAGCTATCATTATTATTTTCTCATTTGTGTTTAAAAAGAGTGTTTTTAAAGTTTGAATGGATATGTATGCCCTTTTCAGTTTGGACAGTTTACCTGAAACTCATTTTAAGTTCAGGTGTACATTGAACCCTAGAAACAGTAGAATGTTGTTACTCTATCATCAGCTAGGGCATGCTTCTCACACTTTAATATGCATATAAATCACTTAGGGATCTGTTAAATGCATTGTCTTAAATGCAAATTATGACTCAGTCAATCTGGGTGAGGCCTGAGGTTCTGCATTTTTAACAAGCTCCCAAGTGATGATGCTGCTGCTGGACTGAAGCATCCATCTTATATAAAAACTGCTGTTTGAAATTTTAACCCTGCTATTTGGCTTCTGTAAATTCTTGCTTGCTAAGACTACTCCCACTTCAGAGAGGCCATTAAACCTTCCCCAGACAAGGTTATCAGTGCTGGCACCAGGCCAGACCTCTGGTTGAGGTCTCAAGGCCCAGCACATACAGGCTCTTTAAGAACTTGCAAAAGGGGCCAGAAACACCCCATATTTGGGAGACAAAGAAGGTAAAAACATATAAATAGGGAAAATTCCTGCATGTTGGGGCCCAGAATTTGAGAGACATTTTCCTCTGGACCTGCACGTAATAAATGTAACTCCATCTCTCTAAGTATTGCTTTGTTCTTCTTCGGTTTTCTGTAACAGGACCACAGATCATATTTTGAGTAGCAAGAACCTAGGTAGGGTTTTGCCTCTCTTGTATGATTGAAGGGGCTTACCACTGCATCCATGTTCCATGGGGAAAGGGGAGATAGAGGAGAAGGAAAGCAAGCAAATTCCTTTTTTTAAAAAACTCTATCTTTTTATTTAAATATTTTTCAAATAGGATTATTTGAAAGAATAATGCAGTAAACAACTATATACCCTTCACCTAGTTTCACCAGTTGTTAACAATTAGGCAATTTTCTTTTGAGGACATGACACAGAAGTTGCCTACATCCCTTTCACTCTTGTCCATTGGTAAAAACTTTGGCACATAGCTTCACTTTTGCCCCAAGGGAGGCCAAGAAACATAAACCTAGCTTGACAGCTATTTGCCTGCTATAGGGGGTAAGATTCTATTACTACAAGAAGATATAATAAAGCAGTTATTTAAAAAAATAAAAAAGAAGAGGAGAAGGAAGAGGAGGAGTGAGACAATGTACACCAGGGGACAATTAGCAACCCCTGACACATTAATTTGTCAAATCTTATAACCAGTTCTCTTCAAAGTGGATTCTGGAAGGATTGGATCTACATTTGTAATCCACAGCTTGGCTCACTGGTTGTGCATCAACTTATGAACCAGGAAGTCTCCAGGTCATATGCCCCGAGTTTCAGACTCAATCCCCAGTGGGGTGTGGGGGGCGGGGGTGGGGTGCTGGAGGCAACCAAATGATGATTGTCTCTCATCATTGATGTTTCTCTCTCCCTCTCCCTTCCTCTCGGAAATCAATAAAGTATAAAAAAATAAAAATAAATTTGCAGCCCATTTCTAGAAAGGTTGTAGGGCTTCGAAGTCTGCATTTTACACACCCACCTCACTTTTAAGTGCCCTACTGTCCTTTCATATTATATGGATTTTCTAATTCCTCTTAATTTTTTTTGCAACGAGGTGTTCTGGGCCTAAACACAGTTTACTATAGCATTTAAAAAAAATACATTTTATTGATTTCTTACAGAGAGGAAGAGGGATAGAGAGCTAGAAACATCGACCAGCTGCCTCCTGCACACCCCCTACCGGGGATGTGCGCGCAACCAAGGTCCATGCCCTTGACCAGAATCGAACCTGGGACCTTTCAGTCCTCAAGCCGAGGCTCTATCCACTGAGCCAAACCAGTTTCGGCTACTATAGCATTTTTGCTTACAGTAGCATGTTTGCAGTATTTAAACCTAAAAGTCTGCAGAGTTGTAAATAGTATTATATTAATTTTCATTTTGTTCAAGTGATTTTTCAGCCTTTTTAAAAAAAGGAACTTAACAGAAACACTACAAAAAGTAAATATAAATACAGGTTATTTTACATAAATCAGGATTCCACCAGCAACTACACATATGTAGAGAGTAGGTGATCTATTCCTTGTTGTTTTATATCACTTTGATCTACGTATGCCAATTACCTTTGAAACTTATAATCTCTGTGCCATGTGGTTCAGAGCATCTCCACCTAGGAACCAGAAGGTCACAGTTGGATTCCGGGTGAGGGCACATGCCTGGGTTTTGCCTGGAGTTCTGCTCTATTCCCAGCAGGGGGTGTGCAGGTGGCTGCCAATCCGTGACTCTCATCATTGATGTTTCTATCTCTCCCTCTCTGAAATCAATAAAAAGTATATAAAACCATCTCTTTAAGTGCCATTTCCTTGTCAAAATGTTAAACAATGTACTTTTAACACTTCTAACACTTCTGCTATTTTATTTAGACTTTAATCTGTGATGATGTTTATTCTCCTAAATATGACTTAAATCCTTTAAGGATTGGTCATTGTCGCCCTTGGCTGTAAGCAGGTCCTTTTTATTCCATTCGTTGGCTATGTGGACCATTGTTTAAGTTACTGAGAGGCAAATAATAAATTCCTGGCTTTAAAGTTAACATCAGATTTTGGTCAACAAAGTTCCCTGGATCTTGTGATACAGACCCTCCTGCAACTCGAGGGCAAGTGACACCTGCCCATTTACACAGCCACAGCCCTGACCTGCCTTTCGGCGGGGACGAACCTCTGGCTGTTGGCTTGTGTCCGGCGACGGGCGGGGTGGAGCGGCCAGCGCAAGCCCCAAACCCTACAAGGGAAATGACAGCAAGAACCGGAGGGTGGTGAGCCATCTCCCGACCTGCCCGCCTCGTCTGGGCGCCCCGCTCGGTTCTCGGAGCTTCCCTCGCTCCGGCAGACGCTCCCCAACCGGCGTCCCCGCGCCTCCGCCACCGGGTTTCAGGGGAGGCCTGCCCACTCCTAAGATGGCGGCGTCAGCCTCGGGGAGGCGGCGCCCTGTGTGGACGCTAGTGGCCAATGGGCTTCCGGTCTGCGCCGCCGGCCCAGCGAGGGAGCCGGAAGTGCCGTGGGCCGCCGCCTCAGTCCCGGCTGCGGCCCCCGCCGGTTACATAACTGGCTGCGGGCTCCGCGCGGCCCCACTTCCGGCTCCCTGCGACCCCAGGATGCTCTGAGCCCACGGCACCGTCCGCTGCCGCCGGCTCCCGCCCGAGGTGAGGTTCCCCCGGTCTCGGGCTTGTGGTGGAGGCGCCGGGCCCGGCTCGGGGTGGGGGTCGTGAGTGGGGAGGAGCTGCAGCTCGGGTTGGGGCGGGCAGGGGCGCGGGGGGCCCTGGTGGGGAGCGGGACAGCCGGGCCCGTGGAGGGAGGCCGGTCGGTGCCCAGATCTCCGCGGGGTTTCGGGGCTGCCTAGGAGGTCGCGGCCGGCAGGGGGTGAGGAGGGGGCCGCGGGGTGAGGCGGGGTAGCGCCCCAGATCCTAGGGGTGCCGAGGGGCCGCCTATAGTTCCCAGCTCTAGGCGGGAGCGGCCCTTTCTTCGGGGGCGCCTCGGTGCCGTGCCCCAGGCCGAGCTGTTGGGGAGATTTAGAACCCGAGGGCGGCCTGCCCTTCGCTGCCCGCGGAGGTGACGTGCCTGGTCTGGTCACAGTCGGACGATTGGCCGCCTCCTCGCTCGGCTTCGGTACTTGTTGGACGGTTTGTCGTTCTTTTGCCGACTTGTTGGCCCTCCCGTGAACTCCTGAAAGCCTGGGGCTCTGTATGGTCGTCTCAGCGTCTTCCTCTCTCAGCTGTACCTTTTCGTACGTAACTTCTGTGGTTTGTCCCCCTGGAAAAATGTTGAGGGGGGCTGTGGGCCTTCGCTGCACCCCTAAAAAGTACCTGTGTGCCTGCCCAGCGGGTGACGGAGCCCAGGACCTGAGGTGAGGCAAGGAGTTGCTCTGCAATGAACGTGGACCTTGGCTGCTCCATTGATCTGTTTTCACGCCGCCAAGTCCTTGAGCCGAGCCGGAGGAGTCCTTTGTCCTGAAGGAAAGGATCAACAGCCCCACACAGTAGTTCCCTGTGGTTCCTGAAGTGATGGTTACTGGGAGTGTCAGAACTGGAGAGACCACTTCGGGTTGCAGACCTTTTACCAGAAAACTAGACAGAAAACCCCTAGTTAATGTTTAATGGACCGAACCGGCACCAGCTGCTCCAGGTCATCTACGGAAATACCACAATCCTCCTAGCATTTTGTGATGTGGAGATAAGTGATAGACGTTCTGTGGCCCCTAGTACCAGAGAAGAAGGGGAGTCTTGAGCATCATTGAACTGAAAGGGACTGAAAGCAAAACCGAATTCATATTCTTCCTCTGGGTTTCTATCAAGTCAGTTAAAACCTACAAGCAACAAAGTCAGAGCATGGTGTGGTGTTAACAGGTCAGAGTAAAAAAAAAAGTCTCTGTGTTTCCTATCTTGAGCCCCTCCCAGTTGTAACTTGCGGTGATTTTGTCACTGTGTTTATTTTAGCCACATCTATTCCCTTTTTGGGATATGACTTGTTGAAGTTGCTAAGCAACAGCATGCTCTGCCCTGGGTGGAAGAAAATTCCTGGATGGTAGGAGATTTGAGAGATAAAAGATACACCTGAACTGAGAAGGGTGATGCTGTCCTGGCTCCTGTGCCTCCTCTCTCAGCCTCAGTGTACCTGTTAGCAGCAGTTTGGTATCTTAGCCTGAGGTGTGTTTAAACCAGGTGGGCATGGCAGCCAAACGTTGCAGCAGCCTCAGGGAACACAGTGTAGAGAAGACCCCCGAGCTCTCAGTTCTGCCTGCTGAAACAGCCCAGAGGTCTCACTTGGTTGATGACAGCTCTCCAACCTGAAGGGAAAGCTGACTGCTTATCAGTGTCTTCCCTGAAGTGGTAGCTCCTCTATCTCTACATCTTATTTCCAAGAGCCCATCTTGAAAATAACAGAAGCAATTTCATTTTATAAAATAGTCTGTGGGTAATTGTCCCTCAGGTACTGGAATGAATTCTTATCTGGTATGTTAACGCAACAATGTTTCATCATTTCTGTAGCTCCTGGGAGTGATGCTGGATACCTTTTTCAAACTTGTTGCTTTTTAGACATGACTCCTTCTGACTCTAGTTGTAAACTATTCAAGAGGTCTTGCTGGTCAGATATTTGCTGCTCTTTATACTTAGTTTCAAGTTACTTTCTCTGGCCTCCTATTTTTAACCCTTTCATTGAGATGCACATACAATCCCTGGCGGTTAGCTCCCTTGGTTGAAGAATCGTCCTGATACCCCAAGGTTGGGAGTTCGATCCCGCCCCCCACGCCCCCACACAGCTGGGGCTGGGGCTATGGCTAGGGCACATATAAGAATTAACCAATGAATGCATAAATAAGGGAACATCAAATCCGTGTTTATCTCATTCTCCCCCTCTCCCTTTCTCCCACCTTCTTCTCTCTCTCTCTCTCTCTCTCTCAAATCAATTAAAAAGAAATATACATACAGAAAAGTACATTGCTTGATGACTGGTCATGAACTACCTGTTGAACCACCACCACCACAAAAGACCCCTCAAGCTCCTTACCAGACAAGCCCTCTCTATTTAAAATACTGATTTTCTGGTAAGAGACCATTAGCAGTCATTTTGGGGGGAAGGAGTAAGAAGGGGATTCCTAAATTTTGCTTTATATTGCATGTGAATTCTTATTTTGTGTTCATAGTAAAACAAATAGATTTAAAAGAGCATGCCCTTCCCTCAAAAAAAAAGGAGGAATGTTCTTTTTAAGCCTTTTTTTTTTAAGTGGTTGTCTTAAAACTTATATTTTTTAAAGTTAAATTTTATGTAGTCATTAAAATTGCTTTTTTAAATGACTTCACAGGAACTCTTTAAAATATTTGTACGAGTCTGTTCGGTGTCCTTATCCACAACCACCCCTCTTTGCTTCATTACAGCTTTGAATCTGTTTATTTTTGGCATCGGTGCACAAAATGCCATGTTATTCCAATAGTATGGGGTTTAAAAGTTGGCACAGTCTATTTTGGGACGAAATGGGTAATTATTCTACTTACAGTTCTTGAAGAGACAGTGTAAAATTTCCAAGTTATTACTAATTAAAAACAACTCATGAGATTATTTTAATATAAAAATATGTTCACAATTTTTACATTACCACCTGAAAAAATTTTTTTTTCTTATACTAAAAGCAACCCAAACTCATTGTAAGAAAAACAGAAGTTAAGTGGCATAGAACACAGACATCTGCCATAACCCCAGAGGCAAATGCTGACAGGAGGTTGAATTACTTTTCAAAAAATCATTTTTGGTGTAAAAGTCTACCTCATGATCCTGTGTTAATGTATACCACATTTGACCCATTTTTAAAAAATATTTAACTTTTATTTAACTCTGAAGGATCCTAAATGTAAACCCAGAGAAGCAGAGATTAAAAATCATAATAAAACCCAGCAGAATGAGATGGAAAAGGTGAAAAAAAGTAGAGAGGGCTGATGTGCTGGAGGGGCAGCAGCCAGGGGACCGACAGGGTTTCTGAAACCGGATTCCCCTGCTGCTGTACTTTTTCCTTTCAAACTGAGAGGCTGCTTGTCCATTTCACCCACCCCTCCCCCCAGACAATGTTAGGGTTTCTTGTAGCCATTGAAGTTCTCTGTGGGAGAACCAATTTGCTCTTGATTTTGAGCCCCCGGTGGGGTCCATTCTTGGGTATTTTACTACCCTTTGATTCCCACCCCACAAAAATGTAGTCATTACAGGTGATTTTATTATTGTTTGTTTTGTTTTTTATACCAAACCAGTTGGCTCACTGAACTGGGAATTATATTCTAGGCATGCCCTCTCAGATGGCCTCCTATCAAGATCCCAGCTTAAAAAGCCACTAGGCAGCCCTGGCCAGCATTGCTCAGTGGTTAGAGCGTTGGCCTGTGCACTCAAGGGTCTTGGGCTTGATTCCCGGATTCGATTCCCAGTCAAGAGCACTTACTTCGGTTGGAGGTTTGATCCCTGGCCCTGTCAGGCATGTGCAGCAGACAACCAATTGATGTCTCTCTCCCACATCAATGTTTTCTCTCCCTCTCCTTCCCCCCCCCACCCCAATCCCTTCCATTGGTTCTAAAAAAAATCAATAGGAAAAAAAAAAGTCTGGGGAGGATTAACAAAAAAAGAAAAGCCTCCAGGTAAAGGCACTTCTTGACCAGGCCATCCTTACTGCCCATCCAGGCCATGCCCCACTTGTCACCTGCTTTTACTCTGGCTGTATCTTCCCATGTGACTGTGTGAGCTGGCCCGCAGGCTCATCTGCGCCCTCATTGTCTGTTCCGGGAAGATGACTGCTGAGCTTTCAGGTGAGGGGACCACGGGGTCTGTCTGGCCTTGGCTTCATGTCTCTGGTCCCCAGTTCAGAGCCTCCTGGGTCCTGTTCTTATCACTGCTCTTCCTCTTCGTCCAGTCTCTCTCTCAACCTGAACTGTCTTCTCTAGTTCTGACATTGACCTAATGGGGCCAAAAAGGCAAACTGTCCTTGGGCGGCACACCACAATCCAGTCTTTCTTCCAATAGAAACTTGTCAGCTGCTCTGGTGTACGTCCTTAGGACAAGGAGAGGATTCTCTCAGGCTGCCATGCCCAAGGTTAGCCCAAATGCCTTCTGAAGGGGCATCGGGGTTTGCAAGTGGTACACATGCACAGTGGCCCAAAAGCCTGTCCTTCACGTCGGGTCATTTTACCGTGAATATGAAGTAAAAAAGCAAAATGGTAAAATAAAATTTTAAACAAAGTAAGATCTAGCTTATCTTGGACACAATGGAAAGCTAAAAAGCACCGCTCCAAAATGCACGATGCCCCAAACTGCATGGAGGCCTCTGTCACGCTGAAAAGATGCTCAGGTCTGGAAACCTGCCTTCCTAGGAAGTCGAAAACGCCATGTTGGTTGGAGCCACATCTGTGGGAGACTTTGATGGAAGTCTCCTACTAAGTGAAATGAAAGGTTTCCTTCTCAGTTGACATTTTGAGTTAAGAGGTACCACTAAGCACAACAATGTGAATACCACTAACCTGTGCACTTTAAAATGGTTGAAATGATACAATTTATGTATATTTTACCACACTTTAAAAAAAGATAAATGTTGCAACATTTGACAGTTTTCATTTTTTTAGTAGGACTGCTTGGGTCTTAGGTGCAATTTGGGGGAAGTGCAAGGGGATTGATCTCCTGCCTTTTTCCTTGTGGCTCAGGTTGGAGAGCACCTTCCACACAGTGGAATTAACCCTTCTCTACACAGCTCAGTTGCCAGCACCTTTTGTGTTCACTAATGTGCTGTTTGCCATGGAAATCCTTGAGCAAAAGAAGTGGCTTCTGTGAGTATTTTGGTAATAGTGCAGGAAAGCACACACCCTGGTCCCCCAATATACCCCTCTAGCCTATATAATCAGAGATTTCTGACTCTGCTTATTGCTGCAACCACAGCATCTAGAGCAATGCCTGGATTTTCAATACAATTTTGGTAAATAAAAGACTAAATGAATTCTCAGTATGAAATTTAGGGGATGACAGAATCTTTAGCCCAAAGGAAAGAATGGTCTGGAGCTGGGACCACACTGGAACCACCTGTTCCTGTCTTTTTAAAGTTGAGGTATAGTTAACATGCAGCCAAGTGGTCAGATCTTAACCGAGCAGATCCATATGTTTGATGACCACAAAGAAGACATAGAACATCATCATTGCCCCAGTAAGTTGCCCTATGCCCCATCTCAGTGTCCCCCACCCCACTATCTGATTTCCGTCACTATCAGTTCCCTTAGCAATTTCAGAATTTCATGCAAATGGAATTCTTCCATATCGTCAATTCATGCTTGAAGAGATGTGTCTTAAATTGTATGTCACGAATATACGGGCTCCCCTCTGAGCACAATGGCTTGAGTTTTAAGAGGGAGGCTGTTTGGAACTAAAGTGCTGGGTGTTTGTTTCTTGTCACCCTGTAAATTAATCATGTCCCTCCTACACTGAAGTTTTGGAAGGAACCCAGGCTTCCTTGAGACGGCTCGCTGTCCCCACCAGCAGCTGCTCCTTTCTGCAGACCAACTATGAAGAGTGCTCACTGTTTCCCCTCACTCTCCTTTTAGCCCTTGACCCATTTTACTGATGAGCAAGGAAGTGTCCTGTGCCCATCACTGGTTTATTTTTCCTTTTCTCCCCTCTCTATCCTAAACACAAGAGCTTGGAGTTTATTGTTGGGTTGTCCAAGCCCAGTGGTCAGCAAACTCATTAGTCAACAGAGCCAAATATCAACAGTACAACGATTGAAATTTCTTTTGAGAGCTGAAAACCGACTTCTGCGCATGGGCCACGAAGTTTTAATCGCACTGTACATGCGCGGCCGCACGTGGAATTTTGTGGAAGAGCCACACTCAAGGGGCCAAAGAGCCGCATGTGGCTCGCGAGCCACAGTTTGCCGACCACTGTCCAAGCCAATAAACCTGGCGTCTGCAGAATTTCACATTCCCCAAGGGCCTGATGGTTTTTAATACTTGTGCTATGGAAGAGTGCTAATCTTCCTTTGTGCTTCATTTGAGAAGAAGCCTGGAGTGCCAGGGAAGGACCAGGGTGGTGCTTTGACATAGGGTGAAGGGAGTCAGGGGTTCAAGAGGAGTCAACTGAGGTGTGAGCTGTAGAGAGACAGGGGAGGCAATTCCCAAGGGAGGGCTGCTGGATTTCAGAGGGGAAGCTGTTGGTTTGTCACCAGTGGTATGTTGGAGCAGAAGGGGGCCAGGTGCAGGAATAAAGCAAGAAGGTGGCAGCAAATGTGGTGTTGTAGGTGAAGGAAAAGAAGGTGGCAGGAGACTTGTCCAAAAGAGGGTACACATGGTGTGTTTACAGCCCATTGGAAGGGAGTTTGCAAAAGAGAAGGTTGAAAATGTTGGAGAAAGGGGGTGCTTGAGTCAGGGAGGGAGGAGACAGGAGCTGGACCAAGGACTGGAGTGGCCCATTGGAAGTGGCCATCTCATTTGTCTCCCCAGAGAAAGATAAAAAAGCTGAAGCATGGAGCAGGACAGAGATGTCTCAGTGGACATCAGAGCTGGGATTTGACCCCGGGTCATTGTGACTCCAGCATCCCTGCAGGGTCTGGGAGCACATGGAGGGCATGGCATCCAGAGCATAGGTGGAGATTGGGCTAGTCTTGGCAAGGAGGGAGGACGCTTTGGAACCTATGGAAGTAAGAGAAGAGAAGGAAAGGGGAAGGTTCTGGGGGTGATGAAGGGTGAAGTGTGGTCATGGCTGGCCTTTAAATCTGCTGAGGTCAGGGGTAGGGTCCACAGCACTTCTTAAGCCATTAAGAGGAAAGGGTGGTTTTTAAAAGTTAAGTGTGGTTTGTCTGGGATCCAGAAGCATTGCTTTTGAACAAGGGAGAGGCCCTGTGGACCTCTGGTGTCAGGATACAGTCTGCAAATAGGATTGCTTCTGGCTTTATTACTTGAGTGGGAGTAGAGGGCCCTGTGACAATGCCAGGAAACCCCTCCAGAACCTGGAGCAATTCCATTCTGAGCCCCCAAATTCTGAATCCCCAGCACTTGGCAGGGAGATGGAAAATGCTCCTGTGGACATTGGGGGCATCTTGGCAGCCATTCCTCCACTTTCACTCTGGCTGAGCATACAGAGGTGCTCAGGAAGTGTTGTGGGTGAGGGAATGCCCAGATATCCAGACCCCACCCCCTTGCAGCCACCACTGAGTCCTCAGGAAAAAGTAGCCTTGGGTTCAGGGACCAGAAAGGACATTTCAGCACAGAAGGAAGACAAGGCGTGCAGACAGCCTCAGGAGGATGAGATTTGGGGAAGGGGAAAAGGGCTGAGGGTTGAGCCAGCAGGCCCTTCATTTGGGTCTTGGATAATCTAGTTTTTGCCCCTCCTTGAATTGCTCCACTCACTAATCCCCTAAAGGCCAAGGACATGATGTAGACCCAAGAAACCCCGAGAAGAATTCTCACTACAAGCCTGACCTTTGCAATTTCATGTTTCTACTTAAAAAATCAAGTGGCCCAGGCTGGGTAGCTCAGTTGGTTAGAGCGTCATCTGGGTATGCCAAGGTTGTGGGTTCAATCCTGGTCAGGTAACATACAAGAATAAACCAGTAAGCCCTGTCTGGTGGGTGAATTGGTTGGAGCCTCGTCCCCCCTATGCCAAAAGATTGCGGGTTCAATTCTCGGTCAGGGCACATACCTAGGGGTCAGGGTGCGTGAGGGAGGCAACTCATCCATATTTCTCATATTGATGTTTCTCTCTCTCTCTCTCTCTCTCTCTCTCTCTCTCTCTCTCTCTCTCTCTCTATATATATATATATATATATATATATATTATATCTTCAGATGAGGATTAAAATAATTTTTTAAAAAGGAAGAATAGCCGAAACCGGTTTGGCTCAGTGGATAGAGCGTTGGCCTGCGGACTGAAGGGTCCCAGGTTCGATTCTGGTCAAGGGCATGTACCTTGGTTGCGGGCACATCCCCGGTAGGGGTTGTGCAGGAGGCAGCTGATCGATGTTTCTCTATCATCGATGTTTCTGGCTCTCTATCCTTCTCTCTTCCTCTCTGTAAAAAATCAATAAAAAAAATATATTTTTTAAAAGAAAGGAAGATAGCCCTAGCTGGGTTGACTCAGTGGATTGAGCATTGACTTGTGGATTGAAGGGTCCCCAGTTCGATTCCAGTCAAGGCCACATGCCCGGTTGCAGGCTCAATTCCTAGTAGGGAGATAGCAGGAGTCATCCAATCGATGATTCTCTCTTATCTTTGATGTTTCTATCTCTTCCTCTCTGAAATCAATAAAAAAAATTTTTTTAAAAGAATAAACCAATGAATGCATAAGTGAAACAACAATGTTTCTCTCTCCCCCTTCCTTTCTCTCTCTAAAATAAAGTTTCAAAAAACTCAAGTGAACTTAGAATTCTCCTGTACAATATGTCCCTACTGTTGTAATATAGACATGTCAGTGTCTGTAGGAAAATGTACACCAAGAGATGGCCTGTGCATCTGTGCCTTCGGTGCTGTCCCATCAGCACCCTAGGGCTCAGGATGGAATAGAGGGCCTAATACTGGGCCTCTGCTCTGGCTTCATTCACTGTCACCTGTTTCTAGCAAATCTCAGAATCCTTGTCTCTTGAGCCCTAATGGTAGCAATAAGAGATCAGTACTTGGTGGAAGGTTCAGGATGGACAAGTGGAGTCCCCACAGGTGCTACATAAGGGTTTCCTGACTTGCTCCTCCAGCGGTAAACTAGCCACTTGCCATACCCGCCTCCCACCTGCACCACCACCATCTCTAAATTTGCCTCCTCTGACTCCATTTCTTCCTTTCACTGGCACATAGGTGCCAGATTCTCCTCCTGTGCCTTCCTGCCTTTCACTGGCACATAGGTGCCAGATTCTCCTCCTGTGCCTTCCTTCTCTACCCACTGTCAGTTGGGCTGGGACAGATTAGGCACTGTAATATCCAGCTTTCTCCCTTAGTTAAATGTGACATGTTTCTATTTTTAAATCAAGGCATCTAAAGAACTGGCCTTTGAAAATATGGAAGTGCTTTTAATAGGGATGTGAGAATCCACAAATAGCTGTATTTCTTGGAGCCCAGTATTTTTATTGAACGCTGAACAGGGAGGGAACAAGAGCTTTCCCCAAGGATACTAGGGGAAAAATTTGTAAACCCCAGGGCATAAGAGATGCTCATTTATTATGGATCTCTTCCTTTGCTATCAAACCTCACTGTAAAGTGATTTTTTAATATTTTAAAATAAACTTTATTAAAGGTTAACATACATACAAGAAAATGTACTCAATGAGTTTTAATGTGTGCATATATGTTTGTGTGTGTAACCACCGCCATCAAGATATACAATAGTTCCATCCCCCCCCAGGGATTGCCCCACCCTCAGCCTCTTTGCAGTCAGTCCTCTGCCACAGGCAACCATGGAGGTCAAGGCCTTGCATCTTAGCACTTACTGACTGGGCAGCAGCTTTAGCTCTTCGGGTGCCCCAGGTCTACCTGTGGCCATCCAAACCCTGGCTCTGCTGGCTGGTTTTGCCAGTTGCCTTGTCCTGCCAGCTCTGGTGTAGGGACGGAGAGTGAGCTGACAGTATCCTGTCCTGCAGCTCCTTTTTGTAGGAGGAGCTCAGAGCACATTTCCTGTTGGTTGAGAACAAAACTGTGGGGCACAGCTGATGAGACACCTGGAGCTCTGCCAAGGGTAATGAGGGCGGACAGTCAAGTCACCCAGTTTCTTGGGCTAACTTGAGCCTGTCAAGCCCCAGATGAACCACTGGAACTGGTTTTCCAGGGAAAAGGACAATATGGAGTTTCCTGGCATAGATCACTCATTGGGGCTTAAAATTGATTTGAGATTTATCCGGTGATTTGTGGTTTGTGTTGATTTCCTAGCTATGGAAAATCTGAGAATGATCTTTCCTTTCTCAAAATATTTGAGCAGCTAAGACTGCATCGATGAAAACTTGTGGTTAGTTGAGACTTGATAACTTTCTTTGGTCAATTCTTACACCAAGCAAATGACAGCTTTTTTTTTCTTTGAATATGAAATATTAAAATTGGCCCAAATCCAGAGTAAGCTACAGGTTGGCCTTGGTGGGCTGGCAGCTCTTCGAGTCTGTACCTCCTGCCAGCCTCCCTGATCTTCAGCCTCGTCTTCCCCAGAGCACCCCAACCCCACCCTAGCAGACCTGGCACAGTGGTAGCCCATGGGAGGCAGGATCTGGGCCAGCCCCATTAAAGGAGCCCCACCATGCAGCACCAGCACGAGTCCCTGCAGTTTGACGTGCAGGTTGGAAAACTTGTGATTCTTTCTGGAATTTACTATGACTTCCTTCAAAATGAATCTTTCTTAATCTTTTGCTCACAAAAGAATAATTTATTCTCAGGATTGGGGCTGTTTTGTGTTTGTTTTTAACAGCTTTATTGAGGATATAATCCACATGCCATATAATTCACCCATTCAGAGTGTATCATTCACTAATTTTAGTGTATTCACAGAGCTGTGCACCCTTTACCACATTTTATTTCAGAACAGTTTCAGCATTCCAAAAGAAACCCCACACTCTCACCCTACAGTCCTCGCAACTGTAGGCAACCACTAATCTACTGTCCATTCCTATGGATTTGACTATTCTGAACATTTCATATAAATGGAATCATAAGTTTATATGGCCTTTTCCTCACTCAGCATCATGTTCTTAGTGTTCATCCACGTTGTAGCAGGTGTCAGTACTAAATATCCACTATATGGGTAGATCACTTTGGTGAATATTTCTTGCCACTCCCTTCTGGCCTGCATAGTTTCTGTTGAGAAATCAGCTAACAGTTGTATGGGTACTCCCTTGTAGGTAACTAACTGTTTTTCTCTTGCTGCTTTTAAGATTCTCTCTTTGTCTTTTGCCCTTGGCATTTTAATTATGATGTGTCTTGGTGTGGTCCTCTTTGGGTTCCTCTTGTTTGGGGTTCTCTGCGCTTCTTGGACTTGTAAGTCTATTTCTTTCACCAGGTAGGGGAAGTTTTCTGTCCTTATTTCTTCAAATAGGTTTCAGTATCTTGCTCTCTCTCTTCTTTTGGCACCCCCATAATTCAGATGTTGGTACACTTGAAGTTGTCCCAGAGGCTCCTTACACTGTCTTCATATTTTTGGATTCTTTTTTCTTTTTGCTCTTCTGGTTGGGTGTTTTTTGCTTCTTCATATTTCAAATCATTGATTTGATTCTTGGGATCCTCTAGTTTGCTGTTGGATCTCTGTATATTATTCTTTATTTCAGTCAGTGTAAGCTTAATTTCTGACTGGTCCTTTTCCTTTTTTTTTTTTTTTTTGGCATTCTCACTAAGATCCTTGAAGGTCTCACTAAATTCCTCGGAGGTTTCTAGAAGATTCTTGAGTAACCTTATAACTGTTGTTTTGAACTCTATATCCAGTATTTTGCTTTCTTCATTTCTTTTATTTGTGACATGTTTCTTTGTCTCCACATTTTGGCTGCTTCTCTGTTTGTTTCTATGTATTGGGTAGCTTCTAAGTCTCCTGGGGTTGATAGAGTGGCCTTGTGTGGTGGGTGTCCTATAGGACCCAGTGGCTCAGCCTCCCCAGTCACCTGAGGTGGACACTCTTGGTGCACCCCTTTGTGGACTGTGTGCACAGCCTTGTTGTGGTTAAGCCTTGATTGCTGTTTGTATCACTGGGAGGAATTGACTTCCAGGCCAATGGGCTGTGAGGACCAGCTGTGTCTACAATGGAAGAGCTGCTGTGTAGGAGACACCCTTATGGGGCAGGACTTGCTTCAGTGGGGCTTTGGTGCTCACTGAGTCTTCCCCTTGAGTGTGTCACTTATGGATGTGAAGAGTTGTAATCTGGTATGGTCTCACACTGACCACTGGGTACACTGGCTCTGGGATCTCCAGGGAGGTGCAAAGTCAGCCACTGCCTGAGGCCACCCAGCAGGAGCTATAGAGAGATCTGCAGATTCCTCCTCTTTGTATGGGGTTTGGAGGTGCCCAGACGAGGCCCAGCTGTGAAGCAAGGCAGGCTGCTGCTGCTGGCCTTGAGCCTTCTTTTGATAGCTTTGGGGCTCCCTGACCCAGCTGCTGCCTGCTTGACAGGTTTTAGGCTGAGAAAGGACAGGCCATTGGTATGCAAAAGCTGCTGCGCACAGCTTGGGTCGGGTTGTAAATTGGGTGGGGCGGGGTCTCATGGAATCACCGGGGCAGAGCAAACAGCAATGGCTGCCAGTCAGTCCTGCACCCGAGAGGTCCCAGTGCAGGAACAATGACTGCTGTGAGCACCTCCGTCTGAAAGAAAGCTGCCCTCACCTTCCTGCCCCGATGCCAGACAGTCCAGTTTATCTCCGTATGTGTCTGGGTCCCCCAGAGTCTCTCCTGGAACTGGCGTTCAAAGCACGCGGGAGCTTTTATCTCCCTTCCGATGAAAAGCACTGCACTGGGCTGCCAGTCCGTTCCGCGCCTCCGCACCACCTACCAGTCTCAATGCGCTTTCTTCTTTACCTCTCTGGTTGTAGTAGTTCCACTCAGCCAGCTTTCTCGCAGTTCTGGATGATAGTTGTTCTGTCTTTTAGTTGTAATTTTGATGTGGTTGTGAGAGGCAGCAAGTACAAGTGTTTACCTATGCCGCCATCTTGGTTCTCCTTCCTGGTGGTTAATTTTGATTAGGAATATTTTTAAACATACACTTGACATACCCATCATCCAATTCAACAGTTATTAATATTTTGCACTTCTCCAACTGAATGAAATTCCAGAACATTCTGTCATTTCACCCTACATATCCTGTGTGCATCTCTTAAGGAATATGGACATTTTCTACATAACCACATGCTATTCTCATACCTAACACCACTTTCAGTTTTTAGAGGATTTGTGTGTATGAGTGGAATTTGTTCCCTTTGTAGGGAAAGAGATTATTGCCTGAGAGGTGGGGGTTGTGCAGAAATCTCCAGGGAAGCTGTGTTTCCTACTGGGGAATGTGATGTGCTGGACTCCATCCTGCTTTTGGTGGGTGGACCCCTTGAACCTGTGCAGTCATGTTCTGTGGAGCAAAACAGCCCTTTATCCAGGATGACAGGAGATTCACCTCTAAGCCAGTGACCGCTAAGATATATTTTGGATAGTATTGATGCATGAAAAACGCAGGACTTAACATTTTTTGTTGACCAGTCCATTTCCTAAGAGGTAGCCACTTAGGCAGCATGAGGTCCCTGAGGTCACACTCACCAGAATGTCCTGGGTGCCATCGAGGATGGGGGCTGGAGCATTGGCCATGGAAGGGGGTGCTGAGCATTGGAACGGCGCTGTTGTGTAGGGACCAGGTAGTCAAGCTGTTTAAAAGACATTGTACCAGACAGTATCTTGGTTTCTGAAGGCACATCCCAGTGAAAAGAAAAAAACAGGTGACATGGAAAGACCAGATTTGCCAAGTCTGGGGGTATTTTCTTGTTTGGTTGGTGTTTTGGTTTGGTTTTGTGTTTGGAACTAAGAACTCATTTAAATAAGCACAGCCCAGCACCTGTGGCCTGCCCTTTCTCAACAGGCCTCTCACATTAACTTTTGTGATGGCCCTTATTTTGTCATCTCTGCCCAGAGAGACTTGTCTGGGTCAGCTCAGCTCTCAGAGGTTCCATCAAGATCGTGCATCCAGAGACCAGCTTTGTTCCCTTCTAAGCAGCTAGTCTTCTCTAGCAGGGTGCCTACTGGAATGCTGCTCCTTTCTAAGGTGTAGCTGGTAGAGGTACCTCAGCTTCTTCCGGACCTAATATCTGTAGGGATCCACTAGGACTCAGGCAGGAACACTTCTGGTTCTTGTCCTGAAGAGCTTCCATTCCATACCCCTCAGAGCCCCTTGGCCTGCAGACCTGGTGAGGGTACCCAGTGCTGCCAACAGGGTCACAGGAGGGTGCCCATCTTATCCCCCACCCCAATTTTACAGACATCATGTGGTCAGTGCCCAGGTGCTGGCTAAAAACAAAAAGGAGAAGAAAGCAGGTCCCTTCTCATTTCAACTCTTGAGCCATGCTGTGCAGAGGGACATGTCAAGGTGGCACAGTCCCCACCCCTTGGAGTCCAGTTTGTTCTAGAAAGACGGAACCTAAGGTGGCTCCAGAGCCACAGAGCTCCTACAGTACCTCCCCGCCCCCCGCATGTCTGCTTCAAGGTCACTAGGTAGCCCCACTCCAGATGTGCCCCCCCCTCAAACCCCCCCCCCCCCCCCCGGCTGGCTAGTACCATGAAGGGAAGAGGGTACAGCATCAAACTTGTCACTACCCAGCCTGAGGGGCTTCTGTCCTCAGCCTGACTGCCCAGCAGCACCTGGTCCTTGGGGGACTGCCAGCCCAGGACTGGCCCTCAAAGGAGCCATTCTTTTTCTTTTTTCTCTTTTTTTGTGTTAATCCTCACCCGAGGATATTTTTTCCCATTGCTTTTAGAGCAGCGGTTGCCAACCTTTCGGACCTCGTGGACCACCAGTGGTCCGCGGACCACCAGTTGGCGACTGCTGTTTTAGAAAGTAGAAGGGGGGGCATCAGTGTGAGAGAGACACATAGATTGGTTGCCTCCCGACTGGCCCCAGCATCAAACCTGCAACCCAGGTATGTGCCCTTGACTGGGAATCCAACCATGATCCTTTGGTGCATGGGCCAGCGCTCTAACCATTGAGCAACCAGCCAGGGCAGAAGCTGAGATTTTTTTTTGAACCATTTAAAGTTAGTTTTAGACTTCATAATGCTTCACTCCAGAGCGTTTCATCATGCATCTCCTAAGACTTTCTATATAACCACATATAACCTTTCACATCTAAGATAGTTAATAGCAATTTTATTTGCTTTCTAGTACATAATTAAATTTCCACAAAATGTTGTTTTGATTTTTTTTCTAGTAGAGATGTTATATATTACATTTGGTTATAGATCTTCTTGTCTCTTTTAGTCCACTTTTGTTTTTATAATGGCATTGACTTTTAAAAATATATATTTTTATTGATTTCAGAGAGGAAGAGGAGAGAAAGATAGAAACATCAATGATGAGAGAGAATCATTGATCAGCTGCCTCCTGCACACCCCCTACTGGGGATGGAGCCCGCAACCCAGGCATGTGCCCTTGACTGGATTCGAACCTGGGACCCTTCAGTCCACAGGTCGACCTCTATCCACTGAGCCAAACCAGTTAGGGCATCATTGACTTTTTGAAGAGACCAGGTTGCTCATCTTGTAGAATATCAGCATTCTGTGTTTGTTGGATGTCATGATGCTGTTGAATATACATGCCTGTGTGCCGGCTATTATATGTAGTTGTGAAGTTATGTCTGGAGGAACAACTGGCTTTAGGCCCAGCACTTTAGGTGGAAACCTGAAGGCTTTGTGGATTGCGTATGCATGGCACTGGTCAGAGAAGCTGGGCTCCATTACTGGGGGAATTGTGACTGCAGGATCTTGAGGTTGAAAGGCTTTTCCTTGGTGATTGGTAAGTCCTGGGGGTGCAGGTACTTTGCCTCCAGCCTCACACCTGCTCCCTCCACTGTGTGGTTAAAAGCCTTTGATAATTCTTGCTTGATTCATTTATTTTCATCAGCACTTTCAAAGTGATGACATTCCAATTCTATCATTATTTCTACTTGTATTGGCTTTCATTCTTTTATTCTATAGGAAGAATTTTTTCTCATCCATCAAGGATGAACTACACAGTTATGCTAAAAAGATGTAGTAAATGCATGGTCCTTTGCCTTTTACTACCAGTTTTCAACATAAAGAAGAAAGACTCCGGTGTTCCCTTTGTCAGAGTCTAATATTTGGCTTTCCTTCCTGCTTCCTTGTCTTATCTTAATTAGAACAAGGGCAGCTGCTCCATCAGCAACCTGGGCTGAATGTAGTTTCCTGATTTAAAATAATTGTCAGTAACTCCTGACCCTGATTTGAACCTCTAGTGTCTTGCAAGTCTCCCTCTCTCTTTTTGCTCATGCGTTTTGTTTGCTGGATAAGGGAGGAGCAGTGACCCACCTAGCAAGTGCCAATTTTCCTGGAAATCCAGCAGGTCATTGGCCCCTGCCCAGGCTGCTCTGATGGGGTTGATGGCCACTGGCCCAGGTCGGGAGAAGTTGGACTGCTGGGGTTGTGTGCTTTGTGCAGTGGAGAAATGGCGATGTGAGGGAGACAGGACACTGGCCAGGGAGGAGTGGTGCTCAGAGGGCACCTCAGAGGGGCAGAGAGGAGAGAGAAAACTGACCAAAGGCAGGCTGCTCTCTGGGGGTTCAGGAGTGTTCAAAGTAAACAGTGAGGGGACCCTAGGTCCCCATCCTGCCAGCCCTTCCCAAGCCTTAGTTTACTTGTCTGCAATGTGGGGGTGATTGTGACACTTGGTGCAGGGGATTATTGTGAGCTTCATGCAGTTACTAAGGGGACCACCATCCATGGCGGGGCATTAGTCTTCCCATCTTTCCTGCGTCACAGGTTAAGAGGAGGAAGAGGAAGTGAATGTGCCATGATGGGATCTGTGGGATGGTGGGGTGTTTAGGGGAGGTTGGCTACTCTCCTGACCCCACCTCTCTCCCTGCAGGTGTGAATGACAGAGGTGGTGCCATCCAACGCCCTCAGCGAGGTCAGCCTGCGCCTCCTCTGCCACGATGACATAGACACTGTGAAGCATCTCTGTGGCGACTGGTTCCCCATTGAGTAAGTTAAGTGGTGCCCTCCGCCCCACAGTTGTAGATTGGAGGGGTGGGGTAATGCCCATGGATCTGATGAAGCTGGAAGGCTTGTGCAAAGGTGAGGATGTCCTGGAGGTGCCATGGTGGCTCAGAGTCACCTTGCCTGTCAGAGGAGCCCAGGCCCCGCTCCCTGACGGCCATCACATCCTTTCCATCTCACTACCTGATGCAAAGAGTTCTCCAAAAGGGCTTTGCTGAGAAACTTTACTTACAAAGATGTTCGATGCAGTGCTATTTATAAATCAGACAGTTGAGAAGCAACTTTAGTATCTTAACAGTAAAGAATGGCTGACATATGTTAGGGTATGTGCATGGGAAAATGAAATATTATTCACTAGGAAAAGTGAAATCTGTCATTAAAGATATACTTGACAAGGAGAGTTTTTTAATGAGATATTAAGTGAAAAAAGCAGACTAGAAAATTGTATGTATCACAATTTCACTTTTATTTGAAAACATGCATAAGATAAAAGCCTATGAAGATACGTACCATCTAGCAAAGTGTTTTTGGTATTTTGGAATGGGTAGATTATTAGTAGCTACAAGTTTGTTTTATTTTGCTTGTCTGTATTTCCTCCATTTTTCTATAATATGCACATAGAGCTTTTGATGTGAGAAAAATAAGTGCAAACTTTTAAAAATTAAAAATAAACAAGGTCCTGCTAAACATCATGTTTCTATGAGTCTTAACCTCAGGTTTCACCCACTGCAATCAGGAGAGGAACTTGGGCAATGCCAGGCCTCATAAAGCCTTTTGGTGGGTGGTCAGTGGCCTCTGCAGAGCAGACCTGAGCGGAGCACCTCTCCACTGTGTCTCCACCCTCTTCCAGCTCTTGGTCTCAGGAAAGGCATCTGGACTAACTTGTTATGTCCCAAACCCACAGACCAATAAAACCCAGAATGTCCTGTGTCCTCACCAAAACTCCTTACTGGGGCTGAGTCATCTGTCTTTCATCACTGTGTCATAGGGCTTTGCATGAAACGTTCTCTTTTCTGCTCCCCTTGGGTCTTGAGTTTGAACTCTTCCAGCTGCCCCTACAGGTACTGCTCTCAGGAAGACAATGTCATGGGAGGTTTTCCCCCTCTTATCTCTTTATCTTGTAAAATCATTTTTCCATCAGAAATCCCCCATCCTGTCTGGATAGATTGCTGCTTTAAGATGATGATTCACTGAGAATGATACCCTTTGGTGGAGACTAAGTGGTGGGCAGGCTCCTTATCAATCCTGGAGCAATGGACAGAGGTGCCTCGAATCCCCTGTGGGTCCACTGCCTGAAGCATGAGGTTAGTTGGACTTGGCCTTTGGCAGTTTCACCTAAGTTTGTTCTCCTCAGGTACCCAGACTCATGGTATCGTGACATCACCTCCAACAAGAAGTTCTTTTCCCTTGCTGCAACCTACAGGGGTACCATTGTAGGAATGATAGTAGCTGAAATAAAAAGTAGGACCAAGATACACAAGGAGGTAAGTATGTGTGGTGATGATGGGGCTGCCAGGCCCTTGGGACAGAATCATGCTGCCTGCTCTATGGCTCTTTCTCTTAGGAGCCCAGACCATGTATGAGACTCAGATCCAAGTGGTTTCTTTCTGTCTGTATGTAATACAGTCATATGTACATTAAGTAACACGTCCTAACTGCAGGCTTCTTTCTAATGTCTGTCATTTTGAAATTGGGAGGGGGTGTAAAAGATTCACTGAGAATCTGCAGAGTTGTAAGGGTCTGTGATTTGTATTGGTGACAGTGTCACAGAAACTGCTAATACTGCTGTGATTTGTTAAAGGAAATGCTAAGTTCTAGTTACAGGTTAGTAAAAACAAATATTTTTTTTCCTGTTCAACTTCATAGACCCCGCCAAGATCTATCTAAGAACCCCGGAGAGTCTTTGGACCCTGAGTTACCAAGTCCTGCTCTAAATGTAAAATGCGAGGTTATGGTCACAAACACATTGTTCCATGTGGTTGACTTGCATCAAGATTCTGCCTACCCCTAGCCAGTTTGGCTCAGTGGATAGAGCGATAGCCTGTGAATCAAAGGTTTCCGTGTTCGATTCCAGTCAAGGGCACGTAAAAAAAAAAAAAAAAAAAAAAAAAAAAGACCATTAGATCTTCAGAATAAATTAAAAAACACACACATTCTCCCTAATGATTTTGGTCATCTTATAAAGTGACTGAGTAGCGTTTATACATGGGTATTTACTCCATGGAGGGGAAAAAACCCACCACCAACTGGCACCTGCTTCTATCTGTTTGGCTTGAGGCTATTTATTTAAAAGTACAAGAAGGCTATCTCTCCCTTTTATTTATTTATTTTTCAAAATATATTTTTATTGATTTCAGAGAGGAAGGGAGAGGGAGAGAGAGATAGAAACATCAATGATAAGAGAGAATCTTTGATTGGCTGCCTTCTGCATGCCCCCTACTGGGGATGGAGCCCACAACCTGGGCATGTGCCCTTGACTGGGAATCGAACCGTGATCTCTTGGTTCATAGGTTGACACTCAACCACTGAGCTAGCTAGGAGGATCTCTCTCCCTTTTAAAGACCCAACCCACTCAGGTCTACCCTAATTTGCCTATAATTAGATTCTGGCAAAGTTGGTTTCTTTTAAGAGTAACTTTTCTATCTTAGCTTTCTTCTGAGTTTTTTTCTTCCATTTTTCTGTGCTAAGATACAGCAAAAAAAGAAACATTGGCGTTTTCAGCAAGCATCAACATCTTTTTGCTCTTTCACAGAACAAACTGTTCCACCTTCCCCTCCCCTGACTTGTTCTCTAAAACCCTCTCTATGAAGCTCTTCCTATGTGCCCCCAGCAACTGTCCAGCCCCACACATATGGTGACTAGATCTCTGAACTCCTTTGAATGTGTGCGTTTTCCCATGAGGGCAGAGATTGGAACCCTTTCCTTCTACTGCCTGGATATCAAGAGAGCCTTTGCACTCTGGCACTTTCTCTGCCCCCGCTGAGAGGCAGAATGAATTCAACACCGAGGAAAGAGAGCAGGGGCTGTCAGAAGACATCAGCTGGGGAATGAAGTACCTGCTTTACCTTCCTGACCCTTCCATGGGCTTCAAGTAACAAGAGCAATAAGGATGCCTCCCTGAGACTGAGTTTGCCTCTGTCCAGCTTAACTGTAATATGGAGTGCCGGGGTCAGGGTCAGGAGAGTGGTGAGTAGGGGCAGGGACAGGCCAACCCATGCCCAGCATACGGGAGCCACTCAGTGAACAGTGGATAGGGATGAGAGAGGCCAAGTCACCAAGCTTTCTTTCCATGGGGGGAATCCACCAAGCCTTCTTCTTTACAAAGTAGAAGAACATCAGAACCTCATGATGGTTGAATTCACAACTCTCTCAGTCCAGAATTTTATCTCTGAACCAAGAGACCAACAAGGGTTGGTGGGTCCTGGTGTAACACTCTGCCTGGTGTGGACAGCAGAGAGGCCACCAGACTCCTCACCCTCTGTACTCTAAGACCACCTGGGGGCAGCACATGATCCTTTAATTAAACTTTTTTTTTAAAGATTTTTAAAAATTGATACTTAGAGAGAAAGTAAGGAGGAAAGAGAGAGAAGGAAACATCGATATGAGAGGCTGCCTCCTGCACATCCTCTAATTGGGATCAAGATTGCAACCTGGGTGTGTGACGTAGTCAAACTGGCAACCTTGCACGGGACAATGCCCAACCAGCTGAGTCACACAGGCCACAGGACTAATTAAACTTTTAAAACTTTGTGTTTGTCTGGCTGTTTGATCTCTTGGTGTGTCAGTTGACACGTGTGAGCACCATTTAATGCCCACACAGCATGGTCATTTCCTTCTTACCATCATAGCTACACTTGTCTGGTATCAGTGTCCTTCCTTGTGTGGTCTACCACCCTTCCAAAGAGAAGCGACTTTTTGTGAGTGTTCTTATTTTAGCAGAAAGGCCCACAGCCCCTTGTTTCCATGGGACGGTGTTGACTCTCCATTATTCTCTGTTCTATCTCTTCCTGCTCCAGTGGCCCCCCAGGTGTTGTGGCTGGGAAAGCAGCACATGAGATATGTTCTGCAGTGGGACCGGGTGCCTCAACTGTGAACCTGACTTTATTTCTGACTTTTTCTTTAGGATGGAGATATTCTAGCCTCCAACTTCTCTGTTGACACACAAGTTGCATACATTCTAAGTCTGGGAGTAGTGAAGGAATTCAGAAAGCACGGCATAGGTAAGGGGCGGTTGAAATAATGATTTTTGGCATATACACTCCACCACCACCACCCACTGCCCTGTTGACCTTCAATTCAGCCATGCTCTTTCCACACATTACCAGGTCTTTCTGTATGGCCTCATTCCCAAAGCTTACAAGATCAGATTACTAACAGCTCCCAAAGGTCCTCATTACAGAATGGGCATCTTTTAACCACACCTGCTGACACACACACACAACTTATATCTGGTCACAAGGTATGCTTGATTAAGAATAGAAAACATAATTGATGAAACAGTCCTAGCTCCTATGGATCAGATTCCTGTCACATCCAGGGTGCCATGCCATCTTTATGTCTCCAACTTCCCATCCCACTCAGCCACAGCAGAGTCTTCATTGTAACCCAGGTCTGCCATTCCACATTTTCCTGGGCTTAGGTTTACATTTTTTGTTGCCTGAAAGGCTAGTGAATCTCCCCTGTGGATTCAGCCCCTGGAGGGAACTATGCAGCAGCTAACAGGCCCTGTCTGGCTGTGGGAGTTTAGGGACTTTGACAGTGGCTGGTTATGGGAAGTCTTTGATACAATGGCGGAGAGATCTGTAGAGATCTCTGAGAAGGTCACTTCCTTGTCTGCCTTATGCTTTCTCCTCACCTGCCCCGCCATGTGTGACTGTTGCCTCTTTGCCTACAGGTTCCCTTTTACTTGAGAGTTTAAAGGATCACATATCCACCACTGCCCAGGACCACTGCAAAGCCATCTACCTGCACGTCCTCACCACCAACAACACAGCAATAAACTTCTACGAAAACAGAGACTTCAAGCAGCACCACTATCTCCCCTATTACTATTCCATCCGTGGGGTCCTCAAAGATGGCTTCACTTATGTCCTCTACATCAATGGTGGCCACCCTCCCTGGACCATCTTATATCCTTTTCTTCTCAGGGGTGAGAGACTGTGGCTTCCTAGCATCAGCTGAAGCTGTGGTTGCTTTCAGATGACATTCACAAAGCCAAGCTCACAGGATGCATTTTTTCCTGATGAGATGATGTTGTGGGTAGATCTGATTTGCATATATTAGGAATTGATGGTCTGGTTGCAGATATTGGGAAAGCAGACATGCTCTGGCACTCATTGTTCCCTGGACTTGAGCCCAGTACAAGGGGTGGATTTTTAATCCTCCTGGTCCAAGATCCACCCATCCATTCGTCCATCTATTTACCCAATAAGTATTGGTTGAGAGTCTCCTGTACCTGGTATGTGGGGGCTACAACAGTGAACAAAATAGACAAAGCCCCTGACCTGGTGGGGCCTGCATGCTGGCAGGGGAGAAAGCAAATAAGGGAGGTGAAAGAGTTGTTTGCTATTTTGAACACTTAGTTCAAACCTTTCTTACCAGAATGTAGGGTATGTGACTCAGTGGTGTGTCCCATCCCTGCTCCCTCCCTTTTAACTGTCTCTGGCCCTAAACAGGTAAGAGGGAGGCTAGAAGACTTCTTAATAGTCCTAGGGTGTGGCCCAGAAAATACTGTGTGTACATGTATCTGTGTGTAAATACTAGTAAATACATGAGTCCAGGATTTATCCATTTCATAAGGAAATAAACGGGAAAGAGAGATGTGGTACAAAGCCCACAGGTCTCCTTGCTCATGTGAAGATGGGTCTCTGTGCTAAGGGCTTAACACTGTTGACCCCTCTATGTCACAGGAATGAGGCCCTGCCCCTCTGAGGACTGAGGGTAGGGGGAGGACCAGGAACACTTGCTCTTCTGATTTACCCCTCCCCGCAGCACCCAGTCCCTGTCTGTTAACCTTAGTCTGGGTGTCCATGTGCCTGAGGCCTCACCTGGAAGGTCCTTTTGTACCCACATGCTGCCCTTTATTATTTTGCATAGTGGAGGCCCCTCCATCTATGGAGGTTTTCCAGCACTCTGCAGAGGCTAAGCGGACTTTTGGCCTCCCTTGAGAATGGCATGCTATCTGCACTCAGTCCTGCAGGTTGCTGTTTGGGCCTCTGCTGACAGTGCCACTCCAGGGATGTGTGGGCAGGGAAGGCGAGTTGTAGTCTTCCTTAACAGCGTCCCACGGACTACATCCAGCACCTGGGTTCTGCTCTAGCAAACCTGAGCCCCTGCTCCATCCCACACAGGATTTACCGCCAGGCCCACAGCTTGCTCTGCAGCTTCCTGCCATGGTCAAGCATCTCCACCAAGGGCGGCATTGAATACAGCCGGACCATGTGATGCCAGCCAGGCAGTCTCCAACAGGTCTCACCCCTTAACGCCCTGCGGAGCCCACCTTCCTGGCCATTTGACCTCAACTGTGTTCTGCAGAGGAGCTGGCCCATCACCTGCCCCAGCTGCAGGCCCGGTGCTACATGGGCTCGGGAGCAGAGCGTCGTGGGGCGGGTATGCCCGGTCTCCAACAGGTATGCCAGAACAGGTGGTGGGGAAAAAGGGATCAGAACTGACTGGGATGATGGTCTTGAGAAAGGGAGGGCCTGGCGCTTCCGACAATAAAAACAGAAGGCTCTGGATAGGCACCTGCTGCCCTAAGGGCTGAGGTAGTACCTGAGCAACTCTCAGAAATTTGAAGAAGGATTGCCCTAGCCAGTTTGGCTCAGTGGATAGAGCGTCATCCTGTGAACTAAGGGTCCCAGGTTCAATTCCCGGTCAAGGGCACATGCCTGGGTTATGAGCTCGATCCCCGGTAGGAGGCAGCCAATCAGTGGTTCTCTCTCATCATTGATGTTTCTATCTCTCTCCCTCTCCCGTCCTCTCTGAAATCAATAAAATATATATTTTATATATAAATGAAATATTATGTTTTATATATAAATAAAAGAAATTTGAAGGAGGAAAGCAGAGTCCTGAGCCCTTGCCCAGAACTTCATCTTTTCCCTTGAACAACTTTTAAAAAAATAATGCATTCACAGAAATGGAAAAAGTACCAAAAGATCAAGCCCTTTCTCTGCCCCCACCCCGCCATCCATAGCCACTTACTACCTTTCCAAGGGGTGTCTGGAGCTGATGTCAGCTTTAACACCAGCGGCGTCATCAGCTCACAATGAAGTTCCCTGAGGTGGGCACCTTATAGATGAGGGCTCTATTCAGACATGGCCACTTCTTTATTTATTTTTTTTCTTTCTTTCAAAATAATAGCTTTATTTTTATTAGGATTATAAACATTGTTACATGGACATTACTTTAAAACTCAAACCATATAGAAAAGTGAAGAAAAAAGTAAAACCTCAGCACTGAGAGAAAACCACTAATATTTTGGTAAACCTTTTTTCAAACATATTTGTATGCATATAAACCTATACAGACATAAAGATATAGACATGGCCACTTCTGAACACCATGAGTACTATGGGGAGCCAGCCAGTCTCTCAGACCTCACAGAACACCAGAGCTGGAAAGGGTCATGGGGACCCCGGGGCTCATCCGCTTATGCTTGGACATGGCCGAGAGCAGATTGTTGATTTGAGCCAAGCTCACACAGCATGCTCCATGGCCACCTGGGCTGGCATGCCCAGTGCCTTGATTTGTGCCTGGACTGAGGAATCCAGATGTCACTAAAAGGGACTCTGGGCCTAGAGAAGGGTTCACCCTTCAGGGGCACCCAGGGCCAGCAGTGGGTTCCTAGGCCGGACATAGTGTGGGCATAGTGTTTCTGTGGAGACCTTCACCCCTGCTCCCTCTTCTCTTTCCTGCAGGCTCTTCCAGCCCTCCTTCCTGCTCTGGAAACCTCTGCCCTTGCCTTGGCCTGGCCCCCATGTGAGTGCACCAGCCTCATAGGCTGGCCACAGTGTTCATTGTGGCCAGTTGCTTCTGCTGCCCTGGAAGTATGGAGGCAGGAGTGGGCTTCCTTCCCTGCACGTCCTCACTGGCCTCTTCCCCTGCACTGCCTGTTCCATCCAAATCCTTCCTCCAAAGCCGGAATTAACTCCTCGGAGGGAGGAGCTCAAGTGTTACTGATAGACTTGGCCCTAAAGACACAGGAGCCTCAGAACAATGAAAGGGTGAAATAAAGGGAACGCCAAACCCTTGTAAAGAACCAGCCCTCAGAAGCCTGGGGGGCAGGAGCAGCCCCTACCTCCCCAGGAGGGGCTGGCGAGTGGTGAGAGGCTTTTCACCCAAGCACAGAGCTCTGGGGCTTGGTTCCCTGGCATGGTGGTCAGATAATGGGAAGGTTTCCCACTCCTCTGCTGGCAGTCCTGCTGGGTCAGAAAGCGAGGAACTACCTATCACATGCTGGATGTGCCGTTCAGTTGAACTGCCGCAGGGAGCTGGGCTGAGGACAGGTGCTGGTGAGGGTCCTAAGGGCCCCCCTCTGGCCCCCCAGTTCCGTGAGATGCAGTTCTGAGGCCTGACCAGATGCAGACAAGAAGAATTGAGTGGTGTTTGATCAAGTAGGACCTGGTCTTTGAGACTGGGGGCAGTCGCTTGCCTTGTGGTCCTCAGCCTCTGGGAACAGAGACAGAAGAGGCTGTCAGTGCCAGGAAGCATGCATGTGGACATCACTTGCTTCTGGTGTTCCCTCCACCCTATCCCCCAAAGCTGCTTGCTCCCTGCCCGCCCTCCAGAGTAAAGGGGGTTGGCAGAGTCACGCCCAGCATTGCTGCAGTGTCCTGGAGCCGTCGCCACAGTGCACCAGTCTGAGTGGGAGGAGAAGGTGGGACAACCAAGCAAAGGGGCCTCGGATTGGCATCCTTCCCTCCCTCAGAACTCCCAGCCCAGGGGCTCCTCTGGCCTTGTGGTGGGGGAAGGGGTTTCTCGAGATGAAGGCGGGCCTGCGCAGGAAAACCACTTCTCCTTCCTCGGCCACTTCACACTCACTGACTGGTCCCCACTCCGTGCTGACATTGACTTTGAGCTGAGGCCCAGCTCAGTGTCCTCGCTAATCTGAATCAACGGTTATCATGTGGTTTTTATTTCTGCCCCACGGGGTAAGGGAAGAGTCTTCCAGAAGGTTCTGCCTTGGACTTCCATATTGAGCCGAGGCCTTGCCCTGCCCCTTCCTCCTTGCCCCTAATCACGGCAGTGTCTAGCCCAGTGTTGAACAGATTGTAGTGTTCTGTCTGATTACAAACGAATAAACAGACTTTAATTGGTCACATCCTGTCTTGCACTTTGGGCCATTCCTGGGGGATTTGCCCCCTTGCTGGGACAGTGGTTTTAGATGGCCCAGGAGCTGCTTGTTGGTTGCTGTCAAGTCCCAAGGATGGCTTCCAGGTAACAGGACCGACTGTTTTGTGTCAGTTATCCTGCCAAATAATGCAGTCCTGGGGAAGAGGGTTCAGAGTTGCAAAGCACAACTGGGTTCTTTCTTTAAACTCAGAAGATCCTCAGGCAGCTGTCCCCATTTGTTTGGGAGTCTCCTTGGCCAACCTTAGGCCTTGAGCTGGGGCATGGTCCTCGGGGGTCACTATCCTGGCTTAGAGAAAGCTCGATAGGTGACACAATACAGTGGTCAGATAGGAACCCTGGGCCAGTGCACCTTGCCACAGGAGCCTGGGGGGACTGGGACCTTTGGTCCAGGGCACCTCATCATGGGAGCCTGCGGTTGGCCAAGTCTGGAACCATGTGCTCCCAGCAACCTCTCCTTGGAGTTTCTGGCCACCCTGAGGTATGGAGTCATGCTAGTCGCCCCATTAGACATGAAAACTGGTTCAGGGGCCGGCAATTACCCAGGAGCCACGCAGCTCTTCAACGGCCCCTCTAAAACCTGTGTGTGTACTGCTCCCTTGACGGTGGCGCATCACCCAGACAGCCCTCCCCAGAACAGGGCCTGAGGCACCTGCAGAGCTGGGTGTCAGGGAGCCCATGGGGTTGTATGGAGGCTGGAGGCATTGAATGTTTCAAGGTCAGTGAACTGGCCTGGTCTCACAGCATCCTAGTGCTGTGAGTTACACCCTTGCTAATTGAGGCAGATACACCTTGTTTAATGGGTCAGCTTCAGGATTGAGGGGTGACTCCTTGGGGCCCTTGGTTAGTCATTGGCCAAGTATTAACTTGCAAGGGTGGGTAGGGGCAGGGATTCTGGAGACCATTGCCCTAAAGGTAACTGTGCCCTTCCAACCCCTCAGGCTTCAAGGATAGGCTCCCAAGAGCTGAGACTGGATCCTGGTGGCCATTCAGGGAATGGGGTGAGGATGCCCCAGGTTGGTCAGTGTGCATTTCCACCAATGTCTGCTTGTTTGAGGTCCTGGGTGCTCCTTCACATCAGTTCCCCGTCCCCAGCATGCCATGGCCATGGCTTTTCCACTTGTCAGCCTCTCTGGAGTGCTTTTCAAAAAAGCTTTGGGAGGCTTAAGGAAGAATGGTTTGGAGACCAACTCAGCTGCAGCAGATGTCCTTCCTTGGGGGAAAGACTAGCCTGTGATTTGTCTGCCCGCCACGCTTCAGCAAGGGTGGCCCAACGGGCTGAGGGCTGCACTCCCAAGGTGGTTCAGAGGTCAGTGGTGGCCTCCCCTGGTGTGGGCTGGTTTCCCACCGTGTGTGGGCTCTATTTGGATATTGATCCCCCGACACACACACACTAGAAGCTACTAGGCTTCCTTCATGCCAGAAGTGATGCCAAGTTACTTCTACCACATCTATTGGTAAAGCAAGACCCAGAGCCAATGCCAAGTCAAGATAGGAAGTAATACACAGGGCCAGACCACCGGGATGTGGCCCAGTGGAGGCCACCACAGACTGGACTCCGATCTGAACCCTGGGGGCAGTCTGGAAGGAACCCAGCTCTCCTGGTCTCCAGAATCATAGACACTATCACGTGGGTATGGCAGGAGCCCCCCAAAGGGGCTTCCAACCCGGGCTGCCAGGACTGGAAGTCAGCCAGACAGTGAGGGTCACTGAGGCCAAACCTTGGTCTTCCCATCCTGTCCCCACAGGGCTGAGGCCTAGCAACATAGACCAGGAGTGATTCTACCCCAGGGGATATTGGACACTCTGGAGAAACTTTTGGTTGTCACAGTTTGGAGGGAGCTAGCTGAATCTAGTGGGTAGAGGCTGCTGACACTGCTAAACATCCCACAACACACCCGATGGCCCCCACTACAAAGAATGATCTGGTCCCAAATATCAACAGGGCCAAGAACATGGAAACTTGCTCTCAGAAACACAGGTGCCAAGGGGCTGTTTCTCTAACTGATGATAGACGGAGGGACAAAGGTGCATGTGGGCTTTGGCTTTTATTGAAATTAGACCAGCAGGCTCCCCAGCCTCTTTGGGAGCCCCACTCTCCACTCAGCCCGGCCTCCAGGTACAAGTGGTTTACTTGAGTTGGAGCAGGCTGCAAGGGCATGGCGAGGCTTCTATTTTTTTTTTCTGTCCCTCCCTCAGGACCTCCTCCTCCCTCCCCTTGAGTTTTCCCAAGACTGGCCCAGGCTCTGGTGCTGGGCATCGGCAGGTGTCTCCATCTGGAGGGTCTACTGGTGGGGCTGAGCCCTTCCTCTCTGGACCTGCCTCCTCCGCCACCTCCTGGATCATCTTTCCCCTCCTGTCCTGAAGCTGTGAAAACAGCACTTGGATCCCTACGGCCTCTTCGGAGCCCCAGAGCAGATTCTCTTGCACAGTGGACATGTGGACTCCTCTGAGGCCTCCCAGGATCTCTTGGGCCTGAACCCCAAGCCTTCATGGGTACCAGGCTGGGAGGGGGCACCCTTGGCTGGATCCATGCTGGAACTGGATGCTGAGGAAAGGGGGGAGGGAGGAGTTACTTGGAGGGCCTCAGGGGAGGCTGCCAGCCTATCTTATCCTATGATGCCCCCCTCGCGAACCTGACATCCTTTAAAACAGGAGTGGAGCCCTAGCTGGTTTGGCTCAGTGGATAGAGCATTGACCTGCGGACTCAATGGTCCCGGGTTTGATTCCAGTCAGGGGCACATGCCTGGGTTGCAGGCTCGATCCACAGTTGGGGGGTGTGCAAAAGCAGCCAATCAATGATTCTCTTTCATCATTGATGTTTCTCTCTCTCTCCCTCTCGCTTCCTCTCTGAAATCAATAAAAATATATTTTAAAAAAATAAAATAGGAGTGGAATTGGGGGGGGGGGGAGGGTGTCTCTTTTAAAGATAACCCATGAGGGAGGGAGAAGGAAGAGGGAACATGGTTTAAGTTCTTCATTTAACCCAAACCCTTCATTTCACTAATGGGGAAACTGAGGCCCAACCAGAAGTGGGGGAGCTTGTCAGTTGCAGAGAGGGGACAGAAACCCTGAGGCTTGGGAGTGGAGAAGGGCCCATCTGCATCCATCTGATCTCCAACCCACCCCTTCCCTGGAAGGGTCTCTCCCTCCTGCATCACCTAGACAGGTGCTCACCTGTATTTCCCAGGCTGTCCCCGGGCAGTTGAGCTTCCAGAATGGCTGAACGGTGGCTGTTACCTGGGTTCAGAGTACCCTGTGGCAGGTCCAGGGGCCAGGCCATGCCCTCAGGCCATGGGAGGCAGCTCCCAGCCATGAGCCGGCCCAGCCAGTGACTCTCACACTGGCCAGCAGGCTGCATGTGGCCTGGTAGATAGAGGGCCAGGCCCCGGAGGTGGCGCAGCCGGAAGTTCTTGGGCTTGCTTCCCTGGGCACTGGGACACTGCTGCTGCTGGGCCCCCAGCCCTCCTTCGTAGATGTTGGATGGTGTGTCGGGGTGACTGGGGAGTCCTTGGGCCCAGCTCACGGAATCTGTGGAGGGGAAAGCAGGAGGGTGGTGGCCACAGCAGCCATGATGGGAGAACAACACATCACATGCTCATGTGATGGGCTCCATGTCAGCCTGCCAAACCTCAGCTTACCTGGCAAATGGACTAAATCCTTGCCTCCAGCCTCCCCTGACCCAATGTATTAATCCTCTTTCCTCTCCCAGCCAACAGGGAGGTCTGGCACCAAATTCTCTTTCAGGACTTCAAGCCCTCCTGCCACCTTCCCCTTTTTTTGTTAATCCTCACCTGAGGATATTTTTTCCCATGGATTTTTAGAGAGAGTAGAAGGAAAGGAGGATAGGGGAGGGAAAAGGGAAAGAGAGAGAGATGTAAACGAGACACATTGATTGCCTCCTACAGGCGACCCAACTGGGCCGGCGTTTGAACTTGCAACTCAGGTACGTACCCTTGACCAGAAATTGAACCCATGACCTTCAGTGTATGGGCCTATGCTCTAACCACTGACCACACTAGCTAGGGCCTTCTGCTACCCATTTTTTACCCCTACCCTAGGTCACTCTGGTACCAGTATAGATATTTCACAGTGGGTTCAGAATCACACAGTCCAGGTCACACATCCGGGACCAGTGGCCATTCCTCTCTCCCAAGTATACATGTCCCTAGTGGCTTTGGGCCCACGTCAGAACAGTAGGACATCTCTCTTCCTGCCATTCTTTCCCATAGCCCCGCACCTTCTCTTATGTGCAGCTCAGAGAACGCACAGACCAAGGCTTCCATTGAGGGCCAGTTTGGTGGGGGAGGAGTGGTCCAGCCTTCTGTGCAGCAGGGCTCTGCTCTCCCCTGCCTAGGGGGTGGGTCTGCAGGTTTCCCTTAGCAACCGGCTGTGTGATGTCACAGGGAAGCCTTCCTGGGCCCCCTGAGTTAGAGGTAGGATTATGCCCTGGACAGAGACAGGGTGGGAGGAGAGCAAGGGAAGGGGGCAGAACCCGAGAGGAGGTCCCTGGTCCCTCTGGCTTGGGACAGGCCGTACAAAACAGACTCAGCTCTTGCAGGCTGAGGAGTCACTTCCAGAGGTGACCTCCTGGGAATCTCAGTTTCCTCATCTGTGGTTGGAAAATGAGGTTTAGGGGTACAGACTTAGTGAAACCTGGGTCAGTGCTTTGAGCATGCTGATAAGGTGGTTCTGAGTGGGTAAGTCACAAGTTTGTTTGTTTGGGTTTTTTTTAGTCACAACTTTTTTAACTGTCCATTTTCCCATAAGTAAAGTAAGGGTATTGTGTGGCTCATACAAAGTGTGAAGAAATACTGTGGAGGAACTATAACTCTTATATACTACTAGTGGGAATGTTAAATGGCACCAACACTTTGGGAAATAATTTCTTAAAAAGTTAAACTTTCAAATAAAAGGCATCCAAATTGGTAAGGAAAAAGTAAAACTTTCATTATTTGTAGATGACATAACTACATATATAAACGATATTAGAAATAGTAAATTCAATAAAATAGGATACAAAATTAATATTCAGAAATCAGTTGCATTTTTATATACTAATAATGAACTATTAGAGAAATTAAGGAAACAATATCATTTATAATTGCATAAAAAAAAAAACCATAAAATACTTAGGAATATATTTAATCCATGAGGTAAAAAAGCTGTACTTGAAAAATTATAAGACCTTGAAGAAGATACAAATAAATGGAAGTATATACATGGATAGGAAGAATTTAACATAGTTAAAATGTCCTTATTTCGCAGATCAATCTATAGTTTCAAAGCAATCCCTATCAAAACACTGAGGGCATTTCTCACAGAACTAGACAATCCTAAACTTTATGTGGAACCACAAAAGACCCCAAATAGCCAAAGCAACCTTAAGGACAAAGTTGGGCTGTGCTCCTTCTCTGGAGCACTCCCATGCTTTCCCCCTACTTATTTCCCCAGGCATGTTACCTTTGCCTTTCTTCTAAGCTATAAAGCCCCCTTTTTTGACTCGATAACATCAGTTCTCAACCTGTGGGTTGCGACCCCTTTGGGGGTCGAACGACCCTTTCACAGGGGCCGCCTAAGACCATCGGAAAACACAGATATTTACATCACGATTCATAACAGTAGCAAAATTACAGTTATGAAGTAGCAACGAAAATAATTTTATGGTTGGGGGTCACCACAACATGAGGAACTGTATTAAAGGGTCGCGGCATTAGGAAGGTTGAGAACCACTGCTCTATAACTTGTTTCCTGAGCCCATGCAGCCCAGCTGGCTCACTTTTTCTACCTCTGTGACCTTCTAAATAAACTTTTGCTTGTAAAAGAAAAAAAACACAAAGTTGGAGGAGGTATTGTGCTACTTGATCTCAAACTATACTACAAAACTATAGTAATCAAAACAACATTGTACTGGCATAAAAACGGACACACAGATCAGAATAGAGAGCCCAGAAATAAACCCTCATCTATATGGTCAATTAATTTATGACAAAGGATGCAAGAATATAGGGTAAAGAATATCTCTTCAATAAATGGTGTTGGGGAAACTGGATAGGTATATGCCAAATAAATAAATAAATAAATACACCTAGACCACTTTCTTACACTATATATAAGAATAAACTCAAAATGGATTAAAGGCTTAAGTGTAAGACTTGAAACCATAAAACTCCTAGAAGAAAACAGGCAGTGAACTCTGACACTGCTCTTAGCAAAAATTTTCTGGATATGTCTCAATTGGGCAAGGGAAACAATCCAACAAAAAATAAATGGGTCTATATCAAACTAAAAAGTTTTTGCGCAGCAAAGGAAACCATCAACAAAAAGACAACCTACTGAGTGGGAGATGATATTCACCAATGATACATCGATAAGGGGTTAATATCCAGATATAAGGAACTCATACAATTTAGCACCAAAAAGATTTAAAAATGGGCAGAGAAAAATATTTAAACATGCCTGAATAGGCATTTCTCCAAAGATGACATACACATGGCCAATCATCATATAAAATAAAAGCCTAATATGCTAAGTGTCCAGTCATTCGATTTTCCGTTCAACCAATCAAAGTGTAATCCTACCTAATAAAAGGGTAATATGCAAATTGACTGCACCTTCGCTATGCCCAAGCCATGCCCACCAGCCCAAGCCACGCCCACCAGCCAATCAGGATGAGCATGCAAATAAACCCAACCAAGATGGCTACAGCCACAGAGAGCAAGGTTTCCCAGGCAACAGAGGAAGCCAAGCTTTCCGCATGCCCTTGCCAGGCCTAAGCCTCCACTCAAGCTACAAAGTTTCAATTATAGAAGGTAAACAAATTCAAACAGAATGGCGGCAGCCACGGAGCTGGAGAGAGCAGGCCAGGGTTGCCTGCGGCAACGGAGAAAGCAAAGCTTTCCGCACACCCTGGGGACCCAGGCCTCCGCTTAAGGCTACAAAGTTTCAATTATAGAAGGTGAATTAACCCAAACAGAAATGGCTGCCGGCCGTGGAGCATGCAGGAGGCTTGGCTCCTCTCTAGGCTACAAAGTTTCAATTGTAGAAGGTAAATAAATTCCAGATACCAGGGCCGCCGCTTGGGTCGCCAGGGGGCATGGCCGGCCTGCAAACCAAACCACCACAGGCCCCTTGCTCAGGCCGCCCCATGCCCCAAGGGAACCCCCACCCTGATCCGGGACACCCTTCAGGGCAAACCAGCTGGCCCCCACTCCTGCATCAGGCCTCTATCCTATCTAATAAAAGAGTAATATGCAGATTGACCATCACTCCAACACACAATATGGCTTCCCCCATGTGGTCAAAGATCCTGCCCCCATGTGGACACAAGATGGCCACCACAAGATGGCCAGCAGGGGAGGGCAGTTGGGAGGGACCCGGCCTGCAAGGGAGGGCAGTTGGAGGCAATCAACCCTGCAGGGGAGGGCAGTTAGGGGTGACCAGGCCGCAGAGGAGGGAAGTTGGGGGCAAACAGGCTGGCAGAGGAGTAGTTAGGCATCAATCAGGCTGGCAGCGGAGTGGTTAGTGGGTGATCAGGCTGGTAGGCAGAAGCGGTTAGGGGCAATCAGGAAGGCAGGCAGGCGAGCAGTTGAGAGCCAGCAGTCCTGGATTGTGAGAGGGATGTCCGACTGCCCGTTTAGGCCCGATACTGGTATCGGGCCTAAACGGGCAGTCGGACATCCCTCGAGGGGTCCCAGATTGGAGAGGGTACAGGCTGGGCTGAGGGACAACCCCCCTCTGTGCACGAATTTCGTGCACGGGGCCTCTAGTATGCTAATAATATGCTAAGGCCACACAACTGCTTGTTATGATGTGCACTGACCACCAGGGGGCAGAAGCTCCGACTGGTAGGTTAGCTTGCTGCTGGGGTCCGACCGATCGGGACTGAGTGAGATGGGCTGGACACGCCCTGGAGCCCTCCTGTGGTCCCTTCCTGGCTGGCCAACCTCCCATGTCCCTCCCTGGCCCCGATCGTGCACCGGTGGGATCCCTTGGCCTGGCCTGCACCCTTTCGCAATCCCAGCAGAGGGACACCCCCAACCCTCGAGTGCATGAATTCCATGCACCAGGCCTCTAGTAAGATATAAGAAAAGATGCTCAATGTCACTAACCATAAGGGAAATACAAATTTAAACTACAATGGGATGTCACCTCCCAATTGTCAAAATGGCTATTATTAATAAATCAACAAGTGTTGGTGAAGATTTGGGGGAAGGGGACCTTTGTGCACTGTTGGCATTACAAATTAGTGCAGCCACTATGGAAATAGTATGAAGTCGTCAAAAATTAAAAATAGAACTATCATATAACCCAGCAATTTCACTTCTGGGTATTTATCCAAAGACATCCAAAATACTAATTTGAAATGATATATGCATCCTATGTTCATTGCAGCATTATTCACAATAGCCAAGATATGGAAGCAACCTAACTGTCCAGTCATAGATGACTGGATAAAGATGTATATATAGGGGAATATTACTCGGTCATAAGAATGGAATCTTACCATTTATGAAAACATGGATGGACTCAGAGTGTGTTATGCTAAGTGAAATAAGTCAGACAGACAAAGAAAAATGCCATGTGATTTCACTTATATGTGGAACCTTAAAAACAAAATAAATGAACTAATAAAACAGAAACTCATAGATACAGAGAACAAACTGAGAGTAGCCAGATGGGGAGTTGGGGGACATGGTAAAAAAAAAAAAAAAAAGAAAAAAAAAGAAAAAGCATATGTACAAATTGGCAGTTACAAAATAGTCATGGGAGCCCTGGATGGGTGGCTCAGTTGGCTAGATTGTCATCCCAATACACCAAGGTTGCAGGTTTGATCCCTGGTCAGGGCACATACAAGAATCAACCAATGAATGCATAAATAAGTGGAACAACTAATAGGTGTTTCTCTTTTTCTCTCTCTGTGTGTCTCATCAGTTTTTAAAAAGACATGGAGATGTAACATAAGCCTAGGGAGTATAGCCAATAATATTGTAATATCTATTTGTGGTGTCAGGTGGGTACTAGACTTATTGGGGGGATCACGTATAAGTTATATAAATGTCTAATCCTTATGCTATACACCTGAAATATATAATATTGAATGTCAACTGTAACTGAAAAATTAATGTTAAACTTTAAATTCTATCAATTCACAGATAACATGATTTTACTAGTGTATAGAGAAAAATTAGTCCACACTCAAAATTATTTGAGACAGTGAAACTATTAGAGTTAAGAAAGTTCAGCAAAGTTGCTAGATATAAGATAAACACAAAAATTGTATTTCTATACACTGGCAAAAGAACAAAAAGGATAAAACGAATAAATTTCACCAAGGAATTGCAAGATAACACTGAAAACTACAAAACATTGCTAAAATAAAGACTTATGGCCGAAACCGGTTTGGCTCTGTGGATAGAGCGTCAGCCTGCGGACTGAAAGGTCCAAGGTTCGATTCCGGTCAAGGGCATGTACCTTGGTTGCGGGCACATCCCCGGTAGGGGGCGTGCAGGAGGCAGCTGGTCGATGTTTCTCTCTCTTTGATGTTTCTAGCTTTCTATCCCTCTCCCTTCCTCTCTGTAAAAAATCAATAAAATATATTTAAAAAAAAAGACTTATAAAATGGAAAAATATTCCTGTTCATGAGTTGAAGGTTTAATATTGTTAAGACAGCAGTACTCCCTAAAGTGATCTACAGATACTTTGAAAATCCCAATGGCCTTTTATGCAGAAACAGGAAAGCTGATTCTAAAATTCATGTGAAATTATAAGGGAGCCCAAATAACCAAAACAATGTTTAAAAAGAAGAATTTACATTTAACCAAAATAGTATGGAACCAGCACAAGGATAGACATCACAACCAATGGAACAGATTAGAGAGACCAGAAATAAAGCCATATATCTATGGTCAATTGATATTCAACAAGAGTGCCAAGACTATTCAAAGGGGTAAAAAATTTCTTTAACAAATGGTGCTGGGGCAACTGGATAGCCACATGCAAGAGCCCTATCTCATACCAGAATACAAAAATTAACTCAAAATGCATCAAAGACCTAAATGTAAGAGCTAAAACTATAAAACTCTTAGAAGAAAACATAAATCTCCATGAGCTTGGTTTTGGCAATGAATTGTTAGATATGACAAAACTACGAGTAAAAGAAAACATAAATTTGACTTCATAAACATTTAAAATTTTGCTGCTGCAAAAGACACTCTCAAGAAGTAAAAACTTATAGAATGTGATAAAATATTTGCAAATCATATATCTGATAAGTGTGTAGTATGCAGAATATATAAAGAAGTCTTATAATTCAACAACAAAAAGACAACCCAATTTAAAAATGGTGAAGTTGAAGAGATATTTCTCCAAAGAAGATACACGAACTGTCAACAAGCACAAGAAAAGATGCTCAACAGTATTAGTCATTAGGGAAATACAATTTAAAACAATGTAGTAACTACTTCTTACCCATAAGATGGATATAATTAAATTTAAAGAATTTGAGAAATGTTAACGAGGATGTGGAGAAACTGGAATCCTCCTACACTACTAGTGGGAATGTAAAATGGTGGAGGCAATAATGTACAAAAGTTCAAGTCGGTACACATCCTTTTGAGCGGTTCCCACTGTCAGGCTTTTTGTTGTTTGTTATTTTAGCCATACAAATAACTATCTAGTGATATGTTATTGTGGTTTAACATGCGTTTTCCTAAGGACTAATAACCTTGAGCATCTTTTGCTTTGCTTATTATTTGTATATATCATCTTCTTTGAAGTATCTGTTTACATTTTTTGTCCACTTTCTAATTGGATTGAATTTTGAGAGTTTGTTATGTATTCTGGATAAAACTTTTCATCAGATGGTTTGTGAATATTTTCTTCTAAACGGTGGATTATCCTTTCATTTTCTTTGTTTTGTTAATGTTCACCAGAGGGTATTTTCCCATTGATTTTGAGAGAGTGAAAGGAAGAGGGGGGGGGGAGGGGAAGAGGAGAGAAGAGAAAAACATCAATGTGAGAGAGACATGTTGGATTGGTTGCCTCCCGCACGCACCCGGGCTAGGGATCAAGCCTGCAACCGAGGCACATACCCTGGACTGGAATTGTACCCTTGACTGGAATTGAACCTGGGACACTTCAGTCCTCAGGCTGATGCTCTATTCACAGAGCCAAACCAACGAGGGCTAGTCTTTCATTTTCTTAAAAGTACCTTGCCCAACTGGCGAGGCTCAGTGGTTGACCATCCACCTATAAACCAGGAGGTCAGGGTTAGATTCCGGTCAGGGCACATGCCCAGGTTGGCAGCTCTATCCCCATTGAGGAGGGGGAGGGTGTGTGTGCAGGAGACAGCCAATCAATGATTCTCTCATCAATGTTTCTCTCTCTCTCCCTCTCCCTTCCTCTCTGAAATCAATTCAAATGCATTTTTAAAAAAAGTGTCTTGAAGAGAAGTTTTAACTTTTAAAAATATATATATTTTATTGCCCTACTGGTTTGGCTCAGTGGATGGGGCGTCGGCCTGCGGACTGAAGGGTCCCAGGTTCGATTCCAGTCAAGGGCATGTACCTTGGTTGTGGGCACATTCCCAGTGGGGGGTGTGTGGGAGGCAGCTGATCGATGTTTCTCTCTCATTGATGTTTTTAACTCTCTATCCCTCTCCCTTCCTCTCTGTAAAGAATCAATAAAATATATCAGCTGTCTCCTGTACATCCCCTTCTGGGTAGGTGCCGGGAACCAAGGAACCAAGGTACATGCCCTTGACCGGAATCGAACCTGGGACCCTTGAGTCCGAAGGCTGATGCTCTATCCACTGAGCCAAACCAGTTAGGGCGGTTTTAACTTTTTATAAAGTCCAGTTTACTTAAACATTTTTTTTTTTTTGGTGTATCTAAGAAATCCTGCTTAATCCAGTCATAAAGCTTCTCCCTAAGTTTTCTTCTAGAAAAGTTTTAGTTTTAGGTGTTTTTTTTTTTTAACTTAAAAATACCACTTGATATAAACAGTAGTTTCTTGTAAGGTGACAGTTTTAGGTTTTATATTTAGGTAATTGTGAAGGTTCATTTATTTGGATTTCCAATTGTTAATTGTTTTGTGGACGAAAGGAGCCACATGCTAACCTGACAAGCTCAGGGGAGGCCTGTGTGGCAGTCTTGCAAACTCAGAGACCTGGAATAACCACAAAGGATGGTTTGAAAATTAAATATTTAACTACAAACAGGTTATAGTGGGTAGTCATGTCCTAGTCCGATATCTTCTCTGACAAAGATCAACTTAGATCTTCTTTACTGAGCCCATTTGCCTTTTTGCCTCTAAGATAACATATCTGTGAGATGTCTGTGAGATGTTTGGGTAACTTGTAACTTCCTTTACCCCGGACCCCTCAGGGCACAACAATGGCACCGGGACATTCCCTCATTGTTATCAAGTTAATTGTCAACTGTTAATTACGTTAAAGTATCCTGTATCCATCTCTGTAAGAGAAGCACATGTCCATCATTTCACTTTTTACCCTATCCCAGAGGTTTCCCCGCTTTGCTTTGTCCCACCTCCCTAATCTGTCACCAATGGATTTCATGTAACTCACCTACGTCCCTTTCCTTTGATTTCAATGTATAAATATAGATGTAACCCTGCATTCTCCGGAGCATTATCTCAATTCATTGAGGTTCTGCTTCCCGGCATATGTCGACAGTTTGGCTCAAATAAACTCACAAAATTCTTTACAGGTTTCAATGGTTTTTTTTCGTTAACAGTTTCGAACCATTTATTGAAAGACTATTCTTTCTCCACTGAAGTGCTCTGTCACCTTTGTCTTACTGACCATGTATGTGTGGGTGTATTTGGGGATTCTCTTTACCGTCTGTGCATTTATGTGCCTGTTACTTTGCCAGCACCAATACGGGGGCGAGGACATCCCAGCGGTGGGCAGTCCCTCCTCTCCCATCCTCCCAAGCTCAGCTCACTTCATCTCCCAGCTCTTCTTTTCACCTGTCTTCCACCAGAGCAGCCGACGTGAAGGCTCCCACCTGAGGCCCCAGCTGATCTGGCCGGGAGGTGGGGCGCGGTCCTCACCCTGGAGCCTTCCGGTCCCTCAACAAGGCGCACAAACACGCCCCGACGGAGGGCACGGTTACCAGGACAATCGCCGGCGCGCGAGGACCCAGACCGATTTCCGGCCTGTTGTGAGAACGAGCCCGGTGCGCGTGCGCAGTTCCAGGCCTGACATCCTCTCGCGATACTGCGGTCAGCCCTGGCATTCCGTCTGAAGTTCGGGGTTATGCCCTTTAAAGCTGCGGTGTGTTTTCGGGGGCTTCTGACGCAGCCACAGCTAGCAGTTTACACATGCCAGAGAGAAGTGTGCTGGGCAAGGGATACCCAGCTTCGTGACAGTATCGTACATTCTTCCAAGAGGAGTTTTGGAGGAAATGGGAAGCAGTATGTAGAACGCCTAGCATAGTTTCATATACATAATAGGTGCTGAGAACGTTGTCAGCCAGTGTCAAATGTCTCTCTGCAAGGGAGATGCCCTGCGGTTTGAAGCTCCCCTGTCGGGCGGTAATCCCGCACTTCCGTCCATGATTCCGAGGCATCCCCAAGCCCGCCTCCCCTTCTCTTGCGCGTGCGCGCGCAGCCCGGCCGCTTCGCCTCCCGTTTTGTTTGGCCGCTGCTGCGCGCCGTAGAGAGCTCCGTGCGTTGCCATAGAGACCCTGCAGCACTGAGTTGGGGGCGGCGGAGACTCCGGGCTGGTGGGGACCAGAGCGCCATGTCCTTCCGCGACCTCCGCAGTAAGACAACCCTGCCCCTTGTGACCTGCGGGCCGCCCAAGAGACAGGGGCTCCGGCCTCCGGGTTCTCTCGTCTGGGCCCCGCCGAGCCCCTCCCGGCCTCTGCCGCCCCCGCCCCGGGCAGAGCGCCTCGGCCCTGGCTCAGCACTTTCTGCGGTGATGGGAAGTTTTGTATCTGCCACTGGCTGTGGCTAGTGCGTCTGAGGAACCGAAGTCTTAATTTTATCTGATCTTAATGGATTTGTATAGCCACTTTGCTACCGTGGAAAACGCAGAAACCGTTTTGGGGCTGGGTTAGGTTAGAACCTTGAGAAACGAACAATAAAACCGAGGGAGTGGGGGAACGGCTGAATAATAATTGCGGCTGACATTTTTTTTTTGAATCTTTACAATCTTCCAGGTAGTAAATGTTCTGTGTGTGTGCATCATTTTATTTACTCCTCTAAACACGCTTCTGTATTTAGAAATGAGGAAACGGGCACAGAGAGGACACACCCAGGTGGTGAGAGTAGGCGCTAGAGTTTGAATTCAGGTTGTCTAACCTCCAAAGCCTTCATACTTTCTAAAGGGGCTGATGAGGGAAATGGAACCCAAATGCCTTTGCTAGAAGGTTGGAGAAGTGGAAGAATGGGTATGAGAATTAGCTACTACTACTTTGGGGGTACATCTGTTACATTTTACATTCACAATCTTATTTTAGTCCTCACTTTAACAGCGAGGTAGGTGGTATACTTCCTGGATGAAATATTTGAGGCACAGATAGGTCAAGTATCTTTAGGCCACACAGCCAGAACTGGGCGGAACCAAGGATCCGGCCATAGTGCTGTGTGAATCCAAATCTTTTGCCTTTTGCCCTGGCAAGGTGGCTCAGTTGGTTGAAGCATCGTCCGGTGCACCAAAGGGTTGTGGGTTCGATTCCAGGTCGGGGCACATACCTAGTGTGTGGGTTCGAGCCCGGTTGAGGCGTGTACGGGAGGCAGCCAATCCATGTTTCTCTCTCTACCTCTCCTTTCCTCTCTCTCTAAAACCAGTGAAGAATATTCTCAAGTGAGGATTTTAAAAAAAAATCCCTTGCCCTTTATACAGTGTTATTTGCTGAATCAGAAGCAGTTCAGCTAATTGGCAGCGGGATTGCCAGTTTGGTGTGCTCTGTAAGGCCAATTTTCTAACTAAATTGCTGGTACCCGGAATTTCACCATTAAAGATTACTCCTTTCAGTTATGAGTTGCTCTTTTTCTACAATGTAAATATACAGGAAGATGCATCGTCACGCTTTGTTAATATGCCTACTAGCCCCATAGTGTGAATTATTTCCTCTGGGATTTGAAGGTTCTTGGTGACTATATGTTGTAGGGACAAGTTTCTCTTTCCTGGTAGTTTAGAGAGAGCACTCTGCTAGGGGACATTGAATGGAGTTGTATTGGGAAGAGTGTACAAGGAGGGGATTTCTGAACATTTTGACATTAAATGAATGCTATACAATTGTACAATTTATGGTAAGAATCTTACTCATTTTGAAAATGCTGCATAATGAACAGAACTACTGCTTAGCAGTGATGGGCAACCTTTTGAGCTTGGTATGTCAAACTTCGCCAAAAAACTGAGCATAACTCGGGTAGTGTGTCCCTTTGAGGAAAAAACATTATTTCGCGATATTTATAGTTTAAATAACATAAATGTTTCATCCTCGGCATGTGGCCGCCTCAGCGGCCACGTGTCATCAGAAATGGCACTGACACGCATGTCAGAGGTTCGCCATCACTGGCTTAGTGGGAAGAAGTATTTAGGCAATGCCTGACTCTGTGACGGGGAGATGCTGCTTTATTTTCCATTACTTTATTCAGATTTCCCAAAAAACAGTGACAGAGACCCTCAGTGCCGCTGCCCTTTTCTCTGCTCATGCCTTCTCTTTTGTGGTCTGGTGGAGTCCAACCTAATCTCTGATGCCTGGGAAGCTTCTTTGTGACTGTTATTGGGACATTTTGAACATCTACTGTCAAGAAGAGCGAGGACAGACATTAAATAGCCTTGAGCACACTGAGTATAGATCTTGGCATATTGTTGGAACTCAAAACATGTTTGTTGTGTTCATTTCCAAGTTCTGCTTAAAGCTTAGTGACAGCAGCCTCCAGTATCAAAATAGTTTTTATTACTGTTTTTTAATCTGTTTTATAATAAAAAAAAACCTCAGAAACATGCACTTCACCCTACCACCATCACCACCCCCCACAATATCAGTGTTAACATTTAAAAATATTTTTATTTTATTTATTTATTTTTAAATAAATCTTTATTGTTCAGCTTATTACAGGTGTTCCTCTCCCCCCCCCATAGCTCCCCTCCACCTGATTCCCCACCCCACCCCATGCCCTTACCCCCCGCTACTGTCTTCATCCATAGGTGTAAGATTTAAAAATACATTTATTTATGACATTTTATAAGACCAGGTATTTCTCATTTTTAGTGGTAAGAAGATATTCAAGAGAGATATCAAAGAGAAATTATATTCACACCCAATCTCTAAACCCCATTTTAATGTACAGTTTCCACTTCTCCCAGGGCACTTTACATGTTTTTCAGGAAGCAGAGTGTTTTAAGTTTTAACTACTTTTTATTTCCCTCTTAGAGAGTTGATAAATAGTCCCTAAAACTGTCAATAGATTGGGAATAAGAAGGGAAGGCAGAGAAAGTAAGTTAATTAGCTGTTGTTTGACAATGAGTTGACTGAATTGTATTTTCCCGTGGACAGATTTTACAGAGATGATGAGAGCCTTGGGATACCCTCGACATATTTCTATGGAAAATTTCCGCACACCAAATTTTGGACTTGTATCTGAAGTTCTTCTCTGGCTTGTGAAAAGGTTAGAATTGCACTTTATTGCAGTCTAAGAATGAATACTCAATTTTATTTATTAGCCACCTAGAAACAGGTTATTGTTGTGAAGCTAAAGGAAGAGTTCAATAAAATTTGAGTTTGACAGATTTAGGTGTAACCTGTTAAAAATCAGTTGACTTTTAAAGAGTGTGTAGGAATAGAAATATACCAATGAGTGGTAAAGGGAGACTATTTCTCAGTAGGAAGCAGACACTGGGGTCCAAGTTCCTCTCCATTCCCTCACCTTCATCAGGGAGTGACAAGGTACCTCCCTACACACTCGAATGAGTACACTGGATTAGAAATAACTTCAATTTCAATTTGTGTGTAAAACCCAGTATCTAACATTTGCGGTTGGCAAACTTTTTGTTAAGAAGATAGAAAAAAAAAAAGAAAAAGAAAAAAAGAAGATAGCAAAGACCTTAGGTGTTGCAGGCAACACAAGATCTCTCTTGCATATTCTACCTTGTGTGTTTTTTATAACCCTTGAAAAATATAAAACCCTTCTGACTGGCAAGCTGTACAGAAACTAAGGGCTACAGTCTGCTGACTCCTGGTCGGTCATTAATAACATAAAGTAATTCCAACAACTCTGCTGCTTCTCAGAGCTAACTAGTTAGCTCTGGGTCAAGGGCTGTCAGCCAAAGTAGTCATTCTGATTATTTTCACTGAACTTTGAAGTCTGAGAGATTTCATTTTCTAAGCTGAGCCCCAAATTTTATTTTGGAAATTAGTTAGCCCTATTCTTGGGGTGAGGATTTGCTCCCTTGGATATTTGGTGTTTTGTGTTGCTTTTGAAGTCTTTCTTAATCTTACTGACTTCGCAGGGGACTCAGAGAGCTTCTCGTTACAGATCCACTGACCTCTCAGTTGCCCACTTTCACTTTCGTGGACTTTATAGTAATTAACTGGTGTCTTCTCTCTGTGTCTGTCTGGCTCTCTCTCATAGGTATGAACCTCAGACTGACATACCTTCTGATGTTGAGACGGAACAAGACCGAGTTTTCTTTATTAAGTCAGTTGCCCAGTTCATGGTTAGTTCATGCTTATTTGATGGAGTTGTAAAATTAAATATGTTAGAAAGAGAGAAGTCCTAGTTAGGGCTTTATTCAAGTTTCTAAACCTATTCTATTACCAGGTTTCTGTAAAGCCATTTTTCCAGCAAAGTATTTAATTTTAATTCAGTATTTGTTAAGATTTTAATTTATTTTTGAATAGGTTATATATTTCATAGTTCAGAAAAAAATTTTTTGTAGATCACGAAATGATAGATTAAAATGGCTTCTTATCCTCTATACTGTCTGCCTTCTGCCCAGTTCCATTCCCAATAATCACTATTAATATTTTCCAGAGTTTATGCATATGTAAGCAAATAGGATATAAATTCTTTTCCTTCTTTTTGCACAAATGGTGGCATACTGTTTAGAATCTTGCTTCTTCACTTAATGGTACATTTTGGAGAACTTTCCAAATACATATAGAACTTATTCTCTCTTAACACCCGAATAGTATTGCTTGCCTGGATAAACCACAATTTATATAATTTATATGGATAGGCATTTAGGTGTTTATAACTTTTGCTCTTTGAAGCACTGCTGTAACAGATAACCTATAAGCATCTCATTTCCTTTGTTACCATATCCATATCTAAGATAAATTCTCAGGATTGGAATTGCTAGGTCAAAAGATATGTGTATTTGTAATTGTGTTGTCTTTTACCAAATTGGTCTCCATCAAGATTATATCAGTTAAAAAAAAGAAAAGGTTGTATCAGTTTACACACCCACTTGCAATGTATGAGTCACTTGAAAGTTTGATTCTTATTATAATCAGGTTATATCCCAATTGTTCGCAGAGACATTTTCAAATTACCTACATGAGATTTGGTTTAGATTCTACATGGAAAAGGCCTTAAATTGTTTGTTTGTTTGTTTGTTTGTTTGTTTTGGTCTGAAAATAGGCCACAAAAGCACATATAAAACTCAATACTAAGAAGCTTTATCAAGCAGATGGGTATGCAGTGAAAGAACTATTGAAGATCACCTCTGTCCTTTATAATGCTATGAAGACCAAAGGGATGGAGGGCTCTAAAATAGTAGAGGACGATATCAGCAAATTCAAGTTTGATCTTGGCTCAAAGGTAAGGACAATGAACGGCTTGTAGTGAGGGATGAAATGTGTATTTCTCACTCTGAAATGGAACATGTCATATACTCATAGAACTACTTCTTTTCTTACTCCTTGAATGAGGGCAGTTTGTCAGTTTTGTACTCATCAGCATTTGGATAGAAGCAGAAGTCATGCCGAAACCGGTTTGGCTCAGTGGATAGAGCGCCGGTCTGCGGACTGAAAGGTCCCAGGTTCGATTCTGGTCAAGGGCATGTACATTGGTTGCGGGTACATCCCCGGTGGGGGGTGTGCAGGAGGCAGCTGGTCGATGTTTCTCTCTCATCGATGTTTCTAGCTCTCTATCCCTCTTCCTTCCTCTCTCTGGAAAATCAATAAAATATAAAAAGAAAAAAAAAAGAAGCAGAAGTCATAATAAAGTAATTCAACTATTTACTAAAAGCCTGTTGCTAGTAAGGTAGGAGAAGTAGAGCTAGCAGGAACAGAATCCTAGAGGACTAAGGAAATAGGAAGAAAGTCAGCTGTGAATGAATATTGAGAGTCGTTGCTGATGGTTTGATAATAAAAAAGAGACACCGGGGCCCTAGCTTTTTTGGCTCAGTGGATAGAGCATTGGCCTGCTGACTGGAGGGTCCCGGGTTCGATTCCAGTCAAGGGCACATGCTCAGGTTGCGGGCTCAATCCCCAGTAGGAGGTCGGTGCAGGAGGCAGCCAATCAATGATTCTCATCATTGATGTTTCTATCTTGATATCTCCCTCTCCCTTCCTCTCTGAAATCAATAAAAAGATATTTTTTTTTTAAAAAGAGACACTGGGGATTTGTTTAGGAGAGGGAGTGTGAGCAGAGCAGGGAGATGTTTGTTTGGACTCTGAAAATTTAATGTATTCGAGGAAGAAGAGGTGACATGCAAATCCTAAAAAAGAAGTTGCGCACAGGGCTAGATGCTAAGTCATCATCATTATCATCTTCATAGCAATGGCTGCCACCCTTGTGGGAGCTGGGTCCTATTGCATGTTAACTCATTTGTTCCTTGCAGCAGTCATGTGAAGTGCAGTCTAAAGGCAGAGAATGAGCGGACAGAAGGCATCAGGATGCTGCACTAGGAAATGTGTCCCTCCGATTGCCCCTCCCTGTCACTCACCACTGTAGGAGTCCCCTGTGGTGACCTAGTCCAAATAGGAAGCAAGTCAATTGCATTTGACTTGACATTTGGGTTTTTAAAGAGACCGGAAGTTGTTCTAATTTGTACTTAGATCAGTGTTTCCTAAACTGGTATCCTCTGAGCTCTCTTCCACAGGATGTAAGGATATGTCTTGTGGAAAATGTGTTCTCTAGACAAGTATTCTGACTGGAGGTAGGGATTGCTATTAGACTGGTTATTTCTGAATGCCTATTAAAAACCTGCCACTGAGGTTCCTGTTTTTGATATTTTCTTTCCAGATTGCAGATTTGAAAGCAGCCAGGCAGCTTGCTTCTGAAATCACGTACAAAGGAGCAACTCTGTATGACTTGCTGGGCAAGGAGGTAGAGTTGAGGGTAAGCAGTGCTCAGATAACTTAATTACTTTCTCAGCTAAGCAGATTTTCAAGGCTTTCTTTTCCAATTCTTTTTGCCCCTGTTCTTCTGATTTTATTAAACTGTACCTGATTAAATGATATAATGTGTGAGAGTAATATATAGTGTTTGCTGCTATTCCTGCTTCAGTGGGCACTGGTCTATTTTTAATAACTTTGACTTCTAGTTCAGGAATGGCAAATACTAGTATGTGGCATGTTACTGAGACTTTTCTCCTTTGTCCATGTCATACTTTATTGATCATGGTGCTTTTCTTGGTGAACTCAGCCTCAACATTCTTCTCAACAAAATCCTCTTCTGAGCCATGATGCTTCCCAAACCTTGCTGCCCAATGCAATCACCCAATGCAACTACGGATGCCTGGCTTTCCATTTTGATATCATTGGTATGAAATGTGACTTGGGCATTGCGGATTTTACAAGTCTTCTGTGTGATTCTAACGCACAGCAAAGTTTGGGAACCAGTAATCTAGGCAGTCACTACTGATCGGTTAAAGTTAGTGTTAACAGTTTGTTTACTTGCAATCCTATTCTAGCTAATGTCATGCGAGGAGAATGGTCCATCATGTTTAAGGAGCTATTTAAGAGTGTGGTTCTGGAGGACTTCCATAGAGCTCCTATAGAGCTTTTAAATCACCTGATGTCCAGGTTGTCCCAGAAACCAATGAGTCAGAATGTCTGGGGGTGTGAGCCAGGCATCAAGTTTTTAAAGATTTCCAGGTGATTCCAGAGTGCAGCAGAATTTGGGGCCCACTGGTTTAAGAAGAAATGGAATATTATTTAGTTCTTACCTGTTAGGATTTATGGCACTTGAAGGACACATGCTCTCATTTAATGTTTTTAAATTAAATACAGGTATGTCAGCCATGACCACTCTCTCACTTCCTTGCCTGTGTTCTGGCATTGCTGCTACAGTGTTATGGTATTTTTTCCTCTTGCTTTTCATTTCTGCCCTAGGAGAGAAGACTAGAGTGGGAGACTTGGATGCCAGGTCACCATTCCTGCTTTTGATATAGTGGCTGCCACCTGCTGAAGTGCAGTTGGCAGAACAAAACTGCCACTAATGTCCAAAAGCTAATTTAGATAACTAATGAGGCAACTTCGGGCTTTCACTGTTTTCTGTTTATAGTGCACATGTCTATTCATGTTCATAACAGACCTAGAGACAAGAGCTGGTCACTTGCTATTTGTCAGTGGAATAGAGCGATGGCTTCATTGTGAGATTTCACTAGGGACCCTTTTAGCACCTTTCCATAATGAATGGCTGAACTGTTGCCATGGAAGCCATGAGACCCTTCTCAAATTCTGTGTATAGTCATGATCTGAGGAAGATCCCCTAGCCAGTATTTGTTTTTCATACTCTCAACCAACATTCATCGAGGAACAAAACCAACCACAGACAAGGCACTGAGCCTTGAGTAAGTCTTAATCCCTTCTCTCGATAAGTTTTCTACCAATGGGGAGATACGGTGCAGTGTGGAGTAAAAGAAGCACAAGACAGAGTGTGATAAAGTGATTCAGGAATCTCATAAGTGCATGCCCATTAAAATTCCATATTTCAGAAGCTCCCAGTATTGATATAATAGGTACAAATGTCTCTGTTGATTGGTCCATGATTAATGCTAGGGGCAGGGCGAAGGCCACTTTTCTCATTGGTTGCAGTTGTCAATGACAGTCAACTTAGAGGAACTTAATCATAAGAAAGATTGTAGAGGCTGGCAGGTGATTCAGACAGCAAGTTAAGCTGTACTTGGTTTGGGAGTCCCCTAAATAGAATGCAGGTAAAGAACAAATTTAGGAGAAATGAGGGATGGTAAGTTGCCCATGGTGCTATGGGGACCTGGGACCTGTAGCTGAAAAGGAGGCCTTGAGCACTCGAGAGAGGCCAGGTTGGCAGTAGAATTACAGAAGACATTTGGAGAAGGTGATGGTTGAAATGTTTTTGCATCAGAGACCCACATTTTAATTAAACTTTTAGGAACCAGTCCGTAAGCTGTTTCTAGATCTGGAAATTGGTTTTGAGAATTCCTCTTCTGAAAATATATGTAATTTTATTTCATTGTTTTCCATAGGAACTGAGAACAGAAGCAATTGCTAGACCTCTGGAAATAAACGAGACTGAAAAAGTGATGAGAATTGCAATAAAAGATATTTTGGTAAGATTACTTTGCTTTTATGTAATGTTTTTGTGCCTGTGCCTTAAAAATATTGATTTCTGCCTTGGCCAGTGTGGCTCAGTGATAGAGATCAGCCCGTGCACTGAAGGGTTGTGGGTTCGATTTCTGGTTAAGGGTAAGTACCTGGGTTGAAGGTTTGATCTCCAGCCCCGGTCGGGAGGCAACCAATCACCAATCGATGTCTCTCTTTCACATCAATGTTTCTCTCTTTCTCCCCCCATCCTTCTCTTCCACTTTCTCTAAAAATCAATAGAAGAAATATCCTTGGGTGAAGATTAATTGATATCTTGCCTCCATAAGACAGAACGAAAAGCTATCCCTTGTTACAAAGAAGGATATGTTAGTAAGGAAATGAAATGAAAAATTTAGAGAACATGCTAGAATATTTAGCTCACTTACTTTTTCCCTCTTATTATAAATACGAACAACTCATGTTTACTAAAAGTTTGTCAATTTTAATAGTTTAAAAATTATATTAAAATTTTCAATTATTTTAATAAATAATGTTCTATTTTATGGGCTCTTCATACTTTATTTAACCAATTCCTTATTGCTGTGCCTTAAATAATTTCTAGGTTTTCTTAATTCTATACATCACTGTAATAAATAGCATGATCACTGGTCAATTATTATTTGCTCATTCATTTGGAAGGCAGATAGTGAGGGGCATTCTAGACTCAGACTATTTGGGTTTGAATCCCACCATGTGATCTTAGGCAAGTTATTTAACCTCTCTGTGCCTCACTTTCCTGATCTGTAAAATGAGGAGAATGGCCACATAGGGTCCTTTGAACATTCATTATAATGGTGCGTGTCATACATAGTCTCTGGCATGAAGTAGGTATTTAGTCATTATTAGGATTCATTTTATTCAGTAGGCACAGGCAGAGATAGGCATAAAACAATTTGCTGAGAGTTGTACAACATTCTCAGGTGGATAGGTTTTTATAAGACCCTGTTATAGCCCAGCTGGTGTGGCTCAGTGGTTGAGCGTTGACCTATGAACCAGGAGATCACGGTTCAATTCCTGGTCAGGGTATATGCCTGGGTTGCGGGCTCGATCCCCATTGTGGGACATGAAGAAGGCAGACAATCAATGATTCTCTCTCATCATTGATATTTCTATCTCTCTCTCCCTCTCCCTTCCTCTCTGAAATCAATAAAAATATATTTAAAAAAAAGACCCTGTTATAAAATGGTAATGCTCCTGGGAGACCCAGCATGGGGTTCCAGAGCCTCAGCAGGGTAAGAAGTGGGACAAGAAGTGCAAGATCTTGTTGTACCAGAAAGCAAGGAAGTGCTCCAAGAATGAAAGGGATCTGTCAAAAGGACACAGAAGCCAGCTTGAGTAGGCTTCCCCTGGCCAAACTCCGACAGTTTAAGACCAAAATAAATAAATAATAGTAATGTATTATAGACCATTGAGTGAAACGGGAGATGATGGGTTCTCACTGATATAAAAAAATAAGTAAATATATTGACAGCTAGTTTTTCACATAGTTTCAAAGTAATTCCAGCCCTAGCCGGTTTGGATCAGCGGTTAGTTAGAACATTGGCCTGTGGATTGAAGGGTCACAGGTTCAATTCTAGTCAAGGGCACGTACCTTGGTTGCAGGCTCAATCCCTGACCCCAGTCAAGGTGCGTGCCGGAGGCAACCGATGGATGCGTTTCTCTCACATTGATGTTTCTCTCTCTGTCTCTCCCCCTCCCACTCTCTAAAAATCAATGGGAAAAATATCCTCTGGTATTAAGAGAACACAAAGTAGCTCTCCACAAAATACAATTAATTACAAAGGGGAAAAGAGTAACTTCATATGAGATTCCTGACAGACACCCCCTTAAATCAGGTGATCAAAGTGAACATCACTAATAATGGGACAATTCAAAATTATGCACACATGATATGCTGTAGTCATATCTGTGCTATTTCTGCTAAAGATTCATAACCTGAAGCTAATCAGACAAAGACAAATTGGGGACATCCTATAAATTATCTGGCTCATACTCTTCAACAGTGAAAAGGTCATTCCAGACTGAAGGAGGCTAATGAGACATGATAACTAAATGCCAGCGGTGACCTCTGTCTGCTGTTAAGGACTTCATGAGAACAAACTTGAGTGGATGTGAGGGTTAAATGGCAATAGTGCATCAGTGTTCATTTTCTGTTCTGATGATTGTATTGTGGTTCTGGAGGAGAAAGTCCTTATTCATAGGAAATACACACTAAAGTAGCTAAAAGTGATGGGGCATCGGGGTCAGCAATTCCCTCACCTAGGTCCAGAAAGAACTGCTTTGTATTATACTCCAGCTGTTTGTAAGTTCATGATTGTTTCTAAATTTTAAAAAATTGACATGATAATATTCTTGTGCTTGTCATTGTTCTGGCTGAATAAATTTAACATGGCATGAATGTGCCTTTAGCACTACGTATATATCAAAAATAGAACAGCCAGATGAGGGCACAGTCTATTACTTAGTGAATACCTTTTAAGATATTATTTCGGCCCGCTGGTTGAGTATCAACCTATGAACCAGAAGGTCAAGGCTTGATTCCCAGTCAGGGCACATGCCCGGGTTGCCGGCTTGATTCTCTATAGGGGATGCTCTCTCATCATTGATATTTCTTTTCTTTAAATTTTTGTAGGTTTTCTTTGAACACATTTTTATTGCTTTCATAGAGAAAGAGAAAGGGAGAGAGAGAAACATCAAGATGAGAGAATCATTGATCAGATGCCTCCTGCACACCCCACACTGGGGATGGAGCCCACACCCTAGGCATGTGCCCTGACTGGGAATCAACTGTGACCTCCTGGTCCAAAGGTCAGCACTCAACCACTGAGCCATGCCAGCCAGGCTCATCATTGATGTTTCTATCTCTCCTTCTCCCTTCCTCTCTGAAATCAATAAAAATATATTTTTAAAAAAGAAAAAAATATGTTATTTCAAAAGACAACAAAAAATAAACAAATGGGACTACGTCAGACTAAAAAGCTTTTGCAGGCCCTGGCTGGGTAGCTCAGTTGGTTAGAGCATCATCCTGATGTGCCAGTGTTTTAGGTTCTATCCCCAGTCAGTGCACCTACACAAATCAACCATAAAGCATAAATAAGTGGAACAACAAATGGATATTTCTCTTTCTCTCTTTCTCTCTCTCCCTCTCTCCGTCCCTCCCTCCATTGCTTTAAAAAACAACAACAAAAAAACCCAAATTTTTAAAAACGTTTTTGTACCACAAGGGAAACCATCAACATAACAATAAGGCAACCTGCCGAATGGGAGAAGTTATTTGCAAGTGATATATTGGGGTTAATATCCAAAATATATAAAGAATTCATAAAGCTCAATATAAAAAGAAATCCAATTAAAAAATGGGAAGAGGACCTGAATAGGTATTTCTCCAAAAAGGACATCCAGATGGCCTGAATAGACACATGAAAAGATGTTCAATGTCACTAACCATAAGGGAAATGCAAATAAAAAACACAGTGAGATATCACCTCACATCTTTCAGAATGGCTCTTATCAATAAGTCAACAAACAAGTGTTGGACGATATGGAGAAAAGGGAACTCTCATGCACTGTTGGGATTGTAATTGGTAAAACCACTATGGAAACATGGAGATTCCTCAGAAAATTAAAAATAGAACTGCCATATGACCCTGCAATTCCACTTCTGAGTATTTAGCCAAAGAAATTGAAAAAACTTATTTGAAAAAATATAGCACCCTATGTTCATTGTAGAATTATTTACAGTAGCCAAGATATGGAAGCAACATAGGTGTTCATCAATAGACAAATAGCTAAAAAAGATATTGTATGTGTATATATACACACACACACACACACACACACACACACACAATGGGATATGACTCAGCCATAAAAAGAATGAAATGTTGCCATTTCCGCCCTAACCGGTTTGGCTCAGTGGATAGAGCGTCGGCCTGCGGACTCAAGGGTCCCAGGATCGATTCCGGTCAAGGGCATGTACCTTGGTTGCGGGCACACACCCAGTAGGAGTGTGCAGGAGGCAGCTGATCGATGTCTCTCATCGATGTTTCTAACTCTCTATCCCTCTCCCTTCCTCTCTGTAAAAAATCAATAAAATATATTTTTAAAAAAAAGAAAAAAGAAGAAGAAATGTTGCCATTTCCAACAGGGATTGACCTAGAGGGTATTATGTTAAGTAAAATAAAGCAGACAGAGAAAGACAAATACCATATAATATGTGGAATCTAAAAAACAAAACAGAAGCCGGAACCGGTTTGGCTCAGTGGATAGAGCGTCGGCCTGTGGACTCAAGGGTCCCAGGTTCGATTCCGGTCAGGGGCATGTGCCTTGGTTGCGGGCACATCCCCGGTGGGGGGTGTGAAGGAGGCAGCTGATCGATGTTTCTCTCTCATCGATGTTTCTGGCTCTCTATCCCTCTCTCTTCCTCTCTGTAAAAAATCAATAAAATATATTAAAAAAAACAACAACAAAAAAAACAGAAACAAGCTCACAGATACTGAGAACAAACTGATGGTTGCCAGATGAGAGTGAGGTTGGGAGGCTGGGCGAAAAAGGTGAAAGGGATAAGAAGTGCAAGTTGCCAATTACAAAAATAGTCATGGGGATGTAAAATACAGCATAGGAAATCTACCTAATAAAAGAGTAACATGCTGCCGAAACTGGTTTGGCTCAGTGTATAGAGCGTCAGCCTGTGGACTGAAGGGTCCCGGGTTTGATTCTGGTCAGGGGCGTGTACCTTGGTTGCGGGCACATCCCCAGTGGGGGGTGTGCAGGAGGCAGCTGATCGATGTTTCTCTGGCCTAAATGGGCAGTCGGACATCCCTCTCACAATACAGGACTGCTGGCTCCCAACTGCTCACCTGCCTGCCTTACTGATTGCCCCTAACCGCTTCTGCCTGCCAGCCTGATCACCCCTAACCACTCCCCTGCCAGCCTGATTGATGCCTAACTGCCCTCCCCTGCAGGCCTGGTCCCTCCCAACTGCCCTCCCCTGCTGGCCATCTTGTGGCGGCCATCTTGTGTCCACATGGGGGCAGCCATCTTTGACCACATGGGGGCAGCCATCTTGTATATTGGAGTGATGGTCAATCTGCATATTACTCTTTTATTAGATAGGACCAGAGGCCCGGTGCACGAAATTCGTGCACGGAGGGGGGTTGTCCCTCAGCCCAGCCTGTACCCTCTCCAATATGGGACCCCTCAAGGGATGTCCAACTGCCCGTTTAGGGATTGGGCCTAAACGGGCAGTCGGACATCCCTCTCACAATCCAGGACTGCTGGCTCCCAACTGCTTGCCTGCCTGCCTTCCTGATTGCCCCTAACCGCTTCTGCCTGCCAGCCTGATCACCCCCTAACCACTCTGCTGCCAGCCTGTTTGCCCCCAACTTCCCTCCTCTGCCGGCCTGGTCACCCCTAACTGCCCTCTCCTGCAGGGTTGATCACCTCCAACTGCCCTCCCTTGCAGGCCTGGTCCTTTTCAACTGCCCTCCCTTGCAGGCCGGGTGCCTCCCAACTGCCCTCTCCTGCTGGCCATCTTGTGGTGGCCATCTTGTGTCCACATGGGGGCAGGATCTTTGACCATATGGGGGCAGCTATATTGTGTGTTGGAGTGATGGTCAATCTGCATATTACTCTTTTATTAGATAGGATATTTTTATTGATTTTAGAGAGGAAGGGAGAGGGAGAGAGATAGAAACATCAATAATGAGAATCATAGATCGACTGCCTCCTGCACTTCTCCTACTAAGGATTGAGCCCGCAACCCCGGGCATGTGCCCTGACTAAAATCTGTGACCTCCTGGTTCACAGGTCGATGCTCAATCACTGAGCCACACTGGCAGGGCCTAATTTGTGCTGCTTAATCTCTTTACCCATCCCTCCAACCCACCTCCCAAATGGCAACCATCAAAATGTTCTCTGCATCGCCTTAGTTGGTTTGGCTTAGTGGATAGAGCATCAGTCTTCGGACTGAAGGGTCCCCGGTTCGATTCCATTCAAGGCACATTCCTGGGTTGCAGGCTCAATCCTCCCTAGGAGGAGTGCAGGAGGTAGCCAGTCAATGATTCTTATCATTGAGGTTTCTATCTCTCTTTCCCTCTCCCTTTCTCTCTGAAATCAATAAAGGTATTTTTTTAAAAAATGTTATCTGCATCTGTGGTTGTGTAAGGATTTGAGTACCTATGCTGCCATATTGACCTGCTTATTCATGTTTCTTTTTTAGGTTTCACATATAAGTGAAATCATATGGCATTTGTCTTTTTGTCTGACTTACTTTACTCAGCATAATACCCTCTAGGTCCATGCATGTTGTTGCAGATGGCAAGATTTCATCCTTTCTATGGCTGAGTCATATTCCATTGTATATATGCACCACTTCTTCTTTATCCATTCATCTAGTGATGTACATGCACTTAGGTTTCTTCTATATCTTGGCTATTGTAAATAATGCTGCAATGAACATATGGATGTATATGTCTTTTGTTTTTTGTTTGCCAAGATGGGGTTCTCCCCTCCCTCCCTAGGAGAGAGAGAGAAAGAGGGAGAGGGAGAGGGAGAGGAAAGGAAAGAAAAAGAGAAACATTGATGTGAAAGAGACACATTGATTGGTTGTCTCTCACACGTGCCCTGACCAGGGCCAGGGATAGAACCTGCAACTGAGGTACATGTCTTTGACTAGGAATCGAACCCATGACCCTTTGGTATGCGGGCCAGTGCTCTAACCACTGAACACACCGGCCAGGGCTATATATCTTTTATATTTATTAGTAGTGCTTTGGGGATAAATACCCAGAAGTGGAATTGCTGGGTCCTTTTTTATCTCATAACATTTTTTTAAAATTTCTTTATTGATTAAGGTATCACATATTTGTCCTCATCCCCCCATTCCCATCCCACACCCCTCCCAACGCATGCCCCCACCCCCCTGTTGTCCTTAACCACTGGTTAGGTTCATATGCATTCATAACATTTGTTTTAAAGTCTATTTTGTTCGGTAAAAGTATTGCTACTCCAGCTTTACTGATGATTGTTCTGTAGTTCAGTTGTAATTTTTAAAAAATATATATTTTTATTGCTTCCAGAGAGGAAGGGACAGGAAGAGAGAAAGAGAGAAACATCAACAATGAGAGAGAATCATTGATCGGCTGCCTCCTGCACACCCCACACAGTGGGTCAAGCCTGCAACCCAGGCATGTGCCCTTGACCGGAGTCGAACCCAGGACCCTTCAGTCCGCAGGCCGACGCGCTATCCACTGAGCCAAACCGGCTAGGGCAGTGCAGTTGTAATTTTGATGTGATTGTGTAAGGATTTGAGTACCTATGCTGCCATATTGACCTGAAGCTTTTCTGCTGGTGTTTTTAAAGCACTTGCAGCAAATGGATGGTTAGTGATAGTATTTTCATGAAAGCATCTTGGAAATGGTTAAGTGTCTCAGACAAAAATAACTTAACCATAAATTCATTATCAATGAAAGTAGTTGCTTCCAAATACACACTGTCTCTGTGAGTTGTGGAGAGTTCCTGGTCTCCTTAGGCGATTTCTTTGTATACCCCATAGCATTTCAGAGACCTGCAATGTACTATTATGGTACACTGCACATGTGCAATGTATTGGAGGGGAGAGCCCCTCTTGGCAATCAGGAACTTAAAGCAGAGTCGGAGAGCCCGAACTTGGGGAGGCAGTTCCGCACTCGGCTGGTTGTATTTCAGGCATTATTCCTAATAGGCAGATTGCTATAATACAGAGGCCCCAACCTGGCCAGCTTCCCAGGCCGCACAAGTGTGAAGACACACTGCGTTTACTCGTACTACCACTGCTTCAAATAAACTTGCTTTTACGAAAGGACAGGGAGGCCTGTAGTTTTCATCAGTGATCTTTCATCCCCTTTACTTTCTTACTCAGCCCCCCTCGCCCAAGAGCCTCTTCCCACTGCTGCCAAGGCCCCCTCCCAGTGGCTGGTTTATACTGCGTGAGGCAGCCACTTTCTGACTTCACATCCCCATGACCATTCTGTAACTCCCTGTTTCTTGTAGTCTGTAGTCAAGGTTCAGTGACCAGGGAGAGAAAAAAAGGAACTCTCTCAATCCCAGCAGGCAGGGACCAGCTAATGTTTCTTTTTGTCCCCTCCTAAATAAAGCCATACTTGTGTGTGCCTACAGGGATGGACAAACGTAGGTAAGAACTCTGTGACAAAATGTGCTTGACTATAGCAAGTAGACTACAAGAATGTGTAAATACTAAAGGCCAGCAATTTGAGCACTTCACTTGCAAGATTGCATCTAAGTGCACTGTGCCATTGTGACATTCTTTTGAGTTAATAAAGCTATTGTAATAATCATAACCTGCATATCTTTTTCCATATGATCAACCATAAACCTACTTTTGCCTACCCCTGTACATTCCGGAAGTCCGATATTTGTAACTATGGGAGTAGCCTGAACAAGATGTAAATAAAAGCAGACTGACAATTCAGAATGATATGTAACCAGTCTATAAACAAGTGGGCAGGCCAGGAGATCTTGTTTCCCTGGGCAGAAACACCTTCTTCTCATGGGGAAAAAAAGAATAATAATTTTGTCTGGGCCTATGTGATGTTCCCCCTGGGAACAGTCGGTTACATAATGATTTGAGAGAAGGTTGGCTCTGTTTGCTTACTTTTGTTTTTGTTTAGCATGGTATTGCTGTGCCAGAGGATTTGAGAAATTCCACTCTTCCAACCTTCCAGGTTGGAGGTCCTTATTGGGACATTGTCTCATTCATTTCCTATTAAATGCAGGCTCAGGTTCAGAAGACGAAAGACCTGCTCAATAACGTGGCCTCTGACGAAGCTAATTTAGAAGCCAAAATTGAAAAGCGGAAATTAGAACTGGAAAGAAACCGGAAGCGACTCCAGACTCTGCAGAGTGTCAGGTAGATATGAACACCCAAAGAATGAGTAGAAAGCTGTCTTTGAAAGTTCAAACAGATTGAGAGAATGTACTGTCAGTGATATTAACCCTTCAGGCAGTGGAAGAAGCCTTGATAAGGCTATCTCTACTGCAGAATGTACGTGTGTTGCTTGTTCAAACAAGCACACCACTAAACTCATTTTCTTTACTGCTTTCAGTATGTCTGGATAACTGCTTAATTCTTGAACTTCCATTCAGTTTTTATAGCTTCTTGGAATTTAAGGCGAAGTAAGTAAATCCAGATGGTGAAAGTTATATAAGACTTGGTCTCCTAAGATCTGTGCCTTGCCATAAATTAGGTGGAAACAAGCATACTTTCATTTCTTGGTTTAAGTAGACTTAGACTTTTATTTCCTCACCAGTAATTCATCTTTCTTCCAACTTTCCCTCACTGAACGTGTGTTTTCCAGGGAATGTAGATAGATGATAGTGGTGCAAAACACCTTTTACGTCATTGGAGCCTTTCAAGCATGTTCCTCATATTTTTTGATCTCTCTTTCTCTCTCATTTCCTTCCCTCCTCCCTCTCATTTTGTACCCTCCTTTCCTTGCTGTTTTTTTTTTGTTGTTGTTGTTCTTTCTCCCATGTCACTACTCTTTCTCCCTTTTCAATCTCCTTTTGTTTTTCTTTCTTTATTCCTTCCCCCGTTTAGCAGTACCTGCTCTAAATGTGTCTTATTCTTTTGAGATACTGGTGACTGGCCCACAGTCTAGCTCAGTGATGGCAAACCTATGACACGCGTGTCAGCACTGACACGCGTAGCCATTTCTGATGACACGCGGCCGCATGCCGAGGATGAAACATTTGCTGCTCCTAAGGATGAAACATTTGCGAAATGTTTTTTCCTCAAAGTGACACACTACCCGAGTTATGCTCAGTTTTTTGGCGAAGTTTGACACACCAAGCTCAAAAGGTTGCCCATCACTGATCTAGCTACTCTCCTAGATCTGTGGGGAGGCAGCACCTGGGGACAGCAGCCAGTTACTCAGGGAACATCAAAGGCTTCCTCCCAGCCCAGGGACCTCACCTGTTCTGCCTCTAGAATCAGGGCCACCAGATAGACTTGTCTCATTAAAAAGTTCTGCCTTTCAAGTGTCAATTCATTTTTGTTAAGCCTCAAATCCTTTTAATAGAAAGGTTTCTGTGTTTTGCTTGAGTACAAAAGGTTATAACATTGTTTTTTAGTTTATTTGTTTATATTTTTAAAAGAACAGGTTTTCCCTTTAATAAGAAAAATGTAATTCAGCAAACCAGTTGAAATAGCTTTTTACGTTATGGTTTTAGTTTGCAATTTTATATTGTTTAAAAACTTAACTTCAATTTATAGCAACCTATATTTCCCTTTTTAGGGGACTGGTTAAATTTTGGCATAGCAAAGTATTATGCCCAACTAAGATAATGCATATATTTAATTTATTGATTTTGAAATATGTGTATGCTATATGCTAATTTTTAAACTATTTAAATCTGTGGCATATCGAGTGAGAAAAAAGACTGCAGAGCTTCATTTAAGACAACAATTTTCAACTTTTCTCATCTCATGGCACAAGTAAATTAATTAAAATTCTGTGGCATACCAAAAAATATTATATTTTTTGCTAATCTGACAAAAAATGGGCATAATTTTGATTCATTCATACCAGATAGCTCTTATTGTGTTGGCTGTTGTCAATTTTTTTTAAATTTGACAATCTAAGGGAAAAGAGGTCAGTGCCTTTGACTAAATAGTCAAGTATTGAATGTTTTAAAAATTCTTATGGCACAACAGTGTTGAAATCACTGATTTAAGGTAATATACTTAATGCTTATTAAAAAATGTGTCAACATAAGAAAGATTCAAACCTGTGAAGAATTTTTGTGAGTTTATTTGAGCCAAAGTGTCCACAAATGCCAGGAAGTAGAATCTCAACAGATTGAGATAATGCTCCAGAGAATGGCAGTTTTGCACCTTGTTTTATACATTACAATCAAAAGAGAAGACGTATGTGGGTTACATGAAATCCATTGGTTCCCCCCAACTGCCCTCCCCTGCAGGCCTGGTCCCCCTGAACTGCACTCCCCTGCAGGCCTGGTTCCCCCCAACTGCCCTCCTCTGCCAGCCCAGTCACCCCTAACTTCCCTCCTCTGCAGGCCTGATCGCCCCCAACTGCCCTTCCCTGCTGGCCATCTTGTGGTGGCCATCTTTGACCACATGGGGGCAGCCATCTTGTGTGTTGGAGTGATGGTCAATTTGCATATTGCCTCTTTATTATATAGGATTATATAGGATATGTATAGAAAAGTCTGGAAGAATGTATGTCAAATATTAAGTGCTTATACCTGGTGATGGGATTATGAGCAATTTTTACTTTATTTATACTTCCAGCATTATTTCAAGTTTTTATAAAAATCACATCTTTTTTGATGAAAAAAGTATGTTCATTTTTGGGGGATGGAAGAGAAAAGGGGAAATTAGCTTCAAGCTGTTGGAGAACTGTGAAGCATTTCCTCCAATTAATTCAAGGCTTTTTATTTTATTTTATTTATTTATTTTAAAACAAAATTCTGCATTTTTATAAAACTTGATAAAAAATTGTATTTCAAACTGTACAGTCACCAGAAATACACAGTTATCAAAAATGCATGCACTTCACTGGGCATGTCCAGCACCTTCAGCTTTCTGTGCCTGGTCTGTTTTGGCATCTCCATTCCCATCTTTGCCAGCATCAGCTTTCCCCTTTTTCCCTTTTGGTACCTTCCCTCCCTTCTTTGCAGGGGCCTTTTAGGGCTTGGGCTCTGACTTTGGAGGAGCAGGTTTAGCTGATAACCTGGCGGATCATCTTTGTGGTTCGTCCTTCACCTTGGCTTTATCTCCTTTAGCATTCCCTTCAGCCTTTCTCTTGGGCATGATGGCGATGGTGGCGGGACGTCCGAGCGGGACACAGGGATGCAGCAGCACGCAGCCCTTGCTCGGTCCGGGGGTCGATCTCGTCTCCTCACACTGCTGTAATTCAAGGCTTTTTAAAGAAAGCCACGACAGAATATGAAACTCTGAATACCAATTTCGAACTACTGTATATCTATTAATCTTTTACTTTTTATTTCATTTGATCATTCTAGGCCAGCCTTTATGGATGAATATGAGAAGATTGAGGAAGAATTGCAAAAGCAGTATGACATTTATCTGGAGAAATTTCGAAATCTAGCTTATCTGGAACAGCAACTCGAGGATCATCATAGGATGGAGCAAGAGAGGTTTGAGGTAAGTACTTAGCCCATTCTTCTGCACAGACCATTCTTCTTCTTATTATTATTTTTTAATATATTTTATTGATTTTTTACAGAGAGGAAGAGAGAGGGATAGAGAGTTAGAAACATCAATCAGCTGCCTCTTGCACACCCCCTACTGGGGATGTGCCAGCAACCAAGGTACATGCCCTTGACCGGAATTGAACCTGGGACCCTTGAGTCCGCAGGCCGACGCTCTATCCACTAAGCCAAACCGGTTTCGGCTGCACAGACCATTCTTTCTGGTGTGTTACTTTGTACTTGTTGACAAATCAGTTTGTAAATATCATTGTGAAAAAAATGCCAGTGAATCTTTGATATTAGTTTATCATCAGGGTTTGGTAAATTAGGACTACAGACAGGGCTAGCATGTGACCTGTGCAGTCACATAAGACAGCTTAGAAGAGGCTGTGCTTGCTTTAATGCTCTGCTGTTGCCATCTTGAATAAATTTTTTAAAACAGCATTTTTCAATTTTTTTTTTAGTTGATTTCAAAAAGGAAGGGAGAAGGAGAAAGAAATAGAAACATCAATGATGAGAGAGAATCATTGATCGGCTGCCTTCTGCATGCCCTCTATGGGGATCGAGACTGCAACCCAGGCATGTGCCCAGATCAGGAATCAAACCATGTCTCTTTCATAGGTTGACACTCAACTATTGAGCCACACTGGCCAGGCTCCTTAATAATTTTTAAGTACATTTTATTTTGCACTGAGTTCCACAAATTATGTAACTTCTCTCACTTAAAGGTTTTCAAGCTCTGGTTAATTGAATCACCTGAACTAGCTTATCAAAGACTGCTTTATACAGAGGAATCACAGTTGATTATTCTATGTCAGGTACCTTTCATCTCAGTATTTAAGGCCATTTAGGAAGGAATATTTCAAATCTTCCTTCAGTATCTACACTAATAAAAGAGAAAGATGCAAATTGGCCATACCTTCGTGATGCCCACCAGCCAATCAGGAGTGAGTATGCAAATTAACACAACAAAGATGGCTGGTTAATTTGCATATGCAGGTGCTGAGCGGCCGAGGGCGGGATGCTTGCGTCATCGCCATGGCGATGACGCAGGTGTTCTTCACCACCCTAGCAGCTCCAGGCCTCTGGGCAGCGCGGGAAGGCAGAAAGGTGGCTCTGGGCCGGGGCGAAGGCAGAAAGGTGGCTCTGGCCAGAACGAAGGCGGTGCCAGTAGCCAGGGGAAGGAAGGCCCATTCTTGCACGAATCTTCATGCATCAGGCCTCTAGTGTATCAATAAATACGGAATTCAGAGCAAAGGAAGTTGGACCAAGTTGCTCTCCCTTTTTGAATATCCTTAGGGATATTTCTGTTTAACCCAAGAATAGTCACTTAGAATCTATGTTCATGGTAAAACTAGTCTACAATCTCCCTTTCTTACATTGTCCCTGACAGCTTTTAGTATAAAGGTTATGCTAATCATCTTACAAACCTGGGTGTTTGAATTAGTTGGAACTATTTTGCTGTCCAGGAGGGCTGGCTGGGAGTAACTACCACATTCACATGGACATGTTTATCTTGAAGAGGACCCTGTTGCTGACATTACTGTATGGCAGAGGCAGGCAGTGGAGAGAGCCTGGAGTCCAGGATATTTTAAACATAGGTGCCTGGGAAAGAACAATAAAAGGCCATGAAAATAAACTGACCATTTTGTACTATCTCCTGGGGCCACCCCTGGGTTCAGAGAATGTACTGAAGAACATGCCTCAGGCTGCATGTTCTTCCTTCAACAAGTACTTACCCTCTTTTTCTCCTGTGGTCATATCTACTCTCTGTGCTTGTAATACCTGGTCCCTCAAAATATCTTATGCATGAAACGCAGTGCTTTTTTAAAAAAATGTTTATAGCAACAACAAAATTTTAAAGGCTAATTTCCTCTTCCATTATTTGTTTTGACAATAATCAGGGCCACATTTGTGATCTAACTGAAATACTAGCTTTCTTTTAATCCTCTAGGAATTAAAACTAGTATTTTTCATTTCTTTTTTTAAAAATATATTTTTATTGATTTCAGAGAGGAAGGAAGAGGGAGAGAGAGATAGAAACATCCATGATGAGAGAAAATCATGGCTCGGCTGCCTCCTGCAAGTCCCCTACTGGGGATTGAGCCCACAGCCTGGGCATGTGCCCTTGACCGGAATAGAACCTGGGACCTTTCAGTTCACAGGCCAATGCTCTATCCACTGAGCCAAACCGGCTAGGGCTAGTATTTATTTCTTTCCCATCCTGATCATTCCCACCATTTAGTGTCTTTCAGGGCTTGAATTGTGCAGGGCAGAAAAACAATAAAATTATGCTTTACTCTTTCCAGAGTAAGAGGCCTGTAGTGCCCATATATCTATGCAGGCATACATGATGGGTATTTCATTGTGTCATTCAGTTTTCTTCGGAGTTATTGAGGTGTAGTGGGAGGAGCACAGGTTTGGGGGCCAGTCAAGCCCATCTTACGTCCATTGTGACCTGTCTGGGAGCCTCCCTTTCCATAGAGCTGCTGGGTGATTATAGAGAGAAAGGGTATCAGGTTTTCCAACTGTAGTAGTATCTCAGGTAGTGTTAGTTCTCTTCCTTTCTTTATTTTATTTTTTATTTTGTTAATCCTTACCCAAGGATATTTTTCCATTGATTTTTAGAGAGACAGAGAGAGAAACATCGATGTGAAAAAGACACATCGATTTGTTGCCTCCCACATGCACCTTCACCAGGGGCATGGATCAACCCTGCAACCTAGATTACATGCCGTGCCCTTGACCAGAATCAAACTCAGGACCCGTCAGTCTGCAAGCCCATGCGCTATCCACTGAGCAAAACTGGCTAGGGCTCTTCCCCTTCTTTTGGTTTAGATTTTTTTCTGGTTCTGTATCACAAACTTAGCAGTACTTACTCAAATGGTAAAAAATAATAAAATGTCCAAAAAGGGTCATCTCTTCTGTATATTTTTTCTGTTCCATAGGAAGCCGAAAATACTCTTCGTCTGATGCAGAACAAGCTGAAGGAAGAAGAAAAGCGACTACTCAAGAGTGGAAGTAAGTCTGTACTTTTTAAAAATTCTGGAGTAGCATTTTTAGCATTGAAAAATTTATATGTATATTTTAATTCTTTTCAAAAGTTAATTTTCTCACAATTTTATATCTGGTACCATTTTATTCAGTCAAGAGCTCAAGAGACTAGTTTAAATTACATAACATTTAAAGCACTTTAGGTTTTTTATGCCAACTAAAATAGTGTTTTCCTCTTTCTAAATGATAGTTTGAATATATATAATATATAATTATAAAATAAAAATTTCTCTTGGAGGTCTGTAGAGTTCCTTATTTTAGGGCAGATTGATGGAAAACAAGCAACATAATGAAGTGCAAGTGAATAGATCACTTGCTTAACCCCCCAACCCACACGCCCATCGTCAGCAGAGCTATCATCTATAGAGAAATGGGAGTTACCTCTATATAAGATCTAGATTCTGGGAAGGAATGTCCTCCATGTCTGGTTAGCATAGTTCATCCATGAACTAACTTTACCAAGGTGTCAAGTCAGCCTCGGGAGCTATAGTAGCACATGATCTTCCTGCTGAATTGATGGCTTTGTCTCATAGTGTTACTTCTTGCCATTTTTTCATGATGATATATTTTACTCTCCCATGCTTGAAGATAGTATACCTGGGACATCAGGCATGCTCTTTCTCTCTGTCTTTTCTTGTCTCTCTCTTATTTTGCACTTGGTCTGTGCCTCTCCAGAATCTCAGGGAACTCTGGAAGGAGAATAGGGACTGCTGGGAAATCCTCTTGGGGTAAGGTTAGGAAATTCAAGGGCCTCTCTAGCCAAAGCAGCCCCTTGCCTTTATGGTTCCAGGTCAGCCAGGAGAGCCCGAAGCTGCCCTAAGTGATAAGACCGCATGGAATTTCTCCCCTCCTGGGAGGCCTGGCACAGGTAAGAGCTCTGGTTGGTTGGCTGTATGCTGCTCTGCCCCAGGCCAGCACATTAAGACCTTTCTCACTGATCTTGGTTTGTTCTTCTGAACTCAGACTTTCATTTTGTGACCCATATGTTTGGATCTCTTGAAGGACAGTTTCTTAGAAGCATGTGTGATTTAATTATTTCAGAAAAATTTCCAATTTAAACCCACTTAATGAAGGATAGCACTTAATTAGCTTGGAGTGGACAAAGAAGTTAGGAAAATACTTATGAAGGACCATTCTCTTTTCTACTCACCCTAAGGTTCTTTGCCTTCTTTGCATATGTGGGAACATTGCCCAGAGTATTGGGATCAGAGAAGAAATATATAAAGGCAGACTCTATGAATTTTTCTCCATCTGTGAAAGATTCCTCCAAACAGAAAAATATAATAGTACATAGACATGAATCAGGAGCAAGAATTAATAAAATCTAAGAGCTGCAAGAGATCATCTTGTTCAGGCCACTCTTCAGGGAGCCGATTCAACCTAGCAAAGCATTATTAAGTATCTGGGTGCTAAGGATACATGAGTGGATAAAAGATAGGGATCCTTGCCCTAACTGATCTCACATGTTAGCAGTATGCTAGCAGAATGCTAGCAGGGTAGAAGACAAATAGTAAGCAAGCTGTATGGAGAAGGTGAAAATGCCATGGGGGAAATGCAGAGCAGGGTAAGAGGGATGGGGAAGATGACAGAATTGCTGCTTTAAATAGGGAGTTAGGGTAGGCCTCACTGAGGGGATGCTATTTCAGTAAAGACTAAATCAGTAGAGCTGGGGAGATACCAGATGAGGGGAGTCTGGAAGCCAGAAAGACTGGGAGCCAGAGCCCAGGTGAAGGGATGACTTTCAGTGAGTGAGGAAATGTATGAACCTGCAGGACTTGAGTTCAGGTAGGTTAGATGAGCTGGAAGGTGTAACGTGCTTGAGGGGCTCATATCTGATTGAAACCATCCTTCCTGAGCAGGAGATAAAGTCATTTAGATTTGGTTTCGGTGGTTTAGAGTAAGGGACTTTAGGAAGAGAAAGTTTGAGTGATGAGAGATGGGAGAATGCCATCAGGGCCCAGAGATTAAAAGGGCAAGGTACTTTGTTTAGATAGCCTGTAATAGAAGTTTTTCATTTTCCCACCATCCTTTTAAACCTTGTTGCTAGTGGTAGATTTGTAACTGTATCCTCAGTAGGCTTCTTCACTATAGCATTAGAAACTTAGAGTCCTCTGAATTTATAAAATGACCCAGAAATTCCTAGAAAGCACTTGAGTAATTGAATGGGGTTCCTGGTCCCAATTCGTGTGTGTGTGTGTGTGTGTGTGTGTGTGTGTGTGTGTGTGCGCGCGCGCGCTTCCCTACACTGAGCAATTTTTGGATGCCGGCATGGTGTCCAAAAATTCACCTGAATTCTACCTGGAGATGGAATCAGATTCCACAGGTAAAGGGCTCAGTCACACAAGATGGCCCTCCATTTCAGATGCCAGGTTGTTACCTATACTTCTGACTGGCTATAAATCAGAAGTTCCTACAATCCCCTCACAGGAAAACCTATTTACTCAGTAAATTACTGATGCTTTACAAAGGATATTAAAGGATTCAAATCAGTAGTCAGTTGAAGAGATACACAGGGCAAAGTCTCCAACAGGAGGTCCTGTCCTTGGGTGGCACATGGAAGCGCTCTAGAATAGACCCTTTTGTGTTCATTACTTTGTCTTGATTGGCCATTGGAGATTGATTCAACCTCAAGCCCCTCTCCTTTCCCCAGAAATCAGGACTCAAAGTTCCAATTCTCTAATCACATGGTTGGCTCCTACTGGCAACCAGGCCCTACCCTTGGGTGAGATCCAAAAGTCACCTCGTTTACTTAACTAGAGACACCATTGTTACTCTCATCATTTAAGAAAGTCCTTGCTTGGGATTTGGGAGCTCTGTGCCAGGAACAGGGAGGAAGGCCAAATCTATATTTCTTATTATAAACCACAATATCACAGTAACCTTGCTGTGACTCTGTGTTTATGGTATAGTGGAAAGCAGGTGTTTATACATTTAACACATACATGGTGGGACAAAAGTAGGTTTACAGCTGTTCGTATGGACAATAATACAACAACAAAAAAAGAAAATAATACAATAATTAGTAAATAATAATACCAGAATAACCTTTGTGTTTTGAGTACTCCTAACTGTAAACCTTTTGCCCTGCCCTGTATTTACTGCATGCCTATTGTGTATTAGGCATTGTGCCAGCCCACAGTGATTGGTGAGGCTCTCAGGAAGCTCTGAGTCTAGAACTGTACTATCCATTACCTAGCCACCAGCTACATGTGGTCTTGAGCACTTGAAATGTGGCTAGTCCAAACTGAGGTGTGCTGTTTGTTGAGAATATGTAACCAGACAACCAATGGGTCTGGGCTGCCTGTCACTGCTTGAGCCAATTAAACAGAGACAGGGTTGAATCATGTATGAGTGTTTATTCCATTAATGCTTGAAGTATGGGAAAGCAGCAAGTCATCCACAAAAATCTGCTCTGCAACCCCCCATATGTTGAGTAGGACACAGATTACGTGGGTAAGTAGACAATGTGGACTGGGGCGGGACTCCATTGTTTGGGCAACAAGGTTGTTAATCTTTCCACTATAATAGGCAGTACTTGAATGAGAATTAACTGCATTCCAAGGTTTACTCCCAGGTCCAAGGTTGACTGCCAGGTCTAAGGTTGACTCCCAGATCCCTGGGGCTTACAATTCCCAGCCAGGTTAGAAGGTCCTTTCTTTAATCAGAACAAGGCAATCACAGTTAACAGAGCATGATTAATATTTCTTATAACTATAACTAATCCCCAATATTCTATTTTTGCCCCTAACAAATATATACCAGATTTTGAAAGAAAAGTAAAATTACTCATAATTTTTTACATTGGTTACTTGTTGAAATGACATTTTAGGTATATTGGGTTAAGTAAAACATGAAAAGTAGCTTACCAGTTTCTTTTTACTTTAATATAGTCACTAGGAATTTTGAAATTACACCTGTCGCTGGCATGATATTTCTGTTGGATAGTGCTGTTCTAAAAGAAGAAACAAACAAACTGCCTATAGTTTAAGTGGGTATGAAGTAGTATCTCATTGTGGTTTTCATCTTAATTTCTCTGATGGCTAATGAAATGGAGCATCTTTTCATGTGCTTATTTCTGTTTTTATATCTTCTTTGGAGAGATATCTATTCAAGTGCTTTGCACATTTTTTAATTGGCTTACTTATCATTATTGAGTTGTAAGAGTTTTTTATATATTCTGGGTACTAGAATATATGAAGTATTTTATAAATGATTTAAGTGATTTGTGAATTGCAAATAATTTCTCATTCTTTAGGGTGTGTTTTCACTTTTTTGATGATGTCCTTTGCTGTACAAAGTTTTAATGAAATCCAGTTTGTCAGTTTCTTCTTTGTTGCTTGTGCTTTTAGTGTCATATCTAAGTAGAAACCCCTGCTTAATTCAGGGTCACCAAGATTTATGCCTGTGTTTTCTTTTAGCAGTTTTATAGTTTTAACTCTTACATTTAGGTCTCTGATCCATTTTTTTAAAATCATAAAACATTTTTATTTTTGCTCCTGCTGTTCCTTTAAGCCCCCTCATTTATCTAGTGGTATCTGTGTCCAGTGATAAGTATAGTCCTCAATACTTTTCTAATGTATTTTACTTTAAAAAACAAATAAGCAAAGTGAACATAAAAACAAAACACCAGTTTACATCCAAAAGCACAGTCTATGTTCAGTATTTTTACTACATCCAGACAGCACTAATAACCAAAACTACAAGGTTAATTTATGAGTAAATTCTCCCCTCCTCTATGTCCAGCCAGCTATAGGATGGTACCTGCAGTAGGTAAGAAGGCATCCCTTACTTTTCCCTGGGAGGAGAGTACCTTGGGTAAGCGAACACAGTTAAAGATAGGATGTGAATCTAGGGAGTCTGGTTCTGAAATCCATGAATACAAGTTCTTGAGCAAATCCTTTCAATTCTTAAGTAGACAACATAGTCTGATCCATTTTTAATTAATTTTTGTAAATGATGTGAGACAAGGACCCTACTTCATTCTTTTGCATGTGGCGAGCTAGTTATCCCAGCACCATTTGTTGGAAAGACTATCCTTTCCCTGTTGAATTATACCAGCACTATTGTCTGCTGTACTTAATTTTAACATATCACTGACAACTCGGTGATTTCAGTGTCAGCATGTGTTAATTTTAGTTTACTTGCTTAGTCCTCAGTGAAATGTTTTGAGTTGTCAGAAGAAATCATGTTGAGCCTGAAATATCTGTCTTAATGTTGTTTTAAAATTCATGATATCATTTGGTTTATGTTGCATTGGGTACCGATTTAATATCATAATTTTCCTGGATGAAGTAAAAAGTGAACGAAGCTGAACAGTGATTTCATTTTATAATCATTAATTTGTGTTAATATTTAATCATATTCTCTGGTTAGGGCTTTTGGAAGGTGGTAGTTTTCAGATCGATTGTATTGAAGTCTTGCAGGATGCTATTATTGACACTCTCTGGCTCCCAGGTTTGCTCCTCTGTGCTGCAGCTCCGCTCTCCTCTCCATGGCTAAAGAAAGCAGAAAACGTTCACTCTGTGCTCAGCTAGACATAGCCGCCACTTCATTTCCCTCTTAGATCAGGGCCTAAGCAAAGCTTTTTTTGTAGACGAACGCTTCCTATACTTCCAAACTGACTTATGAGTCAGTGATCAGAGCAGCTACTGCAAACTCCTTCAGTGCCATTTTATTTTTTATATATTTTATTGATTTTTTTTTACAGAGAGGAAGGGAGAGGGATAGAGAGTTAGAAACATCGATCAGCTGCCTCCTGCACACTCCCTAGTGGGGATGTGCCCGCAACCAAGGTACATGCCCTTGACCTGGGACCCTTGAGTCCGCAGGCCGACGCTCTATCCACTGAGCCAAACCGGTTAGGGCCTTCAGTGACATTCTTAAAACCTATGTGTGTCCCTGGATGCAGAGTAGTCAGGTGCTGGGCGGTAAAAGCTTTTTCTCCCCACTGTGGAAATTCTCATTCTGTAGGTTTCCATAAGGAAATGTTCAACGTGCACCAAGCTCCAGGAGAGTATTTAAGAAATTAATGTAAAAGGCCATGATGTTGAGAATGACCTTTCTTTTATTTTAATATATTTTATTGATTTTTTACAGAGAGGAAGAGAGAGGGCTAGAGAGTTAGAAACATTGATGAGAGAGAAACATCGATCAGCTGCCTCTTGCACACCCTCTACTGGGGATGTGCCCGCAACCAAGGTACATGCCCTTGACCGGAATCGAACCTGGGACCCTTGAGTCCACAGGCCGACGCTCTATCCACTGAGCCAAACCGGTATTGGCAGAGAATGACCTTTCTTTATATATCTTTATAATGGAATTTTCTCTAGTGAAGAATGTCATGACACCAGTTTTCATTGCCAGTCAGTAGGTCACCATCTTTCTCATGCCAGCCCTACTCAGGCTATTCCTATCCTGGTCTCCTTCTTGCCTCCAGTCTTGTTTTGGTGCAGTCACTGACCTTTTCAGTGGGGTATTCTTCATCTTTGTTATCCTCAAGGAGCTTGAATTTTGGTGACACAGCCTAAGACTGAACAAAGAATTTTTTTTTTTCCTTCCAACTAACCAAGAACTCCTAGCTATCTTGACAGCTGGCTAGTCAATTGCTTAATTTCACATACTGGAATAGTGTTTCTAGCTAATGTATCAGACCCACTTTTTTTCTAGCTTTGGAAAAACAAAACAAAACTGCCTGTTGTTTGTATTAACTCTTTGCTAAGTATCTACTAGCAAATCCTGAAGTTCTCGTAAAATCTAATGCATCAAAAGAAAGGCTGAGAAGTGCATATGACTTGCCAAGAGCCTTACTGGACAGAGGCTGGTTTCGAAGTAATGATGGATCCACCCCTTTCCCCCCTTTTTTTCCTTATTTGTGTTCCTGCCAGGTAATGATGACTCGGATATTGACATCCAGGAGGATGATGAATCTGACAGTGAACTGGAAGAGAGACGGCTGTCCAAGCCACGGACAGCCATGGAAGTGCTCATGCAAGGTACCAGGGCTTCTCTCACTTGCCCTCCTCCCTGTGCCTGTCATAGAACACCACGGCCAGGGCTGCTTGGTATTAAGGGTCAGGGCTGGGTCAGGGCTGCTTGGTATTAAGGCCCATAAGCACACTGTGAGTGGCCCTGCTCTAGGTTTTTTTCTGCCCTGTTGTTTATCAGGATTTGGCTCTTAAACTGCTCAGTAGTCATCTTTGTCACTAATGCTCTTATCTGGAGTCCCAAGAACGGCCAATTCTTATTTGTGGCTTGGTGTTTCTCACAGAGTTTACTGGAACACACCGCCTCTGCCACTGAGCTATATTCTGCCCTTTTTGGGTCCAAACTGTTCTCAGGGCAGTTAATACCTTATCGTCAGAGAATGTCCAAAGAAGGGACTTACAGAAACATCTCTGCCTTTTAAAAATGTTCTTCTAATTCCTACTTTCTTACTGTAACAGATTCAAGCAATAAAATGCACGGAGCAAATCTGGGTGAGAGGTCCTCCTGTTTCACTCCCCACCTTAGGCCAGGGTGCGTCCTTCCCAATTGCCTTCACACACACACACTGAAACATGGACACAAAGAGCACCTGAAATGTTTTTAATCGGAGTGGGACCAGACTATGTGTATGGTTCTGCAATCTGCTTTAAAAAAATTTAAATATATTGAACTCTTCCCATGCCAGTAAAATATAGATCTCCTTCTTTCTTTTTGATAGCTGCATATTAGTCCATAATATGTCCGTACCTGTAATTTACTTGGGCATTCCCATGTTAACAGATACTTAAGATACTCTTTTCCTTGTAGATTTTTCTGCACATCTGCAAGTGTTTCTTTAGGCTATGTCATTAAAAGTGGAATTCTTAGGTCAAAGGTTATATAAATTAAATTCTGATAGATACTACTAAATTGCCCTATATTTGCCTTTAAAAACATTTCTTATCTACCACTTACTAATTTTTGGAGCACAATTGCATTTTTATATACATAATAAATTTAAATGGTAAGTCATCTTCCATTTGTCATTTCATACTAACTTTTGTTGTTAACTGTTTTCTCTTATTTTAGGTCCATCTATCTTTACTTATTGCATTTTGCTTTGTTCATAGGATAGTTAGATGCTCTGATTTCTCTTTTCTTCCTTTAATTTTTTGACACCTTCATGACATCACTAGAGGTTAGAGGTTATGACTCCCATTCTACCATATGGGAGCCAGGGCTCTAAAATGGTATGTGATTAGTTCAGCAGAACCTCATAAAGGCACTGGTGCTCCTAAATTCTACTTCTGACAATTCACTACAGAAGTGAAACAACACAAGATCTGCATTTTACCTGACCCAAGGAACAGTATCCTTAAACAGCTCCTGGTGGTCACTCCAGGCCTACCCTGCGTGAACTCCCCTCTGAGCTGCCCTCACTGCCTTTCTCTGGAGGCCTGGACCTGGGGTCATGGGTGTTGGTTTCTCAGCCTTCAGGTATGAGAGCAGCTCTCCGTCTCCACCCCGTGAAGGATGCCTCCTGAGTCTTTGCATAATCACATCTAGACTTCCACAGGAGGAATGGAGACTCACTCAAATAATGATGATGTTTTCAAAGATGAACTTTAAAAAATATATATTTTTATGATTTTAGAGAGGAAGGGAGAGGGAGAGAGAGAGAAACATCAATGATGAGAATCATTGATCGGCTGCCTCCCTAAATCACTTTAGGGAAAGTGATTTTCCCCTAAAACATTCACAGAATGCATCTTTATTTTTCTGATTTATGATTCATGCTTACATTTCACTGCCCTTTTCTTTGTGTTAATGTGGAAATGCAGAAAATCCGTTACCATTTGTCGGCAGTTCTGATTAGTTGGGATGCTACTTGAGTAAATTTTTCTATGATTTTTCTTTTTCCTAATGTTCTAAAGGAAGGCAAATCTTAAATGCCATTTTAAGCCTTATTTTACAAGGTTTTTTCAATTTCTTTGTGCTTTCATTCTCCCCAGGAAGACCTAGCAAACACATCGTGGGCACAATGCAAGGTGGAGACTCCGATGACGATGTGAGTCCCAACCAGCCCCCTTTAGCAGTTGCATTCTTTCTGGTGTTGGGCTGGCCTCTGCGACTGGGTTAGCCAGGAACTAAGCACGTTTGACCAGCTTAGCGTCAGGTGTGGTTTCTCAGCCCGCATCACGGGATTTGTGGCAGTTTGGCCTCCCAAGGAGCTGGATTCTCTTCTTTGATTGTTGATGGCTCATTTCTTTTCAAATGAACCTGCTTCCCCTACTTTTTTTCCTCTCATGTTCTGTCTGCTCTCACTTTCCAAAGATGGAAGGAGCACCAGCTCTGTTAGGTAAATGCAAGACTTCCAGCTCCAAGAAGCAGGTTGGTTTTCTTTTTCACCCTATCCATCCATGTGTGTGTGTGTGTGTGTGTGTGTGTGTGTGTGTGTGTGTGTGTGTGTGTGTGTGTCAGCTTGCTCAGGGCCAGCAGAGAACCTTCCCCAAGAATGATGCTTCTGTATCCTGGGAAGAAAGCCACTCAAAATGGATCCCACAGCGAATGGTGAAATTACCTAGAGGTAATTACCTGGCCTATTCTAAGAAGGAGCAGTAAGTGCTGAGCCAAGGACAAGAAAGGTTATGGTTTGGGAGTCATCTGGCCCTCGAACCATAACCTAGAAAGGAAGGGATCTGCTGAGGGCCAAGGGTGAAGACCAGCCCTCTCTTCAGCTCGTTTCTGGGGAGAGAACATGATAAGGAGGCTCTCCTGAGACCAGGCCCTCTGAGAGGCTGGGCAAGGAGCTGCAGCGCCTTGATCTTTATTAAGTGGATAACTGACTGGGAAATGAACCAGAATGGGGAAACAAGGGGTCCCTGCTGGGGCCCAGCTGTTGGGGCTCTTCCGTTCATCACTCTGGGCCTGCCTTCTTTGTTGCAGTCCCTGGCAATACTGTCAGTTCCAAGTGGCAAAGGGTGACTAGATTGACACCAATCACAGATCTCCCCATCAGGTTGAATGCCACACGTGTCTAGAATGTGGTACTAGTGGCTACACAGAGACAGGGCATGAGTCTTATGTTCTTTTTAAATATATATATATTTTTATTTATTTCAGAGAGGAAAGGAGAGGAAGAGAGAGAGAGAAACATCAATGATGAGAGAGAATCATTGATTGGCTGCCTCCCGCAGCGCCCCCCGCCCCAATTGGGGATCTAGCCCGAAACACAGGCATGTGCCCTTGACCGGAATTGAACCTGGGACCCTTGAGTCCTCAGGCTGATGCTCTATCCACTGAGCCAAACCAGGGAGGGCAAGTCTTATGTTCTTGTACAAAAGGTTCATTTATTTAGTATCAGCAGTGTGTACTGTCACAGGAGGGAGAGGTCACTCAGGTGTGCTGGGCAAGATGCATAGAAATAGAACCTTGAATACATAGAAGATGATCTTTAGAGAAGCAGAGAAACTACCTCAAAAATTTTAACAAGGTAGGGGATGGATGGTTAAACAGCTGCTTATTCATCCAAGATAGAAATAAGGAAAGTCTGGTGATACCTAGTGAGCACTGGCTGGCCTCTTTTCTTGTGATTTGCTTGATCATTTATATAGCTTTCTACTTTTCAGAACAAATGCATTATTGTAGCTTAAATCTCCTCTGTGCCTGTTGTCAGTTGTTTATTTCAGGGAGGCTGTTTTCATGCACCACCCCCTAATCATAGGAGTTTGTCCTTCATGTGTTCACTCAGGACAGATACTTTTTGAGTGCCTGTTATGTGCCTGGCACTATTATAGATTGTGGGGAATACAGCAATGAATAGAAATAAGGTCTTTGCCTTTATGAAGTTTACAGTCCAATGGTAGTGAAGCAGATCCATCAGGGCTCATAGTGGTTAAGAAGAAAAATAAAGTAGGTTTTGGAACAGAGTGACAGGAATGAGGAATGCCTTTTGATTGCTCATGAAAAATCTCTCTGATAAGGTGACATTTGGGGAGAGGCCTAAATGGAAGGAGGGAGATGGTGCTGGGGAGGGGCATCCTGATCACAGGAAATAGGGTTTCTGCATTCGAGGACCATAGGCGATGGCGACTGGAATGGAATGAGCTGGGGGGAGGAGCAGCAAGGGCTGTGCAGAGGTTTGCAGGGTGTGACAAGGACTTAGCATTTTCTCTGAGTACAGTGGGAAGGTGCTAGAGAATCCTGAGCCCACGAGTGCCAAGAACTGACTCACATTTAGGAGAGCCCCGTGAGGAGGCATTTGCAAGAGTCTAGTTCAGAGGTGATGGTGGCAGTGGCTTAGCCTTGGGTCGTAGCAGCAGAGGTGTTGAAAAGTAGTCAGGTTCTGAACATGTCTCTAAGATAAGAACCATTAGGTTTTATTAATTAAAATGAAGGATGCCTTGGTTGTGGCAAAATTGGCTAAAAGCACAAAACTGTGAGGCGGACCTGAGGAAGGAGCTTGGCTAGCAGATTGAGAGTTTGGATTTTGGACATTCTAAGTGTGAATTGCCTGCTAGATGTCCACATGCTGATGCTGACTTGAAATTCAAGTCTGGAGTTCAAAGTCAGGTCTGGGCTAGAGATTTAATTGGGGGAAACATCCATATCTGGGTGGTCTTTAAGCACAAGGGTACATGTGATTGTTTGGAAGAGAGAGAAGAAAGAGAAGAGAGGAGGCCCAAGGCCCTGAGCCAACCCCACATTGTGGAGGTCAGGGAGATGCAGAGGGCTGGGCCAGCAAGACAAGACACAGGAGTGAGGTGGGGTGAGAACCCAGAGAGAAGGGTGCCCTGGAAGACAGAATAGTGGATGCCAGGGAAGAAGGAGCCTGTAGGTCAAACAGGAGGATGGAGAATTACCCCATTGGATTTGAACCCACCGAATGTGTCAGTCTCGACAAGAGAAGTTTGGGGGATTGGTGGGGTGAGAGCCTGACTAGAGTGTGCTTAAGAGGCAGTGAGAGTCCTGGCCGGTTTGGCTCAGTGGATAGAGTGTTGGACCCCGTAGGGTCCAGGGTTTGATTCCAGTCATGGACACATGCCTGAGTTGCAGGCTCTGTCCCCAGTAGGGGGTGTGCAATAGGCAGCCAATCAATGATTCTCTCTCATCAGAATCATGTTGTTTCTATCTCTCCCTCTCCCTTCCTCTCTGAAATCAATAAAAAATATATATTAAAAAAAATTTTTTTTAAAAGAGGCAATGAGAGGGTAACAGGTGAGGACAGTGAGTTCAAAACTCATTCAAGGAGTTTTGTTGTGAGGGGAACAGAGAAACAGGGCAGAGTAGCTGGAGGGGAAGGTAGGATTAAGTTTTGAGGTTTTTACTTTGTTTTTTGTTTTTGTTTTTGGTTTTTTTTTAAGAAGAAGAAGGAATTACAGTGTATATGTATGCTGGTGGGAATGCTTTAGCTAGAGCGACCAACCATCCTAGTTTACCTGGGATGCAGGACTTGCAGTTTTAAAACCTGGCTGAGTTGGTCACCCTAGATCTAGATGATAGAGGAGAGTGTTTCTTTCTTTCTTTTTTTAATCCTTACCTGAGGATGGATGCATATATATATATATATATATATATATATATATATATATATATATTTATTCCTCCCCGCCCCCCCCCCCCCCCCCCGTTAATTTTCAGACAGAGTGGGAGGGAGCGAGGAAAGAGGAGGGGAAGAGAGAGAAAGAGAGAAACATTGACATGAGAGAGACACATTGATTGGCTGCCTCCTGCTCTTCAGGGATCAAAACTGCAACTGAGGTACGTGCCCGTGACTGGGAATCAAACCCATGACCCTTCGGTCCACGGGCTGAAGTTCTAACCACTGAGTCAAACCAGCCAGGGCAACAGTGTTTCTTTAAAAAAATTTTTTTTATTGATTTCAGAGTGGAGGGGAGGAGAGAGAGAGAGAGAAACATCAATGATGAGAATCATTGATTGGCTGCCTCCTGCATGCCCCACACTGGGAATCAAGCCCACAACCTAGGCATGTGCTCTGACTGGGAATTGAACCGTGACTTCCTGGTTCATAGGTCGCGACCCACAGGTTGAGAACCGCTAGCAGGGTCGCCTAAGACCATTGGAAAACACAGATATTTACATTACGATTATTAACAGTAGCAAAATTACAGTTATAAAGTAGCAACGAAAATAATTTTTGGTTGGGGGTCACCACAACATGAGGAACTGTATTAAAGGGTCGCGGCATTGGAAAGGTTGAGAACCACTGGCTTAGAGGATACATTGATCTCTGTATTCCAGCCAGCAATATCTAAATGTAAATCCATTTTTATGCCTCCACAACCTGACCGCTTCTCTGCCAAGCTCCTCCTTCACATGAAGGTCTTGCTAGTTATTGAGCTACTAGTAAAAGGGTGAGGTAGGGTCTTGGTGACAAGTTGTCAGGAACAAAGTGGGACCTCAGTTGTATTTGCTGTCTTTTTCCTATAGGAAGACTCAGAGGACAGTGAAATTGACATGGAAGATGATGAAGAAGACGACGATTTGGAAGACGAGAGCATTGCTCTCTCTCCAGCTAAATCTAGTCGAAGGGTCCGGAAACCTGAGCCCCTGGAAGAGAGTGACAATGACTTCTGACTTTATTGCCAAGGGACCCATGCAGATTAAAACCCACAGATTTGTAGGTAAATGAGAATTTAGAAGGTTAGAAAGGAAACATATTTTGTTTACTAAGTCACTTGGACTTATTGTTCCTGAAGTATTACCTGTTTTTCGCTTTAGCCTCCTATGTGTTGCTCCATGAAGCTCAAACAAGAACCAGAGCAAACTCCAAAGATGATTTTTTTTGCCTTATCTCCTGAAAGAGGGAAATATGTGTGTGCTTAGTGACTCACATCCACAGGACAGAAACTTGAGGAGAAATAGATTCTATGTAAGTTTTGATTATTGTTGTCATCACATCTGTCCTCTAAGAGTCAGTGGGACAAACCGGGGCTGGCACTGCACATAACGACTCATTTTAGGAATCAGTGTCGGACTATTAGTAACTTTTGTACAATTCAGAGGCTTTTAATTCTAGCTTTTATTCCATTTTATAGTCTTTTTTTTTTCTGCATGCTCGCAATACCAAGCTTTAAATGTATTTTACTAAAATTTTCTGAATGAAATTTAGTTAAGTCAGATGAAAATCAACTTTCTTTGAAAATTAGGCAACAGAAGATCCTCCAGATTATAAATACTCCATTTTTCTCTCAGAAGGCCAGCATTCCTTTTTAGGAAAGTTGACTTAAAAAATAAACCAAAATTGAAATGGGTAGAGTAACACTAGAATTTCCCTATTGTGAAAAGACAAGTGACAGATAGGTGGCATTTTTTGTTTGTTTGTTTTTTGGAAAGCACAGAACAGTTTTCATTGTTTTTCAGTTATAAAGTCAAAAGACTTCTGAAGTTACTTATCTTAATAAATGTTTTTAATATCACATTTTTATATTATTAAATAAATTTTACTTGAAAATGTAAGTATTTTGTTTATTTGCACTGATAAATACTCGAGAAAAGTTCATAGTAACGTTACTATGGTACATGTAAACTTTAGGAGACTGTGACAATTAGTGCTATCACCTTTGCTTTTTACCTATCTTTTTCTAAATTTTATGTATGAGATTACCCCCTTTTTTAAACATTCAGCATTCAGTTAATTCATCAGTAATTTGAGATGTGCCACCTTTTTTTAATTAAATATATTTTTATTGATTTTCCCCTAAAGAGAAAGGGAAAGGGAAAGAGAGATAGAAACATCAATGATGAGAGAGAATCATTGATTGGCTGCCTCCTGCATGACTCCTATTGGAGATTGAGCCCACAACCCAGGCATGTGCTCCGACCAGGAATCGAACCGTGACCTCCTGGTTTTATAGGTCGATGCTCAACCACTGAGCTATGCCAGCTGGGTGAGATGTGCCATTTTTGAAACAATAAGCTAAATGGGAAATAGGTGTGTTGGGAGCCTTGCTAACCACGCAGGTGCCATGGCTTCTAAGGTGCAAAAGAGTCCCTGCATCTTTTTTAAAAGAATTGATTTCAGAGAGGAAGGGAGAGGGAGAGAGAGAGAGAGAGAGATAGAAACATCAAGAATGAGAGAGAAACATTGATTGGCTGCCTCCTGCACGCCCCCTATAGGGGATCGAGCCTCCAACCCGGGCATGTGTCCTTTACCAGAATCGAACCTGGGACCTTTTAGTCCACAGGCTGACGCTCTACCCATTGAGCCAAACCACTGGGCAAGTCACTGCATCTTTTTAGATGTTATAGCTTTGGTTCACCTGAGTCTGACCTGACTTATATTTTGAAAAAAACTAAAAATGTGTTATTATTTTCCGTATGTGATGCTTTCTTCTAATGGGCATTAGCGTGGGAGTCCTACCCAAGCTACTGATAAAATGTCCACAGATAGAGGTAACGGCTGTAATGGGTGATTCACTCTTTCACCTGCTTCTTGGTCATCCCTCATTCCGTGGTTAATTGAATTTGTGCAGGCTCTCCCTGTGGTATGGCACTTTCTTCAGTGGCTTCTGTCAACAAAGGAGGCACAAGCACTTGATCATGTTATCAGTGTATTTCTGTCACTGTGATGGATCCAGGAGTCAAATATGTGCAAGTGCCTTATGGCCTGGTGTCGTTTGGTTTTAGTTACGCAGCAGAGCAGACTCAGGCCCCACAGAAGCTTGAGTGATTAGGTCTGTGAAAAACTAGCATTTAGGTCATTGCTGACAGCGGTGGGTTTTTGTTTTTTACTGTATAACTAAAGGATCTCTTAAAATGCTTTAAAATATGTGTATTGACAGAAAATATAAAGTAATTTTTTAAGTTCTCAATTTTTATTGTTGGTAGCCACCAAGAACAAAGTATAAAGACTTCCTCTAGGAAATCGAAGAACTGTTTCCCTTTTAGCTGGGACAGGAAGAAATAAATGCAAGATATTTTTCAGTAGCATTTTAAACGGTAATATCAGTACCAAACATCTGAAGGGAAGATGTGTCTCTTTGGTTAGCAACCTACTACATAAATATCACAGCTGTTAGAGTGACCCAGGGGAGCTCTTGGGTGCTGGGCTCCAGGACTGGTTGATTGGAAGGGAATGAAAAGATTCTGCCTCCTTCCCAGAACAGAAGTCCTTTCAATGAGGATGTAACTGGAGCAGGAAGACAAAGGGTTCAAGAAGGTGTGTCGTTAGGGGAAAACAGAACTGATGGAATGACCAGTGTGTCTGTGAGAGACAGTATTCAGATTGTACACTTCTCTTGGACAGTTTGGAAAAGAAGTAATAGTGACATAGAAAATTCATTAAATTTTAAAAATAATACAACTGTTTATTCTAGAAAGAACAATGACATAGGAATGGCTTAGCAATGATCCATACTAATGAATTCATAAGATAAACACTAAATGATGATTCAACTTCAAATCATACTGTAACTATGTTGGAAGGAGGAAGAAAAAAAAAAGTGGGGACATAAGGTGATGTATATACAAGTGCCATTTCCCATAATAGAAAGTCAATAGATACTCTCTAAAATGATTAAGCAATAAATAGTGGACTTTGGAAATTAGGAAATCGGGGACTTTAGCCAGGAGAAGTGAGATAGCAGGAGAGGTTGGAATTTAAAGCCAACACAGTGAGTACTGATGACTGTTCAGAAAGGGATGGTCATAGTGAAAAGAGAGGACAGAGCTGGGGGAGAAAAGCAAGGTCAAAGAACATTTTGGAGGACTGCGCACAAGGAATAGTTTTAGGAATCAGTGTCAGACTATTAATCATTTGTACAATTTAGAGCAGCAGTTCTCAACCTTTCTAATGCCGCGACCCTTTAATACAGTTCTTCATGTTGTGGTGACCCCCAACCATAAAATTATTTTCGTTGTTACTTCATAACTATAATTTTACTACTGTTGTGAATCGTAATGTAAATATCTGTTTTCCGATGCTAGCAGGGTCGCCTAAGACCATCGGAAAACACAGATATTTACATTACGATTCATTAACAGTAGCAAAAAATTACAGTACCAGAAAGCCAGTTGGGTAGAAGCTGCTATTTGGGATAAGAAGTCTAAGGTTGATTTCACAGTGTTTTACACCTCGATTTCTATAGTGTCTATTATAGAAACTGTTTTCTTGACTTGGGCAATAGGTAGAGTACCCACAATACTGAGGCATTTCCTCAGAAGAGGGGCCAAAGTAACCCTAGAATGAAGGATGGCTGACTGGCTAACAAAGCTTAAAAGCAAGTTTGAAAGGATCCAAGTGTTTCTAACTAATTGTGTACCAGAACAAAGCTCAAGAATATTTTCAGAAATATAAAACCAGCATCCAGAAAGATAAAATTCCCAATTTCTGATGTTCAATAAAAAATTAACAGGCATGAAGGCACTGTGGCTCCAAAGGCAGCCCAAATACCCTCGGAAGAGCGCCCTGAGGAGAAATAAGCTTGGCCACTATGTCGTCATCAAGTTCTGTCTTACTATGGAGCCAATCATGAAGAAGATAGAAGACAACAATACACTTGTGTTCATTGTGGACATCAATGTCAGCAAGTACCAGATCAAACAGGCTGTGAAGAAGCTCTAGGACATTGATGTGGCCAAGGTCAACACCTGATCGGGCCTGATGGAGGGAAGAAGGCATATGTTTGACTGGCTCCTGACTTTGGATGTTGCCAATAAAATGGAGATCACCTAAACTGAGTCCAGCTCCCTAATCTTATATAATAAAAGCCTAATATGTAAATCGACCAAATGGCAGAATGACCAGTGGAACGACCAGTTGCTATGATGCGCACTGACCACCAGGGGGCAGATGCTCAATGCAGGAGCTGCCCCCAGCCTGCAGGCCCCAGGCCAGCCAAGGCAGGTGCCAACAGGAGCCCCCAATTGCCCTGCCGGTTGCCTCACTGAGGGAGGTGACTGGCAGCAGCGGCAGGGGGTGGGGCTGACAAGTGGGCGGCGGCACCAGGCCTGCCAAAGCAGGTGCCAGTGGGGGGGGCCCCTCCCGATCACCCCACCAGTTGCCCCACAGTTCGCCCTGATCACTGGCCAGGCCTAGGGACCCTACCCATACACGAATTTCGTGCATCGGACCTCTAGTTCTAAATATAATTTTTTTTCCACTGTAAAAAAATTTATCAGGCATAATGAGAAAAATCAAGAAATAACCCATAAATGATAGGTGATAGAATTAGTAGAAAAGAACATCCTTAGAGTTATAACTATATTCCGTGTATTCAGGTGGTAGAGGAAAGCATGAGCATATTAAGGACAGACACGGGAGATATAAAGTAAGCCTCAAACAAAACTTCTAGAGAGTAAAAAAATGAGATGAAATCAAACAAACAGATTAAGAGCAGTCAGACACTGCAGAAGAAAACATTACTGATCGTGAATACATAGCAATAGAAACTGTCCAGAATGAAAAACAAGACATCCCACTGTGCTGGTATCAATTTATTGCCTCAGCTCCAAATTCACCTTTTGGCCTGCTCTGTTGTAACTGCTATTTTTTTGTAATATCGCTCCTTGATCAGCCAGCAAGATGTTAAGTGTTGCCAGCAGAGGGAGCTGGAGAGACTTTGGAGAAAGCCAGGGATTTCCTTCCAATTACAGTATGGCTTGCTCTTGAAGTCCATGAAGAGCACTCTTTCTCCACTGCTTCGGCCCCTGAAGTTCTCCGGTGCCGGGTTCCTGCATGGCACAGTTTGCTTCAACATTTAGCTACTGCAGCTTTTGTTCTGATGAGTTCTCAATTCAGCCAGAAACAGTGCAAACCAAAAGACAGTATATAACATCTTGAAAGTACTGAAAGAAAAAACTGTCAGTACCCAGCAAAAATATCTTTTTAAAAAAGTAATCCAATAAATACTACATATGACCCATGTTCAAATGGCCCCAGTTACCAAATAATGTTCTTTATGGCTGATTTCCCCCCCTCCAGTCTAGGATCCAGTCAGAGATCTTAAGTTGTTATGTCTCTTGAATCTCCTTCAATTTAAAACGGTCCCAAGTCTTTGTGATTTTTCATGACATTGACATTTTTTAAGAGGTCAGGCTAGTTTTTTCCTTTTTTTGCAGAATGCTCCTCAATTCTGATTTTGTCAGATTATTCATTCGTGATTAGATTCAGGTAAACCTTTTTGGCAAAAATACTACATCAGCGATATGTCCTTCTCAGTGCATCACATCAGGGCCCCTGATACCCATTTGTCCCATTATTGGTGACATTAAGTTTAATCACTTAGTTAAGGCAACCTTTGTAAAATTCTGTAAGGTACCTTTTAGATACCCTTTGTGGGGTGATGTTTTGAGACTATGTGAATATCTTCTTCCTCAATTGGCTTTCATCCAGGTTTTAGTATCCATTGTTTCTTGCCTGAATATTCATTTTTAAAGAAACATTAGGAACAACAGTGCTTCCTGTCCAAATTGTAAAACAATAATTACTTTATAATCTTTGTAAGCATTTCCCTTGGTTATTTAATTGATGAGAGCTATGGTGTCCATTTAGGATCTTTTCCCTTTCAGCACAGACATCTGAGGGAATCTATGCCACATGGAAACTGAGCTTGCCTTGCCTTCAGAGGGAAGTTGTAGTCAGAGTAATAATTATTGGAAGCCCAATAATAACATTATTATTAAGAATAACATTATTGAACATGCAATTGATAACTAGTGTGCCAGACTCCAAATAACATATGCCAGACATAATCCATGCCTGTAAGAGATTTTGTGATGGATTTAAAAAACGGCAAAAACTTTGGGAAAGTTCCCCCCCCCCCCCCCCCCGTCTCCAGAATTCTATAAAAAAAACCTTTATTTCTCTTTTTAAAAATCCCACATTTTCCCATATATCTCTAAGGGTCATACCCCTAAAACTTCCTTCTTGAGAAAAGGGAGGTCCTCTCTGTCAATGCCAAATTGATACTCAGTTCACTGGAATATGTCAGCTCGTCTCAGAGGGAGGGGGTGATTTTTAACCAGACGAGTGGAAAAGTAGTAATTTTTAAAAAGTTGGGGGCACATGAGGACCTCAAGGCCAGCTTCTTACTTGCTGAGCTTTAAGGTGTAAGTCCTGGGTCCCTCAGTGGAAGACCCTTTCCTCTGTCCCAGACCAGAGAGTCCATCTCACCCCTGCCTGGACTGACCCTGGGCCAGAAGAGGTGCTCGCCACCTCCTTTGGCAGCTCCTTTCCTGCCTCTGCAGTATACCAGCTCGGGCAGGTCAGCATCATTCCCAGGAAATAGGAAACCACCCTGGAAAATGGTCTTTTTGTTTGAAGGCTTCCAGCTGCAGCTCTGCCCATCCTCCTGCCCGGTCCACCAGGAACTTGCTTTGCTCACATTTCAACAGTGCACGAGGGAGCGTTTGTCTTGATAGTTTCTGAGATCATTCTGGCACCTGATTCCCCAATGTGGTTCCCCTGGAGACTAGAGAAAGAGTAGGACAAATTGAGAAATTGGCGGAAGGACGAGAGGCGACAGTTTCTCTTTAGTAAAGAGCAGAAGGTCACTACATAAGATGCAGAACTCTGGGTGAAACCCTGGTGCTTCCAGGATCTCTCCCATGGACAAGGCTCTGAGTGGCTTTCTTTTATATTGAGTTTTTCCCCAGAGCTGCTGAGGGGCCTGGGAGTCCACTGGCTCCGAAAGTCAGGCAGAAGGTAGGGCCTGACCTGGGAGCAGTTCTAAGGGTGAGAATGTCAGGAAAGGGCAGAGTCTGCCGAACCCCACTCACTTGATATGCTGGATCCCGTGGTTCCCAGACAGTGCCGTGGCAATGCATATCATCCCATCCATCCCCAAGGAATTCTCTTGAAGACTAGGTAGAGAAAATATGGAGACACCAGAGTGAGCCAGTCAGGGCAGAACACACCTCTGAAAGCAACACTGCATTATCTTGTGGGATAGTTCTGGAACTGATTTGTCCACAGGTGCCATAGCAACAGCAAGGTGGGCGTTTAATCCTGAGACGAGTTTATGAGGAGCCAGGTTGTACCATCTTAGTGCCATGGAGATTATAAGACCAAAAATGCTGATGTTAAGTGATTTACCTCTGACCTATGCTAGGCAAAATGAACAAACTCATCCATAATATAGACTACTAGAGGCCCGGTGTATGAAAATTCATGCACTGGAGGGGGGTGTCCCTCAGCCCAGCCTGCCCCCTCTCACAGTCTGGGAGCCCCCAGGGGCAGGAGGCGAACCGGTGATCAGGGGAAGGCGACACCCCATCACACCTCTGCTGGCAGTGCAAGCCTCGGCCAGGCCTGGGCGGCTGGGCAGCCGACATCTGAGGCTTGCCTGCGCCTCTGGCTAGCCCTGGGCGGCTGGGGGGCTGAGGGGACTGGGGGGCTCTGGAGGCAGGCACATGGAGTGGCCGGGCCTGCCTGGGGGTGGACCCAGCCTTGCTGCGCCTGCCGCCCCGGTGGGGCTGAGGGGACTGGGCGCCACCATCTTTGAGGGCAGGGAAGTCAATTAGCATATTCCCTCCTTATTGGCTGTGGGTGCTGCCATCTTTGAGGGTGGGAAAGTCAATTAGCATATTCCCTCCTTATTGGCTGTGGGCGCTGCCATCTTTGCGATGGCATGAGGGTCAATTAGCATATTCCCTCTTTACTAGATAGGATAGTAACCAGAACAGTCTGAACTATTTCTATTCAGAGGGAAGCAGCTACAGAGAAAATCAAGAGCATCTAATCCCCTGGGGAGGTTCCAGCATAGAAGTCCTCTGCTCTGGGGGTGCAGATAGGGCTCGACAACCACTCACTTGAGTCTTCGGAGGCTCGAGTTGACCTTCAGAGCATTTGCCAGGGCTTTGGCTCCAGCCACCCCAATGGCGTTTCCTCTTAAGCTGTAAAAAAAAGACAGGCAATGGCCCTGGCCAGTGTGCTCAGTGGTTAGAGCGTTGGCCTGTGCACTGAAGGGTTGTAGGTTTGATTCCCCATCAAGGGCGCATACCTGGGTTGCAGGTTCATCTGGGCCCCAGCTGGGGCACATGTGGGAGGCAACCAATCGATGTGTCTCTCTCATATCAATGTTTCTCCCTCTCTCTCACCTCTCTCCCTTTTCCCACTCCCTTCCACTTTCTAAAAATCAATGGGGGCGGGGGGGAGATATCCTTGGGTGAGGGTTTAAAAATAAAGAAAGAAAAGACAGGAAATGTAAGGCACAGTGATAGCTGAGAGGTGAAAATGATATTTCTTCAGATGAGTATGGGCTACTGGTTAGAGGCAGTGTGGACTCAGCAACCATGGGGTGTTAGGTTGCTCCTTCCTTACGCTCAAGCCAAAATGGAGTTTGGCTTTGGGGAGCAAGCAGGACACACAGGAGGGGTGAGCGAGCCCAACCTGGGTGGTTTGTTGGTGCCTTCATTCTCCTTTTACATTCCAAAGGAAGAGCTGGGCCGAGACAGGAGAGGCAACACTCCATGCAGCAGTCCCTATGTGCTCAGCATCACAGAACCACGGGAGCAGGGGTGACCTGGACATGCCTGAAAGCCCCACAGAGCTTGAGGCCGCAAACTCCTGGATCTTAAAGACCAAGATCAGTGGACACAGACCACCCCAGGAACCCCTAAACAAGATCTTGGGACATGTTCAGCCCGGGCAAGACCAAGAAAAGCAGGTACTCAAGAAAAGGAAGTCCAACAGTAGTGACTCCCAGGGAAAAGGGGGGAAGTAGGAATGGGGAAGCTGGGGCCTGCTTGATACTTAATTGCTTTGTGAATTTCTTATAAATTGATTTTTTTTCCTCCTCCATATCTATTCATTTGAATCAACAGTTTGGTTTCTTTGGGCAAGAGACTTTAGCCGGAGGCTGGAATACTTACTCGAGAATCTCCAAGGTTCTGTTCACAGCCAGGGCCTCCCCCAGTGCCTGAGCCCCCGGTGCACCAATGGAGGCCACCTGGAGACTAAGAGGAGATGCTGTCAACGTAGTCAGGCCAGACAGGCTGGGCTCTCCAGCCCTCATACCTGCCCTGGGCCCAGCTACCATTCACAGTCACCCTTTATTTTCACCACCCTTGACTTAGGGTTGAAAGTGACAAAATAGCACTGAAAATTAGCTGTGATCTGTCCAAAGGATACTGCATATTCTACCTACACTGTTTGTGCTTGGGACATATCTAGATACTATGGATATAGGAAATAGAGGTAGTCTCCTGGAAAGTTTGGAGGAGAACACTGCCTGTACCCCTAAATCTTGTAACTGCAGGAGCAAGAATGCGCTGGGCATCCCTTTTCCTGCCTGGTTGCCAATATTAGGAAAATCAAACACAGCTTCCTAGACTGGGAAACAAGAATGGTTTTTCATATGAAAGGATGGTGGAGGGCTGGCATCCTGGGCTGTCACGCGCGTCAGGACTTACTAGAGAGCAGTGAGGGCTGTGTTTGCCTTCAGCGCACTGGCCACTGCACAGGCGCCTTCGTCCCCGATGGCGTTCTCCTGTAAACTGAGCACAAAGAGTGAGCCTGGGCCAGCTCTCTAGCATGACCTGCTGAGCTTGGTAATGTCTAATTCAGGCCACACACATCGTGCACTATACTCCATGGTCACCCCATGGCCTCCTAATTAACTTGCAGAGGGACCTGGGGTCTGGACCATCAGAAGCAAACAAAAAAGGGGCACATGGAAGCATTGTCAGCAAATGCATAAGACAAAAGGTGTGCTTTTCGAAGACAACTAGAACTCTGAAAGCCCTCTGGCCCCAGGCCATTCTTGCTAGCTTGCAGTAATAACTTAACAGAGTTTGAGTGTATATTGTGCACTAGCAAGGCCAATTCCACCTTTTTGGAACTCAGGTGAGGAGACATGATTAAATGAGCAGTCACTATAGGCTAAGAGCAGGCTGCAGTGTGGTCCCGGAGGCTGCCCAGAGAAATAGGTCTAAAGCAAAACCCAAAGGATAAGAGATGGGGAGGGGGCCTAGCATGTCTAAAGAACCCAAAGACATTGAGTCAAGTCTCTCGAGAGTGAAATGAGGCTGAGGAAACGTTAAGGAAGCAGATGTTCGGGGGCCTAGAAGCCGTGCTAAAGGTTGGACTTCACTCAGCAGGCCCTGGGCAGCCAGTGAAACATCTCACCAGGACAGGGACAGATCTGCATTTTGAAAAGATCCTGGCTAGTCGTGGATGGACTGGAGGTGGAGGCTGCTGCAGTGGTGCAGGTGAGTGACGCCGGTGCCTGGACAGTGGCCATGGGGGTGGGACACTGGGAAGAGAATCAACAGGACTTGGAAATGAAGCAGTAGGACTTGGAAAAGAGCAAGGATGATATTTCTACTTTTCACAGTTGGTTGGCTGGTTCTAGGCATAAGATGGGGGACCAAGAAGCAGGCTTGTGGGGGGGGGGGATCATTCAGGCAATCTGAAGTACCATTGAGACACCCACAGGGAGGTGCGGAATGGGGAGTAGACACACGGGTTTGGAGCTCAGGAGAGAGGTCTGGGATATAGCTGTGGGGCCATAAGGACTTCAAAGCCTGGGAGAGGAGGAGAGCTTCCAGAAGAGAGATCGCACCTTCAAGGGAAGGTGGCCTGGGATAGAACCCTGAGGAACACAAGTATGTCAGAGTCAAACAGAACTAGCCAGAGATGGGATGTCCTGGAAGCTGAGAGAGAAGTAGTCAGCGTCAAAAGGAGATGAAACTCAAAAGGTTACCATTAGACCCAGCAATTCCATTCCCAGGTGTATACACAAGAGGACTGAAAGCATACACAGAAACATGTACATGGATGTTCACAGCAGCATTATTCCTAATAACCAAAAAGTGGAAACAAGCCCTATCCGGCTTGGCTCAATGGATAGAGTGTCAGCCTGCAGACTGAAGGGCCCCGGGTTCCATTCCAGTCAAGGGCACATGCCTGGGTTTCAGGCTCAATCCCCAGCAGGGGGCGTGCAGGAGGCAGCCAATCAATGATTTTCTCTCTCATCATTGATGTTTCAATCTCTCTCTCCCTCTCCCTTCCTCTCTCTGAAATCGGTAAAAATATTTTTTAAAAAAGTGGAAACAACCCAAATGTCCAACAACAGATGAAAGTCTTATCCAGACAGTGGAACACTATTCAGCCATGAGAAGGAATGAAGTACTGACACATGCCACAATGTGGCTGAACCTTGAAAACATATTAAATGAAAGTTGCCAGTCACGAAAGACCACATATTGTATCATTTCACTTAGAGAAATGTCAAGAATAGGTAAATCCATAGAGATAATAAATTAGTGGTTGCCCGGAATAGGGCAGAAGGGGGAGTGGCCACGGATGGATCTGATTTCTAACTTTAGTTGTGGTGGTAGTTGCACAACTGTGAATGTAGTGGAAACCAGTGGATTATATACCTCAGTAAAGCTGTTATGTAGTTTGTAAAGCAGATGAGGATGGAAACATGCCTTCTGGCCTTAGGACAGAGGTGGCTGTGTGCTGAGGGCATGAGCCTGCGCTTGGTGGGCACTGAGGTTTCAGATGCCCCTGCCCCCGTGGAGTCCCCACTTACTCGAGGCTGATCAGGCTCTTGTTGAACTGTAGTGCTTGTCCCAGGGCCTTGGCCGCGCCGGCCTGGATGAAGTTCCACTGCAGGCTAGGCAGACACGGACCACGTGACTACGTGGCCCAAAGCAGAGTCCAGGAGGTCCTGGGCTCCAGAAAGAGGGGGCTTCTCCCAGGAGAATCTGACACCAGGGGATGGAGTCCCTGCGGGGTGTGTTCTAGAGGGACCACTGATGGGCAGAGCTCCTGCAACCCTCCTCAGCCTTAGTCCCAAGGAGTCAACGTTTGCTCTCTGGTTAGGGGTGGGTACAGGGACAGGCTCAAATAAAGACTCCAGATGGTCCCTGCATAAAGCACGTGGCACAGAGGCACAGCTGTGGTTACCCACCTCCCACCCCATTGGTCTCTCCGTGGATCAACCTCAGGAAGCAGAGCAGGGGGCAGGGCTGGTGGCCCTGCGAGTGACCACCTGCAGCCTGCTGGAGGCCCCAGAGACCACGTGGGACATGCCCAGAGCTGGACTTGGTCTCCTGCATCACCTGGTTTGGGGGAGCCCTGCAGCTCTGGGCAGGGGGTGAGGTAGGTGGGGGCCCTGAGGACTCACTGAAGGGACATGAGGGTGTGGTTTTCTCTCACTGCCATTGCGATGGCCTGGGCACCCTGGTCATGGAGGAGGTTGGCTGTCAGGCTGGAAGGAGAGGAACAGGGGCAAGTGAGCAGAAGCTGACCATGGCGTCCCCTGTCCTTGCTCCCCAGGGAGTCCAGACCACCCTCCTCCAACCCAAGGACTGCATCGGCCCACTAGGATAGCCTAGCTCACGCTATGGAGCACCTGGACTGTTGTAACAAGTCTGACACCCCAGGGGGAGTGTGCCCAAGCTCAGCTCAGTGAGGTTCCATGGCAGGTCGCCCACCAGGAGGTGGCAGAGGACTCACTCCTGATCCCTGTACTGCGCTGCCCCCACCATGTGCCCCTTCCACATGCTCGTCCATAGCAAAGGGCTGAGGGCCGGGGAGCAGGCAGAGAGTCGCCACTACTTCATCCTCATGTAATTTATGACATGACAGTGGGGGACTTGTGTCAGAGTCGCCACCAGGGGCCAGGTCTCCTGGCTACCTCCTCCCAGCCAGGTCCTTCTTCAGCCTTTGATAATGGCAGGAGTGACCAGGGCCTGGCCCATCAGTCTCTGGGCTTTGCATAGGTGAGGCCCTGGCATAAAGGAGCCTTAGAAAGCACAGCCCTTCTCCCCACCCCCTCACGTACTCCAGGTTCTTCAGGGTGCTGTTGGTGCAGAGAGCTCGAGCCAGGTCCTGGGCTCCCTCTGAGCTGATGGAATTTTCTCGAAGGCTGAAGAAAGAGAAGACCCTGAGCTGCTGACCAGGCAGATGAGGCTTCTGGGGGAGACAAGCCCAGGTGTTCAGGCTTTTAGAACCAGAGAAACCTCATGTGGGACCTGGACTTCCTGAGCGATCACGTGGTGTGTGCCCCCAGTGAGCCCAGGTTCTGGTGGCTAGGCAGCCAAGTGTCTCCCTTTAGGACCTACCAGGAGGACAGTCTAGGAGGAAGAGGATACGACAGTGGGACCTCAGAGCGGCGAGGGGCAGGCATGGGTGCTTAGGTGCCTAAGGGATGTGTATATGGGCAGGGAGCAGCAGACCTGGCCAGCTGAGGGCCCCAGCTGCCCTGCCCTCCCAAGAGCAAGGTAAAGTGCAGGATGCCAGCTCCAGAACCAAGCCGCCCAACCATAGGTCGTCACAGGGGTAATGTGGACTTCCCAGCTCCAGCCTTTCCTTCCAAGTGCCCGAGTCCCTTTGGACCCCCTGACCCAAGGGATACCTGGTTGGAGAGGGAGGCTGGGACTTACTTGAGGCTGAGGAGGGTTCGGTTGGCGCAGAGGGCCCCCATCAGCGCTGCCACTCCGGTGTCGCTGATGGAATTGCTCTGCAGGCTGAAGACAGAAGAGAGGGCACATTTGGTGTGGCTGTCTCAGGACTCGGAGGGAGCCATCAGTCCAGCTGAAACACTAAGCTCGACAGGGAGCTGGGGGACACCTGAGGCAGGTGCCATGCCACATTGTGTGTTTTTCATCATCCCTCTTTCCTCTCTCATCCCCCACAGTCCAGCCCCTGCTAGGTCAGGGCAGGTGGGTATAGCACAACCAGCCCCAGAGTTTGACTCTGCTTTGGTTTGGGTGGCTCCAAATGGCCTTAGAGAGGGGGCATGCGCTGTGTCTGCAGCCCCCCCACGGTTGAGTCTCCCCAGTGTGGGAGCAGTGCCAAGCTCCCCCACTCCCCACCAAGGCCACTGCTGCTGACCCTTTAGCTACCTGCACTAACTGCTAAAGGGATTTCAGTGCTTGTTGTCCCCCTGAAAACACCAACCCCTACTGTCCAGGGAAATGGAGCTGGTGTGGTAGGATGAAACAGGTCGGGTAGGCATGGAGGGAGAGACTCTGAGATCATCGTATGCCCAGGGTTGGGGGTTGGTTGGGTTCTGGCAGGGAAGTGGCCCTGACTGATAGCCCTCCTTCCAGGACCCACCCACCTACTGGATAGGAAACTTGAGGGGGGCCAGGGGGGAAGGGAGTTACCCTCTGCCCACAGCCACCCCTGGAGGGTGGTCAGGCAGACTCACTCCAGACTCTCCAGGCCCTGGTTCACCTTCAGGGCCTCAGCCAGGGCCTTGGCACCTCCATCGCCAATGCTATTACTGGAGAACCTGTAAGAGATGAGACACTGGTGAGCTGGCCTCCTGGAACAGCTGGGCAGGGTAGGGCTGTCTCTGTTGTCTCAAGGGTGCCAGTACACAGTCTCTCCTGCTTGAGGCTGGTTGGCCAGTGACCTCTGTAAGTGACCTCCTGCTTCCTGTAAGAGATGAAGGTAGCAAAGTCCTTGGCTCCCTGGCAGAGGAGTAGGGGCCAGGAGGCAAGACTAACTCTTTAATGAGAGGTATTTGTGATATGTTATGTGAAGGTGGCTAGGAAATGCTATTTTCTTCTGCTAGCCGAGAAGGCAGTAAATGTGAGCCTGAAACAGTTGTGGCTCACTCAGTCCTGTGAATCTGGATCTCCATTCTCCTGGTCCATTGCTTTGGGGTCCAAAGCCAGTTATTCTGCACCTATACATTTATTCATCCATCTACTCATACACTTATCCATTCATCCACCCACCCATCCATCCACTCAAATACCAGTCCGTCCGTCCGTCCGTCCATCCATCCATCCATCCATCCATCCATCCATCCATCCATCCATCCATCCATCCATGCATTCATCCATCCATCCCCATGCTCACAAATATGTATGATATGTTGGGCATTGTGTTAGACACTGAGGATACCAATTTGGCCTTTCTGCATTTCTCACATGAGCTCCTTCAGACTCCTGTTCTGCTTCAGGGCATCTGCCATGTGCTGGGCTCCCATGGGCCCGATGGTGTTCTTCTGCAGGCTGTGAGAGAGGAGAGGGGTCCTTTAGCAAAGCTGGTCACAGCCATTCCAGGCCAAGAATACTCTGATTCAAGGTGAGAGGCCGGAGACAACGGAGTGCTGAGCGCCCGCTCCGTGTATCACAGCATGGGGGGAGGGGTCTCCAGGAAAGGTCTGCCGATTATTGCCAAAGTGGTGCCAGGAGACTGACATTATGTGGAGATGAAGAGGCAAGGGCAGCCAGGCCCTCCTTTGTCAGAAACTGGAAAGCAGTGACCAGTAGACACTGATAATATCCAGCAACCTCCTATGGGGACTTCCACGGACAATTACCACCGACCCCCTGCCTATCCAACCCTCTCAACCCTCCACAGTCTACTTCCATGTAGACCAACCAGCAGCCTTCCTCCCAGCCACACAGTCTTCCCTGGGGCAGACCTTCCTCCACTCAGGTTCCTCTTCTCCAAAAGCTGCTTCCTCTCTTATTAAACCTGGAGGAGGGGGTGTTACAGGAGAACCCCTGTGCTCATCCCAGAAGGGCAGAAGGGCAGGGCCTTTTCTGTGTGAGGCTAAATGCAATCTAAAAAGAGAATTTCCCCTGGTTCCAAAAGGTAAAGAGACAACTCCCTCCCTTTTCTTGTTGTAATTGTAAATCCTTTCCCTGTCCCTCTGAGAAATATGTAAATCTTTTTGTTGTTGTTGTTGTTTTGTTAATCCTCATCAGAGGATATTTTTCCCATTACTTTTCAAAGAGAGTGGAAAGGAGGGAGGGAGGGAAGGAGAGAGAGAGAGAGAGAGAGAGAGAGAGAGAGAGAGAGAGAGAAAGAGAGAGACATTGATGTGAGAGAGACACATCAACTGGTTGCCTCCCGCACGTGCCTTGACCAGGGACAACCCAGGCACGTGCCCTTGACCAGGAATCCAACCTGTGACCCTTTGGTGTGTGGGCCGACGCTCTAACCACTGACCAACACCAGCCAGGGCGAGAAGTATGTAAATCTCTTAAAAAGCTAAATAAAAACTTCTTGCCAGATTTACAGCTTTGGAATGTCTTTTGTAAGGGCCTTGGAGTCATCTCTTTGAAATGTATACATCAAAGAAGATAGCACAGGCCCCAAGTTGTAAGAGCCTTCTTGTCATGAAGATATAAAGTTTTAACTTTCCTTTGGCTAAAGGCAGTTAACAAACACAGATGGCTGTCCCAACTACCAGGCTAATTTAGGATAAACTGTATGTGACAAACACTGCTGTCCTGTTCTCTTACTTGAGGACAAGTTGTTTATCTTGGAAATATGTGTGTAATGGGTTGTATCTGTTGGCTATGGAAAAGGGTGTGATTTATTTCTGTCTTTGCAATCTCATCAGCAGATTGCCTATGATGTACATTACAGTCTAGTTGAGTGTTTATTCAAATAATAAAGCTGTTTTGTTCTTCCTCACATTTGTGGAGAGGGTTTTCTGGATTGGCAGGAGGTTTTATTTTTGATTTTTTGCCCAGCACCTCCTTCTCTGGAAAAGCAATGGACATCAAGTTTTCCAGGGGCCATCCAGACAGGCCAGAAAGCTCGGGACCTTGCCCATCCATCCCTCATTGCAAAATACAGGCAGAGAGCCAAAACCGGTTTGGCTCAGTGGATAGAGCGTCGGCCTGCGGACTCAAGGGTCCCAGGTTCGATTCCGGTCAAGGGCATGTACCTTGGTTGCGGGCACATCCCCAGTAGGGGGTGTGCAAGAGGCAGCTGATCGATGTTTCTCTCTCATCGATGTTTCTAACTCTCTCTCCCTCTCTCTTCCTCTCTGTAAAAAATCAATAAAATATATTAAAATAAAAAAACACAGGCAGAGAGGTTCTTGGAGGAGAAGATGAGAGAGTACAAAGGAGACTTTCCGATGGCCAGCATGTCCACTCACTGCATCACGGAGAGGGTCCGGTTGGCTGCCAAAGCCTCAGCCATGAACTTGGCACCATCATCCCTGATCCTGTTACTCTGGAGGCTGTGGAGGCAAGGAAGAGGCGCGTCACCAATGGAGCACACAAGGGCACCCAATGGTGGCCTGAATCCCACCACAGTGTCACCAAAGCTCAAGGGAGGGCAGCAGCAAAGCTCAGTGACAGGGGCTTTAACCACTATATGCCCTCAATGCACACCACACAGGAACTGGGGAACAATTGGCCTTTCCCTCTGCTGCTCTGGACGTAGGTTTCCCTCTGGGTCTCTAAGCACTGGCCTGCTGACTGGGGACAAGGTGCCCATGGTATCTGGATAACAATAGCGAGGTCATCCATAACCCCAGTTACAGCTAAAAGTCATAGCACCCAAGTGTTGGCGAGGATGTACAGAAATCGGAACCCTCATCCACTGCGGGTGGGAATGTAAGATGATGTGGCCATTGTAGAAAACAGATTGGTGGTTCCTCAAAAGGTTAAACATAGAGTTACCATGTGACCAGAAAATTCTACTCCAAGGCATCTACCCAAAAGAATTAAAAACAGTTATTCAAATACTGTACACAAATGTGTACAACACCATTATTTACATTGCCAACGGCTGAAAACAACCCAAATGTCCATTAACTGATGAATATTATTTAGCCATAAAATGGAATGAACTACTGATACATGCTAAAATGTGGATGAACCTTGAAAACATGTTAGGTGAAAGAAGACAGACATAAAAGGTCTTATCGTATGCTTCCATGTATATGAAATATCCAGAATAGGCAAATGCATTGAGCAGAAAGCAGATTGGTGGTTGTTGAAGGGAGGGGAGAATGGGAAGTGACTGCTAATGGGCACAGGGTCTTCTTTTAGGGTGCTGAAAACATTTTAGAACTAGATAGAGGTGACAGTTGCATAATTGTGAATGTATTATGTGCCATTGAACTGCACACTTCAAAATGGTGAATTTTGTGGGAATTTCACCTCAATATAAGAAAATGAAAACAGGGAGAGGTAGCTGCCATGGTGAGGAGAGACATGGGTCAGGCGACCACGCAGCCAGAATAAAGATAAATGAAGAACTCAAAAGTAAAGAAAATGAAGCTTCTCTTCTAGAGAAAATAGAAGAGACATCAAGTTGCCTGGTGAAAAGAACATGGATTAGCCATGGTCAAAACAAGAGTAGCTGAATCAACTCAGACACCCACCAAAATGCTATCTTCATTAAGCTAATAAATGTTGTTGCTAAGTGGTTGCATCAGGCTGCACTCCAAAGGGGTGCTGGTTTGATTCTGGGTCAAGGGCATGTACCTGGGTTACAGGTTAACTCCCTGTCCCGAGTTGGGGCACATGCAGGAGGCAACTGGCTGATGGGTCTCACTCACATGGATGTTTCTCTCCCTTCCTCCCTCCCTCCCTTCTGCTCTCTCTGAAAAGCAATGAGAAAAAATATCCTCAGGTGAAGATTAACAGCAACAAAAAAGTTTCCGATGTGGAATTGTTACTCAGAACATCTACTATACAAGGTGTTTACACAGACCATAATACACTGAAATTGGTCCCTAGGAAAGACGTTCTTATAGAAAGTAAGCCATATTGTGATGCACCAACTCAGAAGCAATGAATTTCTAGGATAAAATCAAGTCCTATAATTTTTAATTTTAGAATATGTAACTGAAGCATAAACAAACAAACAAATAAATAAATACATAAAAACAAAACAAAATGGTGGTACATATTCAACTTAGGATGGATACAACCACTAGCTCCTAAAAGGAGCACAGCAAACCACACCAAACTAGAAGAATCTTCTGGAAGATGGGGTTTTAATGTCTTGGAAAACATCTCAGGGGAACATTCTGACACCATGGTCTTGGGACTTTCTCATTCAATGGAGGACGAGAGGTTTTCCTCATAGATTATTTTGCTCCTCCACCTCTACATACCTCTACCCTTCTTCTCTATTCCTTGTTTAGGCCGTAATCACAAGCACAATAACCAGGGAGGAGCTGGAACTTGGAAACTTGCTTAGGATACAAGATCCTGTGGTATCCTCTGGGTGGGAGCTGGTGTCTGATGCCCACATTTTGAGTCACCTCCTACTCCATGGGTGGCACCTGAAGGGAAGGTTTTCAGGGGGAAGCAGGTGACACGTACCTCAGAGAGGCCAGGGTGCGGTTAATCTTCAGAGCATCTGCCAACGCCTTGGCCCCTTGAGGTCCAATAGAGTTACAGCGGAGGCTGGAGGAAGGAAGAGAGAAACAACCATTCTCTTTCATCCAGTGCCCAGGGAGGGAAGGAGGAGCAGAAGTTACACTGACCTTTAAATCTATGCTTCTTGAACAGAATGTATCAGGGTTTAGGATTTCATGTTTGGTGCGAGTGGGACAGAGATTTTTATGTAGGCAAACAAGGAAGGAGTTTCTGAAGGGGCCCCGTGTGATGGGAAGAAGAAAATAGGATCCGATGCACTAGTGGACTTGAGCCAAGGACGGAGAGGAGAATGATAACTCCAAGTTCAGGCCTGAAATTCTGGTGCTTCCTGGGCGAGTCTGAATAGCTGAGCAGGAACTGTGACATTGTTTGCTCAGCTATTCTTCCAATCCACCCATGGGAGAGAGTGGTCAAGGGGACTTCACAACATGTCTCACAAGTGCTCCCTGTCCCTATGGTGAAAGACTGGCCTTTGGTGTTGTACTTACTCTAGAGAAGTCAGACTTCTGTTGACAAGGAGGGATCTGGCCAGAGCTTTGGCCCCTTTGTTACTGATCTGGTTCTCAGCCAAGCTGCCCAAGGAGAGGGAGAGGAGTGGTTATGGTAAGTCTATAAATATCAGCTCATGATCCAAACCCCTCAGCCTCACCAGCATCGTTAGGGCCAGGACAGAGGCAGAGATCAGGTGAGCACAGAATGCCAGGAACAGAATGCCAGGCCCACAAAAGCCTCTGAGCGAAGCAAGGTAGGACTAGATTAGGCAGACAGACCTGCACACTGGCAAAGGGTCCCAGGGAAGTTTGGTCAGAATTCAGCACAACAACTTCTACATAGCACAGGAATGAGGGCAGGCAGTTACAGAAATCGACCACATGGACCCCAGGCAGTGGTGTGCTAGAAAACTGGCTCTCAGGAAAAACCAAAATACAACAACCCTGATTTGTAACTGGCCAATTTCCATAGTGTAAATACTCCCACCACGGCCAATTTCAAGCACTCACAGCTCTGATGAACTGATTTTACCCTCCTTAGGCACAGAGGTGTCTGTACAAGATCACATGGAGCCTACTACTCTAACCACAGTCCTCAATAATTGTTTTGCTCCTGATTCATTCCACATTTTTATATTCTCAGATATAGGTTATTCCAGAACCCAAAGCCTTGTGTGAGAATAAAAAATTATTCTTGGGTCCTGTTCTCCAAACCCACCTCCCTAATTCTCTGAAAGCTGCCCTTAGGTCATGGAATCATTTCAAGTACCAACAAGGGTGTTACTCAAACTTGGAAATTATTACAGGAGAGATTTTATAAACACATAGATCTGTCCTTCGGTCAGCATGTAAACTTTAATCTAATTACATTAAAGATGCAATGTTTAAATTTAAAAATCTTTTTTATTGATTTGTAAGAAAGAGAAGAAGGAGAGAGAGAGAGAGAGAGAGAGAGAGAGAGAGAGAGAGAGAGAGAGAGAGAGAGATTGGTTGTTCCAATTGTTTATGCATTCATTGGTTGATTCTTGTATGTGCCCTGACTGTGGATTGAACCCACAACCTTGGCATGTCAGGACAATCAGGGCAAACTGTGAGAAAATTGGGCCTGGTGCCATGTCGGTACATATATTGTTTGGAGAAATAGCCTCTGCTCCTCACCATATCCTTCCTCTCTTCTTACAGATGAGTACCTGAGCCCCTGGAACTTTCTGGAATGGGTTGAAACAAGCTGCTGCATGCTCCAGACACCTCTCTTTGAAAGTACCACCAGCTAGTTGAGCAGAAAGGAGGATGGGAAAGGAGCCCTCAGACCCAGAGTGACAGGTAGGTGCCCTGGGCGGAGTCTCCTGGGTCAGCGTTACCTGATTCTCTGAATGCGACAGTCCTTTCCACTCAGCACACTGCCCAGCAGCTCCATCACGGGGTCCTGGAACTGGTTGGTGTCCAGCCTGGTTGGGAGGAACAGCAATAGTGAGTGATACCACCTCCCATAGGCAGGGTGGCTGCAGTCCCTGGCTGGCACAGGAAGGCAAGAGGGGGCACTAAGCTCAGACACCCAGGCTTGGATCCCCTCCCTCTCTCCATTCCAATGTAGCTCCCACCATACGGCCCAGAGATCTAGGACAGCACACCCACCCTGCTCACAGTTTCCCTACACAGGTGAACTGGGAGGCTCAGGGGCATGAGCCCTGCGGTTTCTATCCGTGTGCATCTGGGAGATGCTTGCTGCTGGTTCTCCTCCTTCTGAGGACATGGAAGCTGCTCTCAGGTCCTGAATGGCCCTGGCCCTGGTGCCCTTCCCTCAGCCCCGATTAAGGTCCGGAGCAGTGGACAGAAGATGGGCTGAGAGTGGAGAGTGTGGGTGTGGCTTCTGTCAGCACTGGGATGGTTCACAGGGTGTTATGGGCCGAATAGTGTCTCCCCAAAAGATACGTTGTTGGCATTCTAACCCCCCAGGGGCTCAAGAGTGTGACCCGATTTGGAAACAGGGTTGTGGCAGACGTAATTAGATAAGATGAGGTCATACTGGAGTGAGGTGGGCCTGTCATCCCATACGACTGATGTCCTTACAAGCGAGGAAAGCCCTATGTGAAGACAGAGGCACGGAGAAGGTAGCCATGGGACCACAAAGGCGGAGACTGGAGTGATGTATTTATAAGCCACGGGTTGCCAGCAACACCTCAAGCTAGAGAGGCAGGAAGGATCCTCCCCTGAAGGTGTCAGAGGGAGCACAGCCCTGCCAACACCTTGAATTTGGACTCCGCCTCCAGAACTGAGAGAGAATACGTGTCTATTGCGTTAAGCCACCCAGTCTGTGGGCCTTTGTTACAGCAGCCCGCTAACCCGGATGCAGAGGCTGCTGGTGGAGGGGAAGTACTTCCCAGGTCCTCTCCTCTCTCCTCTGCCAACACCCCTGCACACACCACCCTGGTGCCCACCTCAGACTCCGGCAGTAGAGCAGCTGGGGCAACAGGCTCTGGAGGACACCCTGACTGAGGCTCAGGGACAGGTTGGCCTCCTGGGCGCAGGCATCTGACACCTGCAGAAGGTAGGCCAGGGCAGCTCGGTGCGGGGGGCCGGTCAGCCTGGCCAGGCCCCCGCTCTCCATGGCCTCCTCCACGCTGCGGGCCAGCTCTGTGTGCTGCAGCTCATGCAAGCAGTGCAGCACGTTGACTGCCCGGGCACAGACTACCGTGTTGGGCTGCAGGCAGCCCTGCAGGAGCCGGGCCACCTGCACCCGGGAGCCCTGCTGCTCGCCCGGGGCCAACAGGGAGCCCGCCAAGAGGTCATTGACCCTTGGAGATAAGAGGCCGGAGAGGAAGCGAAGGAACACATCCAGCCGTCCGTCCTCAGCCTGCATGGCCCGCTGGGCCGCACTCCTGAAATGCGTGAGGAAGCCCAGCCGGGGCCAGGACACACCGCCCTCCATGAAGAGGTCGAAGATGGCCCTCTTGGACGCGCTGCAGTAGTACGCAGCCCCCAGGAACTCCTGCAGAGACAAGTGGGTGAAGCAGTAGGCTGCCGAGGAGGCCAGGGTCTCCTCGCGCTGCAGGAAGTAGCTGCACACAGTGCTCTGCAGCAGAGCAAGGTCCACACCAAACGCCTTCAGGTCCGGCTCATAGAACACGTACTTCTTCTTGACCAGCCCATGGAAGGCCAGCCGGCCCAGCGTCCCCGCCATCTTGCGGCCACTGTGGGCCAGCTGCTCAATCCGAGGGCTCGCCTTGCCCTTCTCCTGCCCCTCCCCGCTGAGGGCCATCCGGAAGTACCAAGAGTAGAGCTCGCACAGGGTCCTTGGAGGCCACAGCTCTGTGTCCTGGGGCCCCTGCCTATGGCGGCACAAGTGGCCCAGCGCTAACCCCGCCAGCCGGCAGAAGGCTGGGATGGTGCACATCAGGTACAGGGCCCTGTGGGCCCGAACCTGGCTCAGGACCCAGTCCAAGAGGACCTGGTCCTCAGGGAACATCTGCTCCAGACACACTTTGATCTCCTCTTCATTGAAGCCCCGGATCTCAGTCATCCGGTCCACCAGGCCTCCAGGGATCTGGCCAGCTGCGCTGGGACGGGAGGTGACCCAGACAGAAACTTCCGGGAAGAGGTTGCCCCGGATGATGTTGGTGATCAGGTGGTCCACCTGTATCTCTTTCTTGGGGTCAGTGCAGGCCGCGGTGTTGGAGAAGTCCAGCGGCGTCTTACACTCATCCAGGCCGTCCAGGATAAGGAGCACTTTGGCCAGGGCTGCCGCTTCCAGGCCGGACTCCCCGACGTGCGGAAAGATGGAGCGAACGAGTCTGTCCGCGGACAGCTTTTCGTGGGTGTTGAGGTCCCGGAACGTCAGAGGCAGCACCAGGGAGAAGTCCTTGCCAACCTGCCCCCGGGCCCAGAGGCAGACAAAGTGCCTCACCAGGGTGGTCTTGCCCACCCCAGCCACCCCAATGGTGATGGAGATGCGGGGCGGGATGGACACCCGCGACAGAGGCAGGAAGAGCCTGTTCAGGGCGATGGTCCTGGCCGAGCGCCAGGCCCCACGTGTGGCCTCCACCTGGGTGAAGTCGTGTTCCCTCAGCTGCAAGTCCATCAGGCCCTCCACTAGCAGGAGGTTGGTGAGCCTGGGTGAGGGACCACCCAGCTCCAGGCTGCCTCCTGCCCTGCTCAGAAGGGCCTCTTGGTGTCTCTGTATCCGCGAGTCTGTGGATGAAGTTCAGAGGGGAGGGTTGGGGAGGGCAAGTATAAAGAAGGAAAGCGAGGAGGCAGGTGAAAGGCAGGGGCAGGAGGTAGAATCGGGGGGATGAAAGGAGAGGAGGGGGAAAAGGCTTGGGGACACCCCTCCATCTGCCTACCGTTGCCATGAGGCCCCCGTGGAGAGTCGGGTGTCCTGTCAGGGGTCGGTGGGGCCTGGGAGCCCTGACAGCCTTTCCCGGCCAGCAGGTCCATGAGGGCTTTCACCTGCTCGGCCGGGGAGCCAGCACCATGGCCCTGGCCAGCCTCCCCGCCCATCCGCATCTCCTGCTTTCTCATGGAGTCCAGGATCGCTGCCAGGAGCTGTGAAGAGAACGCCTGAACCTGCTGCCTGCTATCTCCCTGCCCAGTGGCCTGGGACAGGTAAGGAGCCTCCAAGGAAGTGTGGGGATTCACCCTTTGGGGACCCCCCCCCTTTCTCCTTTCCCAGCTAGTGGCCCACAGTCTGACCTCGAGGAAGAGGTTGGGGGGCTGGTTGTTCCTGGATGCTGAGAAAAGTTCCTAATGCCACAAGCATTGATCAGATGCAGGGCACCAAATGGATAAGAGCCCAGGCCCAAGCTTGAGCGTGAGCTCTGCCACTTACTGGTTGTGTGACCCTGGGCAGGCTTCCTGAGCCCTCTGTGCTGGGGTGTCATTTGTACCTGGAAATGGCAGTGCGGTTATGAGTAGGTCCACTCACAAGAAGGGAAGAATGAAAGGCTACATGCTGTATGACTTCAACTCTGTGCTATTCTGGGAAAGGCAAAACTATGGAAACAGTGAAAAGATCAATGGTTGCCAGGGGCTTGGGTGAGGAGGGAGGGACGAATCGGTGGAGCACAGAGAATTTTTAGGGCAGCGAATCTACTGTGTGACATACTACAGTGGTGGGTTCATGTCATTATACATGTGTCCAAGTGCATGGAACGCACAGCACCAAGAGTGAACCCTAATGTAACCTATGGACTCGGGGTGATAATGACGTGTCAGCATAGGTTCATCCGTCGTAACAAAAGTGTCGCTCTGGTGGGGATGTCCACAGTGGGGGAGGGTGCATGTAGGGGGCAGGGGGCATATGGAAATCTCTGTACTTAATTTTTCTCTCAATTTGTCTGTAAACCTAAAACTGCCCTAATAACGAAAGTCTAGTGATTAAAAAAGAAACAAAGAATAAATGGAGGAGTCTAAAGAGAAGGGAAAGTTGGTTCTCAGAGCAGTTGTATAGCTACGTGTCTTACTCTGTTTCCTGGGGTCTCCCAGAAGAGCAGGAGCTCCTGACCCACAGGCAGCACTGTTTCTGCTGGGGATAGTGACGCAGAGGTGCTAAGAGGCAAACCATGTCTGAGTCCCACCCACTCACATTCCTTTTCCTCTGTGTATCGCTCCCCCCTCCCCCCCCAACCCCCCCGTGTATCCCTCCCTCAGCTAAGGTAGATACTTGAGGACCCAGAGCCACCTCCATCTCACCCCTCTTCTCACCTGTAGCGGGCAGGATGTCCAGCCCATAGCCCACCCACGGCAGCTCCTCCAGCAGGGCCTTAGGAACTCAGGGGGTGGGGGGTGGCCATCCCTCCTCCATGGGTCTAGAAGAGAAAACAGGACTCAGGGCTGGGCGGAAGCCACACCTACTGCTTTGGGTGTGGCAGCTCATTAAACCAGGTCCAACTATGCCTTCCAGCCCTGTGTTCCCTGGGTCTCCATGTTATTCACTTAAAAGGAGGATTTGTTGCCTACAGCCCCAAGACCCCAACGCACTCCCCAACCTTGAATTTGCATTGGGGTTCCAGGCATTTCAACTCAGGATGAACCTTTTCACCTGGGAAATGCTAAGCAAAGTTTAGCAACAAGTAAAATAGCATTTCCCAGCCATTTGGTTCGTAGTGGTGTTGGAGAGGTGAGTGTAACGACTTTGAGGTAGATGCACTAATCTGGGAACATTAGAAATAGGCCAGGGCTAGGCCACTCATACTTCTGAGTCCTTCCGGCTGTTCTCACTCTTTTATTCTTCTAAATGTCAAAACTAAAGGGGGAAAAAGACAGATGAGATTTTGATTGAAGTCACGTTAATGTGGGTATTGTTGAGGGCTTTCTTTAGATCCTCTAGTAAAACTACATTTTTTTCTTATCTAAATATTGCCACATTAATTGGTTGCCCTCCGCATGTAGGGCAGGAATTGAGCCTTGACCAGAATCAAACCTGGGACCCTTCAGGCTGAGGGCTAACACTCTATCCACTGAGCCAAACCAGCTAGGGCTCTTATAAACACTTGTAAACTCTTTTGATTTAGAATCTATTTTGTCTGATGTCAGTGTAGTCACCCCTGCTCTCTTTTGGTTACTCTTTTCATAGAATATCTTTTCCCATCCTTTTACTTTCAACCTATTTGTGTCTTTGGATCTCAAGTGAGTCTCTTGTAGACAGCATATCATTGGATCATGTGTTTGTATCCATTCTGCCAATTCCTGTCTTTTGATTAGAGAGTTTAATTTATTTACATGTAAAGTAACTACTGGTAGAAGGAATTCTTACCATTTGCAACTGCATGGATGGAACTAGAGAGCATTATGCTAAGCGAAATAAGCCAGTCAGAGAAAGATAAATATCACACGATCTCACTCATTTGTGGAATATAATGAACAACATAAACTGATGAACAAAAACAGATCCAGAGACAGAGAAGCATCGATCAGACCATCAAACCTCAGAGGGAAGGTAGGGGAGGGCGGGGGTAAGGAGGAGAAATCAACCAAAAGACTTGTATGCATACATATAAGCCTAACCAATGGACACAGACACCAGGCGGGGTGAGGGCATGAGTGGGAGGGGGGCAATGAGGGGATAAGGACACATATGTAATACCTTAATCAATAAAGAAAAAAATAAAAATAAAGTAACTACTGGTAAGGAGAGACATTTCTGTTATTGTGCTATTTGTTTATTTATGCTTTATAGCTTAACCCCCATCATTTCTTGCATTACCATTTTTTTTGTGTTTAGTTGATCTTTTGAAGTGAAATGTTTTCATTTCTTTCTTATTTCCTTTTTTTTAAAAAATTAACCTTTATGTTGAGATTATTACAGAGGTCTCTCTTCTTTCCCCCCATAGCTCCTCTCCACCCGGTTCCCACTGTGCCTCAGGCCCTCACCATCTGTGTCCATAGGTAATGCATAAATGCATATAAGATCTTTAATCTCTTCCGGCACCCTCACACACCCCCTTCCCTCTGAGAATCATGAGTCTGTTCCATTTCCATGCCCCTCATTCTATTCCATTCACCAGTTTATTCTGTTCATCAGATTTTTTATTTGTTTGATTTTTTAGACTCAATTGTTGATAGATATGTATTTGTTGCCACTTTGTTGTTCATATTTCTTATCTTTACCTTTTTTTTTCTTCTTTCTCTTCTTAAAGAATACCCTTCAGCATTTAATATAATACTGGTTTGGTGATGATGAACTCCTTTAGCTTTTCTTGTCTGTGAAGTTCTTTATCTGACCTTCAATTCTAAATGATAGCTTTACTGGGTAAAGTAATCTTGGTTGTAGGTTCTTGTTATTCATCACTTTGAATATTTCTTGCCACTCCCATCTGGCCTGCATAGTTTCTGTTGAGAAATCAGCTGACAGTCATATGGGCACTCTCTTGTAGGTAACTAACTGCTTTTCTCTTGCTGCTTTTAAGATTCTCTCTTTGTCTTGTGCCCTTGGCATTTTAATTATGATGTGTCTTGGTGTGGTTCTCTTTGGGTTCCTCTTGTTTGGGGTTCTCTGTGCTTCCTGGACTTGTAAGTCTATTTCTTTCACCAGGTGGGGGAAGTTTTCTGTCCTTATTTCTTCAAATAGGTTTTCAATATCTTGCTCTCTCTCTTCTTCTGGCACCCCCATAATTCAGATGTTGGTACACTTGAAGTTGTCCGAGAGGTTCCTTACACTATCTTCATATTTTTGGATTCTTTTTTCTTTTTGCTCTTCTGGTTGGGTGTTTTTGCTTCTTCATATTTCAAATCATTGATTTGATTCTTGGGATCCTCTAGTCCAGTGATGGGCAACCTTTTGAGCTTGGTGTGTCAAACTTTGCCAAAAAACTGAACATAACTCAGGTAGTGTGTCACTTTGAGGAAAAAACATTATTTCGCAAATGTTTCATCCTCAGCATGCGGCTGCCTCAGCGGCTGCGTGTCATCAGAAATGCCTACGCGTGTCAGTGCTGACACGCGTGTCATAGGTTCGCCATCACTGCTGTAGTCTACTGTTGAATCCCTGTATATTATTCTTTATTTCAGTCAGTGTATGCTTAATTTCTGACTGGTCCTTTTCCATTTTTTTTGGCATTCTCACTAAGATCCTTGAAAGTCTCACTAAGTTCCTCAGAGGTTTCTAGAAAATTCTTGAGTAACCTTATAACTGTGGTTTTGAACTCTATATCCAGTATTTTGCTTTCTCCATTTCTTTCATTTGTGACATGTTTCTTTGTCTCCGCATTTTGGCTGTTTCCCTGTGTTTATTTCTATGTATTGGGTGGAGCTGCTAAGTCTCCTTGAGTTGATAGAGTGGCCTTGTGTAGTAGGTGTCCTATAGGGCCCAGTGAATCAGCCTCCCAAATCACCTGAGCTGGAAGCTCTAGGTGCACCCCTTTGTGGGCACAGTCTTGTTGTAGTTGAGACTTGATTGATGTTGGTGTCACTGGGAGGAATTGACCTCCAGGCCAATAGTCTGTAGGGACCAGCTGCAACTACAGTGGGGGAGCTGCTGTGTAGGAGACACCCTTATGGAGCAGGACTTGCTTTCATGGGGCTTTGGTGCTCACTGAGTCTGCCCCTTGAGTGTGTCATTTGTGGATGTGAAGAGCTGTAATCTGGTATGGTCTCACACTGACCACTGGGTACACTGGCTCTTGGGTCTCCAAGGAGGTGCAAAGTCAGCCACTGCCTGGGGCCACCCTGCAGGAGCTACAGAGAGATCTGCAGATTCATCCTCTTTGTATGGGGTTTGGAGGTGCCCAGGTGAGGCCCAGCTGTGAAGCAAGGCAGGCTGGTGCCGATTCTTAGGCCTTTTATTTATAGGTTGGGGGCTCCCTGACCCAGCTGCAGTTTGTTTGACAGGTTTTTAGCCTGAGAAAGGACAGGCTATTCATATGTAAAAGCTGCTGCCCAGGGCTTGGGTGGGGTTGTAAATTGGATGGGGCTTGTAGATTGGTGTGGGAGGCAGCGAGTACAGGCATTTGCCTACACTGCCATCTTGGTTCTCCTCTCTTATTTCCTTTTGTGGTTACCATGAGGTTACATTTAACATCCTAAAGTGATAACACTCTAGTTTGAATTTATATCAGCTTAACTTCAATAACATACAAAACTTTGTTCCTTTGCATCCCTGTCCCTATGCCTTTTGGTTGTTAATATCACTGAATTACATCTGTATACATTGTATGCCCCAAAACATAAACTAATAATTTTTTTAAATTTGTTAGTCTCTTAAATTATGTAGAAAAAAAAATTTAGAGTTACAAACCAAAGTTATAGTAATATTAGTGGCCCGGTGCATGAAATTCATGCACAGGGGTAAGGGGGTGTTCCTCAGCCTGGCCTGAACCCTCTCCAATCTGGGACCCCTCAGGGGATGTCCAACTGCTAGTTTAGACCCACAGGGATCGGGCCTAAACCGGCAGTCGGACATCCCTCTCACAATCCAGGACCGATGGCTCCTAACTACTCACCTGCCTGCCTGCCTGATCGCCCCTAACCACTCTACCTGCCAGTCTGCTCGCCCTCAACTGCCCTCCCCACTGGCCTGCTCGCCCCCAACTGCCCCCCCCCTTGCCGGCCTGCTTGTCCCCAACTGCCCCCCCGCCAGCCTGCTCACCCCCAACTGCTCCCCCCCCCCGCCGGCCTGATCAACCCCAACTGCCCTCCCCTCCTGGCCTGATCACCCCCAACTGCCCTCCCCTCCTGGCCTGATCACCCCCAACTGCCCTCCCCTCCTGGCCTGATCGCCCATAACCGCCTCTGCCTCGGCCCGCCACCATGGCTTTGTCCAGAAGGATGTCCGGAAGGTCTCCCGGTCTAATTAGCATATTACCCTTTTATTAGTATAGATTAGTTTGAACACTAATAATCAGGGTTATTTTTTTTAATGTAATAATCTCTTAATCATGTAGAAAACAAAAAGTATAGTTAAAAACCATTGATACAACTAGATTTATAAGTGAGTTTGGCAATGTAGCAGGATACAAAATCAATACCCAAAAATCGATTGCTTTTTTATACACCAATAATGAATTCTCAGACAGAGAAACTAAATAAACAATCCTATTTATTATTGCAAAAAAAGTTAAGATACTTAGGAATAAACATAACCAAGGAGGTAAAAGACTTGTACTTGGAAAACTACAGGGCGTTGAAAAGTGAGATAGAGGAAGATATAAACAAGTGGAAGAATATACCGCATTAATGGATTGGTAGAACTAACATTATTAAAATGTCAACACTACCTATTCAATGCAATCCCTATTGAAATACCAACAGCATATTTCACAGATCTAGAACAAACTCTCCAAAAATGTATATGGAACCAAAAAAGACCCCAAATATCTGTAGCAATTTTGAAAAAGAAAAACAAAGTTGGAGGAATCACAATACCAGATATCAAGTTATACTACAAAGCCACCATAATCAAAACAGCCTTGTATTGGCACAAGAACAGGCATATAGATCAATGAAACAGAACGGAGAACCTAGAAATCAATCCAAGCCATTATGCTCAATTAATATTTGACAAAGGAGGGAAGAGCATACAATGGAGTAAAGACAGTCTCTTCAATAAATGATGTTGGAAAAATTGGACAGATACATGCAAAAAAAAAAAAAAAAGAAGAAAGAAACTAGACCACTAACTTACACCATACATAAGAATAAAGTCAAAATGAATAAAAGACTTAAACATCAGACAGGAAACCATAAAAATCTTAGAAGAATTCATAGGCAGCAAAATATCAGACATATAGCAATATGTTTACAGATACATCTCCTAGGGCAAAGGAAACTAAGGAGAAAATAAACAAATGGGACTACATCAAAATAAAATGCTTCTGCACAGTGAAAGAAGCCAACAAAATGAAAAAGGAGCTCATATATTTGCCAATGATATATCTGATAAGGAGTTAATTTCCAAAATATATAGGGAACTCATACAACTTAACAAAAGGAAGACAAATAATACAATTAAAATGGGCAAAAGACTTAAATAGATACTTCTTCAAAGTAGACATATACTAATAGATGGCCAAGAGACATATGAAAAAATGCTCAAAGTCACTGATCATTAGAGAGATGCAAATTAAAATGACAATGAGGTATCACCTCACACTTGTCAGAATGGCTACCATCAACAAATCAACAAATGACAAGTGCTGGTGAGGATTGGAGAAAAGGGAACCCTAGTACCCTGCTGGCGGGAATGCAGACTGGTGCAGCCATTATGTAAAAACAGTATGAAATTTCCTCAAAAAATTAAAAATGGAAATCTCATTTGACCCAGTGATCCCACTTATAGGATATCCTAAGAAACCTGAAACACCAATCAGAAAGAATATATGCACCCCTATGTTGATAGCAGCACAATTTACAATAGCTAAGATCTGGAAACAATCCAAGTGATCATCAGTAGAGGAGTAGATAGAAAAGCAGTGGTACATCCCAACTGGCGTGGCTCAGTGGTTGAGCGTTGACCTTATGAACCAGGATGTCACAGTTTGATTCCCGGTCAGGGCACATGCCCAGGTTGTGGGCTCGATCCCCAGAAGGGGGCATGCAGGAGGCAGCCAATCAATTATTCTCTTTCATCATTGATGTTTCTATCTCTCCCTCTCCCTTCCTCTCTGAAATCAATTAAAAAAATTTTTTTTAAAGCACTGTGGTACATTTATACCACGGAATACTGTGCAGCAGTAAAAAAAAGAAGGATCTCTTACTCTTTGAGACAGCATGGAGAGACCTGGAGAGTATTATGCTAAGTGAAGTAAGCCAGTCAGAGAAAAACAAGTACCTCATGATCTCACTCATATGTGGAGTCTAATGAACAAAATAAACTGATGAACAGAGTGGATCCAGAGACATGGAAGCATGGAACAGAGTGTGGAATCTTGGAGGGAAGGAGGCGGGTGGGTGGGTGGGAGGTGATCAACAAAAAAACACTGTTACAATAATACTAGTGTTTACAGTTGCCCATGTATTTACCTTTTTCGAGATCTTTATTTCTCCATATGGCTTAGAGTTACTACTGTGTAGTGTCTTTTTATTTCATCCTGCAGGATTCTCATGCATATTTCCTGTAGGACAGGTCTAGTGGTCATGAACTCCCTCTACTTTTGTTTATCTGAGAATGTCTTAATTTCTCCCTTACTTTAAAAGACATTTTTCCTGGATATGGGAATCTTAGTTGGCAGGTCCTGTCCTCCCGCCCCCCCCCCCGATGCCCCGCCCCTTTTGAGTGCTTTAAATATATCAGCCTACTATTTTCTGGTCTCCAAAGTTTCTGATGAGAACTCTGCTGACAGTCTTATTGAGGACCCATTTGTATGATGATTTGCTTTTATCTTGCTGATTTCAAGATTCTCTCTTCACCTTTGTCTTTTGAAAGTTTGATTATAACTTATCTCAGTGTGGGTCTCTTTTAATTAATCTTACTTTGAGATTATTGAGCTTCCTTGATGTTTTATAATGTATTTTTAAATATATATTTTTATTGATTTCACAGAGGAGGGGAGAGGGAGAAACATCAATGATGAGAATCATTGATCAGCTGCCTCCTGCATGCCCCCTACTGGGGATCAAGCCCATAACCCAGGCATGTGCCCTGATGGGAAATTGAACCATGACCCTCTGGTTCATAGGTCAACACTCAACCTCTGAGCCACAAGATCAATACACAAAAAGGCCAGTTATATTTTTATTTACTAGCAACAATGAAATTAAAAGTAACAATTTAAAATACCACTTAAAAATCAAATATATAGGAATAAATATAAGTAAAAACTGTGCAAGACCTCCACACTGAAAACTGTAAAACAATACTAAGAAATTAAAGAAGGTCTAAAGGAGGGATTTACCATGTTCATGGATTGGAAGACTCCATATTATTAAGATGTCAATTCTTTCCAAATTGATCTATAGGTTGAATAACATCCCAATAAAAATCCCAGAAGGCTGTTTTGGAGGGGAGGGGGGAAATTGGCAAGCTAATTCTAAAACATATAGATAAATGCAAAAGACCTTGGAATAGCCAAAATAATTTTTAAAAAGAAGAACAAAGCTGGAAGACTTACACTAAGCAATATCAAGACTTAGTTTAGTGCTATAGGTATTGGCATAAGAGCAGACAAATAGGTCATTGCAATAAAGCAGAGGGTCTAGAAGCAGACCCACACATATATGGTCACCTGATTTACACCAAGGCTTCACTGCCAATTCAGTGGGGGAAAGGATGGTTTTGCCTTAAATTGTGCTAGCTAATAAGATATTCATATGGGCTCTAACCGGTTTGGCTCAGTGGATAGAGCGTCGGCCTGTGGACTGAGGGGTCCCAGGTTTGATTCCAGTCAAGGGCATGTACCTTGGTTGCGAGCACATCCCCAGTAGGGGGTGTGCAGGAGGCAGCTGGTCGATGTTTCTCTCTCATCCATGTTTCTCTCTACCCCTCTCCCTTCCTCTCTGTAAAAAAATCAATAAAATTTATTTAAAAAAAAAAGATATTCATATGGGAAAAGTGAACCTTGACCCATACCTCACACCATACACAAAATTTAATTCAAGCTGGCTCAAAGATCTCAATGTAAATTCTAACACAATTAGGGCTTTAGAAAAAATACAAGAGAATATCTTTACGAACTTGGGCTAGGTAAAGACTAAATTGAACACAAAAAAATAATAACCATGAAAGGAAAGAATGATATATTGGGATGCATTAAAATTAGGAGTATCTTTCATTAGAAGACAGTCTTTAAAGGGGAAAAAGCAAGCCATGGATTAGAAGATGTCCCAAACACGTTTTAAAAATCAGTAAGAAATGCAGCCCAATTAAAAAATGAGACATGTCACAAAGGAGAATATCACTAATCATCAACGAAATGCAAATTAAAATCACTTTAGAAAAATTTTTGGTAGTAATAAAGCTAAATATGCATATTTCTGTGACCAAGCAATTCCTCTTCTGGGTATATACCCCACAGAAACAAATGTTTATCTCTACCAAACACAGTACCAGAATGTTCATAGTTGCTTTATTCATAATGTCCAAAAAAGTAGAAACAATCAATGTCCATCAACAATAGAATGGGATTTTTTTTTGTATATTCATACAATCAAATTCTACATAGTAATGAAAAAAAATGAAGTACTGACACACTCAACAATATGGCTGACTCATAGACATGTTGAGTGAAAGAAGGCTGATACCAAAGAGAACATACTCGGTGATCCCATTTATGGGGAGTTTAAAGTCAGGCACAAACAATCTGAAATGATAGGAGTCAAAATAGGGATTACTCTTGGGGGTAGTTCTGACTGGACAGGGCATAAGGGAGCCCCTGTGCTCATCAAACACTAACTCCCCATTAATTCCCCCTTCCCAGCCCCTAGCACCTACCATTCTACTTTCTACATGAATTTGACTACTCTAGGGACCTCATATAATTAGAGTAATACAGTATTTGTCCTTTCTTAAATCATCACCGAGGATATTTTTCCCATTGATTTCTAGAGCGAGTGGAAAGTAAGGAGGGGGGTAGGGGGGAGGGAAGGAGAGAGGGAGGGAGGGAGGGAGGGAGGGAGGGAGAGAGAGAGAGAGAGAGAGAGAGAGAGAAACATCAACATGAGAGAGACACATAGATACTGGAGCTGGGGAATCTGCAGCTGAGGTATATGCCCTTGACCAGGCATAGGGGACGACGCTCTAACCACTGAGTACACTGACCAAGGCAGTATTTGTCCTTTTGCATCTGACCTCTTTCACTGGGCATAATGTTTTTCAGGTTCATCTATGTTGTAACATGTATCAGAATTTCATTTCTTTTTTAAGGCTAAAAAATATTCCACTTTATTGATGACCACGTTTTGTTTATTCATTCATCTGTTGATGGACACTTGGGTTGTTTCCACTTTGTGAATAATGCATGGGTGTAAAAATATCTGTTCAGATCCCTGCTTTCACGGCTTTGGGGTACATACACCCAGAAGTGGAATTGCTGGATCATATGAGCTTTTTTTTTTTTTTTTTAATGGAGTGCTATTTTTAAAACGCCACTGCTTAGCCCAACCACCCAGAGATTTCATTGGTCTGTGGTAGAGCCCAACACTGATGTATTTTAAAGCTACCCAGGTGATTCTAATGAGCAGCCCAAGTTGAGAACCACTGGACCAGAGAGAGGCTGAGAAAGTGACAAAGGAAGGACAACAGCAGGCAGGAGTGAAGGGGGAGGGAAAGGCAGGGCCCGTGTGTGTCTGGGAGGTGGGAGGGGCAAGCTCCCCCTCCTCTGAGGTCCCATTAGCCTCCCAGTGTTGGGGTCAACACTCCATCCTTAGCAGACATCCATCTTTCTTGTCTTGATGACCTCGGGCCTTGGTTGCCAGATTTAACAAAGATGCAGGACACCCAGTGAAATTTGAATTTCAGATAAATAGCAAATTATTCTTTTAGTGTAAGTATGTCCCATCTAACACTTGGGACACCTTATGTGTTTTTTAAAGTTTATTTTTTATTGTTGATAGTATTGCAGATGTCCCCTATTTCGCCCACTTCTCCCCTCCACCCAGCCCCTGCCTCACTCCAGGCCTTCATCACCCTATTGTCTGTGTCCATGGGCTATGCTCACATGCATATCAGTTCTTTAATTAATCTCCTTCTATATTTTTAAATAAATCTCATTGTTTATCGGACATTCACATTTAACAAGGTGTCCTGTATTTTATCTGGCACCCCTACTAAGGCTCCAATCAGATAAGACTCATTCTCCCCAGCCAGGCCTTCACCTTTGGACAGCTTGTCTCAAATAAGACAGGGGAGGAGACTCCAGCGGGCGGGCCAGGAAGCACCCATCACCATGGCCTCCCAGGGCGAGCATCAGAGGCTAATGAGGAGTCTCCCTCAGTGGGGCAGTTACCTGGCCCCAGATGCCACTCCGGCAGGGTGGCATCTACCACAGGCCTCTGAGTGGGGTGAGGGCCAGTGGCAGTCAGGTAGACCTTGTCCAGTGCAGACAGCCTCCAGCGAGAGCGGCTGCTTAAAGAGGGGAGGACTGAGGGCAAGTGGGCCTCAGGCCACCTTTGGGGATCTCAAGGCCTTCAGTCTGCAGAAGGTCTGAGCTGGAGGATGCAGCGCAAGGCCAGACGGACAATTTTGGGGCCACGGCCGCTTCCATGAAGCTGGGCTTCCTCATTCCCGCACATCCCCCCAGAGCTTCATCCATGGGGCAGGGCTCGGCTAAGGACCTGGGCTCCTACTGTTGGTGTCGCTCAGACCCCGTCCCTCAGGCTGACGACTGGGCTTCTGCCTTATCCCTGAGAAGACCCAGGTCCCAATTTACTCATTCACTTTGCCAATGGGTCTCCTGTTGTCCTGTGCTCTCCTCCCAGGGGCCTCTGTCCCAGCTGTCTGCCTGGCCTGTGTGTGAACTGTGGCCTCTGCATTGCCCGCCTGTGTGGGGTGACGGTAGGGCCTGCAGTGCTGACCTCCTGCCTGGCCTGCGTATCTCAGGCCACAGCTTCTTGGATGCTCCTCTCTCCTGACTTGAGACCAAACAGCTTTTTGTCCCAGCACCCCTGGATCAGAGGAGGGAACACCCAATCTGTACCCTCATCGGAAAGTCGGCCACAGGATGGCCTGGGATGGCCAGGAGTAAGCCCTTGGGCGTAGGGAAAGCATGTGCCGCCCCTAGGGGGCTGGGAGGAACCCTGGGGCCTGGCCATAGGGGAGGACCCTACACAACAGCCACCCCTGCTCAGCGGTGCCTTTCTGAGAAGGCCTCCATGGTTACTGTTCCTCTCAGCAAACATGCCTTATCTCCATCCAAGAGTGGAGCTGGGAGCTGCTCAGGGCCCTAGGGTAGGTCTAGTACTGTCACCTGCATGTTACAGTGGAAGGGGGTATAAGCATGGTGCCTAGGTCTGCTGATTGCAGGTTTAACTCGTGGGCTACACTGCTCAGCATCCCTTTGGCCTGCCTACGGCGCTTTCCAGCCCCTTCCTGTTCCTCCATTCCCATCACTGGTACCTGGGGAGCTGGGCTTTGTCCCCTTTGCTGTCCTTGGGTACATTTGTTTATTCCACACCATGAACTAGCCCTGCTTGTAGCTCCTGGAACCATGGGGACACCTTGGAGTTACCCCAGCCACCCTGTCCCAGAGCAACTCAGCCTCAAAAGTCATGGCCCCTCCTGCCGGCTGTCTCCTCTTCCTCCCCCATCTTGCTCTGAGGCGGCCTGGATTCTACTTACCTCCTAGGCCTTGTTGCTTGCTTCTGGGATGCCAAGACTAGGGGGCCAGGGGGTGCTCCATCCCAGTGCCCCCAGGCTTAGCCCGGCTCCAGTGGGGACAGCTGGGCAGTGGTGGGGATGTTCTGGGTCTCTCCGTGGCCAGTTGGCTGGGCCCTGAGCCCTCAGGATCCGTCCAGGGAGGGAGGAAGGCCCTGCTCAGGGCAGCAGGGACGCAGCCCACCAGCTCCTGCAGTCCCCGAGCCCACCGGTTGTCACACAGCAAGGCTCTTCACCTCTTCCTGTGCCGGCTCCACCTCAACCCTCCTTCCTGTCTGATTTCAAAAGCTAACAGCCTCTCAGACAAATCGATGAACCACAGCTGCCTTGCCGGTTCTCTGGCTTCGTCACCGCCCCCCCCCCCCCCCCATAAATCAGAGAGGCAGGGGAGCCAACAGGGTCTGAATTCTAGGACCCAGCACCCCTGCTCAGCACCTGATGCTCAGGAGACAGTGGTCCACTCTAAGCCACAAAGGAAAACAAACTCACCATCAGCAGACCTTTGTTTGGGGGGCTGTAGGGAAAGCAGGTGAGTGGTGAGGATATTCAGTGACTTGCCCAAGGCCACACAGAGGAAAGCTGACCTCTCTGGGGCTAGACCTGTCCTCTCACTTCCAAGCCGGCATGATACGCTGTAGCCCTGTCGCCCTTTCTAACCCCCTTGCTTTCCTTCTCTCTAGCACCCAAAGGCACCTCAACTCAGCTGTACCCCACAATGTCTTCCTATGAGTCAAGGCAGGTCACCTCCACCCTGAAACAGCGGAATGTGGCTGTTCACTCAGACGCCTGCAGGGAGTTGGACCTCAGCACGTGGGCTGTACTGATTGACAGGTGGGCATGAGGGGGAAGGACATGGTCCAGAGTGAAAAACACAAGAAAAGTTACAATGGAGGAAAGGTACAGGACATCCTCCAGTGACAGGGAGCAAACCACTGAGAGAAGCAGGTGACAGGTGGGAGCCAAGTGAGAGAGACCCCGGTTTCCCTCAGCAAGCAAGTGGGAGCCAGTGATGGTTGTAGAGCAGAAGAGTAGTGGGTTTGGATGCACGTAGCAACCTGTATATCAGGGGACGTGGAAGGAGGTGTGTGCTTGTATTAGTCTTTCTCAAAAGCTGTGTCTGGGTGACCGAAGGGAGGGGAGGACACAGAGGCAGCAGATTAGAAGTGCTCTTTATGATGGCATCCTCTGTACCCCCTCCCTCCCATCAGTGCTTTCTGAACACCCAGAAACTTGCCAGGGGCTGAGGGACACACAGGGCTGCCCTGGGGAAGCCTGCTGAGGCTCCAGGCAGGCAGAGCGCAGACTGGCGGCTGCAGACTCAGCCTCAAGTGCAGTGAAGGCGGCTGAAACCGGGCCACCACAGGATGTTGGAAACCGCAGGGGCCTGGAGGTATCTGTCACCTGATAAGAGGCCAAGAGGCACCCTCTGTTCCTCCTTTCACAGCTCAGAGTGGATGGGTCCTGAGCACAAGAGGAGACAGCCTCTTCCGTGGGGATCTCAGGGACCGTCCAGAAGTCAGCACTTCCCTGCCAACACCTTTCCTCTCCACCTCCCAGGGATGGCCTACCACCAGACAGGGCTGGTCCATGGGCTCCCTCTGCCGGCTCCTCTGTGAGAAGCTGGGGGGCTTTCTCCTGGCTCCTGAGGTGCTTGCATGTGTGGAACAGAGTCTCCCTGGTTGTTCTCACTCTGGGGCTTTCTGTCCACCCAGAGCTGTGGTTAGCCCGACAGGCAGTAGCCTGGGCCCTTCCCAACTCAGTGAAGGCTTGAGACTTCCTGCCTGTAAGGGCGGGGCCTTGCTGGGGTTGTGCAGGTCCCTGGGGCCCTCTTGCCTGGGCCCCGCTAGAGCTGGGTGGTGGTTCTCTTTTTTAATTTTTTGTTAATCCTCACCAGAGGATATCTTTTCCATTGCTTTTTCAGAGAGAATGGAGGGGAGGGAAAGAGAAACATCAATGTGAGAGACACATCACACATTGGCTCCCACACCCACCCCGACCAGAGGCAGGGAGCAAACCTGCAACCTACCAGTAGATACGTGGCCCCGACTGGGAGGGAATGGAACTCGTGACCCTTCAGTTCGCAGGCCAATTCTCTAACCGCTGAGAAAACTGGCTGTGGCTCTCTTTTTTAAAAACGTTTTTATTGCCGAAACCGGTTTGGCTCCATGGATAGAGCGTCAGCCTGTGGACTGAAGGGTCCCGGGTTCGATTCCGGTCAAGGGCATGTACCTTGGTTGCGGGCATATCCCCAGTAGGGGGTGTGCAGGAGGCAGCTGATCAATGTTTCTATCTCTCTCTCTCTCTCTCCCTTCCTCTCTGTAAAAAAATCAATAAAATGTATTTTTTAATAAAAATAAAAATTAAAAAAATAAAAATAATGTTTTTATTGATTTTAAAGAGGAAGGGAGAGGGATAGATAGAAACATTTATGAGAAAGAGTTATTGATAGGCTGCCTCCTGCATGCCCCCCTGGGAGATTGAGCCTGAAGGAATCGAACCGGGGACTTCTTGGTTCATGGGTTGATGCTCAACCACTAAGCCACTCTGGCTTGGCTGGTGGTTCTCTTTTACTTATTTTTATGGTTCTTTTAAAAATCTTTATTGTTGAAAGTATTATATATGTACCCTTCCCCCCCACCATTGACCACTTCTAACCTGCCTCCACCCCCAGCCCCTTGCCCTAAGCCTTCACCACCTTATTGTCTGTGTCCATGGGTTGTGCATATAAGTATATACACAAGTTCTTCGGTTGATCTCTCCCCGCCCTGGTGGTTCTCTTTTAATTGCCTTGAGTGCTGATGCCCAGGCCGTGGCTGGGCCACAGGAAGTGGGACAGGCCCAGATCATCACATCACAGCGAAGTATGGGTGTTGCAGTTTCAGAGTGAACATTCTACTACTTCAGGCTCCGTATGCTTTCTTCGTGGCAGGGCGGAGCTTCTGGAAGGGATCCCTGCCCCCACCGTCCACCACGAGGCCCATCACTGGTCTGGCTCCTCCAGCCTTGCTGCAGGCGCTGGGAGGGCAGCTCTCGCCACTGCTTTCCTTTCCAGGTCTGATTTCTATGAAAGGGTCAAGGTTCTTTTCCTGGATCCCGCCCATTATTCTCTGGTTGTGGAGGTTTCTGTATTACAGTGGCTGGTTTTTAACCGCATTTCTGCTTTGCACAAAGGTTCAAGCTCCTGACCCCTGCTGGCTTCTGGGGGGCACACCACACAAACCTGACTGACCAGGGTATTGGGTCACAAGGCCTTGCCTTCCATGTCTTTCCTGGCCTTGGGCTTTTTACCTGTTTTAATCTCTCCCCCGACATCTCCTTATCAACCTGGAGTTGGTAACGCTCTGAGTCTGGGATGCCTTCCCAGGAGTGAGGGCTCCCAGGCCTCTCTTGGGGAGCTCACCTAAAGCTGCATGTCCAGGCCCATGGTCTCTATCACGGAGCAGTGAAGCTGAGTCAGGATCCCATCGTCTCCTACCTTCCCAACTCCATCTCACTTCTCTAAAACAGTCTATACTAGGGGAGAGAGGTCAAGCTCTTCATGTAAGAATCACGTGGTTCCTTCTAAAACAGGCGACTCCATCTTGAGTCTGATCAAAGCAGCATCTGCCAGTAGCTGTATGACCTGAGCCTGGGTGTCCCTCTAATCGTCTGCCTCTGTCCTCTCCACCTGGTCACAAACCAGGACACAATGTGTGTTCAAGGAACCCCATGTCACCTCCCTGAATGCTGCATGTCTGAGGCCCAGCTCACAACCCCCCTCTAGGAAGCTGCCCCTTAGGCCACCTGAGCACTGACCCTCATGCCGGGCACAGGACAGACGGGTCTGTCTCCTCCACTTGTTTCCCTCCCTCCCAGGACCCTGCCCCAGGCAAGAAAGAACAGGCCTCACAAACTCGTCCTATTAAGATGTAGATTCTGACTCAGTGGGTCTGGCGGCCTTGGCCTGTATCTGTGACAAAGTCCAGGTGAGGCTACTGAGCGTGGGCCTCCTTTGAGCAGCAAGGGCTGGAGCTCAGCACCTGGTAAAGGCTCTTAGTGTGGTTGTATGGACAGGCAGTTGTGTGGATAAATGAACATCTATTATCTAAGAACTGAAGCAAAATGAGGGGCCAGAAAGCCTGGATTACCCCTTGAGATAAAGAACAGGCACAAAGGCCTTCTGCAGACATACGTCGGGGACAGCACAGCAGGGAGCTGTGGGTGATGCTCATGGCCTGTTTCCCTCCTTATGTTTTCAGAGTGGAGAAGTCAGAAGGTTTCCATAAAGCATTTCTGTTTTTATTGCACATCGTATAAAATGGACGACACTGTATTTAAAACAGACAAGACGCTCACAAGGATGCAGAGACCCAAACTCTTCTTTTCCAGGCCTTACCTGTGTTTCACTGCGCCTGAGGATGGAGGCAGCTCTAACACACCAACCCAACCAGGTCACAAAGAACATGCTTGTTCTGGGGACTTCAGAGCTGTGCTGGGCCCTTCTGCACTGGCCAGTTTGGAGACGGCTGGTGACAATAAAGGTGTCGGGCAGAATGGTTGGGCCAGCAGAGTACCTGGGGCATGGCAGGGTGGGAGGCCTGTGGACACCTGGTCTGCTGGTGGAGGCTGGGATTACAGAACCAGCGCTGAGAAGGAAGATGGACAGGGCAAACTGGACCTGGGTATCCATCTCAAATGGACATACTGCAGCTGATGGGTGTAGAGAGCAAAAGATGTGCCAAGTCAGGCCTCAACCTGGCCAGCTGGCAGAGGCCCTTCTGAAACACACACACTGGCCCAACAGGGTTAAAGGGAGATAAATAGTGGGCACAGATAGAGCGGGGAGGCCAGGGGCCCTAAATCCAGTGGGTGACATGCTCCGAATACCAGCCCAGGAAATGGAGTGGAAAGGAAGCTGATCCATGTTGGTCATTTTCACAGAGGGATCGGATATGGTCCCAAGGCCCAGAAATGCTTGTGGAGGCCTGGCTTGCTGAAGGGGTCGCAGACCCTCACAGGCTGCTGACGGGCACAGGTGAGGAGCGGCGGACAGGACCATCAGTTCTGCCTCTTTTTTTCTTGCCCACGGGCAGCCGCCTCTTCCTCTTGAACTTTTCCTTCCGGGCTGTAGCGGTGGTGAAGGTGATACAGTGGGCGTCCAGGAAATCCAGCAGCTTCCTCGTGGCCATGCGGATGCCCTGCTGCTTCAGCTCAGCCTGCAGCTCCGCCAGCTCAAAGGGCTGGTACAGCAGGACCTTGCGGTAGAGTGCTGGTGTGGAGCGGATGTAGCGCCTCACTGCCTCTTCCGTGGCCACTGCCTGGACAGCCGCCTGTGAAGCACTGACCCCCTCCTCACCCTCCTCATCTTCTCCTGCAGACTCAAAGGCCGCTCCAAACTCACAGGAAGAGCTGAAAAGAACCAGGTATTACTATTTTGCGGCACCCCTTCCCTTCAGTCCCCCAAGACCAGGAGCCTATTTGAAGAAATAAGTATTTCTGTGTCCCCTGTGGAGCTGGTGCATGGCATGGATGAACCCCCAGTGCTGTGTCCCTGGCACTCTAGCTGCTGGCCTGAGCAGGATCTTGTCCTCCACCAGAAACTTCCATCAATGGCAGCAGGCCCCCATCAAGAAGGCATGCTGGGCTGGCCCCACTCCCGGGAGCACCCTGCGGGTTGAGGATGTGGGAGCTCCAAAGGACTGCTCAGGGGACTGCCTTTGAACCCCACCTGGATTTTCCGTAGTTCAAACCCAGAAGGCATTGGGGCTTCTGAACATCCACCATTAGGCATCACTTGTGCCAGTGCTCAGACCCACTGGTCAAAGGACCTAGGAAGCCACTGGCCCCGTCCTTTGACCTGCTTACCTCTGTGAGCTTAATGAGCTGTCACTGCTGTCCACAGAGGTGGCCGTGGATTCCTGGGAGGCCGGGAGCTGGGCGTCACCATCAGGGCCTAGAGGCACCTCTTTGGCTGGTGACATATGGGGGATAATTCCACCAGGCTGCTTCCGATGTCGGGGACCCTTGGTCTTAGCTGGTCCCTTGGACCTTCGGGGAATAGGGTCAGACGTGGCCTGCAGCCTGGCACGACCAGCTGCCCTTGAAGCTTTGGAGGTCTTGGTGGCATGGATTTGGCTGCAAGGAGCCTCCAGGGGTACCTGTGAGGATTGGCTCTCGTCCTCGGAGTCTGACTCCAGCGTTTGGTGGGTGTACTGGAATATTTCCTTCAGTTTTAGGACCATCTGGCGTTTGGGCAGAGGGCGTACCCCAAACCTGAATGGAGAAACAGTTGAACTTCAGCAAAGAGCAAACAATTTTCAACAAATAATTTCATGCTGTAACTGAAATCTTAAATGCCTTTTATGAGCATTCAGAGGTTAGCGTCTATCCTGTGTGCCAATTGAGCTTACTCTGAAGAATATTCCAAAAGGGCCATTCCACATGTTCTGAACAATGGTGGTGGCGATGACTTCCCTGGACCCAATGTGAAGAGCAGCGTTGATTAGGATTGGATAGTTTTGTTGTTCTTTTAAAAAATCATGTCTCCTTACTCAGATTGTTAAGGCCAGGGTCCCATCTCCACCCACGACATATGGAGACCTGTCACCTGATGGGTAACCTGGAGAAGCCTCATTTCTTAGCTTCTTAGGGGCTGGGTAATTTGGGGAACAGCCATGTGGAGAGCTGGTAGGCACACACGCCCCTCCCCCCCACACACACACAGAGACCCCCACACCAGAGCCCAGGGTGGATCTGGTGATGGGCCCTACATCTCACAACCTCGCTAGGACTAGTCACTTGCAGGAGGGAGGGACCACTAATGAGCAAGCTTTCAAGAACACTACCAACCTGTCCAGTTCCTTCTTTAGTACTGGGGTCTCCAGGATGGAATACCGTGGCATTGGCGTTATGGGCACTTTTGGGGGCAAGTTCTTCCTCCGATTAGCACCTTCCATAAAGAACAAAAGAAATACGTTTTAGTGGGAGGGACCTGGGTTTACCTTTTCCGACCCTATTGATGTAACCAAGAGAAAGATGTACTTGAAGAAAGCCCAGTCCATTTGCTCTGTAAGAGTAGTTATGTTCACCCCCTCACAATCTGACTCTGGATCATGTCTTCCTGTTAGAAAGCATCACCCAGCACATGATAAGGGCCAGGGCGACCTTGTGCAATGCTGACGCTGAGTGAATGCGGCAGAAGCATACGAGTGGTTGCCACAGGCTGGCGTGACAGGGCAATGGCAGTGTCTGCTAATAAGTACAGGGCTTATTTCTGGGGTGATAAAAATGTTCTATGGCTCAGTGGTTGAGCATTGACTTATGAACCAGAAGGTCACGGTTAGATTCCCCGTCAGGGCACATGCCTGAGTTATGGCTCAATCTCCAGTGTGGGGCATGCAGGAGGCAGCCGATGAATGATTCTCTCTAATCATTGATGTTTCTCTCTCTCTCTTCCTCTCCCTTCCTCTCTGAAATCAATAAAAAAATATATTTTAAAAAAATGTTCTGGGATTAGTGGTGATGGTTGCAGAATATTGTGAACATACTAAAAACCACTAAATGGTACATTTTAAAGGGTGAATTTTATGGTAGGTGAAAATGTCTCTATAAAGCTGTTATTTTAAAAGAAAAATGGGTTTTTAAAAGATAAATGGGACAATTAGGAAAGAATGGACTTTGGTTCTTATCCTTTTTATGAGCATGGAGCCCTCTAAGACTCTAATAAAATCAACAGGCTTTCTCCTTAAAAAATGCACAACATTTTAATATACAAATTGGAAGAGTTTGTCACCTCAAATTCAGATTAAGGCCCTTGGTCTAAAGTGTACTACAGCTGTTCTCATGGCATCACCTGGGAACTGGTGAGAAATGCAAATTCTTGGTCGTACCCCAGTCCTCCTGAAGCGGAAACTCTGGGGTGGGGCCTGGCCACTTGTTTTTGAAGTTCTCCAGGGAATTCAGATGCCCACTCAAGGCTGAAAGTGCTGGTCAACGATGCCCAATCGGTCTAGGATTTTTTAAGAGGAAATGAAACATCGGGTCAAAGGCAGATGCTCTGTCCATAAGCTCTGCTTCCGTTAATAGTCACTGCTCAGTGCCACCCTGCCCTTCCTGGCTCTCCCTGGACCTGCCCGGCTGGGGAAGGAGCAGCACCTTGAGGGGCCTACACTGGGTGCTTTGGTTCTCCTCTATGAATGAAATGAGCTGGGAAGTGGCATCCTCCACTGAGGCCCATAACAGGCCTCGCTCACAGCCCCATCTGTTGTTTTTAAATTGAGATGAAATTCACATAATAAAATTTTAAAGTAATTCAGTGGCATTTGGTATATTCACAGTGTTATGCAACCACCACCTGTATCTAGTTGCAAAATGTTTTAATCTCCCCAGAGGAAATTCCGTAGCCACAAGCAGTCACCCCTTCTACTCCTGGCAACCAATAATCCGCTTTCTATCTATATGGATTTGACTATTCTGGTTATTTCATATAAATGGAATCATACAATATGTGGTCTTTTGTGAGTGGCTTCTTTCATTTAGCATGTTTTTAAGGTTCATCCATGTTGTAGCCATGTGTCAGTGCTTCGTTACTTTTTATGGCTGAGTAATATTCCATTATTTGGATAGGCCATAATTTATTTACCTATTCAATTAGTTGAGGGACTTGGGTTGTTTCCACCTTTTATTTATTTTAATTTTAATTTTATTATTTTGTTGTTAATCCTCACCTGAGGATATTTTTCCATTGATTTTTAGGGAGAATGGAAGACAAAGAGAAACATTGATGTGAAAGAAACACATCAATTGGTTGCCGCCTGCACAAGCCCTGATCAGAGCCTGGGCTGGGGAGGAGCCTGCAACCAAGGTACGTGCCCTTGACTAGAATTGAACCCGGGACCCTTTGGTCCATAGGCCGATGCTCTATCCACTGAGCCAAACTGGCTAGGGCTCCACCTTTTAGCTATTGTGAATACAGCTGCTGTGAACATTTGTGTACAAGCATCTGCTTGAGTCCTGGATTTTAATTCTTTTGGATATATACGTAAGAGTGGAATTGCTGGATCACAACGGCAATTCTGTGTTTAATTTTGTGAGGAACTGCACTTGCCCAATCTTAAGGCATACCCGACACTTGGGCCTCTCAGAGGTGCTGGCTCGGTATTCTGGAGTGGGGTCCATAGGCAGGGATTTTTAACAAGTGCCCAGGTGAGCTGTAGGGTCCAAGCAAGTTTAGAAAGCTCTGACTTACTGGTTAAGAAGTATGTGTTTGATAGCAAGCCTATTCTCCCTCAACTATGGAGAGGATTCTAGAAGGCAAGGAAGGGGCTTGTCACAGGTCAGCAGGCCCTTCAGCATTGCCACCCCATGTTGTCATTATTGATTTCCTCCAGGGTCCTTAGTGTAAAAGAATTAGCATAAGTCAGTCAGAGAAAGATAAATATCACATGATCTCACTCATTTGTGGATTATAATGAACAACATAAACTGATGAACAAAAACAGATCCAGAGACAGAGAAGCATCGGTCAGATGCTCAAACCTCAGAGGGAAGGTAGGGGAGGGTGGGAGTAAGGGGGAGAGATCAACCAAAGGACTTGTATGCATGCATGTAAGCATAACCAATGGACACAGACACCAGGGGGTGAGGGCATGTACGGGAGTGGGGTGGGGGGGCAACAGGGGGATAAGGACACATATGTAATACCTTAATCAATTAAAAAAAAAAGAATGTAAAAGGTAAACAACTCTCCCCACTACTCACTTGGCTTTTCTAACCCTTGTGATTTCTGAGCTCGATCAGTACTCGGTGTCTGGGCCAGAGAAATGGCCTCTGGAGACTTCCGTTCTTCTCCATCCCAGTCGTCCCACAGAGCTGAATTCAAGAAGCTCAGCCTGCTGCCCCCAGGGGAGCTGGCCTGAGGGGATTTCTCTGGAGACTTCCTTTGGCGAGTGCAGCTTCCTCGGATGGGGGTGGTACTCAGGAGTGCTGGGGAGTGGCAGTCACCGCTGTCTGGGGCCTCCCTGGCCCTGCTGCCTGGGCTACTGGTGCTCAGGGGGCCAGTCCGCTCAAGGTTCAAATTATCAATTGGAATTGGTGAGAGGGGCTCGACATGCCAACAGCAGTCGTCAGTTGGAATGGGGGGACCGCTGTCCAACAGGGAGCTGCTGCCCGCCTGATGGGAGGCTACCTCCTGCTCATCTTCACTGTCCTCCACCTCCACCACTTCGCTCGCTGTGGCCGGATTCGGCAGGCTCGGCCTCGGCAGCGAGCGCTTCTGGAACTGCCCACTGAAATCAGTGAGGCCTCCGGAGGCTGGACAGGGAGTCAGCACAGAAAAGTGCTTGTGGCGCCTGGGGCTGGGACTGGAAGGGCTTCTGCGATTGACAGGGACCAGGCAGGATGACGATGTCTGGTGCACAATTGCTGAAAACTTACTAGCGGCTTTGGGTCCATCCCTGTTTTCTAATGGGGCCCTGGGCTGGAGCTGAGCCATTTCATATGCTGAAGTCTTGGACCCAAGACCCAGGCTTTGGGTCTGTGATGAGTGTTCGTGGCTTCTGCTGCCGAGCGGGGTGGCAGGTACCAGCCACGAGGTGTCTGTGGTGCTGTCCTCGTCCGGGCTGCTCTCGCGGTTACAGAACAGCTGGGAGGACCCTCTGCCACCCACACAGCCCGGGTTCCTTGACGGCCGCCTCTCCTCCTGCTGCCCTGTGGCCTCTCTCTTTGGTGGGCTTTGGGAAGGTTCCTGATCTGCATCAACGTCAATGATGGAGAACAGGTCAGAGAACTTGGGGCTAACTTCTAAAACTTTTTCTTCCAGGGAACCATTAAAAACTGACTTCATTTTGGTTTGTTCTAGCTCTAGCTCTTCATCTGAATCCAATAAAAGGATAATCTCATCTTCTCTGTTCACGTTGGAGGGAGAATTCTGAGATCTGGAGCTCTGTTGGCCAGGTTTTGCCTGAGTTAGGTCGATGGATGGAGACTTTTCTGGTGAGGTCAGGGTCCCTTTATTTCTGCATTCCAACACAGAACCACGTTCTTCGCCTTTCTGGCAGTCTGGATGGTTAAATAGCGTGAGAAGGCTCCGGCCCCTCTTCTGCGTTGATGGTGTGTCCTGGGAGGCCACCCTGGAAGCTCTGCCCTGAGATTGGGGCGTCGGTGGGGATAAGTCATTTTTGCGATGAGGGTGAAGGTGTGGTTGGCGTGGACTCCTGCCCGGAGGGGGCTGTGATGGGAAGAGGCATGGATGTGATGGAGGTGCCTGCCGGCGACTAGAGCGATGAGAGCTCTGTCCCCGCCTTTGTTTGATGCCATTGCCTCTCTCGTGATCACTTGTTACTTGGGACGGTTCAGGGTGCCCTCCTGGAGTTGATGAAAAGGGCTGTTCATCATCAACATCATCAACTGAGTACATTAAGCGTCCTTCCTTTTCCTCTGCCCAGCGGCCCTGAGAGGAGCGAGAGGAGCTGGTGTGATCCAGGGCTTCCTTTGGGGCCTCTGCTTCCTCCTCTCCACTTGAACACTGGCCCTTGAGTGGCAGGAACATGGACTGTCTCTCATTTTTTCTTTTGGTGAGGCACTCATCTCTTCCCTGCCCAGATGGTTCCATCTGTTCCGTATTTTCTGACTCTTCTTTAACCTGGATGTTTGCTAGGATTCGCCTAGAACCTGGACCGTCCTCCCCAAGCTGGTTAGTTTCTTCTTTGATCTCTGGAGCTCTTTCCCCCTGGAGCAGCTTTCTCTGAGTAGCAGCAAATTCATAAATTTCTTCCATTTCTGCTTCATTGACCTTTTCTCTATCTTCTTCAAGGCCCTCAGATTTCAACAAGGCTTCTGCTTCCTCCTCTTCACCTACCCACATTGACCTCAAGAGTTCTTGGAAATTCTCTGCTCTGGTTTCACAATCCTCATCTTCCTTCTCCTGTCTGCCCTCTGAATCCATCACGACAGATGCTTGTTTGCACAGGTGAACAAGCTCACTCACACCAAACCTGCAATAGGAAACGCCATGCATCATCACCGTCCTACACAGAGAGTGCCGCCTGGTGCTCCCGGCACAGGCAAGGATTGGAGCGGAAGTCCTCACAAGGAGGACAATCATGACTCAGTCCTGGCTTCTCCCTGCTCTCCTGCGACTAGGGTGCATGTGCAACACCCCAGGCCACTTGGTTCTCAAAACAGAGACTCATGAGACTTTAAGGCAGGGCTCACTAACTCCATTATGCAAATGTAAAGGGGCACATCAGGCTGAGCTGAAGATAATAGCAGCTGGTGGTGCTGCAAAACTGGGGAGCACATGCTGCCTTGAAAGGTACCCAAAGCACTGTGACTGATGCAAACTAAAAGCAGACTAAACCTGTCATGGGTCAGCCCAGGCCAATGAGTGTGCCAACCTCCCACCTGCTTGAAGGTTCTGTGGTCTCATCAGTACATTTAAAACCCTACAGGCTGAGCCAATGCTTTCCTAAGAATGCATCGGAGGGATGACACGGCCTTGGATGAACAAGTTTTTTGTGTTTTTTTTTTATCCCAGAGGCCCTCACACCTTGTCAGGAGGTAGAACACCTTTTTTGTTAACTACTTGCCACCTCTCCTGAGATACTGGTGTGGACAAGCTGGGTAGGTACAAATTCATGGGAGTTGGAATAAACCTTCCATTTTCTATTTTCTGGGACTTGGGAAAGGACTGCTGTTGATTGATCTTAGTGGTGGGCGATCAAGGAGCAGCAGTGTTTGGGAAGAACTGAGGCTGAGGACCACCCTCTCATCACGCCTCGGTGGCTAAAAGCCACATGACTAGGCAGAGGACTCTTCAAGCAGCCTCGGCTCTCCTGTAAGGGTCCATTTCTTTCCAGACTTCCTATCAATATGCCTTGTTCAAAGTCACCACTGGGCATAAACTTGGGATTAAAAGTGATAGAAAGGACGCAGCCCTGATCCTCCCATGAGCCATCAACCTGATAATCCTTGTCAGTTAATGTCAAAGCCATGAAGTAAATGAAAGAACAATGCGGACCTGCAGGCCAGAGAACTGAGGTCAGGGGTCAGCTGGGGAGGCAGGCTAGTGTCTGCAGTGTAGAGATAATGCAGGAACGCACGGGCAGCCTCAGTGCTCACATCACTCAGCAGGACACGCTGGGTTCTTAGATCGCCATCTTCTACAGCGAAGAATCCTTCATTGTTTACCTGAGGGTGAAATAACGTATAAAGGTTTACCGACTGGAAGGTCATGACTTGGGAAGAAGCAGATGGTCTTGGGTGGGTCCTGTGAGTCTCTACTCTTATAGCCTTAGTCGGGGGGATGAGCACTAGCCAATGTCACTCCATTTGTTGACCAGAAGTTCTGCAGTTTAAGCTGTAAAACTTCTCTGTTTCAAAATCAAATCAGGGATAGGTGCTCAAGAATCCAGTTGGTTCCCTCTGGACAGACACATCAAAGGCACCAGAACTTTCTGAGAGACCAACAGCAGTTTCTTGGATTCCAACAACACAATATTCAAGTCTAACGTAAGTCAACACAGAAATGTCTGTCAGTACTCAACTTTATACAGGTCAATTGTAAGTCTTCGTAATTATGCAAATAGAGGGGAAAACAGTTCCGGGAGAGGAGGAAAGGATTTTTATTCAATGGGACAAGAAATCTGATGTTTGCCCATCCCGAGGTCATTTCCTCAGACCACTTCCTAACCTCAAACATGTCTTCTCCATGGCAACAAAGAGGAAAAAACATTTAGGGCAGTGGGGGGAGAGCAGGGAGGGACATGGGGAGAGCATGGGGAGAGCGGAAATGAGGCAGCTCAGGAGGATAGGAAGACAGAGAGAGAGCCTGAGCAAAGAGTGATGAGGAAAAGAGGGGCAGAGAGGCAAGGAGAGGGAGAGGGAGACAGGGGGAGTGGGAGGTCAACGGAGAAAGACAAAAAGGCTCGAGGGGGACAGCAGGAGCTGCACGGAGGCGCAGCTTGTTCACCACGTACTTACATACTGAATGAGAAGTGGGCATCGGGCATAAAGCACGAACTTGTGGGCATACAGCACTTCCCCGTTGTCCATCTGAAACTGGACATCACTCAGGTGTGGGTTATTTACCATGGCACTGAAGTCAGCAACCAGCAAACCGAGAGAGAGCTGAGACAGGAGGAGAGCCGTCACTTCCATCTGTCACTTGCCTCTCTAACTGTGCAAGTTCCCCAACTGGGATGGTGGAGAGTGGGCAGGCGGACCCTTGCATTCCTCTCAATAGGGTTCCTACATTAGGTTCCACCTTTAAGTTACCTTAAGTCACTCAAGTGACACGAACAACAAAACACTAACTTCTCCAATTCTCTATCACACTGAGTTGCCTGGCCTAAAATGGGAGGGACCAGCAATTGGAGAGGCGTGTCTATTCTAATAAAGATGAAGCTGCAGCAGTGGCAGCTGCTGGGGGCTGTGTGCGCTAGGCCTAGTGTTTCACAAACTCTGCTGTGTGGCCCTGTAAAGAAATTTACCAGCCCGGTGTAACAGACGAGGCCCCCTTGTCCACATGGTTCAGGGACCCAGCTGACAGGAGCTCCAAGTCCCTTCTCTATGTGCCATGGTCACCAGAACTTGGTGTGATACTGATATACTAATCGGGTGACATCCACTCTAAGGAAAACTAACTTCTCACCAATTCATCACCTAAGAACATGAACTCTTAGGGGGAGGCCTGCCCAGGACCAGCACGTCGGAGGGGCACAGCGAGTCATGAATGAATGAATGAATGAATGAAAGGTTGAGAAACAAATGCACAGAGCAGGGGATCTCACAGAGTAATGGTGGTCCCTCTAGGCTGCCCCCATAAGTTCAGTGACAAAAGGGACAAAGCCTTATGGTGGAGCCCCGACAGGGGGACAGGAGGCTCCTGTGGGCTCTTGCCTGGCTCAGCTCAAATACTGTCAAGGATACCAGGGGACTCGTACAAAGGCTTGAAGGCCAGCAGTGAGCTGACCCCACTGAACATACGAGCACCAGCAGCCAAGACTACAGTCAGAGCAGAGCCAGGCCCACAGAAAGGTCCTTACCGAGGCCTGGCCGCCCATTTCCAAGTGCTGCTCCTCAGGTGGCAGGACAAAGCCAGTCAGTGGAAGGCCACCAGGCAATAGATCCATCCCTGAGAGAAGGATTCACAGGTTAAAAGAACATCACTTCCTGGCAACGTCAGCCTCCAGGGAAAGAGCATCAACGGTGGGCTGAGCTGACCCCAAATGCGCCTGGGAAATTCTTCAGTCGGACTTCTTCAGTGAAAGTGATGCCCACAAATCACTCCTACCACTACCCCCTTCTAACAGAGAGGAAACAAGCAGTAAAATAAACAGAACTAGCCCACCAGTCACTTGCTCTGGATAAACGTCTCCGTCCTTGGTTAAATTTAAGGAAATGGCGATAGACTTACCTGTCTCACATTCACCTTTGAGAACAAAATGAAAACAACTAAAGACTGCCCTTTCATCCCATCATATGGGGATGAGCCAGGGAACCTCAAAAATGAGCTGCCTTCATGGTCTTGGTCACAGGGATGCGAGGGCCCACAGGGCGGGGCTGGCCCAGGTGTCCCATCCTGTGTCTCACCTGTGGTCCCCTTTGAGTCAGCAGAACCCCCGCTGCAGGGCAATGGGCTGGCGCTCAACCCCTCTCTTGCCAGGTCCATGAGGTCCTGCAGGGCCTGGTACTCCCTTTGGCTGGTGGAGGGTGACAGATTCCTGGGACTGGCACTATGGAGGGCAGGTGGTGTGCGCACGCCCAGCTGTGGCTGTTCAGACAACACTGGTGGCAGCGTGGGCCCCTATGTGAGACCATGAAAGAAATTGGAAGCCAGAGTGACCACATGACTGCCATAACAGCCGCCACCCACACGTGAGGGTGCCAGCCATAGGCCAGCACAACCCTGGAAAGCTTTTCTTCATCACCATCTGTCAGCAGGCCTTTCTGTCACAGTGAAGGCCATGTCTGTGGTATCACATCTGCAGAAGGATCCCTGGGAGCCCCATCTTCCTAATGTCATCTAAATGGTCTCAAGCGAGTGAGTACGGACTCTAGGACCACCTGCATCAGGCTTGTCTGGCTCCTGGGCCCCATCACAGATAGATTCTGTCAGCCCCATGGGGGCAGAGCCTGGGACTCTGCCTTTTAAACAAACTCTCCAGGAACGCAATACATTTGGGAACCAGTGGTCCTCCCCGTTCTTACTAGGAAAGCCATCTAGTGGCTGCAAAGAGAAACAACGCTATAGCTGACACCTCTAGGCTTCCTCCCATCTCCTCCCCTCCTAGACCTTTCTGTTCCCTAGCTGTTGATTCCCAGTGCCATAATCCTGGAGCTCCCAACCCCTCAGAGCCCACCCGCATGTATTCGGAGGGGAGGGCGCACCTTGGTGGACTGCTGGGGCACCATGGGAGGCACCAGGCTTGCTGTATAGAAGGACTCCAGAGCCCAGGCCCTGGTCAGGGCGCTGCCCTCCCACAGAAAGTTCCGCTTCCCTTCAGGTGGTTGTAGACTCCTGCTAGCCTTTTCCAGCTCTTCCTTTAAAAGTCTGCTCGCAGGAAGTGGTGGCGTGTTGGACAATTCCACTTCTTCCTCTGCAAAGAGCTGGGCCACTCGATCCTCAATCTGTCTTCCTGTGGTCTCCAAGTCCTGGACTAACAACTGCGGTGGGGTAAGGGGTACTTTCTTCTTTCGACTCTTCTTCTCTAGAGAGAAACAAGTGACAGTCAATAACAGTCATCCACACAGCCTGAGCCCAGTGGTAAACTGCAGCCAGAGGCAGGATGGCAAGGCTCCCCCGGGAGCCACCACTCGTGGTCACACATACCTGCTGACAGTTTTGTCCTCTCGGGAAAAGCAGTTCCCAGCGGGAGCATTGCAGGTACAACCCCCTGCTCCATCTCGGACCGGGATAGAGCCATGGCCACCAGCAGGTCCTCAGACAGCACCTCAGGCTCATTGACCTTCTGCCTCTTCTGTGGTTCCTTCCTGTTGGGGGCTCCCTTCCGCTTCAGACCTCCAACGTGATTGCTGAAGCTTAAAAGGCAGCCAAACAGAAAGGTTAGTGATGGCCAGAGGTTGGGAGCACTTCCTGTTCTGAGGTGGTCCCCACTGGACCAAAGAGGGCTGGACCTTCTCCTCTGTGGGGGAAAGAGAAAAGGGGCATCAAGTGCCCGGAGCTCACTGTGATCATTCTGTGCCTCACGTAAGCTCACACGATCCTGCGCCACAAGTTCAGCACAGTCCAGACTCCAGAGGGTCTGGGTCCTCCTGTGTGACCCTGCCCAGCCAGGTTCTTGGTGGGTATACAACACCTGCAGCGGTACTGCACCCCCTGGATGTGGTCATACCCTTCTGGTAGAGTCAACACTCGATGGCTCCAAGTCAGAACCCTGGATCCCACCAACTTCTGCCCACTGATACTTCAGATGCCCCTTAGGTGGTCCTGGATATATTGGCCATGAAAGGATCCCTTTCTCCTGCAGGGGCTGCAGGGCAGTGCCTCTGCCCAAGGTCTGAAGGAAAGGCTTCTCAGCTTGGGCCACCATCTTGGTCAGTGGGCTCGTAGGCCAATGTGCAGAAACTCATTTGGTTTGGAAGAGATTTACTGAAAGATTTTCTGGCTGAAGGGAACCTATACTTCCCGCTGCCTCCCAGCAGGCTGGGCAAGAGTAGAAGGGTAAAGGTGAGAAAGAAACTAAGGACAACCTCAAGATCACCTTCCCTACAGCTGAAGGGCATTCTGGAAGCACCTCTGGCTTTCACAAAAGTTTGTGCTCTCTGTTGGGCCAGTGATGGCTCCAGAATCCCAGGTATCATCTTAGAAGATCTAAGTGAGCCTAATTCAGTTCTAACAATCTGGGAACCCTGCATGATAATCACCGCCTCCAAGAGAAAAAGGAACCACCCCAACATGCCAGGGCCCGGCCAGCAGGTAGGCTGTACCTAAGGCTCTTAAGTCTATGATGCTAGTGCTGAATGCTAAGATGCAGACAGGATCACCAGTGAAGACTCAGCCTCTGCACTCCCCATCTCAGCACTGACCCAGCTCACATGGCCAGAACCTGTGTGCAAGGCAGTGGCCAGGACAAATAAACCACCCTTGGGTTCCTTTTGCTCTTGACAGCTGTCCAAGGAAAGAAGTCCCAAATCTACTGCAGTCTAGGGCCGATACTGCCTGTGCTCCCTGTAAGGTTAGGGTCTATTCTGGCATCCATGGCGACAGGGGTAATGCAGCGCAAAGCTGACCCTCTGCCTTGTGTGTGCCTGTGGTTTGCACACTGAAGACTTGTGTCATCAGCAGGGCCTCCTATGTTAACATTTACGCATTTAACTCATGCAAATATTTTTTAATTAAAGGCCTGTGGTTCTGTCTCACTAACTCTTTGAACTATGCTGAGCAATCTTATATTAATAGTATGAAAATCAGTCTACTGAGATGGAAGCGAGGCTGTTCTACACATGAAATAGATGTAGTAAAGTGAATTACTGAATTCTTAGCTGCTCCAGAGGCACTGACTGCAGGATCCTGGGAATAGAAAACTCTCAAGAGGAAGGACCTTAACCACAGACATGCCCGCACCCACATAGACCATTTCAAAGCCACCTGGGATGCAGAATTTGTCCCCTATTCAATTCCAGTGGAAACTGTGACTGATTTCCACCTATGTTTCATTTCCAGAATCTATTGTCCCACAACACTACATGAGGCTTTATTTTATTTTTAAAACAAAGCAGAGTACTTCTTTGATTTTCTTCCTTTTCATGTGACTCACCTCGATGTCTGTGCTAGTGTGCTGCAGGTCCCCTCAGGCTGAGCTGTTTGCAGCCGCACAGCCTGGAGCAGGAGCTGGGGGTCAACCTCCATCTTCACTGCACACTGCTTCAAGTGACTGATTCTGCTCTTTGAGGTGAGAAATGGCTTGCCACAAATTGGGCATTCAGGGACCTGAGGTACACAAGGTCTCAGTGCCTTTTCAGACTCATCCAAGCACCTGAAGGAAGACAGTAAACATGGGAGAACCACCTTCCCTGGTAATGTGGATTGGAGCAAACATGGATCCACATCCACATGGACATACTGTGGGCCAAACCTTGTTCCCCAAAAGCCAGTCCCTCCACACAGCCTGTGATCAGCCTCCAGACATGGAATTTAGGTGTCTGTTAGCAAAGTTGACCGAAGAAAGCAAGAACAGGTTAAACATAAACTTAAGAGTCACCATATGATCTGGCAATTCCACTCCTAAGTATATACCCAAAAGAACTGAAAACAGATACTTAAGCAAACACATGAAATGCATGTTCATAGCAGCTCTATCCGCAATACCTAAATGGTAGAAACAACCCAAATGTCAATCAATGGATGAGCAGATACACAAGATGTAGTCTCCCTATACCAGTGATGGTGAACCTATGACACGCGTGTCAGCACTGACACGCGTAGCCATTTCTGATGACACGCGGCTGCATGCCGAGGATGAAACATTTGCTGCTCCTGAGGATGAAACATTTGCGACTAGAGTCTTGGAGTTAGTTTTTTCCTCAAAGTGACACACTACCCGAGATATGCTCAGTTTTTTGGCGAAGTTTGACACACCAAGCTCAAAAGGTTGCCCATCACTGCCCTATACAATAGAATGTCATTCCACCATAAAAAAAAAAAAAAAAAGAATAAAACACTGACACATGCTACAACATGGGTGAACCTTATAAACACTATGCTGAGTGAATCCACACAGAAGGCCACCTATTATTTGATTCCACTCTGCCCAGAATAGGCAAATTGATAGACAGAAAGCAGATTAGTGGTTTCCAGAGGCTGGGGCGGGGAGGGTTCAATGGAGAGCAAGTGCTAATGGGTACAAGTTTTCTTTTGGGGGTGATGAAAATATTCTAAAATTGATTAGAACGGTTACGTAACTGTGAATATTACTAAATGAAAGCCATTGAATTAATTATTCACTCTAAATGGGTGAATTGTATGATACGTTTTCAACAAAGCTGTTAAAAAATAAAAAACAAGGGCAGGTTGACACCAACACCAGCTACTGTCACAGGAAGGTATCTGATTCCCACTAAGCCATAGGGGCCCCTGGCTCTGGTGCCGCCCACGGAAAGGTGACAGCTGAGCTGCTCCTACCGGTTCACATGCTGCTCCCTTCGGGTCACGTTCATAGCAGAGAGGTTCTTTTGACAGATCTGGCAGAAGAACAACCCCTTCTCCTCCAGACTGTCATCAGGTGCGGTGGCTCCTTCCTGCCCAAACTCCTGCTGCAGGGCCAGGGCCACTGCAGTGTCGCTTTCTGTGGCAGGAAGCCAGGGCCCAGACCCTGTGGAGAGGACAAAGATCCATGAGGATGAGCTCATCCTCACACCTCGGCACATCTGTCAGATCTCACAGAGCGCTGACAATGGGTGTAACATGGAGCCGACTCTGCCTCATGCCAGGCACCATCCAGTCAAATGGGGCACTGAATGGGGCTCCTAGAATATGACTTCTCAAACTTTAATGTATGTAAAACTCACCTGGGAATTTTGCTAAAATGAAGGTTCACATTACAAAGGTCCAGGTGGAGCCCAAGGTCCTGCATTTCTAACAATTCCCAGGCAAGGCCGATACTGGTGTTCCAGGACTACTCTGAGTATCGGGTCCTAAAGAACTTTCCTTTCATTTTTCTCATTTCTGCTAAAGTCCGCTGCTTTGGACATGTCAGGTTTACAGGGCTTCTATTCCAACAAATCTAAGTTTTCTCTTCAAAGTTCAACCTTTCCTACTACTCTGACTTTTGTTGCCCATCCTGGGAGAACCAGATCAGAGTGAAATGCCTAGAGATTGTTCCCAAGGTAGCCGTGTCCACCTCTGCAGCCCTCTATCACATCTGATATTGCTGAAGCAGACCCTCGGTGTTCATGAGGGATGGGCCATGAAAACTTCATAAATCCCCAATTCTGCAATACTACTAATGGCCTATCATTCTTTCCACCAAAGCCAGAAAAGCATCATGCTATTTTGGTGCTATGTATATGTACATGTACGTGTGTGTGTGTGTGTGTGTGTGTGTGTGTATGCATATATATATTTTTTAGCAAAGCAGTGGCTTCTCTCTCCTGAGCATTATTGGGTATGATATGAAGATATATGGAAGCAACTGAGTCACATGTAGGGGAGGTGCTGGGTTCACACACTGGCTGAGCAACTCCTCTGCACCCCTTTGGGTGTTCAAGGACTGATGCCACGGCAGATGTGACCCTGCTACCTGTGTGGACCTTTGGGGTAGCCTGAGAATCGTCAGTGCTTCTAAGGTGAAATCTGCAAGTGCGATACCAAGAGACTATATGCTCCTTAACTCATAGGTCTGTCAGTACAGTTTCTTCCTATTTACTTTCATTTTGTGTATTTTCATCAGAGATGAGGATTCATATTGTTTAGGGGATAAAGAATGGAATCACCGGATATTATGTGCTTCTTGGTGTGGTATAATATGCAGTGTACAACACCTGCAAAGCACTGTTGCCAAACTGTTTAACCTGGAGCCCATGAGACTTCTAGTTTACTCAGTGTAATGCAACACAGGGATTGCATGAATGGGTTAAATGACATCATGTAGAAACAATCCAGCAAATCCAGAAAGTGGTAAATTTAAAAAGACAACTATCCTGGACTCTTCAAAAAGTATCATTAAAAAAAACCCAGCTCTAGCTGGCTGCTCAATGGTTAGACCTTTGGCCCATGGGTTCGATTCTGGTCAAGGGCATGTACCTCAGTTGCAGGCTTGATCCCGGCCCCAGTGGGGCACGTGCAGGAGGCAACCAATAGGGAGTGTCCCTCTCACATTGATGTTTCTCTCTCTGTCTCTCCCCCTCCCTTCCACGCTCTGAAAATCAATGGAAAAATATCCTTGGGTGAGGATTAAACAACAACAAAACCAAGACAAAGGGACTGTTCTAGAGTTCAGACCTTAACAGACTACTGGCTATAGCCATATGCAGTGTGTGAACTTAAAGTTCTGACAAATCCTTGGAAACCAGCTACAAAAACTATCCTTGGGATAATTGGGGAATTGGATACCAGGCAATATTAGGAAATTAGGTGTGACAATGATATCTATATATATAAAAGACTAATATGCAATGTGTCCCCTTGGGAGTTCGACCGGGAGTTCGATTGCTTGCTATGATGTGCACTGACCACCAGGGGGCGGTGCAGAACGAAGGAAGGCCCTGGCTGGCAGCCGGAAGGCCCCAATCGGCCCTGATCGCTGGCCAGGCCTAGGAACCCTACCCGTGCATGAATTTCATGCACTGGGCCTCTAGTTGTGATTATAAAGGAGAACCTAGGCGTAAAGTGTCATGATGTATTTAACTTACTTTCATATAGTACAGAAGAAGCACATACATTTATAGAGACATAAAAAATATATGGCAAAATGTTAATAATTGTTAAATTTAGGCTGAGGATATAAAGAGTTTGCTGTAATATATTTTCAGTATGGAAAAACTTTAAAATTAAAATTAAAAATTAAAACAAGAGGAAGAGGTACCTTGTCAAAGAAACTAAGTGAGAAATGACCCAAGAGACCCTTTGTTCTCTGGCTAGATGACACGAAGTGGCAAAGGTAGAAAGCCAGGCGAGCCCCCCCTCAGCAGAAACACAATGAAGATTGGTTTCTTCCTACTCCCTTTCTTCCAGAGTTAGAACTTACGCCTGTTGGGAAGACAGAAAACTCGTGTCATACCGTTCCCCACCATTATCGCCTCTTGAGGGTCCTTTGGAATGTTTTCCTCAAGTGCAGGCTGGAGGGAGCACCCTTCTGAAGCATGTTTCAAACGCTCGGGGTCTGCTCTCTTGAACTGCTGCATTCGCTGTAGGACCATCTCAGCCGCCCGGGGTTTGGAGGGACTTGGCACTGTAGCAGTCAGACAGGGAGGAGGCTGGGAGTCACCGTTAGGAGCAGCCTCTGCAGAGGAAAATATTCACGTGTCTGTTCTAGCTGGAGAAACAAAAGACTCTGCCTCCGAATACAAGTCAGACCCAAGTTTCAAAGAGGTCCTTTAGCAACTAGTTTAGGTTTAACTCTAAAGTTTGAATAGGACTGATTGTTTGTTGGTAACCTCACTGTTTACGGTAATATCAATGTACCTGTCATAGGCAGGAAAGGGAACGAAGAGTGACTGCTAATGAGCACAGGGTTTATTTTGGGGTGATGAATATGTTCTAAAATTAGGTAGTGGTGATAGTTGCACAACTCTGTGAATATACTAAAACCATTGAACTGTATACTTTAAAGGAGCAAATTTTATAGAATATGAATATCTATTAAACTGTTATTAAAGAAATATTAATGACAGACATTTATATCTTTCTAGGTCAGAAGTTCTCCTTTAACTTGGTGTCCACAGAGGCCTCCAGTGGGGATCCGTGAAGTCCCTGAAGTTATACATCAATTTTGCAGGTATATGTGGGAGTGCAGTTTTCTGGGGGAATCATGCATACCTTCACTAGACTCTCAGAGGGAGCATGAGGGACCAACAACATTTCAGCAACATTACTGAAGCCTTATAACAGTCTCTGTGAGCTAAGTCCTTACCACCACTCAACTGAGAGGTCATGCTGACCATACTGGGTAAAAAAACACATTAAAATCAGGAAGTGAAGGTGAGAAAATGTAGAAACACAACTCAGGTGCCCAAAGACCTAGTGCTGTATTATATATGCAAAGTGGTTTTCAGCTGTGCATGAAGAATGTATGCTAAGCATATGGTTTAGTACATCAAGGGCAGGAGAGTAAGAAAGCTACAAACAAACTGCTCCTCTCCTCCCCCCCCCCCGCCCCCCGCCCTCCAAAAAAGGGAAAAAAGTTGTTTGGAGGAGAAAGGAAGAACTGAAGATTCTCCTGGAACATATGGTACCCACTGTGAAACGAATTCAAGAAAATGGAAGAAGCAGCATTATTTTCATGTTCATGTAACTCATGTCTACTAGTATAATGTAAACATTAATAGGAAATGAAAAAGAAGAGGGCCCCAAACATAATCGTGTGAAAAATACACACAGGGCTTATATTTTTTTATGACTATCATTTAAAACAGGAGTCGGCAAACTATGGTCCTCAGGGCTGCCTATTTTAGTAAATGAAGTTTGGTTGGAACACAATTCATTTACTTACTATTGTCTAGGGAGTTGGGGAGTTGACAGAGACCATACGGCCTGCAAAGCCAAAAAAATTTACTATATGGCCCTTTACAGAAAATTTTCCACCTCTTGGTTTAAAATAGTACAAATCACCTCTGGTTTCCTCTATGGAAGTTCTGGCAATGTTCCTGACTGGGTTACCTGTCCGGGTGCTCCATGCACTCCTCCAGAGCATAGCAGAAGCAAGCGCACTTCCCTCTCCATTCTCAGAGGGAGCTGGTTCACTCTCCTGCCACTTGGGTACCCCTCGCTTTTTTGTCCTTGTGGCCTGGCTACCAGATCGAGTTTTCCTCTCCCTGGGGCCTTGAAGGGTTTTGCTCTTGGTAGCAGTTGGTTTGCTTGTTAGCTGAGTGATGTTTGAGGACTTTTTTGTCTTCCTTTCCCCTGACACTTCCTTGGTGCCATTCTTTCTCACCCTTTGGAAAAAACTGGCACAGAGTTCCTTAAAGTCATCATCTGACTCATCCATCATCTGACCAGTTTTAAGGCTTTCAAGCTTGTTTTCAGAGGAGTGAGGGTCAGTCTGGGGGTCCAAGAATGAGCCTAGCTGAGCCTCATTCGGAATCACAGCTTCATTAGGGTTCCTCTTTAATTCTCACTGAGATACCTGGAGAGTTTGCAAAATTGAATAAAAAGTACTGTTTTTCCCTCCATAATGATTTAAAATGTCTTTCTTCAAATTGTGCCTGTGCTAAACAGCATGTTTAAAGCTTCCATCTGTTACAGTTCACATTTGAGAGGTTTTGTTGTCCAATAGATGCCTCTGAGATAGAATACAATGAACTTGTTGCTCAGGTGATTCTTCAATATCTCCATAGTGATAAAGAACATTTGGTTCATTTAATTTCACATCTGTGGAAAAACAAAAGCATATAAGTGTAATTAGACAGATATTGTCATTTCATGCCATTTCTTCCAGGAGTATGTGGAGTATAGGAGTAACAATATCCCTGTCAATACTCAGGTACAGCCTGATTAACACAGAGCCATCATCCTATAGGACATCACAACACAACCCAAGGGATATGGGGGTGGGGGGTGGGGGATGTCTAGAAATCTATCAAAGCATGTCCTTTCACAGGCAGAAAACCTTGGGCATCTTGAAAGAGTATTGTTTTTGCTGAAATCTGGGGAATGAATTCCATGAAGGGCAGTCACCACAAAAACATGATGATCCCCAAATCCAGAAAAAACTATCAGAGGCTCTATCAGCAGGCAATGTAGAGAGAGAGAGAGAGAGAGAGAGAGAGAGAGAGAGAGAGAGAGAGAGAGAGAGAGAGAAAAATGGGAATGAATATGCCCTTGAACACTCAGGAGACAGGAACAAAGATAGGAATACAGGAGACTCATCCTTCATTGATACAACCAATTTTCCAAGTTTAAAAAGGCCACTTTCCCCATCCTCTCACCCCAGTAAGAGCTCTCCAAACTCAGGTTGCTAGAATGCTGCCCAATGCAAAGGTTAGGCCTTATGGGCATGATTATTTACATCAGCACTGTTTAGTGGGTTTTCAAAAATCAAAATCAAAATTGAATGACTCAATGGCAGAAAGTTTATTTCAAATCCAATAATGCAATCTCCGATATCCAGTTAATCCAATTAATCATCTAGTTATCCAGAGCTGGGCAGACACACCGACCTCAAATCTACTTAGCATGGCTGACTCATTCACATCTTCCATGTAACTCTTTAGAGAAGCTTCCCCTCATCCTTTATCTAAGTACAACCTCTCCACCTCTATTATTTTCTTTCATCACAGTTTTCACAATAGCATTTATCACAAGTTATAATCATATGTAATAGATAACATTTAATGAATGCTTGCTGTATGTCAAGCACCAGTCCAGTTGCTTTACAAGTCTAATTCATTGAATCCTTACAACAATCCTATTCCATAGAATCTACTGTCATCCCTTCTTTTCAGCAAGGAATCAAGCACATGAATGAGGAACTGGCTCATGTTCACACAGCTTTTGAAGTGGCAGAGCTGGGATCAAATCCAGGCAGTATGGTTCCAGGGCATCAGCTCTTATGTTTTTATTCATTTACTTATTATCTGTCCCTTGCTAAGCTCAAAACTTGAGGAGGGCACGGATTCATCTATTTTACTTCATATTCTCTTTGGCTGACAGGCACCTGACTTGGAAAAAGTGATCGACAATTATTTGTTTAACTGCAAAGAGTTCGCTATAATCAGAGCGAAGAGATAGTGGGGATTGGAGAGACGGCTTCAGGGAGAAACTGAGGTCAGTGTCCTAGTGCTTGGAACGTCAGGCTAACCAAACTGAATTTTATCCTATTGGATGTGGTGAGCTAAAGCAAACTCCACCCTCCACACCGCTCTGTCTCCACATCTCTGTTGTTAAAACAGTCTCTCTCCTATACGTTCTCAATCAGTATTTGCTTAAGGAAGTAGCGGTTCCTAGGAGACGGCAAGTTTCCAGAGAGCCGGCGACTTGTGCCTACACAGTGCTGTACCTACCGCGGCGCCGAGCTCACAGCTTATGCGGAATGAATAGGCAGGTGAGGGGCGGACCCTCCCGCTCCCCTCAGCCGGCGACACAAGGGAAACGGGCAGGGGACTCAACCTGAAGAGATGCTGCCAAGGACTCCGACGGCGAACTACGATCGCCTAACGGACCCCCGGGCAGTGACTCCGTGTGTATCCGCATGCCCCCACCTCTCCTCCCTTCAGACAGCCCCGGCCTCCTCCATCCAAGCGCGGCTCCTGCGTTCACCCGCGGCTGGAAGCGGGCGAGAAAGGGTCCTCTGCCTTCGGAGAGCGAAAAAGGCCCGAGATGTTTGGACCTTCTCCCAGTTACAGACTCCTAGCCCCAAAGCCCGGCCCCTCCTACCTCCGGCGCCGCCGCGGCACCCTCTCAACGGAGAGCCTCGAGCCCGCGCATGCGCCGCCCGGCTCCCCGCGGACAATTGCGCAGGCGCAGAGCGGTCGGGGAGTTTGGCTTCCCATCGTCCTCTGCGGCCTGGGCGCGCAGCGAAGACTGGTTCCGGAGGGCGTGAGGCGTTGCGAGGCCGGGCGCGGCGGTGCCCCGTGCGGCGTGGTGTCCTAGGGCCCTGTGGCCGCAAGGCTGGACGGTGTCTGTAGCTGCTAGTGCAGTGGCGCCCGGCAAAGCCTATTAAAAGTTGAGAAGTCGGGGTGAGTTCAGGACAACGCCACAGTTTTAAGTTGAAGTTTGGGTCCACCACTGTTCACAGGAAATGTTTGCCCATTCAGTGGCGGCCCTCAGAGCGCACCTGCCTGAGGAACCGACGAGTAAACGGAGGGAGGGGGATTGGGAGACCCACCACAGGAGGCCTGCCGGGGCGGGAGAGCTTCCTTCGCGGAGGTGGTAGCAAACAGGTGGAGGCCTGGAGGTCAGTGGGCGTTAGCTGGAGAGGCATCCTGTGCCTGCTGAAGCTGAGGTGATACGGTCTCCAACCTGGCTGGAGGGGTTTGCCATGGGCCGAAATTTGAAGTTTATAAATTCCATTAAGGGTTTGAACTTCAACCTGGGTCAGTGGAAGCCATTGAAGATTCTGTTTTTAAAGGACGTTCTAGTCGCAGTGTGAAAATGGATCTGGAGTGGCAAGACTGGAGGCCCTTTAGGAGGCTGCTATAATCTAGGTGAGAAATGAGGATGGCCTGAATTAGCATTTGGAGTGGAGAGAATGAAGAAATATATTAAAACGTTTGAATTGTCATGACCTAATTATTTGTTACAATTTAAGTTTTGGCCCGAGCACCTGAGTAGAATGTGGTCCCAACCACTGAAATAATGGAATACAGGAAGAGTAGGTTTGGAGGGAAGAGAATAATGCGTAGAGGTTTTTAAAATACGTATATATAACAATAAAGATAAATAAATTAAATATATATAATTCACATATAAAATTAACCCTTTTAAAGTGTATGATTCAGTGGTTTTTAGAACGTTTACAAGGTTGTGCAACTGTCATCACTGTCTAATTCCAGGACATTTTATAACCCCAAATAGAAATCTTTGTACCATTAACAGTCACTCCCCAGTCCCCCTTACTTCATCCCCTAGTAATGACAAATGTGTTCTATTTCTATGGATTTGACTATTCTGTACATTTTACACAAAAGGATTCATACAATATGTGGCCTTTTCTGTCTGGCTTTTACTTAACATCCTGTTCATGTAGCATGAATCAGTTCATTTCTCTTAATGGCTGGATAATATTCCCTTGTATTGATATACCACATTTTGTTTATTACCAGTTGATGGACATTTGGGCTGTTTCTGCTTTTTGGCTCTTATAAATAATGCTGCTGTGAACATTCATGTACAAGTTGTGTGTGTGTGTGAGTGTGTGTGTGTGTGTTTTGTTGTTGTTAATTCTCACCCAAGGATATTTTTTTCCGTTGATTTTTAGAGAGAGTGGGAGGGGGAGAGACAGAGAGAAACATTGATGTGAGAGAGACACATCAACTGGTTGCCTCCAGCAGGTGCCCTGACTGGGGCTGGGGATTGAGCCTGCAACGGAGGTACATGCCTTTGGCCAGAATTGAACCCACGACCCTTCATTCCACAGGCCAACACTCTAATCACTTAGCAACACCGGCCAGGGCAAGTTGTATTTTTAGTTCTCTTGTATATATACCTAGGAGAGCAATTGTTGGGCCATACTACATTTTGGTTCTGAGTGCTGAGTGTCAGATGCTAATAGAACTTCCAAGAGCTTTTTCTGTATGAAGGAGTTTAGGAGTTGTTACTTGGTTTTGGAAACCTAAGTTAGTTTGTAGTATGATTTACAAATGGATGAGTAAAGTAGACAGCACAAGAGTGGTAGGCAGCACAGAGGAATGGGTGGGGTAGGGTGTCTCATTTGTACTGGTGAGATTTTAATTTATAGAGGTGACTAGGTGACAACAACGCTATTACTAATCCTCACTAGAGGATATTTTTTCCATTGCTTTTCAGAGAGAATGGAAGTGGGGGAGAGAGAGAGAGAGAGAAACATTGATGTGAGAGAGACACATCGACTGGTTGCCTCCTGCTTGCACCCTGACCAGGGACAGGGAGCAAACCCACAATCTAGGTACGAGCCCTTGTCTGAGAATTGAACCTGCGATCCTTTGGTTCCCAGGCCAATGCTCTAACCACCTAGCAACACAAAACAGGCAACCAGTTGATGTGTCTCTCTCACATCAATGTTTCTCTCTCTGTCTCTCCCCCTCCCACTCTCTCTAAAAATCAACGGAAAAAAATATCCTTGGGTGAGAATTAACAACAACAAAACACACACACACACACTCACACACACACACAACTTGTACATGAATGTTCACAGCAGCATTATTTATAAGAGCCAAAAAGAGGCCAATGCCATTGAAAGAAAAATGTATTCTATTTCTGGAGAGAAGAGGCATGCCACACCACAGCAAGATTTTGGCCAGAAGGCAGAAGCAGGAGTGAGGGGAAAGCTTAGGTCAGAGCCTTTGTTCCATGAGAAAGGCAAGACAGGGCAGAGTAAACCTTTAAGGACTAGCTAGTTTAAATAATTTTGGCAGGCTTTGGGCAGTAGGAATGGTCTCTAGTTGCCTGGTACCTGGCCCTGGGATGATTTAGGGCAGGCTTTGTCTGTGAGAGTTAAAGGAGCTGATTGCTTTGCATATAAGAGGCTGCTGCCAATAAGTTGATTACTATCTTTAGGAATTAGCCCTGGAAAGAGCATTCTTCCCACCAGCAAGATTTTAAAATTTCATAAAATACAAAAAAAAATTTTTTTAAGACATGATTAATGCACAGGGACATGGCTGGGATAATGTGTGAAGGACTGTTGTAAAGGTGGCTCTTACTTTTCTCCAGTCAAATTGAAAATGAGGGGCCTGAGTCTAATTTAGGACTTAAATCTCTTAGAGGCCAGGGAGGAAAACCTTCCCTTCTCTCCCAATATGGCCATACAGTATTTTAAGTGAAATGAGTTAGCTGAAGTGTAGAGAAGGGAGTTTCTTAAACCCGAGATTCTCAACGGAATTACTTATGGAATATTTTAAACTTGAAATGCTTGGATATCACCCTTATAGCTGCTGAATAAATCTTGGGCAGAGTTTCTGACCTGTGTCTTTTGAAAGTTTTACAGATGATTTTGATGGCCTCTAGATTAGAGACTGATTGGTCACTACATTTACCCAATACCTACTGAACAAATACTGTAGGCTGAGTATAAAAGAGATGCTAAAAACTGGGTGAGGGGTAATTACAAATTAGAGTTAGACATGATTCCTCCCTTCAGGGAACAAAGTTCTGGGACAGCTTTCTCTTTGGGCCAAGGTGAACCATGAGAGCCCCCTTGACCTGGACCTTCTTGTGATTTATCTCCAGCAGAAGCTCTGAGGTTCACATTCTTCCACTAGAACTAAGCTGAAGGACAATGTCCAGAAACAATGTTATTAGGTCCATGTTATTTCAATGGGAATACTACATGTTCCCTGCCAGCATTTGTGGCAGAACTGCACTGCCAAAACACATAAGCCAGGAACATGAAGGAACATTTACTATATTAAAAGGTCAGGATTGTCCTTGTTTGATAAACCTTCCAAGGTTTAACAGGAAGAGAAAATGAATGCAGAAGTTTGTGGAAAAATTAAGACACAATGTAGTCTAAGTAGAGGCTCTGTTTTCCACGCCCATAGGAGTAGATCATTTTTAGGTATAGTGGAAACAGGCAAAGGTTGAATATGTTATGATTACCACTTCCTCACCCCCCTGGAATATTTTTGGAAACTTTTTGAATCTTCCACGGAGTTAATGTTTTAAACAGTTATGTGGAAGAAGTGAAAGGCCCTTGTCCCAGTTCTGTGGTTTGGTTATAAATCACAAAACCAAAACCTGCCTAGCTCCCTCTCATTTATTTTGGCAAGTGTTGGGTAGTGGGCAGATTGAACAAGGGAAAAATTGTCTTCCCTCTGCTTTGGTCATATAAACTTTTATTTACTGTTGTATAATACTGTTCCCTCCACTGCCAAAATGGTTGAAATCAGGAGGGGAGATAACTTTTACATGTCAAAGTGGACAGAAGTCACTCTAGGTTATGCTGCTGTTCTGTCTACCACTGCCACCTTTTGTGTCAGTTCTATTGGTAGATGGGTTTAAGGGGAGATTCCATGCAGATGTATTGGCCTCAATTGTAGAGAAGCGTTTTCCCTAATAAAGTTGATAATGTCACTCATAGTGTGTCATCTTCCACTTACTATTAAGATGGCAGTACTCTCCTAAATGACCTACAGATTGAGTGTAATCCCTGTCAAAATTCCAATAGCTGTTTTTTGGTGTCTAGATCTGTTACTTCATTGGGGATTGCATAACAATGATATTCTAATTATAATTTTGTTTTGAAATATTAGCTGGAATAATTTTTATAAGACCAGTCTTCCCCTTCTCTACTATTAAGTTACTGTGTTGTACAGGTCATATAGGAAAGGCAGGATAAATCTTTCCTTTGTCCAGTTTTCAAAGTAATGAATTGGTTCTCTGTCATCCCCAGAAGGTGACCAGTTAGTTTTCTTTTTAAAACATCATGATTGAGCCCAGCTGGCGTGGCTCAGTGGTTGAGCATCTACCTATGAACCAGGAGGTCATGGTTCAATTCCTGGTAAGGGCACATGCCCAGGTTGTGGACTCTATCCCCAGTGGGGGCTGTGCAGGAGGCAGCCGATCAATGCTTCTCTCATCAATGTTTCTATCTCTCTCTCCCTCTCCCTTCTTCTCTGAAATCAATAAAAACATATTTAACAAACAAACAAACAAAAACATGATCAGCATGCTCCCCCTCTCAGGAGCACACCTGCACCTTTCCTTTCCCCTTCTTTTTTCCCCAGGGTCGTTGCCTTTGCCTTTCTCTCTCCTAAGCTCCAAGGGCCCTTCTTTTGTGTATATAACTTGTTTCCTGAGCCTACGCAGCCCAGTTGGCTCACTTCTACTACTCCTGTAACTTTCTAATAAACTTTCTCTTATAATTTGAAAAAAAAAGTGCATCATTATCAATTCATGGATTTAAATTCATTGATGGTTTTCAATTCATTGAAGTTACTATCCTTATTGAAGCTCAAATTATCCCATCTTTAGCCAGTGGGAGCCTCTTTAACTTGGCTCCTGATTTCTTTTGGCACAGTCCTAGTAGTCATTGTTTGCTTCCCTGATATCTGGTGTAGGGGAGACACACTTTTATCTTTACCCTCTTAGGGTTCTTTTTGTCTGGGTCAGATCAGCAAGAGAAAAGCATACACATTTGTGCAATGCAAATTGTATGTGACACAGGAACCTTCATAAGGAATGAAGACCCAAAGAAATTACAAAATTTACTTGTTATGTTAGGTTAAACAGAGAGAGGCAATTGTGGAAAGTGACTAAACTGTAGGGAAATGCTATGAAAGAAGAATTTTTAACAAGGTCTGTTTATATAGCATGCTCTCAGTTTCAGCTTCTTGATGATGAGAATGTTACTTTCCTTCTGGTATTGGGAGGACATCTCTCATATGAGAATTTCATCTGCTTTTGGAAAAAAAGAAGAAAGAGCAGAATGTTTTTCTTTTTTTTTTAATATTCTTATTGATTTCAGAGAGAAAGCGGGAGGGAGAGAGAGATAGAAACATCAATGATGAGAGAGAATCATTTATCAACTGCCTCCTGCATGCCCCTTACTGGGGATCGAGCCTGCAACCCGGGCATGTGCCCCTGACTGGAATCGAACCTGGGGACTCTTTAGTCCGCAGACCCAGCTCTATCCACCGAGCCAAACCAGCTAGGGCCAGAATGTTTTTCTTGTACTTGCTGTTTTCAGCTGCCTTTAACACAAATCATCAATATGCCAAAGCTGCTTATTTTGGAGCTGCAACATTCTGTACTCCTCCACTGGTAGGTCATAATGTTTAGGACTCATCTTATACATTTCCTGACCCCAAACTTGGAATCAGGTATTTCTCCAAGAAACCTTAGTTTCTTTTTATGGGAAATGGTCATTCAAAACCATAATCTTGGTGCTAGAAATGCTCATTGGTACTGGATTGACCATTGCTTCCAAGCCTTTTCAGTGATCAGAGCTATTGTGTGTGTAGATCGATTGATCTATCTATCTATCTATCTATCTATCTATCTATCTACCTACCTACCTATCTATCTTTAAGATAAAATACCTTGTGAGTTCATACTGTTTCTATTTAAGTTCAGGGTTTTTATTTGTTGACTTCTACATGACACAGGGTTCCATATTAAGAATACTGATTTTCAAGGACACAGGGGAAGATAGAAAGAAAAGACAATATTCCAGAATTGCTCATTTATTTTATCCCATATTACACATACAACAGTCTATACATAAAATTCTGTCACAACTGGTTATGGCTATTGAAAACATTAAAAAAATTTGCATATGCTATTTCCAACCTCTCACTTTAAAAAATTTTTTTAAATTTTTTTCCTCACTTTTTTTATAGTGTAATGTGTCTACATTGTCAGATCATGCAGCCATTACATAATATTATTCTCTTCCTTTTAAACCTAATTTAATCTTAGTTCTACAAGTAACTATATTTAACTCACCATCATTTCCTTATGTTGATGTTTTCTAGACACTCTAGATCATTCTCTAGTACATTCTTTATTTAGCACTCATGAGAACAATATTCCTTGAGTTCTTGCATGGCAGTAGCAGTTGGTGCCATATATACTTGAAGATCGTTGGTTTTGCTGGATAGAAAATCCTTGGATCTCATTTTCTCCCCCCTTGAATATTTTAAATCTATGACTCCCATTTTCTTCTGGCACAGTGTCACTGTCAAAAAGTCTGTTGAAAATGTATTATTTAAAAATATTCTTTATTTTCCTTTTGAATTATATACTCATTTTTAATTTTTAGCATGTATTCTAGTTCTAGCTTTGGCTTTCGTTTTCTTCTCCAGAAATTCCATTATCTGTATGCTGTATTTTCTTTGCCTGTCTTCAACATTTGTCACTTTCTCTCAGATTGTTTTTATCTTCATTTTTTTCATTAAAGTATTTTTTCATCTGCTAGTTCTCGTAAAGTTATATTTAAGTGTTTATTTGCTCCCATGGTGGTTCTACTTTAGTCTCTATTTTTTATTTATTTTATTTCTAATTTTTAAATTGTTAAATTTCTGAATTTTTAAAATTCTGAGTTATAATATTTTTTCATGTCTTGTATAAGTCTTAATGTTTTTCTTTTTATTTTTTTTATTTTCTTTATTGATTAAGGTATTACATATTTGTCCTCATCCCCCCAAACCCCCTTCCCACTCATGCCTCCACCCCCCTGTTGTCTGTGACCACTGATTAGGCTTATGTGCATGCATACAAGTCCTTTGGTTGATCTCTCCCCCTTACCCCCACCCTCCCCTACCTTCCCTCTGAGGTTTGACAGTCTGATCCATGCTTCCCTGTCTCTGGATATGTTTTTGTTCATGAGTTTATGTTGTTCATTATTTCCCATAGATGAGTGAGATCATGTGATATTTATCTTTCTCTGACGAACTTATTTCACTTAGCATAATGCTCTCCAGTTCCATCCATGTTGTTGTAAATGGTAGGAATTCCTTCTTTTTTAGCACAGCATAGTATTCCATTGTGTAGATGTACCACAGTTTTTTAATCCACTCATCTGCTGATGGGCACTTAGGCTGTTTCCAGATCTTAGCTATGGTAACTTGTGCTGCTATGAACATAGGGGTGCATATATCCTTTCTGATTGATGTCTAGCTTCGTGGGATATATTTCTAGAAGTGGCATTACTGGGTCAAATGGGAGTTCCATTTTTAGTTTTTTGAGGAAACTTCATACTGTTCTCCACAGTGGCTGCACCAATCTGCATTCCCACCAGCAGTGCACGAGGTTTCCTTTTTCTCCGCATCCTCGCCAGCACTTGTCATTTGTTGATTTGTTGATGATAGCCATTCTGACAGGTGTGAGATGGTACCTCATTGTCATTTTGATTTGCATCTCTCGGATAATTAGTGACTTTGAGCATATCTTCATGTTTCTTGGCCTTCCTTCTGTCTTCTTTAGAAAAGTTTCTATTTAGGCCCGTTGCGCATTTTTTGTTTGGGTTGTTTATCTTCCTTTTGCTAAGCTGTATGAGTTCCCTGTAAATGTTGGAGATTAAACCCTTATCGGTGATAACATTGGCAAATATGTTCTCCTGTGTAGTGGGCTTTCTTGTTGTTTTGGTGATGGTTTCTTTTGCTGTGCAAAAGCTTTTTATTTTGATGTAGTCCCATTTGTTTATTTTCTTTTTTGTTTTCCATTGCCTTAGGAGCAGTATCAGTGAAGAAGTTCCTTCGGCATATGTCTGAGATTTTTTTTTTTATATATATTTTATTGATTTTTTACAGAGAGGAAGAGAGAGGGATAGAGAGTTAGAAACATCAATGAGAGAGAAACATCGATCAGCTGCCTCTTGCACACCCCCTACTGGGGATGTGCCCGCAACCAAGGTACATGCCCTTGACCGGAATCGAACCTGGGACCCTTGAGTCCGCAGGCCGACGCTCTATCCACTGAGCCAAACCGGTTTCGGCATGTCTGAGATTTTGCTGCCTGTGGATTCCTCTAGTATTTTTATGGTTTCCCGTCTTATGTTTAAGTCCTTTATCCGTTTTGAGTTTATTTTTGTGTATGGTGTAAGTTGGTGGTCTAGTTGCTTTTTTTTTTTGCATGTATCTGTCCAATTTTCCCAACACCATTTATTGAAGAGACTGTCTTGACTCCATTGTATGTTAAAGCCTCCTTTGTCAAATATTAATTGGGCATAGTGGTTTGGGTCGATTTCTGGGTTCTCTATTCTATTCCATTGATCTATATGTCTGTTCTTGTGCCAGTACCAGACTGTTTTGAGAACAGTGGCTTTGTAATACAGCTTGATATCTGGTATTGAGATCCCACCTACTTTGTTCTTCTTTCTCAAGATTGCTGCAGCTAGTCGGGGTCTTTTTTTATTCCAGATGAATTTTTGGAGAGTTCGTTCTAGGTCTGTGAAATATGTCGTTGGTATTTTAATGGGGATTGCATTGAACCTATAGATTGCTTGGGGTAGTATGGACATTTTGATGATGTTGATTCTACCAATCCACGAACACGGTATGTTCTTCCATCTGTTTATGTCTTCCTCTATCTCCTTTTTTCAGTGTCCCGTAGTTTTTTGCATATAGGTCTTTTACCTCCTTAGTTAAGTTTATTCCTAGTATCTTATTTTTTTTTTATTTTTTTTTGGTGCAATGGTAAATGGGATTACTTTTTTTAGTCTCTCTTTCTGTAAGTTCATTATTGGTGTATAGAAATGCCATATATTTCTTGGCGTTAATTTTGTATCCTGCTACCTTACCTAATTCACTTATTATGTCTAATAATTTTTTGATGGAGTCTTTAGGGTTTTCTATGTACAGTATCATGTCATCTGCGAATAAGGACAGTTTTACTTCTTCTTTTCTGATTTGGATGCCTTTTATTTCTTCTTCTTGTCTGATAGCAATGGCTAGTACTTCCAGTACTACGTTGAACAGGAGTGGTGAGAGTGGGCATCCCTGTCTTGTTCCTGTTCTTAGGGGAAATGGTTTTAGTTTTTGCCCATTGAGTGTGATGTTGGCTATGAGTTTGTCATATGTGGCTTTTATGATGTTGAGGTATGATCCTTCTATTCCCACCTTGTTGAGAGTTTTTATAAAAAATGGGTGTTGGATTTTGTCAAATGCTCTTTCTGCATCAATTGATATGACTATGTGATTTTTCTCCCTCAATTTGTTTATGTGATGTATCACGTTTATTGATTTGCGGATATTGTACCATCCTTGCATCCCTGGGATAAATCCTGCTTGGTCATGGTGAGTGATCTTTCTGATGTACTGCTGGATCTGATTTGCTAGGATTTTGTTGAGGATTTTGGCATCTATGTTCATGAGGGATATTGGCCTGTAATTCTCTTTCATTGTGTTGTCTTTATCTGGTTTTGGTATTAGGGTGATGCTGGCTTCATAGAATGAGCTTGGAAGTGTTCCTTCCTCTTGAATTTTTTGGAATAGTCTGAGGAGGATAGGTTTTAGTTCTTCCTTGAATGTTTGGTATAACTCTCCTGTGAAGCCATCTGGCCCGGGCTTTTGTTTGCTGGAAGCTTTTTGATGACTGCTTCAATTTCTTCCATAGTTATTGGCCTATTGAGATTTTTAGATTCTTCCTGATTGAGTTTTGGAAGGTTGTATTTTTTCTAGGAATATGTCCATTTCATAGTATTTTTTTTTAACAATCCTTTGTATTTCTGTGGTGTCTGTTGTTATTTCACCTCTTTCATTTCTGATTTTGTTTATTTGGGTCCTCTCTCTTTGCTTCTTAATGAGCCTGGCTAGAGGTTCATCAACCTTGTTTATCCTTTCAAAGAACCAGCTCTTGGTTTCATTGATCTTTTGTATTGTTTTTTTGGTCTCTATGTCATTTATTTCTGCTCTAATCTTTATTATCTCCTTCCTTCTGCTCACTGTGGGCTTTTCTTGTTGCTCTCTTTCTAATTCTTTGAGTTGTAGAGTTAGATGATTTCCTAACATTTTTTCTTGTTTTTTGAGGTAGGCCTGTCGAGCTATAAACTTCCCTCTCAGGACTGCTTTCATTGTGTCCCATAGGTTTTGGATTGTTGTGTTTTTATTGTCATTAGTTTCCAGGATGTTTTTAATTTCTTCTTTGATCTCATTGGTAACCCAATCAATATTTAATAACATGTTATTTAGCTTCCAAGTGTTTGAGTGTTTGGATTGTTTTTATTGTAGTTTATTTCTAATATTATGCCATTGTGATCTGAGAAGATGCTTGGTATGATTTCAGTCTTCTTGAATTTGGGGAGACTTTGCTTGTGACCCAATATGTGGTCTATTTTTGAAAATGTCCCATGTGCACTTGAAAAGAATGTATATTCCGTGGCTTTGGGGTGAAATGTTCTGAAGATGTCAATTAAGTCCATCTGATCTAGTGAGTCATTAGGATTGCTGTTTCTTTGCTGATTTTTTGTCTAGAGGATTTATCCAGTGAAGTCAGTGGTGTATTAAAGTCCCCTACTATGATTGTATTGTTGTTGATCTCTCCCTTGATATCTTCCATGCATTTTTTTTATGTATTTGGGTGCTCCTGCATTGGGTGCATATATGTTTACCAGGGTTATAACCTCTTGTTGTATCGATCCCTTTAGTATTATGAACTGGCCGGCCTTCCTTATCTCTTGTTATGGCCTTCACTTTGAGGTCTATTTTGTCTGATATAAGTATTGCTACCCCAGCTTTTTTTTCATTTCCATTTGCCTGGAAGATATTTTTCCATCCCTTCACTTTCAGTCTGTGAGTCCCTTGTTTTGAGGTGGATCTCTTGTAGACAGCATATGTATGGGTCCTGTTTTTTTTTTTATCCATTCAGCCACTCGATGTCTTTTGTTTGGAGCATTTAGTCTATTTACGTTTAAAGTTATTATTGAAAGGTACTTGTTTGTAGTCATTTTTATTTTTTTGAGCCTGTGTTCCTTCTTACCTTTTTATTTCTTCTTTTTACAGCATTCCCTTTAGCATTTCTTGCATTGCTGGCTTGGTAGGGATAAACTCCCTTAGCCTTTTTTTGTCTGCAAAGCTCCTGATTTCCCCTTCAATTTTGATTGATGGTCTTGCTGGATAGAGTATTCTTGGATTCAGACCCTTGCTTTGCATCACTTTGTATATCTCCTTCCATTCCCTTCTAGCTTGATGTGTTTCTGTTGAGAAATCATTTGATAATCTGATGGGCGATCCTTTGTAGGTAACTCTCTGTCTTTCTCTTGCAACCTTTAAGATTCTCTCTTGGTCGTTAACATTTGCCATTGTAATTATTGCGTGTCTTGGTGTGGGTCTTTTGGGATTCATCTTGCTTGGGACTCTCTGTACTTGTGTAACTTTTTTCTTCCCCATATCAGGGAAGTTTTCTGTCATTATTTCTTCAAATAAATTTTCTAATCCTTGCTGCTCATCTTGTCCTTCTGGCTGCCCTATTATACGTATGTTATTTCGTTTTGCATTGTCCCAAAGCTCCCTTAGCTCTCCTCCTGCTTTTTAATTTTTTTCTCTAGTTGCTGTTCAGATTGGGCTGGTTTTTGTACTTTATCTTCTAATTCACTAATTCGGTCTTCTGCTTCTTCCAGTCTGCTGTTGAAGCCTTCCATGGTGTTTTTTATTGTAGCTATATCATTTTTCATTTCTTCTTGATTTTTGCATAGGTTGTTGATTTTCTCGTCCATCGGTGTATGAACTATATGACCATTACTCCGAATTCTTTTTCTGTCATGTTGCATGCTTCCATTTCACTTATTTCCTTTCTTGGCGATTCCTCCTTTTCTTGCCTCTGGGGATTGTTTCATTGTCTTCCCATTCTGACTATCACCAGAAGATTCAAATGTCGAGTTGGGGGTCAAGTTTTGCACCCCCCAATTGTCACTGAAGAGCTCTGACACCACGACATGCGGCTGCTATGGGATGGTGGGAGCCACGCTCGCCCCAGGTCAGAGTCACAGGCGCTTAGTGTGGCTTCGTGTGTGCACCTAGAATCTGGGGCCCTGCCTGTGTCACGTTGAAACAGAGAACCTGCTGAGGTGTGCCAAAAATCAAAGTCCCCGAGTGTGTGTCAGGAGTCAGATACTCCCTGTGTCCGCACTGAGAATCGAGTATCAGAGTCTCTGTTGCTTGGTGCTACCTCGCACCGAGAATCAGGGTCCCTGTGTGCGCATGCGCCAAGAATTGGAGTTGCTGGCTCTTAGTGTGAATGTACTGGGAATCAGGGATCCCAGGTGCATGCTATGAGAAACACAGTCTAGTCACTGGTACTCATTGCTGCCTCTGGTGTAGAGATTCAGGGTCCCTGATCTGCTTGGGAGACCGGGTTGCACAGTTGCACTGTGTTGGCAGGAGGTCCACTCTTGCCCTGCAGAATACAGCCTATGTGTGCACTTGCCCTGAATCAAAGTCAGGTGGCACTGCCACTTAGTGTGGGTGTGGGGTCTGGTCCCGCGGGTGTGCACTGCGGGAAACAAACTCCCCGTGTCCATGCACCCAGGCTCAAATTCAGTGCTGCCCCCTTGTGTGTGCACAGGGTCTGGTCTTGGGGAACAAACTCCCCGAATTCTCACGTTCAGGTTCAAATTCAGTGCAGCCTCCCTGCTTGGGTGTAGGGTCTGGTCTTGGGAAACAAACTCCCCGGGTTCACGCCCCCAGGCTCAAATTCAGCGCTGTCTCCCTGTGTGGGTGCGGGATTTGGTCACGGAAAACAATCTCCCCAAGGTTGCGTTCCTCGGCTCAAATTCAGCACATCCTCCCTGCCTGGGCTTGGAGCCTGGGTGAGGGAAATAAACTCTCTGGGTTTGCACATCCAGGTTCAAATTCAGTGCAGCCTCTCTGCTAGGGTGTGGGGTCTGGTTGTGGGAAATAAACTCCCCGGGTTTGTACCCCCAGGCTCAAATTCAGCTCTGTCTCCCTGCGTGGGTGCAGGATCTGGTCGCAGAAAACAGTCTCCCCAAGGTCCTGCACCTATGCTCAAATTCAGCACAGCCTTCCTGCCTGGGCACAGAGCCTAGTTGTGGGAAACAAATTCCCCTAGTTTGCACATCCAGGTTCAAATTCAGCGCTGTCTCCCTGCCCTGTGTGGGCGAGGGATCTGGTCGCAGCAAACAATCTCCCCAAAGATGCGCACTTGGGGTCAAATTCAGCAGTCTCCCTGCCTTGGCGCGGAGCCTGCTCACGGGAAACAAACTTCCCGTGTCCGACACCAAGGCTCAAAGTCAGGTCGAGCTGCGGCTGCTGTGTGTGTGCAGGAAGCCCTATTGTGCGGCGCAGTCTGGCAGTTCCTATCCGCTGCCGTGGGGGCAGTGGGGAGGGGGATTGGCTTTGTGACTCACAGAAATCTGCAGCTGGGGTGCCTGGAGTCTTGGTGTCCCTGGGTCTGCAGGTGTGGTCGCAGGTCTCCTGCCAGAGCGGCTGTAGGATCCAGGTTTGCTACCGAGACCAGACTGGGTTTAAGTTTGTTTTTAAATGGTACATTACAGGTTTTTTTGTTCTTGTTTTTGTTGTTGTTGTTCATCCTCACCCGAGGATATTTTTTCCATTGATTTTTAGGGAGAATGGGAGGGAGAGAGGGAGAGAGGGAGGAATAGAGAGAAAGAGAAAGAGGGAACATTAATGAGAGATTGACACATCGATGGTTGCCTCCCCCACACCTTGACCTGGGCCAAAATTGAACCTACAACTCAGGTACGTGCCCTTGACCAGGAATTGAACCCATGACCCATGTGTGGTGTTTTTAATCAAGAGGGATATCTGGATATCAGCCCCACACCAGACCCCTCAGCCTAGGCTTCCAGTGCTGGGAAGAAAAGTCCCCATAACTTCAGGCTATAAAAACCAATGGGGATTGAGGATGAGAACAATGGAGGCTGCTGGGGTCCCAGGCAATTTCTCTTAAAGATCCCATGCAAGGACTTACTCGGACTCGCTTCCTCTGAGCTCCAATGCTGGGGCAGCAATTTGAAAGGAACCAGGGACGTACAGGAAGGAATAAGTTTGGCATCAGGACAAGAGCTGGGCCAGGGGCACAGCTTTCTCCAGACAGAAGTGCTGGCAGAAGCCATTGTTCCTTTCCTGAGACTTCCCTATCACAGTGCTGACAGGCAGGTGCCATATCTGAACCTCTTTCAAACTGTCTCACACTGTTTATCCTGCCCTGGTGATTTACTGAGACCCTGTCCCACCCAACCTCTTCCCAGCCATTTCCGGTGCTTTGCCATACAACTGGCCTTTCTTGCCTTATGCTTCGGACTTTACTAAAATCTCTTAAGCGAGCAGCCACTGACCTCAGCATGCTCTGTACCTCTTGTTAAGTGGCCCCAGGCCCAGCACTAGCATCAGGCCACCTTGGTTCATATATTGGCCTCTCCTGGGCACCTCCAAGCCTATCACAAGTAGCAAGCCATCTGCAGATAGCTCAGTAGCTCCTACCAGGTGGCCCCAAGCAGGGCACAGGCAATAGCTGACTTTGCATCTGCCGGGAGGCCCCAGAACCAATGCACCCAGTGAAGAGCTTCAGACCACTCCAGATTACAGCCCTACCACCTCCATGAGCGACACACTCAAGGAACAGACTTTGTAATCACCAAAGCCCCTCTGAAGCAAGTCCTGCTCCATAGGGTGGATACCTGCACAACACAGCTGGTCCTCACAGCTCATTGGCCTTGGGATCACTCCTTCCAAGTGATGCCAACAGCAATCAAGGCTCAACTACAACTACAACAGCCCACATAGGGGCACACCTGGAGTTCCCAGCTCAGGTGACTGGGGAGGCTACAGAACTGGGTCCTACAGGATATCTATTACACAAAACTACTCTACCAAATCTTGGAGACAGGAGCTCTACTTAATACATAGACACAAACACAGGGAAACAGCCAAAATGTGGAGACAAAGAAACATGTTACAAATGAACAAGAGAAATCTTCAGAAAAAGAACTAAATGAAATGGAAGCAAGCAAACTACCAGATACAGAGTTCAAAACAATGGTTAGAAGGATGCTCAAGGAAATTATTGAGAGCTTCAAGGGACTTAGAACTTTAACAGCATGAAAAAGGACTTGGGAGCCATAAAAAAAAGAACCAGTCAGAAATGAAGGATACACTAGCTGAAATGAATAATTTACAGGTAATAAATAGTAGAGTCGAGGAGGCTGAGAATCAAATCAGTGATTTGGAATATGAGGAAGCAAAAATCTCCCAATCAAAGCAGCAAAAAGAAAAAAATATGAAGATAGTATAAGAAGCTTCTGGGACAACTTCAAGTGTACCAACATTCGCAGCATGAGGTTGCCAGAAGGGGTAATGAGGGAGCAAGAAATTGAAAACCTATTTGAAAAAATGACAAAAACTTCCCTTGCCTGATAAAAGAAATAGATACACAAGTACAGGAAGCACTGAGAGAGTTCCAAACAAGATGAATCCAAAGAGGCCCACACCAAGACACATCATAATTAAAATATCAAAGGTTAAAGACAGAATGTTCAAAGCAGCAAGAGGAAAGCATTTTGTTACCTATAAGGGAGCTCCCATAAGACAGTCAGTTGATTTCTCAACAGAAACTTTGCAGGCCAGAAGGGAGTGGCAAGAAATATTTAAAGTGATGAAAAACAAGGACCTACAACCAAGTCTACCTAGCAAAGCTATCATTTAGAATTGAAGGTCAGATAAAGAGCTTCCCAAACAAGAAAAAGCTAAAGGAGTTCATAACCACCAAACCAATATTTTAAAAAATGTTAAAGTGTCATCTTTAAGAAAAAGAATCCAACAGTTTCTTCTCAGTGGTGGGTCCTTCTTGGACAGAAGTCTGATCAAGTTTGATGTTTCATAGAGGCTAGAACCCTCTAGGTCTTTCTCCTGGCCTCTTGTACATACATGCTTTTAGGATGGGCAGAATCCTTCTCAGTTTCAGTAACTGTCCTCGAAATGGCCCAAGTGCTTTCAAATGAATACTCATTGGTTACTTTGGATTTTCACTTCAAATCTGTCAAGGCATCCTGTTCTTTCCTCTACATTCTCTCACATAGGCACTGATAACACACAAGTGTTATGGCTACATACTTATCTACATTATCCTCCTGTATTGTAGGTGTACAAAATAAATCTACCTGTATTCTGGGTCTTTTGGGGTCTTACAGATATTTTGTCATCCAGTTTTGTTGTAAATGTTATTTCATGAGCGTTTGTTTTTGAAATCTATTTGCTCTCTTATGTGGGGATTTGGGAAGATCCAAATTTTATGCTTACACTACAGCCATCTTCAAAGCCCATATATTGAATTTCTTTAAAATAACTTTTTATTGATTTGAGGGAGAGGGAGACGGAGAGAGAAACATCCATGTGAGAGAGAAACGTCAATCAGTTGCCTCCCACACTCACCCAACCAGAGATCAAACCCACAATCTGGGCATGTGCCCCGACTGGGAATCCAACTGATGACCTTTTGGTGCATGGAACAACACTCAGCCAACTGAGTCACACTGGCCTGGGCCCATATATTGATCTTTAAATACACTGCTGATTCAAGTTGCACATGTTATTTTTAAAATATGTTTTGCGTCTATGTTCACTGAGTTTGGCCAATAGTTTTTTATTTTGTTCTATTTATTAACTGTTTATTTCAGTGTTGTAGTAACTTTGTAGAATTATTTGTATAGTTTTTTTTATAATTTCTGTACTCTATCAGTTTATATAATGTGAGAATAATTTGTTCCTGAAAGTTTCATAGAACTTTCTCATTAAAACCACCCCAGTTTGATATCTCTTTAAAGTAGATCTTTAACTATTTTTTTCATTTCATTATAGTAATTGGTCTGTTTAGCCTTTCTAAATCTTCTTGAGGCATTTAGTATTCACCTCCGCCTGCCAATAATTGGGCTGCCTCTCTGCATTCAGGTCCTCTAACAGTGCTCCCTCATCCTCCAAAGTGAAATCTGGTTCTCTTTACTCTATGCACCCTGCTCACAGGATTCTCATCATTCCATTTATATTCATCACATTGAACTGTTTTTGCCTTACCCCAAATACATTTAGCTTTGACTTTATGTAATAGAAATGATTGCTCATTTTTAAATGCTTTTATTTTCCTAACTATGTCTTGTGGGAGAGTAGAACTTGCTTTGTACAGAAGCTAGCATTATCCACAGTTTATTGTTTAATACATACCTTGAGGTGATGATATGTAGTGATGGGAGGGAAGGTAGCAGCAGGGGAGGAACAGTTACCAAGCGACTTCCTGCACACAGTCATCTAGCAGAGCCTCCTGCTGCACCACTCTGTGATTGTGATGAGTGGCTATGTGCCTGGGCTGGCTGGGTATGAGCCCAGGGTAGTTCCAGGCCTCAGTTCCACCCTAAGCCTGTGTATGTAGTACTTACGGGTGTATGTGTGTGTGTGTGTACGCGCGCACGTGCGCGCGCATTTGCACACGTGCTATTATAAACAACACTGCAGTGAACATCCTTATATCTGCCTCCTTGCTCACATGGGCCAGTGGAATTGTTACCCCTTCATGGACTGTTACCACTTGCTCAGAGAACAGAGTTGGATGACTCAGGAGGCTTCTCTGCCTCTAGCCTTGCTTCTTGAAAGGGACCTGGTAGTGAGTGATGTATATTTAAAAGTCAAAGAGTTCATATGAGCACTGTCCTGCTGAGGGGTTGGTTATCTCTGACGAATTACTCAGGGCCTATCAATGCAGTTTACCTGAATTTGAAGATATTCCAGTGTTCTCAACTCCCCATACCTTCTGATACCAAGAGGTAGAGATCAAGAATCTCCTCTGTCACCCTTCTCCCCAACACCTGGGGAATTGGATCTGCTGAGAAGAAATGTAGTGACTCCCAGTGTCCCAGTATTCTGGAATGCTGAAATGAATTTTTACCACTGATGTCTTCTGCAAGGTTCTCCCAGAGATGTCTGGAGCTGTGGTCATAGAATAGAGTCATCTGCCATTGGGAGGTATAGTTAGGTGCCCTCTATAAGACTGTCCAGCAGGTGGTAGTGTTAGTTTTTTACACCAGTTGGGTAAATCAGGGTCCCTATAAGTAATACAGAAAATGGGGAAAGAGTAGATGACAGGGGAAACAAAGGAACCCCCAAAAGAGGTGTGATTTAGGAGTAGGTAAGTGCTACCATCAGTGATGACTTGAGCTATCCCTTGCTGGTACCTGGGTTATAGGAAGCAATCCCGATGCAATACTCTTCACCTGAAACTCCTACTCTATGCATTTGCTCCATTAAATGGCAGTCAGGCCCTAGCCAGTTTGGTTCAGTGGATAGAGCATCGGCCTGTGGACTGAAGGGTCCTGGGTTCGATTCTGGTCAAGGGCATGTACCTTGGTTGCAGGCTCCTCCACAACCTGGGCCCTGGTCAGGGCTCTTGCAGGAGGCAACCAATTGATGTGTTTCTCTCACATTGACATTTCTCTCTGTCTTTCCCTCTCCCACTCTCTCTAAAAATCAATGGAAAAATATCCTCTGGTGAGGATTAAAAAATAAAGTGTCAACTTTACCCTTTAAAAAAAATGACAATCAGGATAAACATGCCCTTTAACGGAACATACCAGGTGAGAAGTTGTCAGCAGGCTAATTACAGTGCTCATAGATCAAAGAAGGCTCTTTCACCAGAACTGTCACTTCGGTTTGGCTAAGGGTCCTGTTTGTGCTCATAGTCTCAAGCTGTCTCTTAGGCACACAGAGCAGGGCAGAGGGTAACTGAACAGTCAAAATGTTTAGGGGTGCCCGGCCGGGGAGGCTTGGTGGTTGAATGTTGACCAATGGATCAAGAGGTCATGGTTCAGTTCCAAGTCAGGGCACATACACGGGTTGCGGGCTCAATCCCCGGTGTGGGGCATGCAGGAGGCAGCCAATCGATTCTCTGTCATCATTGATGATTCTATCTCTCCCTCTTTCTCTCCGAGATCAATAAAAATATAATTTTAAAAATGTTTAGGGTATTTGCCAGTTGTGTTTAGTTGTTCATTCATTGAGAACATTTTTTTGAACATGATTTAAAGAAAGGGTATTTTTCTTTGTTTTCAAGCCCCATTTTTAAATTGGGTTGTTTGGGTTTTTTGTTGTTGATGTTGAGTTGTAGGAGTTCTTTATATATTCTGAATACCAGACTCAATAAGATAAATGATTTTCAAATATTTTCTCTCACTGTGTGGACTGCCTTTTCACTTTCTTGATAGTATACTTTGATGCACAAAAGTTTTAAATGTTGAAGTCAAATTTATATTTTCTCTTTTGGTTATTTTTATTTCAGATCCCAGAAATCATTTACAAATCCAATGTTGTGCAGCTTTTACCCTATATTTGCTTCTAAGAGTTTTATAGTTTAGCTCTTATGTTAAGGTCTTTGTCGATTTTGAGTTAATTTTTGTTATAGAATGTGGCAAGGGTCTAACTTTATTCTTTTGCATCTGGATATCTGGGTTCGATTCTGGTCAAGGGCCTGTACCTTGGTTGCAGGCTCCTCCCCTTCTCAGTACCATTTGTACTAGTTCCATTCCATTGTTATCAGAAGAGGCACTTTCGGATTAAAATAAAATTGTTTTTCTTGAAATAAAAAAAAGAGACACTTTCTGTTTCAGTCATGTGCCACTTAACAATGGGGATATTTTATGAGAAATGCGTCACTAGGCAATTTCAACATTGTGTGAACCTCATAGACTGTACTTACCCAAACCTAGATGGTGTAGCCTACTGCACACCTAGGCTATCTAGTGAAATAGCCTATTCCTCTTAGACTACAAACCTGTACAGGATGTTACTGCACAAAACAATATGAGATTAAATCAAGCACAAGAGAAAGCAATGCAAAAAAGAGATATGGTAAGCCTGTGATGTATGAGGCCATTTCTGGCTAACATGGCATGCTGGTTTACAGAATTTTTTTATGTGTAGAAAAAATACACTCTAATGATTAAAAGTACAGCGTATTAGATACATAAACCAGTAACTCATCAAGTATTACGTACTGTACATAATTGGATATGCTATACTTTTATTTTTTTAAAAGGTCTGATATACCTCAAATTTTAATAAGCCCTATACACACATTTGCTACTAAAAATTGAAAGAGCACATCAAAAAATGTGTTACAACTCATTTGTAAGGTTTATGCCTAAATTGACTTCATGTCATAATTCTCAAAGATAATATCATCAGAAGGATCTCCATGTAATAGGCAATAACTACAGCTACATTTAAATCTTGGGCTTCCTGATTGAATCATTAACTTGGTATGGCATGTCATAACTTCAATCAGCCTTCCAATCCTTTCTCGAAACCTTTCTTTCTAAACACTTGCCACTATCCTCACTCCATGTCTCCTTGAGTGGCGCATGCCTTGATTTAGCCCCAGTCCTGCTGTCTTGCTGTTGGGGTGAACGTTTTGGTGGAAGGGAAGGGAATTTGGTACTAGGATTGAGAGTCAAGTTACTAAGGTTCTTTGCTAGTACTTTGGAGACAGCTGAGTGCCAGCTGAATCTTCTTCACCGGGGCGTCTGAGAAAAGTCCAGGGTTGAGGGTGAGTTAACCTTCTTTGGTGAGTCCATTGGAAGGCTAGTCATAGCCTGAAGTTCCTCTGCGATTCCATCCCCAAAGAGTTCAAGCAGAAGGTGATGCTCAGAACTCTCAAGTTGCTACAAAGTAGTCAAGAAAGAACCCTATAGCCCAAAAACAGAAAATCCCAATTTCCAACCTGTGCTATACTTTTATTCGCCTGGAAGTACAGTGGTTTTGTTTACACCAGCATTACCACAAACAGGTGAATAATGTTGTGCTACAAGCTTATGATGTCACTAGGAAATAGGAATTTTTCAGTTCCATTATAATCTTATGGGAACACTATTGTTGACCAGAACATTGTTATACTGTACATGGCTGTATTTCAATCTTTTTATATTTATTAAAAACTTCTCTGGTCTAATATATGGTATATCCTGGAGAATGTTCCATATGCGCTTGAGAAAATGTGTATTCTACTGTCATTGGGTGGAGTGTTCTGTATATGCCTGTTAGGTCCAATTGAGCTATCGTGTTTTTCCATTACATTGTTTCCTTATTAAGCTTCTTTCTGGTTGTTCTGCCCATTATTAAAAGCAAGGTATTGAAATCTATCATTATTATAGAGCTGTATGTTTTTCCTTTCAATTCTCTCAATGTTGGTTTCATATATTTTGGAGCTCTGATATTTGCTGCATATGTATTTATATTACTATTATATCTCCTTGATAAAGCGACCCTTTTATCATAATTTTTTTCATGTTTTTCTTTGTCTCTTGTAACAGTATTTTACTTAAAGCTATTCTGTCTTATACTAGTATATAACCACTCCAGCTCTTTTTTAGTATTATTTGTGTGGAATATCTTTTTCTGTCATTTCACTTTCAACCTATCTGTGACTTTAGATCTAAAGTGTGTGCCTTGTCCACAACATATACTTGGAATGTGGTTTTAATCCATTCTGCCAATCTGTGCCTTTTGATTGGGGAAATTAATCTACTTACATTTAACATAATTATCAATAAGAACTTACTTTTGCATCTTGTTATTTGTTTTCTGGATGTCTTATAGCTTCTTTCTTTCTTAATTCATCCATTACTATCTTCTTTTGTGTCTAGTTGATTTTCGATGGTGATATTCTGATTCCTTTCTCACTTCCTTTTGTGTATACCCTCTATATTTTCTTTGTGGTTACCATGGAGATTACAGATAACATCCCAAAGCTTAACCTAAATTGTATTGATATCAACTCAACTTCAATAGCTCACAAAAATGCTTACTTCTATATAGCTCTGTCCTTGCCCCACTTTAGATTATTTATGTCACAAATTACATACTTACACATAGTGTGCCCACTAATGTGGATTTATAATTATTTTTATGCATTTTTCTATTAAATCCTGTAGGATATAAGAAATGGAGTTACAGATCAAAATTACAATAATATTGGTATTTACATTTGTCAATGGATTTATAGTGTGTGTTACGTACTATTGAATTGGCTCTGACTCCTGGCTACCCTAGAAATGGCTGGGCTTGCTTTTATTCTTTAAAAAAATAACATTTTTATTGATTTCAAAGAGGAAGAGAGAGGGAGAGAGAGATAGAAACATCAATGGGTTGCTTCCTGCACTCCCCCTACTGGGGATCGAGGCCACAAACCAGGCATGTGCCCTGACCAGGAATCGAACCGTGACCTCTTGTTCATTGGTCAATGCTCAACATGGAACCACACTGGTTGGGCTTGCTTTCATTCTTTGTCCATGTTTTCCTTTAGCTCTTTGACAATATTTAAGACAGTTGTTTTAAAGTCTGTGTCTAATAAAGTATTTGTCAATGTTTGTGCTTCCTCGGAGATGGTTTTTGCCATGTCATATTGTTCTTTTGAATGGGACATGTTTTCTGGTTTCTTTGTATGCTTTTTGTTGTTGAAAATTAGGTATTTGAAAAAACAACCAGCTCTCCATATCCTTGCAGACTGATGCCATGCCTGGGAAATCCTTCACTGATTTGCTTGATTTGCTCTGAGCCTACAAATTAGCTCCAGGTGAAAGGTTAAGGTCTTCTCTGGTCTTTTCTGAGGATATGTTTGCTTGGGTTTGTGTGTGGCTTTTTCAATTCCTTTATATACATGGCTGTTTTTGAAAGTCTTAATTACCCAAAGAGTCTCTTCTCCAGCTTCTTATTGTGGCCTTACATTGTCTATTATATATCTCCACTTATAAACTCTTGTTCTAGATGGCTGAGAGTTTTTGTTCTTCCCATAGCTTTCACAATTAATGCCTGCTGCTTTTCTCTTCCTGAGATCCAAGTTAGATGAGACAGAGGTCAGACAACCCAAGATGGGTTAGAACCGTGGTCAGCAAACTGCGGCTCGCGAACCACATGCGGCTCTTTGCCCCCTTGAGTGTGGCTCTTCCACAAAATACCATGGCCTGGGCGAGTCTATTTTGAAGAAGTGGCGTTAGAAGAAGTTTAAGTTTAAAAAAATTGGCTCTCAAAAGAAATATCAATCATTGTACTGTTGATATTTGGCTCTGTTGACTAATGAGTTTGCCGACCACTGGGTTAGAACATTGCAAATAAGATCTCCCCTATTCCCTCTTGTTTGAGGGAGGTAATTAGGTTGCTGCCTCCTCTAGACCAGCAGTCGCCAACCTTTCAGACCTCAGGGACCACCAGTGGTCTGCGGACCATCAGTTGGTGACTTCTGCTCTAGACCAAGACAGTGCCATGCCAGCGAGGGGTGGCATTAATTGGGCATTTACTTGACTTACATAGAGATTCGACTGTTTTTCAGATCTCCAGTAAGGTTAGTTTAGCCAGTATTGGATGGTTGTTGTTTTTTTCTGTTGTCTTTTTGGGAACAAGGGCTTGGAGCTTCCTAGTCATTCATTTTGCTGATGTCATTCCTTAACTGTAGGTTTTCTGTAGATGGTCGATTGTCATGTTGAGGAGGTTCCTCCCTTTTCCTAGTATACTGAGTTGTTTGTTTGTTTTTTAATGACATGGGTATTGAATTTTGTGAAGTGTATCTCCTGCAGTCTATTAATATGATATGGTTTTTCTTCTTTGGCTTGTTAATGTGATGACTTATTTTTGAATCATCCTGTGATAAATTCCACTTGGTTGTGATATATAATTATTTTTATACATTGTTTGGATTCAAATTGTTTATATTTTGTTGAGGATTTTTGTGTGTATACTCATGAAAGATATTAATGTTTTCCTTTTTTATAATGTCTTTGTTTGGTTTGGGTATTAAGGTAATGCAGAGCAGAATGAGTTGGGAAGTATTTTCTCTGATTTTCTCTTCTGGAAGAGAGTGTAGAGAATTGGTATAACATCTTAAATTTTGGTAGAACCCACCTGGGCGTGGTGCTTTCTGTTTTGAAAGGTTATTGTTGATTCAGTTTCTTTAGTAGATAATAGGCCTACTCAGATTATCTGTTTCTGCTATGAGTTTTGGTTGATTGTGCTTTCAAGGAATTGACCCATTTCCTCTAAGTTATCTAATTTGTGGATATAGAGTTTTTCATAGTATTCCTTTACTATCCTTTAATGTCCACAGGATCTGTAGTCACGTCCCCTCTTTCATTTTGGTTATTAGTAATACATGTCTTCTCTCTTTTTGTCTTAGCCGACTAAAGGTTTATATATTTTATTGATCTTTTCAAAGAACCAGCTTTTGGTTTCTTAGTTTTTTGTTTTCAATTTCATTGATTTCTGCTCTAATTTTTATTTTTTTCTGCTTGCTTTAGAATTAATTTGCTTGTTTTCTTGTTTCCTAAAGTGGAAGCTTAGATGATTAGATTTTAGATCCTTCTTCTTTTATAATACGTACATTCAGTGTTATAAATTTCTCTCCAAGCACTGTTTTCACTGCATCTCACAAAATTTGATAAGCTGTATTTTCATTTTCATTTAGTTAAGTATATTTCTTAATTTATCTTGAGACTTATTCTTTGACCTGTGTGTTATATGGAAGTGTGTTGTTTAATCCCCAAGTATTTTGGAATTTTCCAGCTATTTTTGTTATTAATTTCTGGTTTAATTCTTTTGTTGACTGAGAGCATACATTGTGTGATTTCTGTTCTCTTAAATTTGTAAAGGTGGTTTTTTTATGGCCCAGAATGTGATTTATCTTGGTAAATGTTCCATGTGAGCTGGAGAAGAATGCATATTCTCTTGTTGGATAAAGTAGTCTATAGAGGTTTATTTTATCCAATTGATTGATGGTGATGTTGAGTTTAGCCACATCCTTACTGATTTTCTGTCTGTTGGATCTGTCCATTTCTTAAAGAGGGGTGTTGAAGTCTGCAACTATAATAATTGATTCATCTGTTTTTCCTTGCAGTTCTATCAATTTTGTGTATTTTAAAGCTGAGTTGTTAGGAACATACACATTAAGGATTATTATTTCTTAGTGAAGAATTGACCCCTTTATCATTATGTAATGCCCCTCTTTATCTCTCGTAATTTTCATTGCTCTGAAATCTGTTGTGTCTGATATTAATAAAGGTACTCCAGCTTTCATTTGATTAGTGTTAACATGGTATGTATTTATCCAGCCCTTTACTTTTAATCTATTTGTATCTCTATATTTAAAGTGGGTTTCTTGAAGACATTTTATAGTTGGGTCTTGCTTTTTGATCCACTCTGACAATCTCTCTTTTAAATAGTGTACTTAGACCATTGACATTTAAAGTTATTACTGATACTACTACTAGAGGCCTGGTGCACGAAATTTGTGCATGTGGGGGGTCCCCTCAGCCCAGCGTGCACCCTCTCCAATCCGGGACCCCTTGGGGGATGTCCAACTGCCGGTTTAGGCCTGATCTCTCACAATTCGGGACTGCTGGCTCCTAACTGCCCTCCCCCCGCCAGCCTGATTGCCCCTAACTGCCCCCCCTGCCAGCCTGATCACCCCTAACTGCCCCTCCTGCCAGCCTGATCACCCCTAACTGCCTCTGCCTGCCAGCCTGATCGCCCCTAACTGCCCCTCCCCCGCCGGCCTGATCACCCCTAACTGCCTCTGCCTGCTAGCCTGATCGCCCCTAACTGCCCCCCTTGCCGGCCTGGTCGTCCCCAACTGCCCCCCCGCTGGCGTGGTTGCTCCTAAATGCCCCTCCCCCGCCAGCCTGATTGCACCCAACTAACCCCCTCTTCCAGCCTGGTCACCCCTAACTGCCCCCCCCCCCCGCCAGCCTGGTTGCCCCCAACTGCCCCCCCCCCGCCAGCCTAGTCATCCCTCACTGCCCCCCCTGCCAGCCTAATCGCCCCCAACTGTACCTCCCGCTGGCCTGGTCGCCCCCAAATGCCACCCCTGCCGGCCTGGTCGCCTCTTACTGCCCCCCCTGCCAGCCTGGTTGCTCCAAATTGCCCCCCCTGCTGGCCTGGTCACCCCAACTGCCCCCTCTGCCAGCCTGGTTGCCCCTCACCCCCTCACCCCCTCCAGCCTGGTTGCCCCACGCAGCCTGCTTGTTCAGTCGTTTGGTCGTCCCTCGGGCTGGCTCTGGGCGGCTGGGAAGCTGACATCTGAGGCTTGCCTGCGCCTCAGGCCAGCCCTGGGTGGCTGAGGGGACTGGGGGACTCCAGGAAAGCAAACTAAAAGATATAGAGTTCAAAAGTACGGTTATAAGGTTATTCAAGAATCTAGAAACCTCCAAGAAATTTAATGAGACCCTCAAAGATATGAAAAAGGACCAACTAGAAATTAAGCATACACTGACTGAAATAAAAAATAATATACAGAGATCCAATTGCAGACTAGAGGATCCCAAGAATCTAGTCAAAGATTTGAAATACGAAGAAGCAAAAAATACCCAACAGGAAAAGCAAAAAGAAAAAATAATCCAAAAATACAAAGATAGTGTAAGGAGCCTCTGGGACAACTTCAAGCATACCAACATCTGAATTATAGGGGTGCCAGAAGAAGAGAGAGAGCAAGATATTGAAAACCTATTTGAAGAAATAAGGACAGAAAACTTCCCCTACCTGGTGAAAGAAATAGACTTACAAGGCCAGGAAGCACAGAGAACCCCAAACAAAAGGAATCCAAAGAGGACCACACCAAGACACATCATAATTAAAATGCCAAGAGCAAAAGACAAAGAGAGAATCTTAAAAGCAGCAAGAGAAAAACAGTTAGTTACCTACAAGGGAGTACCCATACGACTGTCGGCTGATTTCTCAATAGAAACCATGCAGGCCAGAAGGGAGTGGCAAGAAATATTCAAAGTGATGAATAGCAAGAACCTGCAACCAAGACTACTCTACCCAGAAAAGCTATCATTTAGAATTGAAGGTCAGATAAAGAGCTTCACAGACAAGAAAAAGCTAAAGGAGTTCATCACCACCAAACCAGGATTACATGAAATGCTGAAGGGTATTCTTTAAGAAGGGGAAGAAGAAGAAAAAAGGTAAAGATAAAAATTATGAACAACAAAGTGATAACAAATAGATATCTATCAACAAGTGAATCTACAAATCAAGTGAATAAAAAATCTGATGAATAGAATAAACTGGTGAATATAATAGAATCAGGGGCATAGAAAGGGAGTGGACTGACAATTCTTTTTCAGTGTTTGATGTTAATCTGATAATGTGTATGTTTTCATTTTAGATATTGTTTATTTCATCTGCAGAAGTTTCGAGATTTGGGTTTATACCTTCCATGATCTCATCAAGCTCTACCTTCCTAATATATGAAGCATATGTATAATATCTGTTTTATTGTCCTTGTCTGCTGGTTCCTCTATCTCTTTCATTTTTAGGTCAGTTCCTATTCATTGATTTTTCTTATAGTCATGGTTCATATTTTATCTTTTTTGCATATCTCACATAGTAGTTATCAATCCACCCTTCATTGCCTACTTGTATACTGGAACATTTCTCCTTTGTCAGCTAGCCTGGTGCTAATCTTGCCAGTGGAGGGTGCTGGAAGGGAAAAGTCCTCTTTTCCTGGTTCTATGTGCTTTGCTTATTAATGTTCTGTGATGTGGACTAACATGTGGGACACATAGGGGTGCTCACCTCCGGTGAGTTTCCATGGCACTTTCTCTGGCGGCTTCCTAGCTACAAATTCAGCAGCACTCTCACAGATGCCAGCGGTGAGGTTATTTATATATCTGGAAGGGGACAGGCACTGCCAGGCAAGTTCCATGGGAACCCCAGCTGGCCTCCTGGTAGCTTTCTGGTGAGGTCATCAGCACCTCCACCCTGGTGGCATCCTAGCACTCTTTGCAGACAGCTTCCCAGCTAATTTTGTTAGCATCCTAGCAGGTGGTTATTACCCCTCGGCCTTGGTTTTGGAGAGCCATTGAATTTCCATCCAGTGGGCTGTGACCACCCATCTCCCAGGTTGGAATCCTTCCCTTGGGTACCTCTCTTCACCCTAGGGCAGTGGTCGGCAAACTCATTAGTCAACAGAGCCAAATATCAACAGTACAACGATTGAAATTTCTTTTAAGAGCCAAATTTTTTAAACTTAAACTTCTTCTAACGCCACTTCTTCAAAATAGACTCGCCCAGGCCATGGTATTTTGTGGAAGAGCCACACTCAAGGGGCCAAAGAGCTGCATGTGGCTCTCGAGCCGCAGTTTGCCAAACACGGCCCTAGGGTATTCTGTAGAGTTCTCTTTTGTTCCCTTTTAGTTAATTCCCTATAAATAGTTAATAATTCTTTATATTAACTTCCATTGTTTAAAATACCATGTGATTTCTGTGGTCTGGCTGAGCCCTGATAGACGTGGCCATTTTATTATGGGATACTGGATATTGTGAATTTATGTTGTTGGTTGCTGGGTTTTGTTATTTCTTCAAATAGTTTGAATCTTGGTCTGGCATGCAGTTAAGTTCCTTGGCATCAGTTGGTCCTTACAGGCTTGCTTCTGAGCTTTGTTAGGGTGGGTCCAGAGCTGCCTTTGGTCTATGGCTAATTTAGCCCCATTGTGAAGGGGGATGCCCTTCTAAGGATTCTACCCAATACCCTGTGAATTAGGAGGACTTTCCACATGGCTTGTGGGAACACAAAATATTCCCATCACTCTATGACCTCTGGCAATTATTCTGACTGCTCATTTCCAGGGATTCTTGCCTGGTCCTCCTTGCGTAGTTTCTCTCACACAGGTACAGACCTGTCCTCAGCGGAAGACTCAAGGGACCCTCTGTAGATCCTGGAGCTCTGTTGTCTGTGCATCCCCATCCCCTAACACTCTGCCTCATACATTCTAGCTACCTGGGCCTCCCTGACCTCCTACCTCTCCTTCCAGGAGATGGCTGGGTCTGAGTTTTCCCTCTTTACACTGTAGCCTGGAAACCACCTCGGCCTTAGCTGGTACAGTCATAGGGCTCAGTCTACGGTTTCTCTTCTCTTGGGGAATCACTGTTCTGCACTGGTGTTCAGCGACTAAAAACACATATCATTTCTTGTCCAGTTTTATCATTGTTCAGGGTCCTTTTACTCTAAAATGAGTTCATACCCTGCTGGCGTGGCTCGGTGGTTGAGCGTTGACCTATGGGGCCAGGAGGTCACAGTTCAATTCCTGGTTGGGGCATATCCTCAGTGTGGGGTGAGGGAAGCAGCTGATCAATGATTCTCTCTCATCATTGATGTTTCTGTCTCTCTCTTCCTCTCCCTTCCTCTCTGAAATCAATAAAAAAAATTTTAAAAATAAAATGAGTTCATAAACAAATGATCAAAAAATGGAACAGCCTGTCAGGAGTTTGATATTTTAGAACAGGTGATGCCTTCTGGCTAATATGACTGACATTAACATTCACTTTTTTTCTTTTATTAACCAGTCACTGTATGAATGGGAACAGCAAGATGGCACAGCAAGCTCATGTTTTACCAGCTTCAATGGTTATCATTGGTGGGCTGAGGTACCTGGGAGGATTACTGCCTTCTCACAGGAGCCCAAGTGAGGAAAGGAACAGATCACCCATGAACTGGCACAGACAGAACCTCCCTCCGCACTGCCTCCATGGCCACCATGACTCCAGCAGTCTTCGGATGACGGGGAAGCTGGACCAACAGGACCCCTACTTCTAGCCATTCTGCCTTGGTCAGAGGACCAGGTTGGAGAGCACTGAGTTGGACTCACCCCTGGCTTCCGGCGGCCATCTCTGCTTCTCTGTGAGGCTCTATCCATGGCTATAGCTGGGATGAAGTGGCTGGTGGTGGCCAGTGCTGCCCTCCTATACCTCCATGCTTGGGGCAGCTGTGCTTCCCTCCGGGCCACCCAGAGTCTGGAAAGTCAGCCTCCCAAGGTGAGTGGAGGGTAGAAGTGGGGTGAGAACCAGGGCTGCTCCCCAGAGCCTGGAGCTTACAATTCCCAAGGCGGTCAGTCTGTAGCTGCCTTTCCTGGTCTCCTCCGAGGGGCACCTCTTCTTTCCACAGCTGGGACTCTGTGCATCTCAGGCCCCGCCCTGGGGCAGTGCCAGACCTCTGGGTGGAGAATGGAGGCAGGCCCTGTGTCTGCTCACCATCAGGGCCCAGCATAAGCAGGTAGGACAAGTGCAGCGTCTTTCCTGACGGCAGGCCTGACAAGGTGACTGTTTGGAGGACAGCTGGGGAGAAGGCTGAGGCACTGGTGAGGATGGTTCAGTAGAAGCCTTTCTCCTCATACACCCGAGCCCCCCACAAGCTCTCACTGTGCATGTCCTGTCCCCCAAGAGAAGAATTTAGCTGTAGGACTGTTACAGCTTATGGTGTCCCGTGGTGGTGCAGGGAGAAGCACCAGGGGAGTGTCCTCCCCACTGGTAGGGCCACATCACCTCTGTCCTGCACTCTGAGGTGCAGGATACTCAGAGCATGGAAGATGGGCAGAGGGGTGGGGACTAGTGGACATGGTGACTAAGGGATGTGGGGAAGACAGCAGAGCAGCCTTCCTAGCTGGCTCATCCAGAAAGGAGTGGGCAGAGTTGGAAAAGATGCCCACTTTTGGGACTCGGGCGTGAGGTTCCGTGGTGGGAGCTGTGGTGGCCTCTGTGTTGGGGGGCAGCACCATCACACAGGTGCCAGCCCCTGGGCCATTTGCCCACATGACAGTCCTACTGTGCTTGGGCACAGGCGGTCCCCTTCTCTCAGTGGAGATAAGCCCACGCCAGCTGTGCTCTGGGTCCTGCTCCCTGGCAGTCCTCAGCCTGTCCTCTGGGATCTCCATGACAGAGCAGAGTCGTTCTGAGCTCTGCTTTCTGGCCGGGCCTTACTGAGTATTGCTCTGAAGGCTCCTTAGTCCGTGGAGAGCCTCCCTCCCTTCTCATTAGGAGCTGTCACTTTGGTGCTCCCTTCTCTCTCATGCCTCTGTCCTATCGGGATTTGGGACATGGAGGCTGAGGAGAATGGCCCATGACAGAAGCCTGTCCTCTCAGTCATTCATCAGAGAGGACCAAGTCAGCTCCCCTGTGTGAGATGCTCACACTTAAATGAGACAACTAGCGTAGCTGAAGAGGGTGCAGTTCTCAGGAACCATCATTACCCATCTGAAGCCATCGTTGGTCATTTGGCTGAGGGGGCAGAGTCCCCAGAAAGGATGCAGCCCTAGTGCTGGCAGTCCCAGGCCCCCAGGCTTGTCCTCCACGAGCGAGGTAATAGCCCTGAGCCGAGGATGAATGCTCCTGTTCTCGGAGGAGTGTGGGATGAACTTCTAACATGTAGAATTGCCATGCCTTGGCGCTGTGCCATCTCACTTTTAGGACTGGCTAATGAGGACAAATACCATAGGGTTCATATGAGCATACGGAGGCCTTCAATCCTGGAGATTCTTGGGTGGGCAGAGGGGAATGGGCCGTGTCCCATCTGGCTTTCTCATTGGCTGCATACCTCTGCATGGACATTTGTAGCCCAGAGATGTCCACGTGGCCTGTGCTAGTTAGACCAGCTTGCCTAGTTATCAGCCCACATCCCTTCCAACTCTCCATTTTAGTGATTCCTTCCAGGAATGAAAGCCGCTTCTGGCCGTGGAGGAGCTTGCAGTAGACCAACTGCCTGCCGAGGACTCAGCGGCCGTGACTCAGAAGGCATCAGCTCGAAGGTCTGCAGTCACTCCAGCAGCCACGACTCGGAGGGGAGCTCAGGAGGTAAGCCCTGCTTCCTGCCTGGCTTTTCCCCTCAGGCGGGGTAAGGTGGCTGCTAAGAGGCAGAGAAGCTGGAGGAGCTCCGCACAGTTGTGCAGGGCGGGGAAGACCAAGCCGGGAGTTTGGGCCTGACAGGAATCGGGACCTGAGGGCCAAGGTTCCTGCGAGGAAGGAGGCCAAAGAAGTGCCGTTGGCAGCAGCAGTTTTCTCTCAAGGCATGTGCTGGTGATGTTGTTTAGGTAAGAGAAGCAGAGAGTGCTGGAAAGCAGAACAGGATTGTTGGCAGTTCATGGTGCTGGGAATTGTTCAGGGTGTGTCAGGAGGAATGACCCCCAGAAATATGCCAGACTCTCCGCTGGGACCTTTGGGGGTGGCACTCTGGGAGTGGGGGCAAGCCACAGGTAGATTGGCTTCGTAAGGACTGCAGACAAGCTCAGTTCCTGCTGAGCCCCCGATTGGACTATGGCAGCCTGTCCCGCTGTTGCCCATCCTGGAGGGAGACATCATCCTGACTCTCCACCGTTCTGACATACACAATGCCTGACAGGTTACTAGGCAACTGAGAAACAGGACTGGGGGCGGGGGCAGTGATAGACCCACCAGAGGTGAAGATATTGGAGCTATCAGACATGGACTTCAAAATAACTGGTTAGCATAATAAAGTAAATAAAGAAAATGAAGAGTTTCACAGAGAACTGGAATTCATAAAAAATTAAAATTCTAAAGCAAAGGTGCAATAACAGATGCTGTGTTGCGCTCAAAGCTGAGTGAGCTCCAGAGGAGTAAGGAGAATTCTTGTGTTTGCTGCAGTAACCGCATCAGCCTGCTGAGATGGCGATGCAAGCAGTCAAGAGGGTGAACATTCAACTTCCACCTGAAGTAAATCCAATTTTGTATATAAGGAATTTGTCTTACAAAATCATAGCTGAAGAAATGTATGATATACTTGGGAAATATGGACCTATTTGTCTAATCAGAATGGGGATCACACCTGAAACTAGGGGAACAGTTCATGTGGTCTATGAAGACATCTTTTTTTTAACTTTTCACCTGAACATATGTTTTATTGATTTTAGAAAAAGAGGGAGGTAGAGGGAATTAGAGGGAGGGGGGGAGAGGGAGAGAGAGAGAGGGAGAGGGAGGGAGGGAGGGAGGGAGAGAGAGAGAGAGAGAGAGAGAGAGAGAGAGAGAGAGAGAGAAAGAAAGAGAGAGAGAGAAAGAAAGAGAGAGAGAGAGAGAGAAACATCCATGTGAGAGAAACATCAATCAGTTGCCTCCCGTACATGCTCCTACCACGGATCAAACCCGAAACCCTTTGGTGCACAGGACCAAGCAACTCAGCCACACTGGCCAGGGAGAAATACGGCATCAACACACATCTACCAAAGTAAACATTTTCTGCATATTCATTTTTGACTGAAACCCCATAAATCACCACTACTACCCTTTTCGATTTTTAATTAATATGGTGATTTCTTATTTGAGGTTCAAAATGACCTGCTTGAAACTTTGATACATGTTAGAATATAATTGTTAGTAAATTTGTAAAACATGTCAGTGTTTTCTCTTGAACTTTCCCATCCTGTTTGATATGGAGGTGTGGGGGGCGGGGGACAGCAGGTGCCATTGGTGGTAGGTGGTCCTGGAGCCTTAGCTTCTTGAGAGCAGGGAGCTATTTGTACTAGTATTCTTTTTTAAAATAATTCTTCATTGTTGAAAGTGTTGCGTATGTTACCCTCCCCCCCCCATGGGCCCCCTCCAGCCTGCCCCCGCCCCCGCTTCAGGCCCTCACCGCGCATTGTCTGTGTCCATGGGCTGTGTATATATGCATACAAGGCCCTTGCTATTTGTATTCTTAATGCCTCCAGTGTGCAATCTAGTGTTCAACCATCAGGGAATTTGTTAGGGGGTTGTCATTTATTGAATGTCTATTAATAAAGAGATTTTCATAGTAACTCAGTGAAGGTAGATATCTCCATTTTGCAGATAAGGAAACCAAAGCTCATCATGTTGGTTGAATGAATAAAGTGCTTACATTAAAAAAAAATAGGAGTGGCCTCTTTGCCTCTTTGCACCACGCAGACACGGCACAGGCCACTGGCACCATGAAGATCTGGACTTTGGAGCACATCTTTGACCAGCCATGGAAACTGTTACAACAGCTGCAATGTAGAAATACCCAAACCCTGTGAACCCAAGCATGGTTGGAGTTGGTATGTTGGACAGACATATAGATCCTTCTGGAAAGTTGCACAGCCATAGACTTCTCAGCACAGAGTGGGGACTGCTTTTCATTGTGAAATCTCTTATTGGTGCAGCAAGAACCAAAACACATAATATGTGGAAGAACATTCTGTAGTTGATCCTGTAAAACAATGGAACTTAAATCCACTAACATATCATTTACAAATATGCTTTCAGTAGATGAGAGACTTACATATAAACTACATCCTTAGGACCCAGAAAAAACTGTTTTAACTCAAGACCCCATAATCACTATGAAAGGAGTCAGTCTCAGTAGTTATCTCAAAGGATTGATGGCAAGTACGATATCTTCAAATGCCAATAAAGAACTGCATAGAGTGCCAGGAGAGAATTGTTGAAGTCGGGGACCAGATCTTCCAGGATTTTTATTTAACTCTTTGGTTTAGAGCTTGTATAGGATTTTGGTTTAAAATATGGACATAAAAAGAAAAAGAGGGTTTGACCTCACCCCCAAAAGGGGGACTATTGTAATAATGAAATAAATGAAACATCACTGTCATTTAATTGTAGATTCTTTTGAGAACACCTTTTGCATGTAAAATAAAAATCAGTTTATACACCAAAAAATACAATACAATTCAGTAGGTGGGTTTAACAGGAGTTAGAGACAGCTGAAGAGGGGCTCAGTGAACTGGAAGACAGATGAATAGTAAATATTCATAAATAATAAATAGCAAATGCCAGTGCAACCAGCTGGCACTATCCGGTGAGCTTCCTTGTCCTGGCCCTTCAGGGTCCTGCTTTTCCCTTCTGTAGAACTTTAGCCTTGGGTGGAAAGGGGGTGCTGTGAGAAGGCTTTTTTGTGTGCAAGAGACGGGGTGGAGGGGAGGTGCCTGGAAACTTGGAAGACGTTTTCCATAGCAACCTTGTTGGGAACATTGCTAGCACACTGGGAGTCCAGTCAGTAGACTTCTGTGGCGAATGAAAATCTTTAAGAGCCTTGAGATTATTGTCAGGAATACAAGTATGTTTGTGCTCATGGACTAAAGCTAAAGGTGTACTGACTTCTCCAGCATAACCTGAGAAAATGCCTTTGCTTCTCTCCTGAATGTAGAGGACAGAAAAGTAGCATTGAGGGGCAGGGTGATTGGGGAACCATAGAGGCTTGTCTGTGACTTGCAAAGGGGGCGCATACGTTGTTGTTCAGGCCTCATGTAGTGGATGAACTCAAGTGCTGCCTGTTCCACTGACATTCGGAGCATAGGCATGGCAGGGGTGAGGAAGCAGGGCTGCTGCTGAGCGTGACTGTGAGGCTGTTTTGGATTGTAGCAGTTCAGACGTCTGTTCGGAGAAATTTTCCATCCTGGGTTAATGGTTTCTTTATAATGAGGGCTGGTGACTTGTGGCTGGACCAAGCCAGTGTGCTGAGTTGAGAGGACTGCTGACCCGAACAGGTTGATTGACATGGGTTAAAGCAATGTCACAGCAAACAGGGCAGCCCTTTATCTGTAGTAAAGGATACAAGCCCCTTTGCCCTCTAAAATGCTGTCTGTGGGGTTAGCAAACATGACTTCTGAGGGGAAGGAGTGATCCTGGGTGGAGTCTGACAGAAGGGGGCATGCTTGTGGGGCCACAATAGCCGTCAGCTCCTGGGAGCTTCTGGTCAGTTCACGCCGGTGCCCAGAGGGCCCTTGGATGCCTCGCAGTGTCCCTCATGCTTCAGGACAGGAGGCTGTGCTGTGCTCCCTGAGGAGGGCCCACAGGAAGGGAAGTTCACTCTCTGTAGCCGGGAGGGTTGCCCGGGAAGGTGGGGAGCAGGAGGCAAGTGCATAACCCCACTGCATCCAACTTGGTCTGTGGAGCGCCTCCTGCACTGTAGGCACCGTTTGGGGCCTGGGGCAGTTCATGGACAGGGTGGACAAGGTGTCTGCTCCTGTGGGGCTTGTGTTCTATCTCGTCCAGAGGCCAGTGTGCTGAGTTGAGGCCTTAAATGAGTATAAACAAGTAAGAGCAAACACATTAAAACAAAGAAAAGAAGTGATAAGGGTTATGAAAAGTGACACTGGGAGCATGTGGATGGGGAGAGAACAGCCTCCCTGAACAAGTGACATTTGAGCTGAAATGGGAATGACAAAGTGGCCCTGGGTAGTGAGTACTCCAGGCAGAGTGGAGGCCCTGAGCTAGAATCACTCCGGTCTTGGTAAGCACCGTCTTTCATCTAAAGGACAATGAGAAACCGATGATAGTTTGTAAGCAGGGGAACAACATGATCTGATTGCACGTTCACAAGATGAGCCGGGTGACCACTGCGTGTATGCAGGGAAGGACCAGTGTGGTGGCTGCAGATCCCAGAGGAGTGCAGACTCGGGATGCATTTGGGACAGGGCTGAGGGAAAGCGGGGACACGGATTTGGGTATCTGAGCATCTGGATGGAGGCTGGGCCATAGTGTGAGTGCAACCAGGGACTCAGTCTGAAGTCTGGTTCTGCTGCTGGAGTTGAGTGGAGATTCCCAGCTGCAGGCGAGTCAGGAGTACTTCCTGAGCAGGTGGGAAAACACTGACCTCAGGACTTGACAGCTGGTCATTGTCTATCAGCCCACAATGTCTGACAATTTGAAATCTTTCTTGTCCTCCACATCCATTTTGCCACCAATTCCTGTCCTAAAGCTACAGTTCTCCCCACCTCACCATCCCTTCTGCTCTGCCCGCCCTTGTTCCTTTCCTTACCACAAGCCAACCTGCTCGCCTTCCCTCGTCCTAAGCCCAGCCCTGCGCCTCACAGTGACCAGAGGCTCCTTCTAACTTGCAAACCTGGGTATTTAAAGCATTTTGAGTTATTTCGTTTTTGATATTAACTTTTATCATTTCTTTTTTTTTTCTTCCTTTCCTTTTTTTTTTTCTTCTTTTTCTTTTTTTTTCTCTTTAATTTCTTCACTGACCAAGGTGCCACATATCCGCCCTCATCCCCCCACTCCCATCCCACACCCCTCCCCATGGATGCCCCAACCCCCTGCTGAACTCAACCACTGGCCAGGCTCACATGCATGCACACAAGTCCCTCGGCTGATCTCTCCCCCCTCCCCCCACCCCCCCATCTCCCCTCCGAGGCCCGACAGTCCGATCGATGCCTCCTCGTCTCTGGCTCCGTTCCTGCTCATCAGTCCATGTTGTTCACCATTTCCCCCAGATGAGCGAGATCATGTGTCACCAGAGATATACTTATATGAACTGAATGTGAGATGAGCAATAATAGTTATGCTGACAGGCAAATGAATCAGTCTGTAGTGAGTTTCTTTCTGGACCAACAGTTCTTTTGAGACCCAATATCAATGTCCACCAGTTCCTTATGTGTACATGTCGGCACTGACCCCTCAGCTCTGGATGGTGGACAAATGGTGGCAATGCAACTTTTATCATTTCTAATGATGCATTGTATTTAGTTGCATGGCTTGTAAAATTTTTGATTCATCAAAATTTTTTAAATTAAAACTTTCAAAATATTCAAAAGTAGAGACTAGTATAATGAACCTTCATGTACTCACTACCCACCTTTAGGGCCAACATTTTGAAGCAAATTCCAGACATTGTATCATTTTTATCCTTAAATATTTCAGTGTGACTTTGAAACTAAGGATTATTGAAAACATAACCAGAGTGACATTACCAAACCCAACAATCTAATAATTTCATTACTTACCAATCAGTGTTTTAATTTCCTTGATTACATCTTAAGTGATTTATTAAGCAACAGGTTTTTTTAAATGGTCAAAGAAATTGTTTTATAGGATCCTGACAAGGATGACATATTGCATTTAGTGATACATTTCAAGTTTCTTTTAAACCTGTTAGTTTCTCCTCTCTTCTTCTCACTCTTTTCCCCCTTAAAATGTATTGGTGAGACCACCCTTGGTCCTGTAGTTTCCCACAGGATGGACTGTGCTGTGTACCCGAAATGCTGGTGACCATAAACTTCTGCCCCTAGAGTTTGATCAGATTTTAGATGGCCTTCGCGAGTTTCTTCCTACGTGCTGTTGTATTCTCTGATCTGGAGGCTGGTTGTAGCCAATGATAATCAGAGCCTACATGAAGGGTTGCAAATTGTGGAGCCTGAAATTCTAGCATCCTTCCTCATTGTTAAGCTGTAATACTCCATTAAGAGAAATTTGTCTCAGTAGTGCCATGTACATTCTTTGACTTTGTTTGCCAGTTTGCAGAATAACAAGTTGGCTCCCTTGGTGACTGGTGAGTTTTTTACATCAGTACGAACTCGCATGCATAAATATAATTGAGATGTTTAATCTATTAAAATTTGTACACTTGAAATTATTCATCTCATTAGCAGTTTGTAGACTTGAAAATTTCTTTGTGACAAGGTATTTAGCATGTTGTAAATGATGAAGGCCATAAGAGAAGGCATATCGTATAGTAAGATACATGATTCAGTAATGCAGGCATTCCCCTTAGGTTTGTTAAATCCCAAACATTCTTAGTTCACAGCACCTCTACTTAAGGTTCAGTATTTTAAGGGACCTCAGGCCTAAAGAAATGCCTAAGTTTTATTTATTAGGTAAGTCCAAACAACATAGTGTTTATGTCCTAGTTATTTACAGTAGACATTTGGAAAAGTAATACAAATTTAAAGAAAAAAAAATTTTTTCATTTCGTTTTGTAAGTAACCACAACTACTTACAAATGGAATGTGTGTGCCTGTCGGATTTTTCTTGAATCTTAGTATCATATTGGACACTGCTACCCTTTTGCCTGTTCTACACTGATTTCACACAGTATTTGCTTTTTCATTAACTGCCAGAAATCTAGTTTTGCAGAAACATGAAATCAGGGAAAGGGATGTAGCAAGATATGTTGAAATGATGAGGTGTCCAAAAATGTTGAGAACCACTGTCCCTCTCAAAAGTGAAATGTATCCTGTGGTGCCAGAGTTCACTGTGGGGCCCAGGGTACCTCAGCACACTGTTGGCAACCAGAGCTCTGTGTCCCACCCTTTTCCCTCTGGCTCCGTGGATGTCCCTCTCCCCTGGGCCACACATTGCTGTGCAGCTCATCACCCTGGCCCCACAGCTCTCCGGGATGGGTCACTAGATCTTGTCACACCCGACAACCTGCACATGTCGGGTTTCCTTTCCATTTGTTCCCAGCCTCAGTACTTAGAGGATGTTTTTCTTTATCCTTTGATTTCAGCCACTTCAGAGCTCAAGACTGGCTCCAATTTCATTGTGATATGCTGTTTCCCCTACCTGTACTGGAGCCTGTTTAACCAAAAGGGTGGCAGACTCTCAGGGTTAATGTAAAAATAGCTCACCCTGACCAGAGACAGTGGTCTGCTGTCAGTGCCCATTTCCCTGCTGATGTGACTTTGAAAAATGCCAGAAGCACCCTTTCCTTCCCTGGCACCCTTCTGCATTTCCAGTGTGGGACCCGGTGCAGGTGGAGTGTACCCCCGACTCCTGCCATTGGTGTTGGGCTTGGCCCTGTTGCTGGTTAAGACCAAGAAAATGTGGGAAGAAATGACAGTGTGCAAATTCCAAGCTGAAGCATCATGTATTTCTTTACCCCTGTGGAAATTTTCTGTTAGATGAGCATGCCCTGGGTAGCTGCAGCCCCTTTAGCCTTGCCCCAGAAGTGGTCCGGAGCCCTCCCAGCTGATCTGCGGCCTATGAGTGAGAAAAAGTTGCATATTGTTGTACACATTGAACTTTGGGGTTGCTTGTTAGACAGCAACAGCTGACTGGTAGAAATAGAAAAGAGATCCATGAGAGGAAGGTAAAAGAGTGATGGAAAGACACTCTGAGAGGGTTGTGTTCTTAGGGAGGGAGGGATTTTTAAGGAGATGTGAAATGATTCGTCTGTGGAGTAATGTTATATCCATTGATACTTAAAATAATCCTAAGAGGAAAGCAGTGGTTTTATCCCTTTTATAGATGAAGATTATTGAGGCTCAAAGTAGTTGAAGGTGCACTGGATGAGCCTGTTCCAGGCCCCGAATCCCTGACTCCCCTGGGCTGGGCTCTTCCCCAGGCTGTGCTGCCTCTCATGCAGGCCCAGCTCTATGGGGCAGCCGACATGGAAGCAGAGCTTGGCACTTTGTACCAGTGGGGCCTTTCTTCTGGCGTGTTGGGGAGAGGGCAGGACTGTAGCTGGGAGCTCCCCACAGCAGAAGGGGTAGCATTTGGTTCAGAGAACAGGGGAGCCAACAGACAAGTGCCTGTGTCCCATGTGCTGAGAACTCGAGGGGCCGGGTACCCATAGTGTGAACCACAGCTATACCACCTGTGGTGTGTTCGTGTCTGGACAAATGCTGGACCAGGGCCCCCATCTAGTTTTGCTCACATGCTCCCCTCAAAAAGTCTGGCGAGTTTGTCCAGGAAAGAAACTCATGGAAGAAAGTGGTCTAGGCCAATGTCTTGCTTGGTTGACATCTGGATTTTGACATGCTTAAAGCTATCCCAGCCCTGACAGGTGTGGCTCAGTTGGTTAGAACGTCGTCCCATATACCAAAAGGTTTCCGTTTGATCCCTGGTCAGGGCACATGCGGAAGGCAAACAGTTGGTTCTCTCACAATGATGTTTCTCTCTTCCCCTTCCCCTCTCTCTGAAGTCAATAAGCATGTCCTTGGGTGAAGATGAAAAAAGAGAAAAGAAAGCTATCCCAGCCTCAGGGATTGAGGACAGGAGATTCAGCGATCAAACCTTTTAAGACTGCAGTGGGGCTCCTGGCAGCTTGAGGACCAGGCCACCTGATTTCATCTACAGACACCTTGTCAAGGGACACATGAGCTGGCTGGCATTCCTGCTGACAGCCAGAGCCGTCCATCTGCAGGTTTTCATTACTTCAGAGGGCTCTGGTCTTGTGAAGTTGATTTACCGAATGAACTGTTTTTAATCCCCGCTGTGTCCCTTGCTTCATGACCAGCTGGCCTGATCTGTGGCACTTTTGTGACTTAGGCCTTGGTCCCTACCGACTGCTGCTCTCGAGCCCCCCTTGCTCCCAAACTCTAGCCCTGCGCAGCCCTACACCCTTCATGGCAACAGCAGCAAGACCCTTCCATCCCAGGGAGGGACCCTCCCCTCCCCACATGGGACAGAGCCCCCTTGGATGGGGTGGTGGGCTTCATAATTGCACCCCAAAAGGTATCCATGTCCTGATGATACCTGGAAGCTGAAGCTTACATGGCAAAAAAGGACTTTGCAGATGTGATGAAGGAACTGGAGATGGGGAGATGGTCCTGGATTATCTGGACCTTAAATCCAATCCCCCGCATCTTTGTGAGAGGGGCAGCATGCAGACGGAGGCCACACGCCAGGAACACCAGGAGTCCCAGAAGCTGAAGAGGCAGAAAGGACGCTCCACAGAGCCTCTGGAGTGCGGCCCTGTAACACCTGGATTTCAGTCCATTAGATGGACTCTGGACTCTCTGCCCTCTAAAACTGTTAGAAATTAAAGCCACCAAGTTTGTGAATACAGATGGGAGCCAAGGGTTCCAAAAAGAAATGACTGGCCCCAAGGCCTGTTGTGAACCCTCCCAGATACTGCCTACCACTGCGCCTGGAACACAGGCCTCTTCCTCCCTCAAGAAGGCTCTCTACTGCCTCGCTGGCAACCGTGGGCCCCACAGTCCCCGCCCCTTCCTGGCCACCCAAGCCTTGTAGCTCCCACGGCTGCATCACACATGTACCCCATAGAGCAAGCATGTCAAACATGTGGCCGACGGAGTTTGACATGCTTGCCATAGAGCCCCAGCTTTTAGCCAAGTTGCCTGCAGCCCTCACAGCTAATGGATTAAGAAGCAGGGTTGGGATTGGTAAGAGACCTAGTGTGCTCCAGGGCCACCATGGGCTCTGTTTGCAACATGCAATGTGGGATATCTGGCTTTGACCACTGGCTCCAAGGTCATCTCAAGTCCTGCGTACTGGAGGGCAGCCAGGACCCCGCCCTCCAGAGCACACCTGTTCCCCATCCCTGGGAGAGAAGCATGTGTGAAGGACAGGCACACTAGCCTTTGGCCCAGTTACTAGATTTTTAAAAACTAAGTGCAAATAGCATCAGGTGCACTTTCTACAGCACCACGAGCCTGTGCCTGTTAAAATAAACACATGCCAACCACTCACCAACGTGGGAAAGCCACACAGGCAGCGCCACTGTTCTGCATCAGTCAGGTGATGCCCGGGAAAGGTCACAGCCACCTGAACCTTTAAAACCCCAGGCGCGACGAGCATTCCCTGTGTGGGAATTCAGAGTGTAGCAGCTCTGCGTGGGCCTCTCAGCTGTGTTTCTTAATACACTTCCCTTTGTAAATCATTTTTATTTTCTTAAAGGAACGAAAGGAGAAAATTGATACCAAAGAATATCAATTCCTGGTTCTTGGCAGAATACCCATCGCCTTTGGTAGAAGCTACATTTCAGGTGAGTGTGTCTAGTCTCAAGAGCTGTGTGACTGTGGCCAGTTGGCGGGTAGGCACTAAACCCAGAGGCCTGGTGGGGTCCCTCTGGGTGACTGTGGCCAAGCTGGGAGAACTCTGGCCAGGCGGGTGCCTGGAGCAGGGAGGGCAGTGAGCCAGTGTCCCACTAGCCTGAGCGCCTCCTCAGGCTGGGGACCCGATAGGGGCTTGTCTCCTGGTGTGTGGAGGGGTGAGAAGACTCTGGTGCCCGGCTCTCTGCATGCTGGTGAGAGGGTTGAGGCGCACCTGGCTGCTCAGTACTGCCCATGAAGTCAGTTACTCAGCTTTGGGCTCCACCAGCTCCGCGTGGCTGGACTGAGGGAAGATGGGGCACTGTCTTCTCTAATCCAGACCCACATGCAAATGTCCCTCCTCCTCCAGAATGAAGGGAGCCAGGCTGATGGGGGTGCTGCTCACCCTGACTGGTGTGCTGCACGTGGTCCTGCCCCTGAGAATAGCAGCCTTCAACATCCAGACTTTCGGGGAGACCAAGATGTCCAATGCCACCCTCTCCAACTACATCGTGCAGGTAGGTCCAGGCCAGCGGTCAGTCCTGAAGGCAACCAGACTGTTAGGCCTCTGCTCTCAGCCCAGTCAGCTGTGGGGACAGGGCCCTTATCACTACCGTGGCCGACATCATCAGGCCACCTGATGTGAAAGCAACCTGGGAATAGCAGCTTGGCTCCTGCGGGGACTTGGAGCGGGCAGGGCCTGGACACCCCAGTCTCCGTCTAGCCTGTCGCCACTCAGCACCACTGTGGCCCTGTCCCTAGATCCTGAGTCGCTATGACATTGCCTTGGTCCAAGAGGTCAGAGACAGCCACCTGACGGCCGTGGGGAAGCTGCTGGACAGACTCAATCAGTGCGTGAGGTGGCAGGGTCCTGGGGAAGCACATGGGGACAGTGATCGTCCCTTCAGGGCATGATGCCACTTTGGCCCCAGGGACACTGATGTGGGCAGGAGCCCGCTGTAGGTGGCAGGATGTCCCCTGACTGGTACATTTGTTTCCTCAATCTAGGGATGACCCCAACGCCTATCACTACATAGTCAGCGAGCCACTGGGCCGCAGCACCTATAAGGAGCGCTACCTCTTTGTGTTCAGGTAAAACCTAGGTGCCGAGATGAGGCCGCCTCCTCTAAGGTCGCTGCAGAAGTGGGGGTGGGGGTGGGGGTGGTGGGTGTCTAGAAAGCCCATGAGTCTCTCCTCCAGGTGTGGGGCAAGAACTGGCGGCCACAGAGCAGGGGCCGAGTTGGGCCTCACCACCTGGGCAAAAGGAGCTCTGGCTGGTGGGTCTGTGTGATATCCCAACTTAGACCGGGCACCCTGCCCGCAGCAACAGGTGGGTTTGGCAAGGCAGTGCCCCCAGCCCCAGGCTAAGCACCCTCTGGCCTGGCCTTCCGCAGGCCTGACCAGGTGTCGGTGCTGGACAGCTACCAGTACGACGATGGCTGCGAGCCGTGTGGAAATGATACCTTCAGCCGAGAGCCGGCCGTTGTCAAGTTCTCCTCCCCATTCACCCGTGAGTGCCGCTGCCACAGAGGCTCCTCTGCTCTGCCCGGCCACGGCCTCCCTGACCCCCCCCTGGACGCCCTGAAGAGCCACAGCACATCGTGCCCCCACCACGCACCTCTTTGGGGAGCTTGGTGCCGTCCCCATTCCTAGTGCTTTGGTCTTCCGTTTAAGTTACTTAGGGAAACGTCCACCCACCCCTCACTACTTCCCCCCCGCCCCCGGGACTGTTTCATGTGTCCCCCATCCCAGCCCTAAACACACGGCAGCCAGGCCAGTGCACCTTGGACCAGGACTGCCTCCCAACTCCGCTCCCCACCTCCTTGCTTAGCACGACCATCTTCTCCACAGAGGTCAAGGAGTTTGCCATCGTCCCCCTGCATGCGGCCCCACTGGATGCAGTGGCTGAAATTGACTCTCTATACGATGTCTACCTGGACGTCCGGCAGAAGTGGGACATGGAGGTGAGGCCCCACACATTGGATTGAGCTCTGAAGGGCCCTGTTCTGTCCCTGGGCCAATCAGCTGGTGTCTCCTGGTAGGACATTATGTTGATGGGTGATTTCAACGCTGGCTGCAGCTATGTGACCCCTTCGCATTGGTCATCCATCCGTCTGCGCACAACCCCCCCCTTCCAGTGGCTGATTCCTGACACGGCTGACACCACGGCTACGTCCACGCACTGCGCCTACGACAGGTGAGCAGGATCTGCAGGCCCAGGGTAGGGAAGGGGCACTTCCACAGCAGCCTCGACTTCCATCTCGGCCCAGCTTCAGAAATGGTTCCCAAGACCTTTGAGGAGACCCTCACCCTCCTGAGCTTTGGACCCCTTATGAAGTGTAATAACAAGCAGCATTCCTTAACTTTCGGAAAAGCACATGTAGGGTAACACGAAGCTAGTCTTCTCCTCTGGGCAGACTCCGGTATACAGGTCAGCTAGTGGTGCCCAGTTTGGGCACACCCAGACCCGAGTCTGGCCAGGTACAAGGCTGGTCCTGGCCTAGGTGGGGCTGGGGGTGCCTTCCCTGAGCAGTGACACCCAGGGGCCACAGAGGCCAGATGGGAGCTGGCTCCTGCTGGGATCTGAGGTTTAAGTGCACAGAGCTGGACAGTGGGCTGAAGGGACTTTCTTGTGTCTGGCACTGCAGGATTGTGGTCACCGGAACTCTGCTCCAAAATGCCATTGTTCCCGACTCAGCTGGTCCCTTTGACTTCCAAGCTGCATATGGACTGAGCAACCAGACTGTATGTGGCCATTCTTTACAGCCTGTAGCTCTGCTGGGGGCCTAGGACGCAGGGGCGGAGTGAGACCCGGACCCACGGGCCTTGTAGCAGTCGCTGCTTTGTTCATTGACTTGAAAGAACCACTTTCCTGGCCGATGTGACAGTGCAGTTTGTGGGTGCAGGTCCTGGCCCTCAGGGAGGACTGCACACGGGCACCCCTCTGCTCACTGCATGTTTCTCCACAGGCCCAAGCCATCAGTGACCACTACCCGGTGGAGGTGACGCTGAAGAGAGCCTGACGAGAGCAGGCCCAGGGCCCCGGCTGGACCTCTAGCTTCTCTAGTTTGCCTGTGGCCGCTGCTGGGGACCTGCACAAAGAACTGGAGACAGCGGCTGATTCTGTTATCACCTTCAGGTTCTGGGGATGGAGTTTAGGAAACCAGTGCGAGTTCCCTGAGCACAGAGCCAGCGCCCCTCTCTCCCCTCCCTACTGTCCCCCTGACCACTATTCCAGCTTGAGGAAGAGGATGGAAAGTAGGCTTTTTCTCACTGTCCTGCATCCATCGTAAGCATGGGGTTGTGTCACCAGAGTAACTTACCCTGTCAGTATGCACACCAAGTCCAGCATTTAGATGAAGAAACATCTTTTAATTTAAGTAAATAAAGCTCAAAAGGGGTGTTCTCGTTGGTGGCATCCAGTCATTCCGTCCCGGCTCCTCCTCCCGTGACAGGCGCACAGTTCCATTGTCACCTTCCCTGGAGCCCTGGCAGTGCAGGGAAGACGTGGGGCTCTCTCAGCTGCTGGCTGCACCCTGGACAACAGGGCCCAGACATCAGTGTCGCTCCAGGGCCTTGACGAGCAGGTTGTTCAGGCGGTCCACCATGGGTCGGGGGTCATCAACCAGCCCTGCTGCGATCATGGCGTTCTCATAGATCTGAAAGGCAGGGTGGTAACCTTGTTAATGGGATGGGGGCCCTGTGCTAGCGCCAACTCAGGGACATTTTAATGTGGAGAGAAGGAAGGAAGAGAGCTGTTCCTCCTTAAAACAGGGTTTTAGAGGAAACAGCTGTCCAACCTCAAAGCAAGGTGCAGGCTCACAGAACTGGCAGCCCTCTGTTCTCATGCTCTCAGCCAGACTCCAGGAGACTCACCTGATCGGCAAGCAGCTGGGCCAGGTCAGGCTCACTCTCTCTCAGCTGGCTGAGCTTCTTGATCAGCATGTGCCTGCAACAGAAACCCCCAGAAGTGAGCTCAGGCCTGTGCCACCAGCACAAGGGCCTCTAACTTCTGAGAGGTTGGAGTTATTAGAACATTCAAAAAATTGTAATCGGTATAAAAAAATAAGGCACATAAAAATTTAGGAAGATGTAAATAATCACTGACAGATAATGAGACTGATTATTATTCCCAAAGAAACACTCGAGTTTTGATATTAGAAAATGCAGTAAGTACTAAAATTAATATAAACTTAAATACTGAAAGGAAAGAAATAATTTAACATATAAAAAGGCATATATCAGTGCTTGGAGACCATAATTAAAGATGAAATTTTCCCTAGATTAATACACACACACACATTTTTTTATATTAAGAGTTTAATTTTATACCCAAACAATCTAATATAAAATTCATAAATAAAAGTAATATGGAAGAAAAGAGCCAGGAGAAGCTGGAGGAGGAAGTCCCAGATGCCAGTAAATAGTTTAATTCTGGAAAACGAAAAGGCAACAAATGCAAAAAAGTGTCAACAATGTATAAAAAGTCACACACACACGGGAATTTCACTTGTACCTGATTAAAGATAGCATTCACAAGAGGGGAAAAGACAGGATAACTGTCCAGCCAACCAATAAAGTTGGATTCCACCCTAACTGGTTTGGCTCAGTGGATAGAGCATCGGCCTGCGGACTGAAGGATCCCAGGTTCGATTCCGGTCAAGGGCATGTACCTTGGTTGCGGGCACATTCCCAGTACGGGGCGTGCAGGAGGCAGCTGATGGATGTTTCTAACTCTCTATCCCTCTCCCTCTCTGTAAAAAATCAATAAAAACATATATTTAAAAAAATAATAAAGTTGTATTCCCACCTGATTCTTTAGACCAAATTCCAGGAGGATCAAATGTTAAATGTAAAATATTAGAAGAAAACGGAAAAAATGTTTTATAATCTCAGAAGGAAAAGCCTTCCAAGCAGAATACAAACCCAGAAGTCAAAAATAAAATAATGATATAATTCTGACAATATAAAAACTTCAATTTTTTTCTGCACAGGAAAAAATACCATAAATATAGTGTCTGACCTTACTCATAAGAAATGTATATTAAAATTCTAATTTAACTTTTTCACTATGAGAATGGCAAAAATTGAGAAATTTGTTAAAACTGAAGGCACTGGGGAAACATAAATTTGTCTAATTTTTATAGAGGACAATTGGAATCTATAAAAATTAAACATGGATGGTGCTCTCAGACTTAGCACTTCTCTTTCCTCACAGCACTATTTTAAAATCAGAAACACTTTAAAAAATATATATATATATATATGTTGATTTCAGACAGGAAGGGAGAGGGAGAAAGAGAAACATCAATGATGAGAGAGAATCATTGATCGGCTGCCTCCTGCATGCCCCCTACTGAGGATTGAGCCCGCCATCCGGGCATGTGCCCTTGACTGGAATTGAACCCAGGACCCTTCAGTCTGCAGGTTGACGCTCTATCCACTGAGCCAAACCAGCTAGGGCAGAAACACTTTTTAAAAAGCAAGTGGCTCAGTTGGTTGAGCATCATCCTGTGCACCGAAAGATCACTGGTTTAATTCCTGGTCAGGGCACAGGCCCAGGTTGTGGGTTCAGTTCTGGGTCAGAGTGCATATAGGAGGCAACCAATTGATGTTTCTCTCTCTCTAAAATCAATAAAAACATGTTTTTTAAAAAAGAAGAAAAAGCAAGGTGGGACCCCAGTATAGCAAGTTACTACTTGTGGAACAGTGGAAACCACAGATGAATCTGTTTGCACACACACAGAATCAAAGATAAATGCAAAACGTAATGTAGCTGTATTGGGGGCAAAGGAAGGAGGGAAATTTCACTGTAAGCTTTGATTCTTTTGAATTCTTAGCCATGTGAACTTACCACCAATGTTAAAGGCAAATAGCATTAAAAAAAAAAAAAGCCTTCTGGCAATAGAAACTACTTTTGTGCCAGAACTACAGGCATCAGCATCCAGGGACTCAGCTGGAAGCCGCATTCCTTCCTGGGGGGAGGCACACGCTCATGCGAACTGGTGCCGCTCTCTGGAGAGGTGTCTGACACACTGCGTGACTAGCCACAAGCCAATTTAACATCTTTCACCCAGTGATTCCATGTCTAGTAATTTGGTCAGAAAATGTAAAAGGCACTTCCGCTTACTCCCCATTAGTGTACAAAAAAAGTTTATGGTTATAAAGCAACACAGAAAAATACTTGTGATAAATGAAAATATTAGACATGTACTATATATAAAAAACCCCACAAAATGAGATAAAAGTCCAAAAGAAAATATACCAAATCGGCCACAGTGAGTTGTGGGGGATAAGACGATGAATTTTGTTTAAATTTCTTTAACATTTTTGGTGAACTATTTATGTAATTTCATTTAAAGATTATTGTATATAAAATCAATTAAAAAACAACAACACCTGTTTTCAACAGTTAGAAAATGAAATTTCAAAATATCCAATAAATGTGACACATCAAAGAATAACTACAAAAAATGTGTAGGTACTCTACAGAAAACAAGTTACCAAAAGACATTAAATAAGACCTAGTAAATATATATTATGTACATGGATGGAAAGAATTGACCATAAAGATACTAATTCTTGAAATTAATGTGTATACACATGAGGACCTAGAGTAGCCAAGACATCTTTGAAGGAAAATAAAGGGAGTGAGCAATCACTTACTGGCTGTGAAGGCTTGGGGAAAAGCTGAGTAGTTAAGAGTGCAGTACCACTAAAGACAGACCAACAGACCAGACACGTGTACAGATACTTGATACTCTATGATGCAGAAGGCAATTTGGATGGCTGGGATGGGGACAAAATAAATTCATGATTTTGGTGACAGATTTCTTAAGAACAAAAAAAGCACCTGATAAAAATTTATGAATTTGATTATATTAAAATTAAGAACTTATCAAAAGACATCTTATTGCAGGTGAAAAGATAGAGTGGGAAGAGAGATTTGCAACTGATAAAGTATGTAATATAATTACAAATCAAATTTTAAAAAAGAACCCAACAGGAACTATATATATAAAAAGGCTAATATGCTAAGTGTCTGACCGTTCCACTGGTAGCTATGATGAGCACTGACCATCAGGGGGCAGATGTTCAACGCACGGCATGGAAACAAGGAACAGACTGATGAATCACAGGGGGAAGGGGAAAGGGGGAAGAGGGGAGGGGGGAGGGGGGAGTGAGGGGAAGAGATTAACTAAAAATCTTATATGCATACTAGAGGCCCGGTGCTGTGCACCAGTGGGGTCCCTTGGCCTGGCCTGCGGGGATCGGTCGGAATCCCTGCACCGGGCCTCCAACATGCCCCGAGGAGTCCCGAATTGCGAGAGGGCGCAGGCCAGGCTGAGGGACCCTATTAATGAATAAATTCTTATTCTTTCTCGTGTTATGAGAAAGCCAAGGCCAAGGCCTTAAGTAAAAGTAGAGACCTGTGGATTCTCACGCTCTGCTGGGGGGAGCTGGCACCAGCATGCTGGAAGCAGCTGGGCATGACCTAGCCTAGCTAAGCATATGGCAGTTTCACACCTGGGTGCACAACTTGGAGAAACTCACGTATGCACACGTGTGTCAGACAGGGACAAGGATGTTCAGAGCAACTGTTCCCAACAGCCCAAACAGAAACTACCCAAATGTTGGTCAAAACAGAATACATAATTGTGCTGGGACAGATTCAACCCATGAATATTACTCAGCTATGAAAACAAACCATAGCCCTAACCGGTTTGGCTCAGTGGATAGAGCGTCGGCCTGCGGACTGAAAGGTCCCAGGTTCGATTCCGGTCAAGGGCATGTACCTTGGTTGCGGGCACATCCCCAGTAGGGGGTGTGCAAGAGACAGCTGATCGATGTTTCTCTCTCATCAATGTTTCTAACTCTCTATCCCTCTCTCTTCCTCTCTGTAAAAAATCAATAAAATATATTTTTAAAAAAATCAATAAAATATATTTTTTAAAAAAAGGGGGTGGGGGAAACAAACCATAGCTTCCCTCCACAGGGACAGAGGTCTCTCACACACTGAGTTAAGAAAGTAAGACTTCACATAAACAGGCAAAACAGTTTGTTAAGGATGCACAGAGAGACCATAAAGCAAAGCAATTATCACAAAAGTCAGGACTATGGTTACCTGAGAGGGACAGAATTCTAATGGCATTCGAGGGCCAGCAAGGTCGTTGTATTTTTAACTTTACATGGGTATAGTTTAAAGTTAAATTGAATAGTTTAATTATACAGGTACTGTGTTTATAAGCTTAATGCATTTTTCCTGTGTGTTATGAGTAAACACAATTTTAAAGGAGAGGCGGGCAGGTCAGAAACAAGCTTGCTGTTCCTGGGCATCGAGGGCCCAAGCAGCCGGCAGCCTCACCTGGGGTTGATCTCCAGGGTGGGCTGCAAGAGCTGAGCGCGCTCCTCCTGGGTCTTGGCCAGCTGCTGCATGCGCAGGAAGTGCCGGGCGGCCCCCATCTCCAGCACGGTGATCATCGCAGGGTGGGTGTCCAGTCGAAGAGTCACCTGTAAGCAGGGCCAGGGTGAGGGGGACCCTGGGCAGGCGGTTTTGGCCAGGTGTGAAGCTTCCCCAGATGACAAGGCAGAACACAGGTCTCCAGGGATGAACCTCAGACCTCCCTCCCAACCATCCACTAACGAGAAGGGAGCCTGACCTGCAGCCCAAGTTCCTAACAGCATCCCACTGGGGGGCTCCCTCTTCTATCCCCCAAAGTCGTTTCTAATGTGTCAATTACTGCCCAACATCCATCTCGCCTGGTGTCCTCGGCACCTCTCTCCTCCACAGGGTCACTGCCAAGTCCTATAGCAACTAAGATCACGTACGCCTGGCTGTTCCACCTCCCCAGGCCCAGCCTCTCCCCGTGTCGGTCTGCAGTTCCTTCCCTCACTCCCGTCCTTCCAACACTGGAGCCTCCTTCCTGCAGACCTCACTCTCACCCACCCCTTTCTGTGGCCCCCTCTGGCCTGACTTCATCAAATACATCTTTTCCCAGCAAGCCGTCACAAGCCCCTCTCCCTGGCCAGGCCTTCCCCTTCGCCCACCCTACAGCCTCTGGCTCACACCGGAGACTCTAAGCCTGCTGGGCCACAGCACGCCCTTCCTGAGCATGGTCCTGAGAAGAACCTGAGCTCTAACTCAAATCCAGCTCCATGACGTCCTAGCTATATGACCTGGGGATGTGCTTTGCCTCCTGTCCTTCACAGGATGAGGATAATCCTACCTGCCTCGTAGTTATCTGAGGCTTAAATGAGTCCCTATAGTAAAGAGTGGACACAGTGGATGTGTTACACAGAGAAATCCTGGCTGCATGCCTTGCTTTTTGATGCTCCTACCAAGAGCCCCTCCTCTTTCGATCTGTGCCCATCCCTCCCCCGCAGAGTCCTGAGCCCACCCTCCTGCTCTTGGCCATCCCCACCCTGCACACCTGCCTGTCCCTTGGGGCGACTCCTGGACTATTCCTGAGCCAGTGACCTGGATACCTGTTCTCTGGTGGCTGGCTTTCTCTTGCAACTCTGAGCTGGACCTCTGCTTCCAGCTCCCTGAAGTCAGAACCCCAGCTGGACTGTAAGCTCCCCAAGGGCTGGACTGGAACGCCTTGTGTCCTACGCTACCACAGTTCCTTTGGGGCCTGGACCAGGCTAGCATTGGGGTGGCCAGCTGGGAAGCCCTCTTCTCGGCTTCTACTTGCCCACCAGGCCACTGGCTGTTCACCTTTCACTTTCTACTTTTTAGTTCCTACCTGCTCTATAAAGTGGAGGAAACAAGTCAGCTGAGCTTGCCTGTCCTGCCCCAGCAACACCCCTGGACACACGTGGCTGCACACATGTAAGCTCATACACAGAAGCGGCAGTGACACGCTTGGTCTCTCCCACTTATCACAGCTTCAGTCGCCATTGGGAGGACGCCCACCAGGCCAGAGCCGGCAGGCTGCCAGGTGTGTGGTCACTGAGCCATGGGAGCCGAGCGTGGCCTGTCTCCAGAAGACCTCACCTTCACGTTGGTGACACGCGACCCCAGCACATTTCTCATCCAGGCCATCAGGTCCTCCACCTCCTTTTCTGACAGGCGGTCATCAGCTTGGGGAGAGACGTGAGTGAGCTCAGAGGCCGTTCCCCACAATTCCCATCTCACTCCCATGGGGGCCTGAATGTCGACATTCCAACGCCAAGTGTCCGACTGCCCCACCCCACCCTGGTCGTCGGCACAAAGAAGCCACCAGAGATGCTTTCATCTAAGATCCAGCGGGGAAAACGGAACCTCAGAAGGACATTTTTGGGTGTCCTGAGGCCCATGTGGTTTCGTTACAGCTTTAAGAAGATATTTTTGGATTCTCTTAGGAAGTCAAATTGGAAGAGGCACTGGAGGGACCTGGGAGCTAAAGGGCAACATTTTCTGTTAAACATTAAGGTGTTCCCAAGCCGCTGCCTTCGTGCAGGTTAGTGACCCCAGAGAGACATGAGAACAGACAAGCCCTATAAACTCACGGTGCAGGACAGAAGAGGCCCTGCAGCAGAGGGTCAGCCCCTGGGCATCCCAGCCTCACCTGCCCCCCAGGCCACCGCCCACCTCTGCCGAGAGAGAAAGGATAGAACCAACCTGGAGATCTGTCTTCAAACTTCTCCTCCTTGTAGTGATCAACAACGATGTCCGTTTCCACGGAGATGAGCTTCTTCTTGTCAAATTCACGAAGGTGAAGCAAGGTCAGCTCATCAAACTGCTCGTAGCAGAAGAGAACCTGTGAGGGCCCAGAACATCTCCATCAGGCTTGGAGAGGACTCCGCCCACGACAGAGAGGGCGCCATGGGAGTAAGGGCTGCAGGCTGGGCCCCCGTCCTGGGCCTCTGCAGATGAGGCGGATTGCCAGAGGGTGGGAAGGGAGGCTCTGGCTATGTCTTAGTAGTAGAAACAGTGATTCTACTTACAGAGAAATCCGTGTCACCTCCTCCAGGGACACACAAACTAGATGGCAGACTCCAGCCTGGGCCTCTGGGCCCCGGACGTGTGGCTTTCCCGGGTCCTGGGCACATTCAGCCATTTTCCACTAACCAGAGACCCCCCGCCCCCACCCCACCCCACCTCACCCCGCTGCCTTGGGTGCTCAGACCCCACCTTATCCCCTGACCTGGCCCCAGCAGTCTGTAGGGATGCAGCCTGCCCTGTTGCTCACCCACCTCCATGTTTTTCTGCTTCATGGCCTCAAAGTAGGGTGAGTGCTCAGCCAGGTGCCGGTTGGGGGTACACAGGTAGTAGATGTTGCGGGTGCCGGCCTGCATGCGACTGGCGTAGTCCACGAGGCTGGTCAGCTGCCCAGCGGGCAGTGCTGAGGACTCATATCGCAACAGCTTTGCAATATCCTCCTGAAAACAGACAAGGGCAGGTCACTGCTCATGCCAGATCCTCACTCAGAAAGCCTCCAGAGCATCTGGGCACTGACATGGGAAACCTCTGGCTAAAGGGAGATGCCTGCTGGCTGCACCCCCGGCGGGTGGGCCCCTATGTTCTGCGGCTGGGGCAGCTCCCACAGAAGCCTGGCCCAGGGATGGCTTCTAGTCACGTCTGGTAGTCCCCACATCAAAAGTTCAGGGAACCTCAGAGAGCACCTTCCACCTCAGGTGGCACAGGGCCTCACAGAGAGGGGCTTTTGGGGCAAGCTGTGTGCACCCCAGGAGTGGCCAGACCGTCCCCATGGCAGAGCCTGCTCCTGGTGGTGGGGTTTGATCAGGGCACATACCCAGGCTGTGGGTTTAATCACTGGTTGGGGCTTGTACAGGAGGCAACTGATCAATGTTTCTCACATTGATGTTTCTCTCTCTCTCCTTCTCCTTTCCTTTCTCTCTCAAATCAATAAAAACATATCCTCAGGTGAAGATTTTTTTAAAAAAAGGCCAAAATATGTTTATTAAGAATCATATATATTAAGCAGTGCTGCACGGTGAATTGAACTGAAGCCCCAGCAGCACCATGTCCCTGCCTTCCCGCCCTGGTGAACCAGTGCCTGGCCCTGGCCCTGCCTTTGTGATCTCCTGAGCCCCCTGAACGAAGCCTTGTGGGAGGAGACAGAATACACACCTACTTCCTTCCAGCCTCAGGTGAGAGGACTGAGGGAGATGAGCCTAGTCCCACAGGACGAAGGTGAGGACACTCCTGAGCATGCTGCATTTACTGGCTCCCGGGCAGCAGTAGCTGGGGTGCCGGACATGCCAGTGTCACATCCTGGGAAGCTCAGGTTTCTGGCCTCCACCAGCTTCCTCCACAGCCCAAGGCAGCAGAGAGAAAGGCCCAGAAACCTGGACCCTTACCTTTTTTTTTTTTTTTAATATGGTTTATTGATTTTTTACATTGAGGAAGGGAGAGGGATAGAGAGTTAGAAACATCGATGAGAGAGAAACATCGACCAGCTGCCTCTTGCATACCCCCTACTGGGGATGTGCCCGCAACCAAGGTACATGCCCTTGACCGGAATCGAACCTGGGACCTTTCAGTCCGCAGGCCGACGCTCTATCCACTGAGCCAAACCGGTTTCGGCCTTTTTTTTAAAAAAAATATATTTCTTTATTGATTTTAGAGAGGAAGGGAGAGAGAGATAGAAACATCAATGATGAGAGAGAATCATTGATTGGCTGCCTCCCGCACGCCCCCCACTGGGGATCGAGCCCACAACCCGGGCATGTGCCCTTGGCCGGAATCGAACCTGGGACCCTTCAGTCTGCAGGCTGACACTCCATCCACTGAGCCAAACTGGCTAGGGCTGGACCCTTACCTTGACCTCCTGTTCAGCAGTGGTCACAATGCCCTCTCTCATGAACAAGCCATAATCTTCAAAAAACTTGGCATATGTCTCAGCATCTTTTTTACTCTGATCAACGAAGAATTTTATTAGCCTCTGTTGCAGAACGTCCCGGAGTTTCCTACAGCACAGAAATGAATTTATCATGAACAAGCAACTTTATGAAATACTAACAGCCTGAGGTATGAAAAAATGTTCTGCTCCACTAATAATCAAATTAGTGAAAACAACATACCATTCTGGCCAAATTTTAAAAAACAGAAAAAGAAAGGGTGACCCTTGGCAAACACCAGGTGGGAAGACAGGCGCCCCTAGAGGCAGGAACGTGGACTGACAGCCCTTGTGGAGGGCAGCAAACAGCCACCCAACCTTGATGGTTCCAACTGTACAGACTGCTCCCTGGGAAATATAACGAGTCACCAGGACTTACAGAGCAGGAGTTTCACTGTAGCACATAAAAGACAAAACAATTATGAACAACCCCAGTGGTCAACAGGAGAGAATAGACTGAAATGAAAGATAAGTGCACTCATTAAAAATCACCTCCTGCCCTAGCTGGTTTGGCTCAGTGGATAGAGCGTTGGCCTGCAGACTAAAGGATCCTGGGTTCGATTCCAGTCAAGGGCATGCACCTTGGTTGCAGGCTCAATCCCTGGCCTTGGTTGGAGCGTGTACGGGAGATAACCAATCGATGTGTCTTTCTCACATTGATGTTTCTCTCTCTCTTTCTCTCCCCCTCCCTTCCACTCTCTCTAAAAATCAATGGAAAAATATACTTGAGTGAGGATTAACAACAACAAAAAAATCACATCCTAGCCCTGGCTGGTGTGGCTCAGTTGGTTGGGTGTTGTCCCATGCATTAAAAGGTTTCAGGCTCGATCCCCAGTGTGGGGTGTGCAGGAGGGAGTCAATCAATGATTCTCTCTCAACACTGATGTTTCTCTCAATCTCCCTTTCTCTCTCTGAAATCAATTTAAAAAAAAGAAAAATTTCAATATGGATAAATTACAGTATACATATATACATATGTATAATAAAACTATACTACTTTCTGTACATTATAGTTTTGCATAATTAGGATTCATACTATATATACAATATGTACACTATAACTTGGACTATATAACTGTATATACTATGTGCACACTACAATATTACAAAATTGAGATTCTGTGAATCAAAGTGTTAACTACAGCATTATTTAATGGCATAAAATTATGAGCAACTTGGGATCCTTTCCCAATGTATATATACATCAAATCACCATGATTTACACTTTAAACATCTTAAGAATTTTATATGTCAACTAGAGGCCCGGTGCATGAAATTCGTGCACAGGTAGAGTCCCTAGGCCTGGCCAGCAATCAGGGCCGATTCGGACCTTCTGGCTGCTGGCCGGGGCCTTCCTTTGTTCCGCACCGCCCCCTGGTGGTCAGCACATGTCATAGCAAGCGGTGGAACTCCCAGTTGGTAGAACTCCCAAGGGGACAATTTGCATATTAGCCTTTTATTATATAGGAGGATTATACCTCTCATAAAGTTGAAATTTTAAAATGTTAGTAAACAATTATATTTAATGTAAAAAGTAAAAATAAAGAACCATTTAAAAATTTTTAAAAATTACGAGCCATTTATTAGTGGAATTAGGGATATTTTTATTTCCTTCTTAATATTTTTGCCTTTCCTTTAAAAAAAGTGAAATTACCATGTATTTCTTTAATAATCCAGGATAGGGGAGCAGTAATGTTTAACATTCATTTAAGCTTTTCCTCTTCTACTCATGCCCTGAATGAGTGTGTTCTTTAGACACAGGGTGGCATGAGACCGGGCAGCACCCGAGCCTGTGGCAGGGGAGCCACAGCAGCTAGGACAGGGAGAGCCCAGGAGGGTGTCCCCACAGGGTGGGGGAGGGGGAGCCGGGCATGGAGTGTCCAGGCCCAAGGACCCCCGAGGAGGGTGTCCAGACTGGCGGTAGTGGGCAGCTCCCTGTGTGGAGTCAGAGCCCAAGTGGGCAGAGCCCATGACAGGGGCTGGCGGTGATGGCTCACCAGGAGGGGCCTGGCTAAAGGCAACACAGGAAGGAAAACGGGAGGCAGACTTCTCATCACAGGGAGCAAACAGGGAAGTCCCAGTGGTGCTGGGTGAACTCGGTAGATACAGAAACAAGGATGGAGCCAGATGACACACACACATAAGTACACGGACTCTCACTGCTCAGCTCTGTACTGAGAGGGCCTGGGAGAGGTGAATGCCCAACAGCAATGGCATCCCTAGTGCCCAGGTCTTGGCTCAATACCACTCTCCATTCAAATGAATCCAGCTCCTTGGAGGAATGAGCAATTCCAGTGCCAGGAAATGATGTAGGCAAAACACAAGGTGAGCCCGAAACATCCTGTGCCAGAAGCGAGGACGTGCTCAGCGCACGACGGGCATGTCAAAGGGCCAGCAGTCGGCCTGAGTGGGCTCCCGCTGGCTAAACTGGGGACCGTTTGGACATCAAAATAAATAATGACACTAATAAGTTATAACCCACTAAGTAAAATAGGAATCAGCTCATACAAATAAATTATGGATATTAAAAAACAAAAGCAATAAATAGATTGAAAATTTGATGAAGCAACATGCTCTTCACATAGCTGCAAACACCACTCTGCAATATGATGTATCAATGACAAACAAGAGGGCCTTCACACAGAGAAGGCTGGCACACGCCCCTTCATCATGTCAACTTGTGAATCGCCAGGAACAGGACAAACCAAAGCCGGCCCCATCTGACAGGATGCAGTCATTTTGTGCTGGTGCTGCATCCACGACCCACACGAGGGCAGTCCACAAAGTCACTGGCCTGAAACCTTCAGAAGCACCCTGGTCACAAAAGGCAGGGAGAGACTGGGGACCTCGGCCAGCCTGAAGGAGGCTGGAGAGACAACTAAAGCACGTGTGACTCCGCACTGCACCTCTAACGGCGGCACACGTGGTGGGACGGCACAAGTGAATGGGTCTGAGGGTTAGAAAGCGATGGGGCCGCACCAGCCAACTCCCTGACTGGAGGCTGTCCTGCAGCTGGGGGACAATGCCTTGTTCATCAGAAACACACCCTAAGATATTGGGGGAGGATGGGGCATCGGGCAGACACCTTACTCTCAAAGGGCACGGGGGAAATGTCCTCTGTATCACGTTTCCACCTTTTCCGTAAGTGCATGATTCTTTCAAACACATCATTTAAGTCTCTTTTCTTATCAACGTGAGCCTCAGACTGACAATCTCGCCTTGAGAACCACAAGCAGCAACCAAGTGGCTGGACATACCCTGCCTGAGCCTCAGGTCAGCCCAGCTCCGCTGCGGGAACAGAGCGTATGGCTGCGGTCAGAAAGTGTGGGTTCAAATACAGGCTCCCTCCGTGATTGCTGCGACCTCTCCGCAACTCAGTTTCCGCAGTTCTGGGTGAGAATGAACACTCAGCAACAGCAGCTACTGCTGCAATCAGGATGGGGACACGAGAACCCGGCCACCTCAGCCCATGGGATCCCAAGAGCAACATGTCCAAAACAGGGTCTGGTCCAGGGCCGGCCCTCGCCCACTTCACATCAGTGACCTTCTGGGACCAGGAACAGGTGATCTCCTGGCTCTGTCGCTATCCTTAGCCTCATCCACACCAGAGACCGCCTACCTGGACTCTTCCCCAGCTGTGGCCACCCCAGGTTGGCTAATGGAGTCTGGCTAAGGGAAGGGACATGTCCCAGCACAGCTATAATTTTCCTCAATGCGTAGTCCCCCACCCTTTTTATAAAAATGTGAAGCAAAACATCAGGCAAAGCACACATTCTGCAGGCACACGGCCCCTCAGCTCCTCTCTGCTCTCAGCTCAGAGCCAGTGAGGCCTCTCAGCAGGGGCCTGCCCCTGGAGGCTTACCTGATTAGAGCACTTTCCTGGAGGAGCTCCCGGCTGAGGTTCAGGGGAATGTCCTCACTGTCCACCACACCTGAGAGACACGGGCACATCAGGACCCTGGCGGTGCCTGGGACTCTGCCCCACCCTCCTGAAGGGCCACTGGCTTCCCACCAGACCTCCACATTCTCCTTCGAAGCCCACAGGACGTCAGACTACATGAGGGTAAGTGAGGCAGGAAAGACAAAGGCAGGAGACTCAGTGGGGCAACTCCACCCAAGCCCCTGCAAGTCCTGACGTCCTGGAATTCATGCAGACAGCCTCGGTCAGGGCGATGTGACCGGAAGAAAAGCAGGCAAGGCTGGGAGCCTTTGCCAGTGAGGTTTCTAACATTTCAGCATCACTCTGACACTCTGAAAACCACTTCTGGATTTTACTTTTAAAGTCATAAATATGTCATGGTATTTTGCATCTTTTTATGCTATGATGAATACAAAGTGTGTTTTTTAATTAAACGATAATCTATTTAAATGCAAGGCAGACATGTCTAAATCTAAAACTCATATAATATCTTTAAACACTAAAATAACTCAAGCCCTAGCCGGTTTGGCTCAGTGGATAGAGCGTCGACCTGTGGATTAGAGGGTCCTGGGTTCGATTCTTGTCAAGGGCATGTACCTCAATTGCAGGCTCCTCCCAGGCCTAGGCCCTGGTTGGGGCTCCTGCAGGAGGCAACCAATCGATGTATTTCTCTCTGTCTTTCCCTCTCTCTTCCATTCTCTCTAAAACTCAATGGAAAAATATCCTCGGGTGAGGATTACAAAATAAATAAATAACTCAATTTAAACACGTCCATCTGGCCCATTCCCCCAAATCAACCAAGACTAGTATCTGGAGGCAGCCAGCTTCCTAAGAGGCTCTGTGAGCATGCCCATCTGGCTCGCCCAGCCACAGCTGAGGCTGCTGCCCTGACACCTCACTCATTAAAGATGAGCTCCTTCTGCCCAGCCAGTGCGGCTCAGTGGTTGAGCGTTGACCTATGAACCAGGTCATGGTTTGATTCCCGGTTGGGGCACGTGCCCTGGTTGCTGGCTCAATCCCCAGTAGGGGGTGTACACGAGGCAACCAATCAATGATTCTCATCATTGATGTTTCTCTCTCTCCCTCTCCCTCCTTCTCTGAAATCAATAAAAAAATATATATTTTTTAAAAAGATGAACTCCTTCTAATGCAGTCAGCACCCTGGGCCATAGGCTGGGAGCCACACCTGTCCCAGGGCGCTGGCCCCATACCTCGAATGAAACGCAGCCACTTGGGCAGGATATCAGTGGCCTTGGTCTGGATGAGGACTTTGCGGCTGTACAAAGAGACGCTGGAACTCAGCTCCCGGCTCACATCAAACATGGATGGTTTCTGTGGGCGAGGAGGAAAGGGCAGTGTCAGCTGCACGCAGGGGTTGAACCTACAAGGTCATGGGGAGCCCTGATGACGGCCCTGTGAACCACCCTGCCCAACTGGGACTGGACTGGGAGTTGTGGGTGGACATTCAGTGATCCAGAAGCAGAGATAGGCCAGGAGACCTCCCACATCTGTCTGTTCAGAATGCCAGTGCCCAGGGAGGACCCCCCCACAACAGCTCTCAGAGGGCCTTCTCTGGACAGCCGCTGCCTTCCCCAGTCCGCTCTCCCTGGAGGATATTACAAAAGGAAGACTCGCTAGTATGTCCCGTGAACAGAACCAAATCTGCTAGGGGTTAGGGGTCAGCAAACTACAGCCCACAGACCAAATCTGGCTCATCACCTGGTTTGTGTAGCATAGAATGGCTTTTTCGTTTTTAAATGGTTGGGTGGGGGGAAAAACAAAAGACGACTATTTCATGGTATGTGAAAGATACAAGAAAAGTAAATCCCGGTGTCTCATTTCCTGGACACGACTCTGCTTGCTTCCTGAGGTGCAGGCGTGGTGCTTTCATGCAGTGGCAGAGCGTGTGGCTGTGCGTGACCTGCAAAGCCCAACCAGGCAGTCTGGCCCTCCACAGGAGTGTCTGCCAGTCCTGCTCTACCCCCTAGTGCTTTGAAACCTGCAGTTCGCACACACTTCACATCGGATCTTATAAAAGGGAGATGATTCTGGAGGGTTTGGGAGAACCCGAGACCCTGCATTACCAACAAGTCTCAGGCAATGCTGGAGCAGCTGGGCTACAAAGGACACTGTGATGAGGGCCGAGAACAGCTCTTTCCCACGTGGATAACAGGGCTCCAGGCACACGAGGCCAGGAGAGGCGGGGTCCAACCCCGGAGGGAGCAGGCTTCTCTGTTGCAGGCTTTGTCAGACTTCACCACGCTACTTTGTGAGTCAGGAAGGCTTAGGGGCGAATCAGGAGGATGGAGAACGCACAACTTACGTACGCACCGCAGAATCCATCCCCCCCGCAGAGCTCGGCAATGTGCTGCCTGGAGCCAGAGGAAGCCTGCAGGTCGCTCCAAGGGCTGTCCCTGCAGGCACCCCGTCACAAAACCCACCCAAAAACGCCGGGTGAAACACTCCCTCACTTTACAACTCTGTGCGCACCCGCCCAGAGGCACAGGGTTTTCTTTTACTCTGATGCTGCCAAGTAAATGTTGGGGATCTGTCACAGTTCAGGAAGTGCTGCGGGTGACGCCCCCGCTCAGGGAGCCCCAGCACGCCGAGCTCACCATTTCCGGCACATAGAAGATGCTGCGGATATTGAGAGGGGCGTCCGTCTTGTAGTGCAGAGTGTAGCGGGGCTTGTCGTGGGCCTGCGCGATGTAGCGGTAGAATTCCTCGTGCTGCCACTGGCCCACGTCCTTGGGGTCCATCATCCAGATGGCCTGGAAATGGACACCAACCGGGAATGTTACGTTTAAGACCCTTCCCCACAACCACCACATGGAGCTGAGCGGGGGAGCTCGTGGCGCCTGGTGCTGGTGATGCTCCCTCGGGACGAGAGAGGACTGGCCTCTAGGACAGACCAGGGTGGTGGCCTCAGGTGCAAGCCCCGCCCTCTGCCTCTGGCCCCACCCGCTCTTGCACTGAGGGAAGGGGTGCTCCAGAATGGGTGGGTAAGGGGGTCCACAAAGAGAGAGACACACAAAGGCTCAGAGAACAAGTACCCCCTCTCAAGCAGTGTGTCCAGAAGGGCCAGCCAGGAGGCAGGATCTGGACGTGCCCACACATCAGGAATACTTGACATCAACCGGCAAATGGTAAAGAAACAGTCTAGCCCAGTGGTCGGCAAACTCATTAGTCAACAGAGCCAAATATCAACAGTACAACAATTGAAATTTCTTTTGAGAGCCAAATTTTTTAAACTTAAACTTCTTCTAACACCACTTCTTCAAAATAGACTCGCCCAGGCCGTGGTATTTTGTGGAAGAGCCACACTCAAGGGGCCAGAGAGCCGCATGTGGCTCGCGAGCCGCAGTTTGCCGACCACGGGTCTAGCCAAATGATGGGATATTACTCAGCCCAAAAAGGACAACATAGTGAACCTTGAACACATTATGATGGGAGGCCAGACACAAAAGGCCACAGCACTGATTCCATTTATATGAAATGTCCAGAATAGGCAAGTCCAGAGACAGGAAGTAGATTGTGGTTGCCAGAGACTGGGGGTAGGTGGGGAGTGACCGCTAATGAGTACAGGGCTTTCTCTGAGGGACGAAAGGTTCTAGAATAGACTGTGCTGATGGCTGCATGGCTCTGAATACACTGGGAACCACGGCCCTGCGCTCTGTAGGGTGAAACGTGCGGTGTGCGTGTTACAGAAGGTGCACAGGGATGAGGTGGGGGGGACCTCGTTTGCATCATGGATCTCACCTCTCCACAAAGAACACCTTGTCCTGGGATTCTGACATCATCCAATCCTACTTCTTCCCATCTAGCCCCAAAATGTACCAACTGGCCTCCACAGCTGCCTGAGCCCTTCAGGAGCGGAGGGTCTCACCTGCAAGGTGTTGATGCGCTTTCCGTTAAGGTACAAGGGGAAACTGACGAAGTTACTGTATTTTGTCACCACGTCTGGAAGAGACAAAAGAAAAACAGTGACTACAGGAAGCTTCTAGAAATAAAAGCTCTGGAAGTTGCTGCAGGGGTCACTCAGCAGGCTGGGGAGGCCTCGGGGCCGTGCCCGGGCACAGGTGGGAAGCCAGGACACAGCAGGGACACATCCTGCCCGCAGAGCTGAGCAGGACTCACACCAGAACCAGATGCCTCCAGGTCCAGGCCACCAGGAGACCAGGCTGCCTCCTGGGTCACGTGAATGCGGTTTTATAAGCTGGCAGTGGACCCTGGGAAGCACGCGGCACCTTCGATAAGCGTTTAGTAAGACGTGGACAGAGAAAACCACACACAGCAGCACCCCCTCAGGTTCTCAGTGAAGCCTGGGCTCAGGCCGGCCAGGGGGCAGGCCAGCGATAGCGACAGCACAGGGAGTGATACAAGGACTGTGCAAGACCTCCCCGTGACCCAAGTCCCACACTGCCCGAAGGGAGGGAGGGAGAGCGGCTCCTGACTGGGCCAGCCGTTCCCCCGGAGTCAGCCCGGAGCCTGTCCTCAGTCGTCCTCGGAGGCCCAGGCAGCCACGCCCGGAAACAGCCCTGCCGCCAGCTCTGCCCGTGTTCCCCGCACACTCCCACCGACAGGATCTAAAACACGCCAGCAGGAGGTGTCGTGCTGGCTGGTGCTGCGGCCCACATGTCCAGAGGCCCAGGCTCCCGCTCACCTCGAACCCGGGCCTCGCTGGCAAACTCTCTGCAGTCTGACTTGAGATGGATGATGATTTTGGTTCCAGTTCTAACTCCTGAAGCTTCGGCGATTTCAAATACCCCGGAGCTAAGACACAGGAGGGAGAGAGCCAGTTCCCACGTTACCACCGACAAATCCCACCGCAGGGCAGTGACGCCCCCTGGGTTTTCACAGCAGAGCCCACTGACACTGAAGGGAAGCCAGACGCCACCTTTCATTACCCAGCTGAGCCCCGAGACCGGCAGCTTTCTGTCGGGGACAGTGGCTGCTGCAGGTGGGATGGGGCCCTCCTGCTCCCCAGGGCATGGTCTCAGGGGCACAACCTCTCGAGCTTTATGTCCACCTGAGCGGGCCGGGCGCTGTGCCAGGCACTGGGAGCAATCAGAGGCCTGGAGACCGCCCCTAACTCCCTTGTTAACGGCATTTCTGAACCTCTAGCAGAAGCCAGGGGTCTCCTTAAGAGCAGAGAAACTGTTTTAGGAGAAAAAGAGGGGATGAACCCCCAACAAGTTGCTACCTTGGCCCAAGTATACTCTGAGCACAGCTTTCATGGAATAAAACAGAAATCTTAATTCTGACAGGAAGAGGAGCAGTGCTCTGGCCCGGCTCCCCTTGCGTGTGCTGCTGAAACCACAGCGGAGGGCAGAAGACTCGGTCGGGAAAGCAGGGTTCGGAAGGAAGTTTGGGGCCTGCTGAAACAAGAGCTCACATTCGGCTAAGGTACCATCTTCCTCAAATACTGCCTCTACATGCACTTACCTGACCTGTAAGACACGATCCAGAGCATGCTCATGCTGGAGAGCAAAACTAGCATCTGAGGGGAAACCCAAGCCCTGTGCTCGGGAAAGCAGGGCCAGGCCCGTGGGTCAAACCTGGAAGTTCCAGGGTCGGGAGGAATCAAAAATGGGCTCCCACAGGACAAAGTCCAGGGACGCCGCCCAGGCCAGGGGGCACCAGGAGAATGGCCAAACCATGTACCAAGGAGCCTCGCCTGGGACGGTCTACACTCCAGAACACAGTCATGGAGCCCAAACAGACACCAGGGGCCACTGGGATCAGCAAGGAGCTGGCTCCCGAGCAGGAGGGTCAGCTCCCTGCCCAAGGCCCGGAAAGGCCCGCAGGCATTTCCCGGGGGGCGGGGGGGGCTAACTTTCCAAAGGAAGTGCCACGGAGCTGCGGTGGTCCCAGGGCAGGGGCACTCCTGTGTCTGACTCGGGGAGCTGCTGTCACTTACCCGTCGGAAAGCCACTGGTAACCCGGGCTGACCGGGCTGGCTGAGCGGGAATAGACCTCAACTCTGTCGGCCACCATGAAAGCTGAGTAGAAACCCACTCCAAACTGGCCAATGATCTTGCTGCTGGCCTCCGCCTGGTTCTGCAGCGCATCCAGAAAGGCCTGTGGTGGCAAAGGCTGGTCAGAGGGAGGGCCTCCATTCCCAAGAGAGAACGGACGTTTGCGACTCCCTGTGTGCATCCCTCTAACAAAGGCTAAGATACCATTTAATCCTCCAGACAAACACATCAACTGCTTTTCACCCATTTTACACACAGAGAACAACGCCATGGAGCGGTAAAGTGAGTTGCCCAAAGACCCCAAGCTGGGCAGCAGAGGGACCGGTTCTGTATCTGCTTCCCAGGGCTGTAACCCTGCCTGTCGGCTGGAGGCCTGTGGGCCACACGCCCGGGGGTGAGGAAGCGGCTGGGTGAGTGCGTGCACACGCCCTTCCTGCAGGAAAGGGGCAAGTGGCAGCTTCTGAGGACAGCCCCTGAGGTTCAGTAGGTGAAGGGGTGTGACACGCATGCCCAGATGTGTCTTCTGCATGTCTCCTGGATTCCATGCTTCATGGGGAAACAGTATATACCAAGTACATACCACCTTTGTACGTACCACCAGACACTTAATTATTATAACTCAAGTTAACAAATTTCCTAAGATTAAAAATCAAGCAAAATGAATACACTCATTGCTATGAATACTGTCCAACTGAACACTCTGTGATGATGTAAATGTTTTATATGGTCCAATATGGTAGCTACTGACCTCATTTGACGAGTGCAACTGAGGAACTAAATTTTAAATTGTATTTAACTTTAATTTCAATCCAAATGGCCACAGGTAGCTAGTGAGATAGCACAGACTTCCCCTGATAGAAATACAATACGTGTAATGGGGGGAGCAGGTTATAATAAAGAAGTTTTTAAAAGTGGAAATTTCTGCCCTGCTGGTGTGGCTCAGTGGTTGAGCGTCAACCTATGAACCAGGAGGTCAGGGTTCGATTCCTGGTCAGGGCACATGCCCGGGTTGTGGGATCGATCCTCAGTGTGGGGCGTGCAGGAGGCAGCCGATGTATGACTCTCTCAACATTGATGCTTTCCTCTCTGAAATAAATAAAAAAGTATATTTTTTAAGTGGAAATTTCTGTAAATCACTTTGGACCAATAAGTAGACTATTTTCAAGCACTTGGCACAAAGTGCCATTTTAGGCACCACTTAGGCCCACAAAACAAGCAAGAACACAAAGGCAGCCCAGGGCCGCCAGCCTTTGTCTTGGGCTGGCACAAACGCCGCTGGAGGAGGACACCTTGACCACTGACACTTGCCTCCCCTCATAGGCTTCAAGTTGCACAGCAACCAACCACCCGCAATGGGCACCCTGTCTCCACAAAGGGTTTCTGAAGGACCATCCTGCCCAGACACTGCAGGCAACTTTCTTCTTGTGACCCTTGTCTGAGAGGAGGAGTACTTACTTCTGCCTGCCCTCTTTGCCTCCAGCCTATGCAGCTCAAGTAACCACTGAGAAATGAGTTAGAGAAAAGCTTCAGGAGGCAGAATGGCACATTCCAGACTCAGACCAACAGGCTCTGAACCTTGGGCCGGTCAATTCTCAACTACGCAAAAGTACTTATTTCAGCCCTTTCATCTATAAAGTAACAGTAACTTCCTCAGGTGTCCCCTGACCACACAGTGAAGTCATGTCACCTGGTGGTTCCACAGCACCAACACGGAGCTCACACCAGTAACATTCCTACTGAAGCTGGTGTTCAGAGCGAGCTGGCACCCTCCTTCTCCAGTGGGAGCCGCCTGTCAAGGAGAGGAAGGAAGGGGCACTGAGGGGCTTACCTTTGACCCCGACTTGGCGATTGTTCCCAGGTTGGACACCAACTCTTCCTGTGTCATCCCAATGCCAGTGTCCTAAGGAGAGAGACACGCTAAGCGCCAAAGCGCCGGCACCTGGGGAGGCGTAGGGACAGCCCTGAGCCGTAAGTGGCATCAATTACACTTGCCAGGCAGGGCCCAGCAAATGGCACATGGTGATCAGAAAAGACAAATTCTAGTCATATCAGCCATACCTCAGGAGAAAACCTCACTAGAAAACAGACACACAGACCAAAGAGAAAACCGGTCCAAAAAGAGAGCTGCACAGAGTGTCACTTGATTTTCAACAAAGGTTCCAAGATAATTTGATGGAGAAATGAAAACCAAATGGTGCTAAAACACTACATAGCCACCTGCAAAACATTAATCTCAACCCTGAGCTTACTTACACCATACACAAAAATGGATCACAGACCCAAATATAAGAGCTAAGATTGTAGCACTTTTAGAGGAAAACATAGGAGAATATCTTTATAACTTTGGAATAGGTAGACGTTTCTTAGGTCACTAAAAGCATGAAGCATGGAAGAAAAAAGTGGTAAACTGGACTTCATTAAAATTAAAAATGTCTGCTTTTCAAAAGCCACCTAAGAAAATAAAGAGACAAGCCACAGACTGCACCCAAGCCTGAAGTTAGGTGTCAATCTGTTAACTAACAATTCAAGAAGAACCCTCTCAGAAACCACTTCTTTCCCATCCCACCAGTGTCTGAAGAGCACCTTTCCCTCAATCAGACCTTCCACTCACAGTGAGGCCAGCACACAGGTGGGGCAGGGGTGGGGGAGGGGAGAAGTGGGCTGATCTGACCCCCCAGGGGCCAGAAGCTGGACATCAAAAAGATACATAAATATAATATTTATGAGCACAAGATCTGGGAATATTTCCTGAAAAGTCCCTTTTAACTTTGGAAGTTGGTGCTTTACCCTTCTTCAAAAATTCTTCTTTGCAATCTACACTAATAAAAGAGAAACATGCAAATTGACCATACCTCCATGACGCCCACCAGCCAATCAGGAGTATGCAAATTAACCCAACAAAGATGGTGGGTTAATTTGCATACACAGGTGTGGAGCGGCCGAGAGCGGGGGGCAGAGGGAGCTACAGGAGCGGCGCTCCGGCCGGAGCGAAGGGGGAAGGCGGCGGCCGGAGCGAAGGCCTGGGTCCCGGGTGCCGGAGGAAAACCAGTGCCGGCAGCCAGGGGAAGGAAGGCCTATTCTTGCATGAATCTTCGTGCAATGGGCCTCTAGTCTAGTAATAATAAACATGGAAACAATGATAGCCTCTTTGTTCTCTAATTTCTTCATGGCCTGTCATCCCTAGATGAGTTTTAATCTCCTCAAAAAGGTTCTTAGTAGCCCCTCCCTGCTCTACTCCACAGAAAAGAAAGTGTACACTGGTCAAAAGTCAATGAACTGAACTTACAAATTTTATTATATGTAAATCATACCTCAATTAATCGTACTAGAACAACCACAAAGACAAGCACACACATAGAGAGACTAGAGAGAGTAAGTAAACAAGAGCATACAAAAGACGCCCTATAGCAAAGTCCTGAGCAGGTTAGCCAGTGTACGTGGTGGAGGCAGGAAACCCAAATGAAAAATGCCCACTTAGAGCCCAACTGAGGCACATCCTGCCACCCCCACAGAGACGCACACCCCAAAATTCCACCATGACTCTGGGATGACAGGTTCTGAAGCAGCTTTCTCGGGATCATAATGTCCCCTTCAGGGTCACTGCCTGGTAAACCTCCTTTGCCTTTCTAACTTTTTGACCTTAAAATTTTCAAAATGTTACAACAGCAACCAAAAGTATTGCTTCATCAAAAGCAAGACTGTTAATTCAAAGAGTAGGCTAAGATTAAAAATAGTATTACAGCCCAGCCGGGTGTAGCTCAGCCGTTGAGTGTCGACCCAGGAACCAAGAGGTTACTGGTTCGATTCCCAGTCAGGGCATATGCCCAGTTGCGGGCTCGATCCCCAGTGGGGGCCGTGCAGGAGGCAGCCAATCAATGATTCTTTCTCATCATTGATGTTTCTATCTCTCTCTCCCTCTCCCTTCCTCTCTGAAATTAATAAAAATATATTTTAAAAATAGTGTTACAGAATATAGGTGCATGGGTAAATATGCATTACAAATGAACAAGAACAATTGAGGCCCTGGCCAGTGTGGCTCAGTTAGTTAGAACATCATCCCATGTACCGAAGGGTCATGGGTTCAATTCCCTGTCAGGGCACATATCCAAGTTGCAGGTTCAATACCTGGTCAGGGCACATACGGGAGGCAACTAATCAATGTTTCTTTCTCATGTCGGTGTTTCTTTTTCTCTCCCTCCCTCTCTCTTCCTCTCTCTCTCTCAACCTGGAATCAGTGAAAAACTATCTTCAAGTGAGGATTAAAAACAACAACGGTGCAATATACAAATCTTGGAACATAGAAACCCACACCTGAAACCTATATAATCATGTTGACCAATGTCACCCCAATAAATTTAATTTTTAAAAAATGAAGAGTACCAAAAACCTAAACAGACAGATGGGTTATTTTAAATTTCCTCCGTTTCTACTTATGTTTTCCAAATTTTCTACACTGAACAAGTGTTGTTTTGACTGTATATTAAAACAGGAGTTATTATAGCTGTGAAGATGGTCAGCACAACTCTTTGGACTAGAGGCATAACAAAAAGGCAGGCCCATCTCCTCTATCCCAGTGAGTGAAGAGGACCACTTCCCAGGCACCTCAGTGGCATCAGCACAAGAGGCAGGGACACGGGAGGAGGTACCTGGATTGTGATGGTGCCTTTCTCAGTGTCAGTCTGCAAGTGAATCTCCATTTCTGGCAGCGTCTGGCCTTCGGACACCAGCTTGTGACGCAGTTTTTCCAAAGCATCACTAGCATTGGAGATCAGCTCCCGTATGAACACCTACAGGAATGAAAATAAGATGCTAACACTGCAGGATCTATTTGGATAGCAGCATCTGCAGCAACTGCTAGAAGGCAGGGGAGAATTGCCACACAATCTTCGGTTTTTGCCCATAAAGACTTTCCACAGCTGTATACAGTACTCTCCAACTCTACTGATGGTTCCTCCTGAAAATCAAGCCTGAAGGTAGGTGTCAATCTGTTAACTAAAAATTTAAGAAGAACCCTCTGAGAAACCACGTCTTTCCCATCTCTTGCCCAGGGATGACAAAATATTTCGCAAACATCTTTCTCCTACTCACGGAAGAAAGACTCTCTGGCTTTGGCTTCATTTACTGGAGGATCATCAAAAACCGGCCTGTCATGTTCAGGATAAAGAAGAGCCACAGGCCCCCTCAGCCACCAGTGTCTGCAGAGCACCTTTCCCTCAAACAGACCTTCCACTCACAGTGAGGCCAGCACACAGGTGGGGCAGGGGTGGGGGAGGGGAGAAGTGGGCTGATCTGACCCCCCAGGGGACAGAAGCTGGACATCAAAAAGATACATAAATATAATATTTATGAGCACAAGATCTGGGAATATTTCCTGAAAAGTCCCTTTTAACTTTGGAAGTTGGTGCTTTCCCCTTCTTCAAAATTCTTCTTTGCAATCTAGTAATAATGAATATGGAAACAAAGATGGTCTCTTTGTTCTCTAATTTCTTCATGGCCTGTCATCCCTAGATGAGTTTTAATCTCCTCAAAAAGGTCCTGAGTAGCCCCTCCCTGCTCCACTCCACAGAAGTCCAAGAGATCTTCCTCCGGCCCGATACCCCGCTAGAATGAAGGAAGTACACCAGTTGATGAGAAAAGGGGCTTTTAAATTATCAGCAAAATTAATTTCCAGAGTCAATTTGGCCCAAAGAATCATCTAGATATATTTACTTAAGCAGATTTTGGCAAAAATACTCTTGCTGGTAACTAAGATCAGGATCCGTCTAAATTTAGTGCATTCTCACAGCTAATATACTATCTGGCATCTTCCCCAGAATGGTATAAAAACAGTTTGCCATGCTAGGAGTGACTGAAGGTACCGCACCTCTTTTTCTGAGTACAAGGAACGGGCAACAATGTCCAAAAGCTTCTTTGTCTCAGCCTGGAACTCATGTTTGGAAGCAGAACCTAGTAATGAATCACAGACAAAGCAATGAAGTTTAATTTCTATTTTTGTGGAAGAATATGCTATGTAACATTCAAAAGAATGTTTAAGGTAATGAGTTTTAAACATTTTGCCAGAGTAAATAAAGAAGAAAGAAACCAATTCTCTGGGGCTCTATGGCAGGATCTCAGGAGCAGAACAAACCTAGTGGGTCCCCTCCTTCTCCACAGAAAAGGGCAAAGGGAGACAACTCTCACCCGCCTCCCACCGAGGCTACAGAGGCCGGTACTTCCCAAAGTGTCCAGTCATGAGAATCGGACTGGCTCAACAACCAGACCCTGGATTCTAGTCTTCAAAACACTGGTTTCCAAATTAATTACTTACAAAGCAGAAAAACAAGAAAACCTCACTCTCTTAACCTAAACATCAAAGATTCTGTTGTCTCATTTGAAAGCCAGAGATGGACCCACTTTGGGACTGGCTCTAGAGACTGCTTCTCTTCACTTCTTAGGAATGAAAGGACAACTTCAGAGTGTGGTCCTGCATCGGCCTGGCCAATAATGAGTTTCCTTCTGGCTTCCATGATTATTAACAGATGTGCCATGAATCACTATTTAGAAGGTGCCCCATCGCAAACCCATGGGTGACCACTAGAGGGGGCAAAACACCAGAATGATAGTCAGGAGTTCCCAGGACGCATTCATTGTTTTGAGGAACACTCACTCCAACCAAGACGTTCCTGTGTCTGGAGCGGGTGGTTCCATCAATCATTACTTCCACCTCAAACACCTGCCCTCACGAGTCAGCCAGGTGCTAAGCCTTCCCAGACCCCAACTCAGCTGAATGCAGTACCCTGTACGGTCTCTGTGCTGTTAATGATGGAACGTGGGGGCTCCTCCTTCTGGTCCTCAGCAGCTTGTGAGCTGAATGGACGTGCAATGTGGAAGCTCAAAGCCAGGTTTCGCCTGGGGCGACAGGACTGGACTGGGGCTCTCCAAGGACACAGAACTGATGTTCCTGAAAAGACAAACATGCACAAAGAGTAAGCCCCCGGGAACGGATACCTAATGTGCTCACCAACACACTTGGTAACACATCCTCTCACAAGTCAAACACCAGGAAGTATCAGAACTTAGGGGCAGAATTCCGGAGGCAGGCAGGGGCCACTTGGCGCCACTTCCCACATCCCCCGGTGAGATCTTGTATAAAGTCCCCAAACTCAAACATCTCTCATCCCTCAATGCTCACAGCCCCCCACAGGAGCCTGAATAATAACACGCCAGCCTTCCTCACTTTGTTAACTGCAATGAAGAAATGTAAAAAATATGTCCCCTTGAGAGGAATCCAAACTTTTAAATGTTAAGATTCTGAAACAGTCTCCTCTTCTAAAGGATCTTTGTTGATTCCTTTACTTTCCTTTTTTTGTCTGAAACTGTCAGTTTGTTTGTTTTTTAATTAGTGTATTTAAAAAATGAAAAGTAGCAAGGGATCTCTTTTACCTCAGGAAGGGGCCTCACACCCTCACGTTTGCTGTAACCTGCTCAGCACAGTGGAAACCCGTCATTTGATGCTGGTGTCCCCAGCCCGGCTGACAGATGCTACAAACACATATGGACACCTCCACTGTACCTGGCAGGAATCAATCCTCACTACAGCCCCTCAGGACAGTGTCACGCACCAACTCCAGGACCACCAGCCTGGGGACGGGCATCAGTTTGTGCTTCATGGCCAATGCTTTTCAAGGATACAGGTCAGACATGCAAGACCCTCCGTGTGGAAGTCTAGACCTTGCTGAACTGTGCCTGACAGAATGTCCAGAAATAACTTTATGGTTTTAAAATCAACATATCAACTTCCACATGCCTACAAGGTATACGAAGTTGACTTTTCTTTAGCTTATTCCTGGATTTATAAATAGCATGGCCTTAGCCATTACCTCTATGTGGAATACCTTACAAACATCTATCCTAACTCAAAAAATATTCAATTTCCAAACAGTCTACATTTTTAATTCTCTGTGCCTAATCTCAGTGTTTACCCATAGAGCTAAGAAAAAAAAAAAAAAGAGCAAAACAAACAAAAAGCCTGGGGTATCTCTTTCTTCTGGAAGTAAAGGGTATTTGGTTACAGGGCTGCTCTGCACCAGGCCAGGGGAGCTGAAGTCCCTGAGCTCCCGGCCAGCCCCACCCCAGGCAGAGAGCCCACGTGAGCTCTTCCCACCAGGGACAGCACTCCTGGACACATTCGGAGACATCAGCAGGTTTCCCACCAAAGGTGGGGCCCTCTGCCTTAAAGCACAGTTAGACTTCAGGGACAAAACCAGTGAGAGCGGGATAAAGAAGAGATGTCGGAGGGACGTCAGACCCAAGTTCTCTTCAGGATGGGATCTGGATTTAAATTCTACATGAAACACTGTGAGCCAGACAGACTGACAGGAGTGTGAGCGTCGGAGCCACTAAAATGAGGATGAAGGAGGTCCTCCAGAAGAGGAGAGGAGAAAGCTCAGCAAACACTGAAAGCATTTTAGACATTCTTTCATCTAATATTCCTCTTACCCGCTTCCACCTGGCAACCACTCCCTTCTGCCTGGCCAAAGGGAAGGGCAGAGGTGCCGTCTTCCCAAGTCTTCTTCCAGTAGTGACATGTAGGTAGCACTTACCATGGCCCCTATTCCCTCCAGGCACGTGGGCCTCCCCCGTCCACTCCCTTGTCCCTGCCTACCTTTGAGCTGGTCTCCTACACAACGTTCTCTCCAATCCATCCCTTAAATTTCTACACATTCATCTTCTGACACCAATTCCATCTTTCTTCCCCAATTTTGGAGGATTTATTCCTGAATGCAACCTTGTCAACTCTAAATGCTTCGGGATGATATTCCAGGCCCTCCACCAACCCACCCCACAAACCAATAGGATTCTACCTCCTTCCAGAAGCCCAACCCAGGTTTGCTGACATCCTTCAAACACCTCGTGCCCCTACCTGTATGGTAACCAGCACCGGGGGTGCCTCTACCCTTCTCTCCATATACCATTCAAGCTCGGTCTTGAGACATAGGGAGCACTTTGACCCCCCCCCCCCAAACATTAGATATCACACCCTCAAGAAGAGATGCTGGTTTTCCTCACTGGTGAATTTATTTGGAGTCAAGTATTCTTGATCCACTCCATTTGCATAAAAGCAGAATTTACTGCCGAAACCGGTTTGGCTCAATGGATAGAGCGTCGGTCTGCGGACTGAAAGGTCCCAGGTTCGATTCCGGTCAAGGGCATGTACATTGGCTGAGGGCACATCCCTGGTAGGGGGTGTGCAGGAGGCAGCTGGTCGATGATTCTCTCTCATCGATGTTTCTAGCTCTCTATCCCTCTCCCTTCCTCTCTGTAAAAAATCAATAAAATATATATTTTTTTAAAAAAAAGCAGAATTTACTGAATTAATCTTTTGTTATTGGTTTATTAATCCTCACCTGAAGATATTTTTTCCATTGATTTTTAGAGAGAGTGGAAGGGAAGGAGGGAGTGGGAGAGGGATAGAGACAGAGACACTGATGTGAGAGAGACATCAACTGGCTGCTTTCTGCATGCACCCCGACCAGGGCCGAGGGTGAAACATGCAACCCAGGTACATGCCCTTGACTGGGAATTGAACCCGAAACCCTTCTGTCCACAGACTGACGATCCAACCACTGAGCCATATTGGCCAGGGCAATCTTTTTTTTAATCCTCATTCAAGGACATGCTTACAGAGAGTGCACACAACATTGATCAGTTGCTTTCTGTACGAGCCTGACGGGAACAAACCCAGGTATGTGCCCTAATCAGGAATCCAACCGGCAACCTTTTAGTGTACAGGACGACACTCAACCGCTTGAGCCGCTCCGGCCGGGCTTACCATTTATCCTCACTTCCTGTCCGGCCTTGCTCTGCTAACAGAGTCCTTTCCTTGCCGTCTATCTTTTGGTCCTCAGAAAAGAACAGGTTGCATTCACCCATTGCCTCTCAGCTAAAACCTTCCCTACCCCAAGGAAAATCAGAAATCAGAGAAAATCGAAAAATTCACAGGCTAACGGCTCTTAGTATTTTGAGACCTCCATAACTACCTGTTCTAAATCTGCCCTCAGATTAGTGTGTGTGTGTGTGTGTGTGTGTGTGTCGGGGGGGTGGGGGGACAGGGAGGGTAATGCTGTTTGATATATGGCTGGCATACTTATTTTTTACATTTCCATTCTTACATGTATAAATATTTTAATCAAGTACACATCTTAGGGATCATTCCAAATCATTACATAAGCTGCTTATTCTTTTTAACAAACACAAAATGTTCTACTGTAATGGGTACTAGTGCTCAATTTATGAATATTTAAACTGCTTCCGGTCTTGTACCGTTAAAAATAATGTTCCAGCCCTAGCCAGTTTGGTTCGGTGGGTAGAGCTTCAGCCCGTGGACTGAAGGGCAGCAGGTTCGATTCGGGTCAAGGGCACATGCCTCAGTTGCAGGCTCGATCCTTGGCACCGGTCAGGGTGCATGTAGAAGGCAACCAACCAATTGATGTGTCTCTCTCACATCGATGTTTCTCTCTGTCTCTCTCCCTCCTTTCCACTCTCTCAAATCAATGGGAAAATGTCCTGAGGTGAGGATTAACAAAAAATGTTTAAAAAATAATCATAATGCTCCAAAGTGTTATCTACTGCATGCTACCCTTCATGGAAGAAAGACTGGATACAGGAAAATATCTATGTTTCCACTCATCTGTGCAAAAGAAACACAGGAAGGATAAACTACAAACTAATGAGATTGTGTGTATCCCTTTCCTAGGGCTGTGTAACCAAATGCCACAAACTGGGTGGATGAATACAACAGAAATGCATTCTCTCACAGTCGTGGGGGCCAGAGCCGAAATAAAGGTGTGGGCAGGGCTGACTCCTTCTGGAGGCTCTGAAGGAGCGTTTGTCCACACCCCTCTCCCAAGCTTCGGGTGTTGCCCACAATCCTTGGTGCTCCTGGCTTGTAAGTGCATCATTCCAACCTCTGCCTCTGTCATCACACAGCCCTCTCTTCCCTGTGGGCATATCCTGTGTCCAAATTTACCTCTTCTTTGTTCTTTGTTTTTTTTGGTTAATCTTCACCTGAGGATATTTTCCCATTGATTTTGTTTTTTATTTATCCATTGATTATAATTTTATAGAGAGTGGAAGGGAGGGGGAGAGACACAGAGAGAGAAACATCCATATGAGAGACACACATCAACACATTGATCAGTTGCCTCCCACATGAGCCCTGACCATGGCTGGGGTTCAAGTCTGCAACTAAGGTATGTGCCCTTGACCGGAATCGAACCTGTGGGGACCCTTCAGTCCGCGGGCTGATGCTCTATCCACCCCAGTAGCAATGGGCACACCTGGCACCAGGGAGAGCCACCATCCTGGAACTGCCCACCTGAAAGTTGTATCTCCCAGGAAGCACCTTCATCCTGGGCAAACCAGGGTGTGCAGGCACCCTCCCTGGCACCAGATCTTGGTTTGTAAATACCATTGTCCGCTGAACGGAATCAGGACCACTGGAAAACACACAAGATAAGCCTGGAATACCTTGGGGTGCCAGACAGTGAAGAAGAACTCAGAAGAGATGGGGCATGCCAGAAGGACACGGGCGCCAACAGGAAGGTGTGCCCAACAGCAAAATATAGGACAACCTGGGCAAGAAAATAATGAAAGTAATGGGCTGCAAACTGACAAAGAAAGAAAGTACCTGTTGGTCCATACTTAAATAAATAATAAATAAATGGGAGGGGCGGAGAAAGGACTTCTTCCTTACAGTAGACCTGCAATTAATATATGTATAAGGAATGATGGAATAGACATCACCATTAAGCAAGCATAGTAATAGTTGTGACAGGTATAAATTATTGGTGGATATTTAAAGGTCCACCAGAAACAGAATATTTGCATAATCTCAAACTATGCCCCACAAGATACTTATTGATTTTAAAGAGAAAAACCAGTTTTCCGTGGAGAAAGTAGCAAATACCCCTTAACGAAGTGATCACAATCACCATCATCAGGAATGAAATGAGTCAACATCCTGCAACTCCTGGTGTGGTGAGCGGGCATGGCCTTCCTTATGTCAAGTTCTTGCCAAAAATGTATCTCAATCTAATGACAAGAAAACATCAGACAAACCCAAATTATGGGACCTCCTATAGAATAAATGGTCAAAGGCACCAAGGTCCTGAAGGACAAACACAGACTGAGGAACCATCACAGACTGTAGGGGACTGAAGAAACATGACTAGGTGCAATGTAGATTCCTGGACCAAAATAAGGAAATCAATGGGAACACTGGCTAACGTAAAAAAGAAAATCGGCAGATAACTTAATAGTATTGTTTAATGTTATTTCCGTTGTCAATAGTTGTACCATAGTTATGCAAGATATTAATGTTAGGGGAAACTAGGTGAAGAGAGAGGGAATCATGAGTACTATTTGTATAACATTTCTGTAAAGTAGGAGATTAATTCAAAATAAAATGTTTCACAATAAAAAAGAGTGATTTAGAAATATTCTTATACATGTGTCATTTTATTTATGCATGAGTTTACATCTTAGTATACATCTAGTCCAAGGTTATGTCTAGTTTAAAATATGGTCAATGCTGCCAAGTCACCCTCTAGAGAGGCTGTATCAACTTACATTCACACGAGCAACATATGAGAGTGTGTATCACCCCAAATTCCTGCCAACACAGTGTTACTATGAAACTTTTGGATCTCTGTCTATAAGTCAGGTAAAAATTTTATTGCATTTACATTTATCTTATTATGAGCAATATTGAGCATCTATCCATATTTTAAAATACTTTTTGTTAATGAACTGTTAATATCCTCTGATCATTTTCCTACCATATTTTCTATCTTTTGCTTATTGATTTGTAAGAGCTCTTTACACACAAGGTGTCCCCAAAAATGTATATACCCTTTGACAGCTGATAACTCACTTAATTTTCACTCTTTTGCAGGTTTAACTGATTTGAAATAACGGGTGAAGCCAGAGTAAGCTTTGAACAAAGAAAATTTAGTCACTATACTTTTTTATGGGGATACATAAAATATAGGTTATGGTACAAAACTGGCAATAGTTGACCAGCAATAATTAACCAGCAATAATTAAGGACACACACATACCAAACAAAATGATTCTTGATGTTTGCAATTCCATTGCTTGGCATTATCAGCAGTGCCTGCTCCATCAGTTTGAAAATAGACACTGACAAAAACATTACTCATTTCTGTAGATTCTTTAACATTCTCAAAATGAAATGTATGTTAAAACACTGACTTTATAATCATTCAAAGTGTGTATACATTTTTGGGGACACCCTATATTAAGGAAATTAGTCTTGTTTGTAAAGGCCTTTGCCACTCCAATATTAAACAATTTTCTCTTGTTTCATTTTCCCTATATCTTTTGTTTTTCCTCCACTTGGTACTCAGAATACTTTTAAAAAATATATATATTTTCATTGATTTCAGAGAGGCAGAGGGACAGAGAGATAGAAACATCAATGATGAGAAAGAATCATTGATCAGCTGCCTCCTGACTGCAACCCAGGCATGTGCCCTTGGCCAGAATCGAACCTGGGACCCTTCAGTCTGCAGGCCGATGCTCTATCCACTGAGCCAAACCAGCTGCAGTGGTCGGCAAACCGCGGCTCGCGAGCCACATGAGGCTCTTTGGCCCCTTGAGTGTGGCTCTTCCACAAAATATCACGTGCGGGCGCTCACGTACAGTGCGATTGAAACTTCATGGCCCATGCACAGAAGTCAGTTTTCGGCTCTCAAAAGAAATTTCAATCGTTGTCCTGTTGATATTTGGCTCTGTTGACTAATGAGTTTGCCGACCACTGAGCTAGGGCAGTACTCAGAATACTTTTAAAAGTATTTAATATGTTGTTTATAATAGATTATAGTTTGGGAAAGGGAAAAAAATACGCAATCTATATTTCCAACCAGGATTTGAAGACTTTTCAACATAATTCCAAGATTAGATTAATCAAGAGCACTATTAAGAACAGGTTTGATTTCAGGTTAACTGAACTTTCTACAATGTCTTTAAGAATAAACCAATGATGCAATAAGCCTGCCTGAGCCAGATACAAACACACTCTGTGCACAATATCTGTCTTCATGTTTCCTCTACACCCTATGAGAAAACCACAAACCTCAGTATCAGGCTACAATGTCACAATGTTAAACTATTCCGTGGTTTGGGGTTACACAAAATGGGAAGCACCAATAATTTGAATTTCACAAAACACACACACACACACACACACACACACACACACACACACACATACACACACATCTGCTGGTGCTCATGCTCTTTCCTCTACCTGCAACCACATCCCATCTTTCCACCTGAACTGCTTCAGGGCCCAGTGTGAGGCCTCTCTTCCATCAAGTCTCCTGTCCCCGGAGTTCACAATAATCTCTCCCTACTATAAATTCAGAGCACTAATTTTCTGTGCTGCTTATTTAAAATTTCTGTTATAAGCCAGCTTATGGTATTTCTTCTACTATTAACTTTTTGTTAATGTATAGCTTATGTTACCAAATTAACAAGCTTATATATTTCTTAGTATCAAACCTTTTCAAGGCAAAAAATCCACATTTTTTGGGGAAGCCAAAGCATCTAGTAGGAAAGCAGCTCTTTTTACAATCATTAAATGTTTTATCAGCATAAACATCACTGTGCTCAAGCAGAAGAATACTAGGTCAGCCAACAGACAGTGTTAGTGGTCCTACAAAGCACTTTTTTTTTTTTTTTTAACTAGTAAGCAGCAATTAAAAATTCAACTGCCTATAGGAACCGCCAAATGAGTCAAAGCACAATGAGGTTCTGGCAGGTGTAGCTCAGTTGGTTGAGCATCATCCCATGCACCAAGAGGTTGCCGGTTCAATTCCCAGTCAGGGCACATGCCTGGGTTGTGGGCTCACCCCAGGAGACAGCCAATCAATGGTTTTCTCTCTCTCTGTCTCTCCTCTTCCTTCCCCCCTCTCTCTAAAATCAATAAAAACAAGAATGGGTATTTCTTTTGCTTTTTAAAAAGATCACCATCTATCAGCCATAGTCCTTACTATGATGTTGTTTCATAACTGCATCTTAAGTTATGCACTTTAAAAAAATGTTTTTATTGATTTCAGAGAGGAAGAGAGGAGGAGAGAGGAATAGAAACATCAATGATGAGAGCGAATCATCATATATATGTCATATGTTTTTTAAAATGTATACACACTTTAACAGCTGATAGCTCACTTTTGAAAATGAAATGTATTTTAATAAACAATCCTATCTAATAAAAGAGTAATATGCAGATTGACCATCACTCCACCACACAATATGGCTGCCCCCATGTGGTCAAAGATCCTGCCCCCATGTGGACACAAGATGGCCACCACAAGATGGGCAGCAGGGGAGGGCAGTTGGGAGGCACTAGGCCTGCAAGGGAGGGCAGTTGAGGGGGACCAGGCCTGCAAGGGAGGGCAGTTGGAGGCGATCAACCCTGCAAGGGAGGGCAGTTAGGGGTGACCAGGCCGGCAGAGGAGGGAAGTTGGGGGCAAACAGGCTGGCAGGGGAGCAGTTAAGCATCAACCAGGCTGGCAGGGGAGTGGTTAGTGGGTGATCAGGCTGTCAGGCAGAAGCAGTTAGGGGCAATCAGGAAGGCAGGCAGGCGAGCAGTTGGGAGCCAGCAGTCCTGGATTGTGAGAGGGATGTCTGACTGCCCGTTTAGGCCCGATCCCACTGGCAGTCGGACATCCCTCGAGGGGTCCCAGATTGGAGAGGGTGCAGGCTGGGCTGAGGGACACCCCCACCCCCATGCACGAATTTCATGCACCGGGCCTCTAGTGCCTTTATAATTATTCAAAGTATGTGTATACAGTTTTGGGGACCATATGTATATATATGTGTGTGTATATATATATGTGTGTGTGTATATATATAAATTTTTTTAAAGAGTAGTTTATTGATTTCTAGAGAGGAAGGGAGAGGGAGAGAGAAACATCTATGTGAGAGTGTAACATCAATCAGCTGCCTTCTGCACACCCGCCACCAGGGATTGAACCTGCAACCTTGCATGTGCCCCTGATCAAATCAGCAACCTCCTGGTACATGGGACAATGCCCAACCAACTGAGCCACATTGGCCAGGACTATATATATATATATATTTTTTTTTTTTTTTAATATGATTTTATTGATTTTAGAGAGAGACAGTGAGAAGCATCAATGTGAGAGAGAAACATCAATTGGCTGACTCCTGCATGCACCCCAACTGAAACCAAACCTGCAACCAACCCAGGCATGTACCCTAAACAGGAATCAAACCAGCTACCCTCTGGTACACAGGACGTTCAACCAACTGAGCCACACCAGCCAGGGCTATGTCCTATATTTTGACCATTCAGCGGTGGCCCTCTCTTTGTTACTTGTTTTGTTTCTTTGTATTCAGGGAGTTGATGTTTCTTGACAGGATGTACGTATAAGTATAAGTATAAGTATAAGTATAAGTATAAGTATAAGTATAAGTATAAAAGTATAAGTATACCTTAGTAGAAAATTATTCACACAAGCCCTGAAACATAATACAGTGAAAATGTTTGAGCATACCAGTGGTAAGAACTTAAGACATTTTTGAGGGAATACAAATCTTTATTTGATACATAAGTAGAAAGTGAAGTGCTTTAAGTGTAGAGTATTGATATTCTTAAAACAAATCTTACTGAAGTAATTACTGAACTTAAGAAAGAAAATGTTTGGAGAAAGTTCAAATGCATAAATAAATGGAAAAACAAATCGATGTTTCTCTCCCTTCCTCTCTCTAAAATCAATTTTTTTAAAAAAAGAGAAGGTATAGCTAAAAAAAGCATTAGATAAACTTATATAGAATTCAAAAAAAATTTACTTGATCCAAAAGAAGGCAAGAAAGGAAGAAGAGAGGGGGAAAATGAAAAGGGACAAATAAAATGGTAGAGATAAATTCAACTATATCAATAGTTACATTTTATGTTAATAGACTAATTGCCGATTATAAGGCAAGGATTGTCAGAACTGATAAAGCAAGACCTAATTACATATACTGTCTACAAAACAATTACTTTAAATGCAAAAGCATAGGTACTCTGAAAGTAAATGGATAGAAAAGATATCCCATATAAAAAGTACACATAAGAAGGCCGGAGTGATTATATTAATAGCAGATAAAAGAGACTTCAAAATAAAAAGTATTACCAGAAAAAAAAGGATATTTCAGGATGAAAACAAATACAATTCATCAGGAAAACTAAATCACAAATGTATCTGCCTAATAACAGAACTTCAAAATATATGAAGTTAAAACTGAAAGAATTAAAAAAAAAACACGAAGCCCTAGCCGGTTTGGCTTAGTGGATAGAGCATCCCAGGTTCGGTTCTGGTCAAGGGCACATGCCTGGGTTGTGAGCTCGATCCCCAATAGGGAGCATGCAGGTGGCAGCCAATCAATGATTCTCTCTCATCACTGATGTTCCTATTTCTCTCTCCCTCTCCCTTCCTCTCTGAAATCAATAAAAAAATATGAAAACAAAACAAAACAAAAATAAAGACAAGTATCACATGATCTAATTTATGTGGAAACTGATGAACAAAATAGATCCAGAGGCACAGAAGCATTGAACAGACTGTTGAATCTCAGAGGAAAGACAGGGTGGGTGGGTGGGAAGAGATTAACCAAAGAACTTGTATGCATATATGCATAACTCATGGACACAGACAATAGTGTGATGAAGGCTTTGGGTGGGAGGTGGGTGTGGGTTAGATGGGGTCAATGGGGGAAGAAAAGGGAACATATGTAATACTTTCAACAATAAAGATTAAAAATAAAAAAAAAATAAAAAACAATTCCACAGTCATAGTTGGAGATTTTAATATCCCTCTCTCAGCAAAAAATAGAACTAGATCAAAAAATAAAATAAATCAAGACACAGATCATCTGAACTACTGTGTGAAACACTCTAACTTAATTGATATTTATAGAATACTATACTCAACTGCAAAATACAGTTCTTTAAAAAGAATACATTTTTTTGAAGTGTACATGGTACATTCACTAGTAGATCATAAAATGGGCTACAAGTCTCAATAAATTTAGGTCTGAAATCATAAGAGTAAGCTCTTCGATACAACAGAATTAAGTCAGAATCTTATCTAATAAAGAGGTAATATGCAAATTGACCGTCACTCTAACACACAAGATGGCTACCTCCATGTGGTCAAAGATGGCCGCCACAAAATGGCCGGCAGGGGAGGGCAATTGTGGGCAATCAGACCATCAGGGGAGGGCAGTTAGGGGTGACCGGGCCTATAGGGGAGGACAGTTCGGGGGGACCAGGCCTGCAGGGGAAGGCAGTTGGGGGTGACCGGGCCTGCAGGGGAGGGAAGTTAGGGGTGACCGGGCCAGCAAGGGAGGGCAGTTAGTGGTGACCAGGCAGGCAGGGGAGGGCAGTTAGGGGCAATCGGGCCAGCAGGGGAGCAGTTAGGCATTCATCAGGCTGGCAGGGGAGTGGTTAGGGCAGTGATGGCGAACCTCTGACACACGTGTCAGTGCCATTTCTGATGACACGTGGCCTCTGAGGCGGCCGCATGCCAAGGATGAGACATTTATGTTATTTAAACTATAAATATCACGAAATAATGTTTTTTCCTCAAAGGGACACACTACCCGAGTTATGCTCAGTTTTTTGGCCAAGTTTGAAACACCAAGCTCAAAAGGTTGCCCATCACTGGGTTAGGGGTTGATCAGGTTGGCAGGCAGAAGCGGTTAGGGGCAATCAGGCAGGCAGTCAGGCAAGTGGTTGGGAGCCAGCAGTCCTGGATTGTGAGAGCGATGTCCCAGATTGGTGAGCGTGCAGGCTGGGCTGAGGGACACACAACCCCTCCATGCACGAATTTTGTGCACCAGGCCTCTAGTCAATAATAATAAAATACCTAGGAAAACTCAAGTATCTGGAAATTAAAAAACATTTTAAATAAGCCATAAGGCAAGGAAGATATCACAAGGGAAATTAGATAATACTATTTCAAACTAAATGACAATGAAAATACAATACATTGAAAGTTGTGGAATACACGTAGAGAAGCACGCAGCAGGGAACTTACAGCTTTAAATGCTTATGTCAGAAAAGAAACCTAAAAGTCAATGATCTCAGGTTTTACCTCAGAAAAAAGAAACACAAAGTCTACCCAAAGAATTCAAAAGGGAGGACTAACAAAGAACAGAAACCAAAGAAACAGAAAACTGACAGACAATGGGAAAATTAACAAAAAGTTGATTCTTGAACAAAACCAACAAAACTGGTAACTCCAAGCTAGACTGCTGAACAAAAATGAGGATACCACATCAGGAAAGAAGGTAAGGCTCTCAATACAAATTCCAAAGGCATTTGAAGGATAATAAGGAAACATTATGGACAAATTTGTGGCAAGAAAGTTGACAATTTAGATGAACTATGGACAAATTCCTTGGGGGAAAAAATCCATCCAGAGTGACAGAAGATGAAATAGAAATTCTGAATTGCTTTAACTTACCTAATAATAGACAAACATGTAAATTGACCATACCTCCGCTATGCCCATAGCCAATCAGGAGTATGCAAATTAACCCAACAAAGATGGCGGGATAATTTGCATATGCAGGCGTGGAGCAGCCAGGTGGGGTGGGATGCCTGCTATGGGGGCGCGGAGGCGGAGGGAGCTATAGGAGCGGTGCTCCAGCCGTGAGATAGGACTTGCAGGCTCCCGGGTGGCTGGGAGCAAAGCCAAGAGAAGGAAGGCCTATTCTTGCAAAAATCAACGGGCCTCTAGTATCTAATAAAAATTTTTGATTTTATTTATTTATTTATTTTTGGTTATGGGTTCATTTGAGCCAAAGTGACGACATATACCAGGGAGCAAGATGGCAAAAGTTCCTGAGTGTTTTCAAAATATCTCCACAGTCCTGGCCCATGTGCTCAGTAGTTAGAGCATCAGCCATGCACCAAAGAGTTGCAGATTGAATTCCCAATCAAGGGAATGTATCTGGGTTGCAGGTTTGATCTCCAGTCCCAGTCAGGGCACATGAGGGAGGTAACCCCAATTGATGTGTCTCTCTCACATTGATATCTCTCTCTCTCCCCCCACCCTCCCTCCCTCCCCCTCCCTCCCCCCTCCCTTCCTTTTTCCTCCCACCCTTCCATTCTCTCTAAAAACTAATGGGGAAAAATGTCGAGTGAGGATTAACAAACAGAAAAGTTTTATAAGGAGAGCATAGCCCTAAGTCAAAACCTGACAAATACATTACACACACACACACACAGAAAAGTGATAGACTAGCCCAGCTGGTGTGGCACAGTGGTTGAGTGTCAACCCATGAACTAGGAGATGGTGGTTCGATTCCCTGTCAGAGCACATGCCTGGGTTGTGGACTTGCAGGAGGCAGCTAATAAGTGATTCTATCTCATCATTGATGTTTCTCTCTCCCTCTCCTTTCCTCTCTCTGTAATTAATAAAAAATAAAATGGCCGAAACCGGTTTCACTCAGTGGATAGAGCATCGGTCTGCGGACTGAAAGGTCCCAGGTTCAATTCCGGTCAAGGGCATGTACCTTGGTTGCGGGCACATCCCCGGTAGGGGGTGTGCAGGAGGCAGCCGGTCGATGTTTCTCTCTCATCGATGTTTCTAGCTCTCTGTCCCTCTCCCTTCCTCTCTGTAAAAAATCAATAAAATATATTAAAAAAATAAATAAATAAAATATGGAGAGATTTATTTTAAAAAAGTAATAGACTGGAGAAACCAAGATGGCGGCATAAGGTAAACACCTAATTGTTGCCTACCACAACAATTTTGAAACTACAACTGGAAAACAGAGCGCACACCGTCCAGAACCACCGGAAAGCTGGCAGAGTGGAAAACCTACAACTAGAGAAAAAAAGAGAGGGGGACGCTGAGCCTCAGGAGCTGTGGAGGTGCGGAGATCCGTTAGTGCGGAAAGGGCGGGCGGCTGAATACGCGGCAGGCTTGCTCGCAGCGCGCAGAGAGGGAGGGCAGCAGACGCTGCGTGGCTAGCTTTCTCGTTTGGGAGAAAAACAAAACCTCCCGACTGCACTGAAATCCAGCTGCGGTCAGGGAGAAACTGGTCTGTTTGGCAGCACACGAGGCTCGAAAGCAGCCTTCTCTCAGAGGTGCGCAGCCATTGATTAGGGCACGGAGAAACCTGCCCTCTTAGGGCGGCGCGGACAGAAACCAAGTTTGTCTGCGCCATTCTGAGACTCTGCCCCATCCAAGCTGAGCATAGCCCTCCCAGTGACTGGATTTCTCGTTCGGGAGAAAAACAAAACCTCCGGTCTGCACTGAAATCCAGTCCCAGCTGGGGAGAAACTGGTCTGTTAGGCAGTGGGAGAGGCTCGAAAGCTGCCTTCTCTCAGAGGCGCACAGCCATTAATTCGGGCACGGAGAAACCGCCCCTCTTAGGGCGGAGCAGACGGGAAACCAAAGCTTGTCTGCGCCACCCTGAGACTCCGCCCCATCCAAGCTGAGCACAGAAGCTCTCCCAGCAGAGACACTGCTGATCCTCACAGCCATCTGGCTTGGAGATCAACTCCCGCCAGTGATACCAACAATCCCAACCACTCTGAACTCCAGTTTCTGGGGACACGCGGGGGACCCAGACGCCTACGGGACTCTCGGCCATCGGTCGGAGAGTGAGAGTGACTTTTCTGTCGGTGTGGACGACACCAGATTTCAACCACTCTCATAAGGGACACATTCAAGAGGCAGACTCAGTGAGCACCAAAGCCCTACTGTGTCTCCAGCACAGCAATTCTTCCGTTATAGACACAGCTGATCCTCACAACCAATTGGACCGGAGGTCAATTCCTCCCAGTGTACCAACAGCAAGCAGGGCTTTTAACTACACCAAGACTTTCCACTCAGCCCACAAAGGGGAGTACCAAGAGCGACCACCTAGAGTGATTGGGGAAGCTGAGCTACCAGCCCCTATAGGACACCGACCACACAAAGCCACTCCATCAACACAGGGAGGCAGCCAAAATGTGGAGACATCGAAGTATGTCACAAGTAGGAGAGATAGATGAAAGCAAACTAATGGACGACACAGTGTTCAGAACCATATTTATAAGGTTACTCAAGAATCTTCTAAAAACCGCTGAGAAACTTGAAGAGACCTTCAAGGACCTAAATGAGAATACCAAAAAAATGGAAAAGGACCAGTCAGAAATTATGCATACACTGTCTGAAATAAAGAATATACAGACACTCAACTGTAGACCACCGCACCCGAAGAGTCAAACCAAAGATCTGGAATATGAGGAAGAAAAAAAACACCCAACCAGAGAGGTGGGAAGAAAGAAGAATCCAAAAGTGTGAGGATAGCGTAAGGAGCCTCCGGGATGACTTTAAGCGTACCAATATCCGAATTTTTGGGGTGCCAGAAGAGAGAGAGCAAGATACTGAAAACCTATTTGAAAACTTCCCCCAACTGGTGAAAGAAATAGACTTACAAGTTCAGGAAGCGCACAGAACCCCAAACAAGAGGAATCCAAAGAGGACCACACCAAGACACATCATAATTAAAATGCCAAGGGCAAAAGACAAAGAGAGAATCTTACAAGCAGCAAGAGAAAAACAGTTAATTACCTACAAGGGAGCACCCATACGATTGTCAGCTGATTTCTCAACAGAAACTATGCAGGCCAGACGGGAATGGCAAGAAATATTCAAAGTGATGAATAGCAAGAACCTACAACCAAGACTACTCTACCCAGCAAAGTTATCATTCAGAATTGAAGGGCAGATAAAGAGCTTCACAGATAAAAAAAGCTAAAGGAGTTCATCACCACCAAACCAGTATTATATGAAATGCTGAAAGGTATTCTTTAAAAAGAGGAAGAAGAGAAAAAGGTAAAGATAAAAATTATGAACAGCAAAGTGACAACAAATACATATCTATCAACAAGTGAATCTACAAATCAAGTGAATAAAAAATCTGATGAACAGAATAAACTGGTGAATATAATAGAATCAGGGGCATAGAAAGGGAGTGGACAATTCTCGGAGGGAAGGGGGTGTGGGAAGAGACTGGACAAAAATCCTACACCTATGGATGAGGACAGTGTGTGTGTGGGGGGGTAAGGACAGGGGGTGATACCGGGTGGAGGGGAGCTATAGGGGGAAAAAAGAGGAACTGTAATAATCTGAACAATAAAGATTTATTTTAAAAAATACAAAAACAAAAACATAGAAACAAACACTGTGAGGCAGCCAAAATAAGGAGACAAAGAAACATGTCCCAAATGAAAAAAATCCAGAAAAGAAACTAAACAAAATGGAGACAATCTACCAGATGCAGAGTTCAAAACACTGGTTATAAGGATGTTCAATGAACTTAGGGAAAGAGTAGATGAACTTAGTAAGAACTTCAACAAAAAGATAGAAAACAAAACAGAACCAGTCAGAAATGAAAAATACATTAAGGGAGTACATTATAGGGAATCAACAGTGGAATAGATAAAGCAGAGGATCAAATCATTGGTTTGGAAGATAAGGAAGCAGAAAATATCCAGCAGACCAGAATGGATTGGCAAACATATGTATTCAAAGTTATGAAAGATTACTCTACCCAGCAAAGCTATCATTTAGAATCGAATGGCATATAAAGAGCTTCTCAGACAAAAAATAAAGGAGCTCATCACCACCAAACTAGTTAACATTTAAAAAAATGTTAAAGGGTCTTCTGTTAGAAGAAAAAAGATTAAAACTATGAATAACAGAAGGGCAATAAATACATATCTATCAATAATTACTTTAAATGCAAATGGATTAAATGTTCCAATCAAAAGACACATAGAAGCTGAATGGATAACAAAGCAAGACTCATATATGCTGTCTACAAGAGACTCACTTCAGATTGAAAGACACACACAGACTGAAAGTAAAGGGATGGAAAAAGATACTTCATGAAAATAAAAACAAACCAAAAGCTGGGGTAGCAATACTTATACCAGACAAAACAGACTTTAAAACAAGAGACAGCCGAAACCGGTTTGGCTCAGTGGATAGAGCGTCGGTCTGCGGACTGAAGGGTCCCAGGTTCGATTCCGGTCAAGGGCATGTACATTGGTTGTGGGCACGTCCCCAGTGGGGGATGTGCAGGAGGCAGCTGGTTGATGTTTCTCTCTCATCAACGTTTCTAACTCTCTATCCCTCTCCCTTCCTCTCTGTAAAAAATCAATAAAATATATTTAAAAAAAAAACAAAAAACAAGAGACAAAGAAGGAACCAGCAATTTCACTTCTGGTTATTTATCCAAAGAAGCCCAAAACACTAAATTGAAAAGACATAGACATCCATTGCAGCATTATTTACAACGAGAGGCCCGGTGCTCTCGCAGTCCGGGACCTCAGCCACAAAAAAGAATGAAATCTTGCCATCTGCAACATGGACAGACAGAGGGTATTGTGCTGAAAGAAATGTCAGACAAATGCCATATGATTTCACTTATATTTGGAATTTAAAAAACAGAAATGAACAAGTAGAACAGAAACACTCATAGATATAGAAAACATTTTGAAGGTTGCCAGAGAAGAGGGGAGGTTAAGGGGATGGGTGAAAAAGGTGAAGGGATTAAGAAGTACAAATATGTCCTAGCTGGTTTGGCTCAGTGGATAGTGTCAGCCTGCTGACTGAAGGGTCCCAGGTTTGATTCTGGTCAAGGGCACATGGCTGGGTTGCAGGCTTGATCCCCAAGGGGGCGTGAACATCTCATCATTGATGTTCCTCTCTCTCTCCCTTTCCCTTCCTCTCTGAAATCAATAAAAGTATATTCTTAAAAAGTGCAAATGTGCAAGTCTCCATGGAGAGTCACCATGGTTTCCTGTTTCAATAGTGCTTGGACAGAACCCAGCACCATCCCTGCCAGCCACCCAGAACCAGCCTTCTGCCACCTTCTCACGGCATCCTCGCACCACCGCAAGGCCCCACCGCTGCGCCGTGCTGCACAGCAGCTCCTCCTTAGGTGCTGCCACGAGGACTGTTTGCACCTCGCAGGTGCGCCAGAACTACCACCAGGACTCAGAGGCCATCAACCGCCAGATCAACCTGGAGCTCAATGCTTCCTACGTCTACCTGTCCGTGTCTTATTACTTTGACCGTGATGATGTGGCTTTGAAGAACTTTGCCAAATATTTTCTTCACCAATCTCATGAAGAGAGGGGACAAGCTGAGAAACTGATGAACCTGCAGAACCAACAAGGTGGCTGAACCTTCCTTCATGATATCAAAAAACCAGGCTGTGACGGCGAGAATGGACAGAATGCAGTGGAGTGTGGGTTACACTTGGAAAAAAGTATGAATCAGTCACTACTGGACTTGCACAAACTGGCCACTGACAAAAATGACCCTCATTTGGCCTTCGCTGGTTTAGCACAGTAGATAGAGTGTTGGCCTGTGGACTGAAGGGTCCCAGGTTCGATTCTGGTCAAGGGCACATGCCTGGTTGTGGGCTCAACTTCCAGTAGGGGGTGTGCACGAGGCAGCCAATCAATGAGTCTCTCTCATCATTGATGTTTCTATTTCTCACTCCCTCTCCCTTACTCTCTAAAGTCAATAAAAATATATATTTTTAAAAATGACCCTCATTTGTGTGGCTTCATTGAGACTCACTACCTGAATGAGGTGAAAATCTATCAAAGAATTGGGTGACTATGTAACCACCTTGGTTGGGGGCCCCTGAAACTGGCAAAGTGTCTCTTTGACAAGCACACTCTGAGAACAGTGATGAGAGCTAACCTTAGGAAGGCTTCCCATAGCCACAGGGGTGACTTCCCTGGTTACCAAAGCAGTGCAGTAGGTCCTCGGGTTACATCGGAGAGCCGTTCCTACGGCGCGACATAACGCGATTTTCACCGTAAGTCGGAACCCACCTACATAAGCACCTGCTTCACACACATGGAGCACATACACAGCAGTAAAAATGTGAAACAGTAAAAAAATTTAAAAGAAAGATAACAATTCCTGACCTTTACTTGTGGTAAATAAATAATAAAAAACATAAAACACACATGTACATACGTCAAAATGACGGAACTTTTTTTTTTAATATATATTTTATTGATTTTTTTACAGAGAGGAAGGGGGAGGGATAGAGAGCCAGAAATACCGGATGAGAGACTTCGACCAACTGCCTCCTGCATACCCCCTACCGGGGATGTGCCCGCAACCAAGGTACATGCCCTTGACCGGAATCGAACCTGGGACCCTTCAGTCCGCAGGCCAACACTCTATCCACTGAGCCAAATCAGTCAGGGCGGACCTTTTTTTTTAAAAATAAATAAATGGGAGATGGCGACGTAACCATGTACGTGGAGTCCAACAAAACCCGAGGACTGCCTGTTCGTGCATGTTGGAGTTACCTTTACTTTTTCTATAACTTGTACCAAATAATCCACTTATGTCTTTCATTTGTAACGTTCCTTCAAATAAAGTAATTTGGTCCTCCTCTCCCCTCTCCCCGACAAAAGAAGAAGAAATGGCCCAACCAGCGTGGCTGTGGTTGAGCGTCGATCTAAGAACCAGGAGGTCACAGTTCGATTCCCAGTCAGGGGGCATGCAGGAGGCAGTCGATCAATGATTCTCTCCCATCACTAATGTTTCTATCTCTCCCTTCCTCTCTGAAATCAATAAAAATATAAGCAAAAAACAAAAGAAAATATTACCCAATTACAAAACACACTAAAAAATTTACTAGACACATAAAACACATTTACAAAGGGATATAGAAAGCTAGGGGAAATGTCCTGGAATAGGAAAAGTAAATATTTAAAGATGTCAATCTCTTAGTCTATATTTTTAACATAATCCTAATGAAAACGCAAACAAGATTTTTCTTAAGCTATTCAAACTAATTCTAAAATTCCTTTGGAAATATAAGTGTGTATAAATAGCCAAGAAATTTTTTTAAAATGTGAGGCAATACTATTATTAAATATTAAAGCACATTAATTTAAAGTGACAGTATTAAAATTAATTTTCCCTCTCACTTATTAAATCAAAATGAATTCCAGAATGACTTATAATGAAAATAAAAGCTAGAAGTGCTGGAATAAAACAAGATATTTTAAAAATAGCTTTATTGAGATACAATTCACCTATAGTGTACAATCAATGGTTTTTAGTATATTTACAAAGTTGTGTAATCATCACCAATATCTAATTTTTTATCAGAACATTTTTAATCACCCCAGGAAGTAGCCCCATACCCATTCTCCCTGTATCTGCCCTCCCTCCCCCTCCCCGCCCCCGGCCCCAGCTCCTGGCAACTACTTTTTCTCTCTATGGATTTACCTGTTCTAGATGTTTCACATAAATGAAATCATACTGTACAAGGTCTTTTGTGTCTGGATCTTTTCCCTTAACATGTTTTCAAGGTGCATCCACATTGTACCACTTAGCATACCGCATTCCTTTTTAATGGCTGAATAATGGTCCATTATATGAATAGACCACAATGTTTTCCATTCATCAGTTGATGGACAACTGGGTTGTTTCCATTTTTTTTGGGGGGGCTACTATGAACAATGCTGCTATAAATATGTACAAGTTTCTGTGTAAACATACATTTTAAATTTTCTTGGGTCTATACCTAGAAATAGAAGCAGTGGGTCAAATGTAACTGTATGTAACTGTCTGAGGAACTGCCAGACTGTTTTCTAAGTGCTACACCATTTTACATTCCTGCCAGCAGTGTATGAGGGTTCCAACTTCTCCACATCCTCAACCAACACTGGTTATTGCCTATGTTTTGGGTTGTTTTTTTAAAATATTTTTATTGACTTTGAGAGAGGAAGGGAGAGGGAGAAACATCGATTGGCCACCTCCTGCACAACCCCCCACTAGGAATTGAGCACCCAATCCAGACATGTGCCCTGACCCGGAATTAAAATGTCAACCTTTCAGTGCACAAGACAACACCCAACCAACTGAGCCACCCCGGCCAAGGCTTATGTTTTTTATTATAGCCACCTGAGTGAATGTGAAGTGATGTCTCACTGTGGTTTTGATTTGCATTTCCCTACCTAACAGCTAATAATGTTGATCACCTTAGAGATCTTTTTCTTTAATGATTTAAGGTAAGGAAATTCTTCCTAAACAAGGCACATAACTCGCCCTGCCGGCGTGGCTCAGTGGTTGAGCATTGACCTCTGAACCAAGAAGTTGCTGGTTCAATTCTTAGAGCACATGCCTGGGTTGTGGGCTCAATCCCCAGTAGGAGGCATGCAAGACATAGCAAATCTATATTTCTATCTCTATCCTTCTCCCTTCCTCTCTCTCTAAAAATCAACAAAAACATATTTTTAAAAATACGTAACAACCCAAGAACCATAAATTTATGGTCCACATAAAAATGTAATATATTTTAAAAGTTCTCATTACAAGAAATCACAGGGAAAAAATGTAACTATGTGAGGTGATGGATGTTAACTAAACTTATTGTGATCATTTTGTAATATATACAAATATTGAATCATTGTTATATATCTGAAACTAATATAATGTTGTATGTCAGTTATAGCTCAATTAAAATTTTTAAAATGTTTTAAAATTAAAAAACTAACAATAACCAAAGTACCAAAAAAAATGATGTTAATATGCAAACACACTGGGGGGAAAATCTGAAACACATGGCAGGGGGCTAGTTTCCTTAATATATAGCAAGATCACTTATACATCTATAAGAAAAAGGCCAACAGCCAAAACCAGTTTGGCTCAGTGGATAGAGCGTCGGCCTGTGGACTGAAAGATCCCAGGTTCGATTCCGGTCAAGGGCATGTACCTTGGTTGCGGGCACATCCCCAGTAGGGGGTGTGCAGGAGGCAGCTGATCGATGTTTCTAACTCTCTATCCCTCTCCTTTCCTCTCTGTAAAAAAATCAATAAAATATATTTAAAAAAAAGAAAGAAAAAAGAAAAAAGAAAAAGGCCAACAGCACAAGAGTAAAAGGGCAATTCATACCAAAAAAAATGGGACATAAAAGCTTTGAATCATAGAAAAAAATGTTTTACCACATTCATAACTAAAGAAATGCACTTTAAAATAAGGTAGTCTGACAAAGATTTTAAAATATTGTTATGCTAGCACTGAACATGGTGAACGTGAGAAAAACTACTGGCAGTGCTGTGATTTTGGCATTTTCTAAGCAAGAGTCAGTATCTGTGGGATGTACTTCTATGTTCTGGGCTGTGGTTGAACTGACTCTACTTGGTCAAGAACACTTTCTGCCGAAACCAGTTTGGCTCAGTGGATAGAGCGTCGGCCTGCGGACTGGGAGGTCCCGGGTTCGATTCCGGTCAAGGGCATGTACCTTGGTTGCGGGCACGTCCCCAGTGGGGAGTGTGCAGGAGGCAGCTGATTGATGTTTCTCTCTCATCGATGTTTCTAACTCTCTATCCCTCTCTCTTCCTCAATGTAAAAACTCAATAAAATATATTAAAAAAAAAAAAGAAGAACACTTTCTGCATTCTGACACAGTGTCTCTGGGAATTGGTTGTCCTGTAACCAATATAACTGAGAAGGGATAGGAGTTGAATTACCTTGTCCCAAAGTGTGGGATTTCGCCTATGGAGTGACTTTTTATTTAGCTCTCCACTGTGCCATCATACACAAAGTAGTCACTAGAAAAATTCCTTTAATGTGTTTTGTTCCCAGCTCATCCTTTTTAGATACCACTTGAAGCACCACTGACAATAGTCTTACAAAGTCCGAAAAAGATCTTCCCTCTGCCAATTCTGATCTTTCCTGGAACTTAACCAACATTTGCCCATTTGGATTGCCTGGGGTTCCATACTTCCAATACCCCTCAACGAAGCCATTCCATCAGTCACTTCTATTTAAAAGGCCTCATTCTTTAGTCTATGAGAGTACAAATGTGGCTGTGTTCTAGGATATTCTGTGGCAATCTTTTTGGTTTTTTTTTTTTTGTATGTGTGGCAATCTTGATAAGTCTGTTGTTTAGCATCTTAAATTTAGTTTTGAAACCAATCATTATAAATTTTGGAACTTTTCTATTCCACCTTCTGAGAGGCCATCTAGAATAACTTCTAGATGGGTTGGGATAGTACTTAATGCTTCATATGTTGTTAAAAAGTATTCTTTTTTTTAGCAAAGTAGCATATTCTCTTATGATTAAAAAGATATCTGTATATAATTTTTATGTGGAGGTGATTTTACAAATAAAACATGCTGTGTCTCCCTCCCCCCTAGCCCCTCAAAAAAGCCTGGAAACAACCTAAATGTCCATCAGGAGAGGTGCCCACACAGTGGAATACTAGTGCTCTGTGCATCAATGTGAAACAAACCCCAAGGAAGTATAAGAAGCCCTGCTGGCCTGGCCAGTGTGTTCAGTGGTTGAGTGTCAATCTATGAACCAGGAGGTCACAGTTCAATTCCCGGTCGGGCACATGCCCAGATTGCGGGCTCGATCCCCAGTGGGGAGCGTGCAGGAGGCAGCCGATCCATGATTCTCTCTCATCATTGATGTTTCTCTTTCCCTTTCCCTTCCTGTCTGAAATCAATAAAAATATATTAAAAAAAAAAAAAAAGAAGCCCTACTGGTGTGGCTCAGTTGGTTGAGCATTGTCCCTGCACCAAGAGGTTCCCAATTCGATTCCTGGTCAGGGCACATGCCTGGGTTACGGGGCTCCATCCCCAGTGGGGGGCGTGCAGGAGGCAACTGATCGATGGTTTTCTCTCACTGATGTTTCTCTCACTCTCCCTCTTCCTTCCTCTCTCTCCCTAAAAGAAAAAACAACAACAAAACACACAAAAACATAACAAAAACACAGAAAGGATTTTTCTCAAAAAAATCCTATAAAGTTAGCTTTAACTTTAACTTAATACCTAGTCTTGCCCTGGCCAGTGTGGCTCAGTTGGTTGGAGCATTGTCCCATACACCAAAAGGTTGTGGGTTTGATTCCCAGTCAGATCACATACTAAGGTTGCAGGTCTGGTCCCTGGTCGGGGTGCATGCAGGAGGCAACCAATCAATATTTCACTCTCACATCGATGTCTGTCTCTTTCTCTCTCTCTCTAAAAATCAAATAAATCAATCAAGTCTTACTGGTGCCCAAATCTCAACCTGTGAAGTCAGAGACTCTCAAATGAATGTGGCACACTACTTACTTGACTCTCTCAAAAGTGGCCTCGGCACTAGCCATGGCCTCCTTGCTGTCCCTGCACTATGCAGCTGGGATCCACACGGGCTGCTCTCTCTGCTTGAAATGCTCTTCCCAGACACCTTCACCTCCTTCCAGGCTTCGCTTAAATGCCACCTTCCATGGAGACCCTCCCTGATCACCCTATTTCTAGTGGGAACCCCTTCTGCTTTGATTTCTTCATACAACTTCACAGAACGTTCACACAGCATTTACTTGTCTGCATCCAATCCCATTCCATCTCAGTGCCGAGGGTCAGGATGTTTCCCTTTTGTCCCCAGGACATCCCGCAGCACCCACCAGAGCAGTGTCAGACACACAGTAGGCACCACAGATGTTTGTGATAATGAACAGATATTGCTACACTATGTAGAAGTTCCAGTAAACCTCTGACCATCTCATGTCCTTCCTTGCCTTCTCCCCCAAAATAATGCTAATCAGAACAGGCCCTTGATAAACGTGATTATTTGCTCAGAAGTTACAGCCATATAAAGTGTTTCACAGACCACAGGTTAAGATTGATGACCCAATGAATATGAAATCAATTCAGTGGGTTAAACAAAAATATTTTTAATGAAATGAAAGCAGTATAAGAATGCCTAGCATAATAAGGTTACTTACAAAACTTTCAGCTAAGTATGTACACATATTTGTATATACATTTACTTGTATAGCAGGTCATGATGTGAATACATTTCTTACAGAGAGTTCATGACCAAAAGTTTGAAATTCACTAATCTAATTTCAGCCAACGCATTTCTAAGTTTAAAGATTCAGGCTCTGTAAAATATATTTTTAAAATAAGTTTATTTTGTAAATTTAAAATTCTGTAAACTGAAGGTACTTCCAGATCAGTGAGAAGCAGAATTAATGCTCTTCCACAAAGTATAAATACTATATTAGAAAAACAGTAGTACTTTAGAATGCAGACTCTAGCTTTTCCCCCAGAACACCTCCAATTAATTTACTATTGTTTCTTAATATTTCAATCGCATTTCTTGGTTATATGGCTGCTAAATAACAGCTACGCTTTTAAAATTAGTTACACCCATGACTCAGCTACATCTATTCAATTTAACTGATCTATGGGCATCCACCTGGTTGAAAAGCAGGTGGCGATAAGCTCCTCCCCCAATAGACGCTGGCTCTCCAAGCCATAACTTTCATGGTCTGTAATTCTTAGTAGCTTTAGCAGAAATAACTAGCCATACCAGAAATAAACATCCTGAAATTTATCTTTACTAAATGCTATAAAACTTCTTTGTGGACTAAGCCAACAGCAGCATCCTAGGAAAAGGTGAGTCTTCCATATCAAGACTGAGCAGGATGGGGTTTAAGAAAAATTCTAGTTGGCCACTGAGGGCACCAAAATGCAATTTAAGAACATCCTCTCAGACTCTGAACCTAAAGCATTTCACTTTGAGTGAGAATTTAATACATTTCATTGATCCTGAATCAGGGCTGTGGCCTGAGACTGATAACCATAGTGACAGTCTCCTTTATGGAAATCACCTCTACCATGTTTATGACCTGGTGCTTGATATTTGGGAGAGAGAAATAAGTTTATTTTCCTACACTGTTTTCTCATCAACCTAATCCCCCGCCCCCCCCCCCCCCCCCCGCTTCCTTCAAGCTGCATCCCCTCTCTTCTTGCCCAGGGGTAGCAAAAACAGTTGGAGATTCTATTCTAGGCAGCCAATCAATGATTCTCTCTCATCACTGATGTTTCTCCCTCTCTCCCCCTCTCTGAAATATATATATATAAATATATATATTTTAAAAAAGAATAAAAGTACTAAGTGGGAGGTTGTGGCCTGACAGAGTCCAGATGGGGTTCATTACGGGAAATAAACTTGCAATACTTGAGCCCTCGAACAAAAGGGAAAACCTCACTCTTCTGACCTTTCTGGTGCTTGGAGTGACTCTTCAACCTTTACAACTCTCAGTTCCAAGGCAGAAAGTTCCAGTTTACACAGATCGGAAAAAGCTTTAAGACATTAACTAGAGCACCAACCAGTTCCACCGTGGCTACCTCGTGATCTCATTCTGGCAAAGTCAAACTTGAGAACAAGAGATTAGGAATCAGGGCTCAGGGGCTGTAGTGGTCATGGTAATTAACTAGACACATGAAATGACCAACCCACTAGCCTAGCCACTTTACAACATAATACATTTGCTTTTGAAGACTGGAATCTGCTGATTTTTCAGGGTTTAGGGTTGTAGCTCTTTAACATGGAGTTTTCTCACCCTGGCCGGTACCTCTAGGTGGTTAGAGCATTGGCCTGCACACCAAAAGGTTGTGAGTTCAATTCCCGGTCAAAGACACATACCTGGGCTGCAGGTTTATGCTCGGCCCTGGTCAGGGTGTGTGTAGAAGGTAATCAATTGATGTGTCTCTCTTACATCAGTGTTTCTCTCCTTCTTTCTTTTCCTCTCTCTTTGCCTTTCTCTCTCCCCCACTCCTTCCCACAGTCCCTTCCACTTTCTCTAAAAATCAATGGGAAGAAAATATATATCCTTGGGTAAGGATTAACAAAAAAAAAAGAGGGAGCTTTCTCATCTGTCCACGGGCAAATCAATTATTTCTGATACTTTTTGGACCTCCAGTGAAAGGTTTGACAGCAGTTTACACTTTTACTACCAACATTTCATTTTCAAGATAGAGGAACCCTGTCCAGAGTACGCCAGATATTCAAGGTCACTCTGAGCATAGGAATCCTAATCAGAGTGTTCAAGGCTAATTTACTATCCACCGGTGCAAAAGCAAGGATGCAACAATCTATACACTGCACAGGCGTACCCTTCTATATAACCCAAAAGACTGATGTCTCTATTTTGGCAAGAAGTCGCTTTTGTCTAAGTATAAAGTATGTTACTGACCAGCCAGTATGGGGCTGTGTCGTGGGGAAGAGGTATTACTGACCAGCTGGTATTGGCTGTTTTTGCTAGGATGGCTCCTGTGTTTGCTACTGTATTAGCAAGGATTGCTTTACTAGACTGCTTTGTCTAATGGCTCCTTAGTAGCAATAGCTACGTGGGCTGCAATAAAGACTCTCTTACATGCCTACAACTCCATCCAATACACAGCATCCAAGAAGGTCCAGCCCCTGTCAGAGAGACTCAGACCCTACAGCTAGCGTAGTAGAGCAGGATCAGGAGTAAGTACTCCCACAATTACTGCACTGAGAAGGTCCAGGCGAAACTCACTCCCCAACACCAGGTAACCCAGGTTTTGATATCCCTACTCCCTATAATGAATGTACATTTCACTGGTGGGAATTTAATTACTTGTTGGTTGTAATACTGTTAGTTCCCAACTACCAGTCAACTAAAGATTCTCAGGGGAAGGACTGAGATTACAGACTAGTTTATCTGTAATCAGCCACCTGGTCCTAAAAGTGTAGTAAGTCAGGTGTGTGTGGACCTCAGTGATTACAGCTGGGTTCTCCAAATACTGGCCCAGTCTGGCACTGTGACTATCGTGATGATAACAGAAAGATGTGATCCCTTCCCACAAGTTTACATCTAACAAACAAGAAAGAACTATTTTTAGCCTCATTCACTCTCATTCCCACATACTCCTAGCTCAGTGGTCGGCAAACTCATTAGTCAACAGAGCCAAATATCAACAGTACAATGACTGAAATTTCTTTTGAGAGCCAATTTTTTTAAATTTAAACTTCTTCTAACACCACTTCTCCAAAATAGACTCGCCCAGGCCGTAGTATTTTGTGGAAGAGCCACACTCAAGGGGCCAAAGAGCCGCATGTGGCTCGCGAGCCGCAGTTTGCCGACCACAGTCCTAGCTTCTTGTCAAACCAAATTATTCAGAGGCACCTCCTTTCCCTGCACCTGATATTTTCAAGACTTGGCCCATAGGTCCTCTCTTCTGTAAAACTTAGTCAAACAGTCAACCATGGCCACACATGCCTCCATTGTGTACAATGCCTGGAAGCCACGTGCTCCCACTAACCTATGACCTTGTCAGCAGGCTAACATCTTTGACATCTCAGAAGGCATTCAAAATATATTTGTTGATAAACTAGTTAATGAGCAAAAATGAAAAACAAAAAGTCCACAAGCTAAGACTCTATTCTACACCTCAGAGATATTCTAAGGGTGAGAAGCACTGGGATAATGGTGACATGAGGTCAGTCCTATATGTAAAAACCAAATGCATGCTAAAATTTGGCAACTTTCTCAGGAAAAGAGGAAAAAATACAGGAGAATTCTGAATTTTCTGTATAGGCCTGGTGCACAAAATTTGAGCCCTCGGGGGACGTCTGTGACCCTGGCTTCTGGCTGAGTGGCGATCCCTCTATAGAGCACACTGACCACCAGGGGGTAGCTCCTGCATTGAGCGTCTGCTCCCTGATGGTCAGTGCGCATCATAGTGACCAGTAGTTCCACCATTTAGTCGATTTGCATATTGGCCTTTTATTATATAGGATTCTCCTCCTCCCCCCTCCCCCATTATTTAAGAGATATTCTTGGCTAAATTCACTCATCACTCAATCTATTCAAACAACTATACCTTCACATTTACCCACACAGGTGACAATGTCAAGGGCATCTACAATACAGACGGCTTCCAAGAACAAAATCTGTATCGTAGACTCAAGCAAAAGAATGCTTGAACCACTGCAATAGTAGTTGCAGGAGAGGACACAGATTATTAAGAGAAAGAGATGAAAAAACAGAACAAACTTTGGCTGTGCTGAAAACTGACATATCTTCAAAATGGAGGTGACACTACATGATACAAGGAATAAATTACAAACACAGGAGAAACATCTTAAAACATGAACAATAAAGAGAAAAAAATATGTTAACCTCCAGAGAAAGGGGGAGGGGAGGAGTCAGGGAAAAACACACACAAGTAACTACTAAACCAACACGAATCAAATTGATATGACTGCTCATCTGTAGCAATGGTGCTAGAAGACAATAGAGCAGTATCATCACTGTGAAGGAAAATTATTTTGACCTGGAATGCAATACACAGACAAACTGATATCCAAGTATGAGGACAAAATAAAAATCTTTTTAGACAAGGTGGGGCTTAGAAAACTTACAACCTACAGACTTTATTCTGCAAAACTAACACAAGGATATACTCTGATTAAACAGGAAATACATACAAAAAAGGGAAAACGTTGGATACAAGCAATACCGATAAAACTTAAGAGTCGGCTCATATGCTAATGCATGTTATTTTTAAAAGTCATGGTTAGCCCTAGCCGGTTTTGCTCAGTGGAGACAGCGTCAGCCTGTGAACTGAAAGGTCCCAAGTTCAATTCCGGTCAAGAGCACATGCCCGGGTTGTGGGCTCAATCCCCAGTTGCAGGAGGCAGCCGATCCATGATTCTCTCTCATCATGGATGTTTCTATCTCACTCCCCCTTCCTTCCTCTCTGAAATCAATAAAAATATATTTTTTAAAAACCCACAAATGTATTATTAAAAAAATAAATAAATAAAAGTCATGGTTAAATAGACTACACCAAAATTTAAAACTCTGTTAACAGAAGAAATTGTGAAAGATATGAAAAGGAGATTCATAGAAGATACACAAATGAAGACATTCTTGCTCACTAGTATCCATTCAAGTGTAAATTAGATGAGAAATAATCCATTGATTTGGAAAGATGTAGTATCTGGTGTTGCAGAAGATACCTTGTTATAGGAAGGCTCATTTCCTGCTAATGGGAATACAAAATGATTAAGCCTTTATGGACAACAATTTGGCAATATCGGCCAACATTTCAAATTTGCCCAGGCTCTGAATCATCAATTCTAAAACTCTAATTCTGTAATTCTAAAGGAATACCATACATGTGCACAAAGATTTAAATAGTGCCAATACTACACAGAATTGTAATAACAAACACACAGAAAAAAAAATTCCCGGAAATCATCTTAATAACGTCCATTAATAGGATAATATTAAGTAATATTAAGGACAATATTACTTTTTGTCCTTAATATTACTGTGACCCTGGCTTCTGGCTGAGTGGCGATCCCTCTATAGAGCACACTGACCACCAGGGGGTAGCTCCTGCATTGAGCGTCTGTATTTTTACAGAATTCTCCTGTATTTTTTCCTCTTTTCCTTTTACAATATTAAGGACAAACGATAATTTGTCCTTAATATTGGAAAGTCGTAGACGGTGCATACTTACAAAAATATGTGTAAGCCATGCTGGGAGCTTTAAAACAAAAATTCTGTAGCCCTGACCAGTGTGGCTTGGTTGGGCGTCCTCCCAAGCACCCAAAGGTTGCTGGCTCGATCCCCAGTGGGGGGCGTGCAGGAGGCAGCCAATGGATGCTTCTCTCTCATTGATATTTCTCTCTCTCTCTCCCCGTCCCTTACACTCTCTAAAATCAACCAAAACTTTTTTTTTTAATCCGTAGCACAATGTATATATGGTTTAGACGTTTTTACGTAAAAATGATTAGACAAGTCTATTTATATGTGTGCAATGGTGCAGGGCCTGGAAGGAAAGCCAACGCGTTCACCGTTGGTTGGTTCCGAGTGAGGAGCAGAGATTACGGGCATCCTTTACTTCAGCACCTACAATCCCAGGCCCCCGGGAAAGGCGGCCAACAACTCCAGTCCACCGGCTGCGCGAGGGCCCGGGGTGCCCGCTCTCAGTTCGGTTCGCCGCCGTGTACCGTGAAGGGCGGCGTGGCACTCGGGTATCGACTGAACGAGGGAGCAAGTGGCTAACGCATTCCTCGTGTATAAAAGTTGGATGCGGGGAGGAGGAAAAGCGCAACTAAGGGACCGAAGTGACCACGCTGGTGAAGTCCGTTCCCAGCACACACTCGTCCTCGGATGTCACTCCCCGACACTGCCTTCGGCTCCTGAACGAGGAACCCAAGGGCCCCTCGCCTCACCCCGGCACAAGGAGAAGCCCCTGCTGTAGTCCAACAGGCCGGGCTCAAAGGCGTTACCGCCTGGGGACGCCGCACAGTCCGGGGACGCCGCGCAGCCAGGTGGAACCCAACACCGAGCGCTGGGCGAAGAAATCCGTCTCCCGTGCCGCGCGAGGGGGGCCGTCCTCGCGCCTCCCACGGAGGGCGAAACGGTCTCGGAGCCCCCGTGCATCCCGTCCCGCCCGCCGGCCCGGTTGCCCTCACCTCCCGGCGTGGCCGCCAGCGCCGCCGCACGCAGGCGGCGTCCCCACAGCAGCAGAGTCCGCAGCTCGCGCGCCATGTCTGTCCAACCCAGCGCCCCGTGCAGCTGCGCGCGCCGGGACCGAAGTCTTCCTCTGGCGCCGTGCGATGACGTCACGGACCGCGCGGGGGGCCGGTGCGCAGCGTGCGCCGGCGGGTGGCCCGGGATTCCGAGGGACGCGCGGGACTGTCCGGCCTGGGGGCGGGACCTCCGTGACCTTGCGTCGTGTTGTCAAGGGCGACGGGCCGAGCGCGGAGCTCTCTCGGGCCCTCCCCGGCCAGCTGGGCCTCAGTTTGAGCATCCCTAAAATGGGGCAGACGATGCCCCTCTCCGGAGGGTTGGAAAGGACGGCACCGGGGCACAAACAGTTAACGGCTCTGGAGTCAGCAAGTGCCCGGCGATTTACAAAGTCAGTCTCCTCAAACCTAGGCGGGCCACAGACCTAAAAGAAGTGAAAGGGAGAATTTTAGGCTTGATTTGTCTACATCGAGACATGAACTCGGGAGCCAAGCCCCACCAGCAAAACTGGGCTATTCTCTCATTCCATTTCTCTCACCCTGTGGAGGTAAGAGCCTGGTTGGGGATTCAGACCAACTCCCTTTCTCACAGAGTTCCAAGCCAGGTAAAATACGGATTCCCTGGCACCACCTGAAGGGGGGCCCAGGCGGCTCCCCAAATGATTTCAGGCACACCAAAGACTCACTGCCAAAAATATATGTATATATTTTTTCGTGAAAGAGTAAAATTGCCTTTCTCCTTAAAACAAACAAACAGACAAAAAAGGACTCACTGCCACAATCAAATAATTGTACAAAGACGGGGGTTATTAGAGATTGTGGCAGAAGCAGCAAAGTACAGCGTCCTCCCCGGGGCTTGGACCTAGCTGGGTCATCAGAGGGGATGTGTCAGGGAACACTTCCAGGTGGAAGGCGTCAAGGATAACCCCCAGGTTCCAGGCTTAAGCAACTAAGAAGGTATAAGGTGGGCAGATTTGAATGGGAAACCAGGAAGTTCTCTCACCTGAAGACTCCTACCTAGCTCCTCCCCCCACCCCTATCCCTCATTCTCTACGTTCAACTGCATCATACACTCCTCAATCAGGGTCCTCAAGTGGTTTCCCTTCACACTTATCAGCAATTCCAAACCCCTCCAGACCCCGCATAACCTGCCTCCTGCCTCCCCTCCCTCCCTCCCTCCCTCCCTCCCTCACCACACTGCAGACTACCAAGCCAGTCCCAGGCTCAGCCACTCCCAGGATGTCACTCAGCTATTCTGCAAGGGAATTAAGGGGTCTCAGCCTCTCATTTCATTCGTTGTTCACTCCACTCAGGAAATCATCTTTTTTTATAAATAAAAAATATTTTTATTGATTTCAGAGAGGAAGGTTGAGGGAGAGATAAAAACATCAATGATGAGAGAGAATCATTGATTGGTTGCCTCCTGCACGCCCCCTACTGGAGATCAAGCCCACTACCTAGCCCGGGCATGTGTCCTGACCAGGAATCTAACTGTGACCTCCTAGTTCAGTGATGGCAACTTTTTGAGCTTGGTGTGTCAAACTTCGCCAAAAAACTGAGCATAACTCGGATAGTGTGTCACTTTGAGGAAAAAACATTATTTCGCAAATGTTTCATCCTCAGGAGCAGCAAATGTTTCATCCTCGGCATGCGGCCGCCTCAGTGGCCGCGTGTCATCAGAAATGGCTACGCGTGTCAGTGCTGACACGCGTGTCATAGGTTCGCCATCACTGTCCTAGTTCATAGGTTGGACACTCCACCACTGAACTACACTGGCCGGGTGGAAATCATCTTCTGTAAGCCCTGATACATTGGTCTATAGGGACAGTAGATCTAGCTTGGGGAGCCCTTTTGTTTCAGGAAAGGGAAGTGGTATTTGGCAAAGGGAAGAAGGAAGCCAAGGCTTCGGATAAGGATGAGGGGACTTTGTCCAGACAGGCAGGACCCAGGTTCTGTGGAGGCAAACCTACCAGGTTCCAGACACACCAGGGCCTTCTGTCCTCTCCTGCCCTGTGGCCTTAAGAAACATGCCCTCAGCTACAGACCTTTGTCATATGGTGTACTCTCGTAGCCCAGGGAAGTGTGGCTTTTTAAGGTGACCAGGGATCCAAGTCAAGTCTTGATGGAGTTATGGGCAGATTTCAGCCCCTGTGCACACAAGGAAAATGGAAGAAGGGAAAAATAATTAGATGCAGATATACTTGAATTGATGGAGACGAGCCTGGCTTAGGGAGAGCAGGAGAGAAGCAGAAGAGGAAAGGGGAGTAAGGGGGAGAGCCCCCCCAACGGGTCTCCTCACCACCACTGTGGCCACTATAAGGCTGCTCATCCCTTCTCTAAAAGTCACTGCCTTTGCCCTAGCCGGTTTGATCAGTGGTTAGAGCGTTGGCCCACAGAATGAAGGCTTTTGAAGATTCAAGTCAAGGGCTCAATCCCTGGCCCCCAGTCAGGGTGCATGTAGGAGGTAACCAATTGATGTGTCTTTCTCACATCGATGTTTCTCTCTGTCTTTCCCCTTCCTTCCACTCTCTAAAAAAATCAATGGAAAAAATATCCTCAGGTGAGAATTAACAAACAAAAAATAAAAAATAAATAAAAGTCACTACCTTACCCCCCTTGGGTGAGCTGAGGGTCATGTAAAAAATGCCAGCTGCATTATTCACAAGAGCCAGAAGGTAGAAGCAAACCAAGTGTCCATCGTTGATTGAATGGATAAACAAAACATGGTCTATACATACAATGTAATATTATTCAGACTTGGGAAATCTGAGACATGCTTCAACATGAATGAACCTTGAGAACGTTATGATCGGTGAAATAAGCCAGTCACAAAAACACAATACCGTATGGTTCTATTAACATGAAGTAGGTAGTCATCAAATTCATAAAGACAGAAAGTAAAAAGGTGGGGGCTGGGGAAGGGGGAAAGGGTATATAGTGTTTAATGGGGACAAAGTTTCAGTTTTGCAAGATGAATAGAGTTCTGGAGAGAATTGTGGTGATGGTTGCATAACAATATGAATGTACTTAATACCACTGAACTGTATACTTAAAAAATGATTAAGATGGTACATTTTATGTTACGTATATTTTACCACAATTTAAAGACAATGCCCACTGCAAAGAAAAAACAAATTCAACTGCCTCTTTTTCATTTATATGTTCAAGGCACCAACTCCTGGACAAACTTCTCCCCTCAGGAGGCAATGTACTGTGTTTTCCTAGAGGAGGAAAGGCTCCAAGCTGAAGAATATTTCTTGACCTGAAAAGGTCCCAGGATGATGTGATTCCCCATCCTCCACCCCCCAATTTCATGGATCCTCTAATAAGGCAGGTTACTTTAAAAAATTGATTTCAGAGAGAGGAAGGGAGAGTGAGATAGAACCATCAATGTTGAGAGTGAATCATTGATCGGTTGCCTCCTGCATGCCCCCTACTGGGGATCAATGCCCCAACCTGGAATCGAACCATGGCCTCTTGGGTCAGGGGTCGACACTCAACCACTAAGCCACACAGGTTGGGCAGGCAGGTTACTTTTTGAAGCTAAAAAGTAGGCATGTTAAGAAGAGAAACTCCCCAACAATCCTGCAGATGCTGGATTGAAAGCTATTCTGTAATTGTCTTAGTGCTTAGGCCTCAGGAGCAAGAGTTTTCCCCAGCAGATGCACACCTGTACAGACCTGGTCTGGGAGAAGGGCAGCTGCAGCTTGGAGGCCTCCGGCCACAGCTTCAGAGGTAGTAACTGTCTCTAGATTTCTGAGGCATCAAAACCTTCAAATCCAGAGAAGCAACTAATGGCCTGGTGGCACCTGCATGGTTTTGCACGTTCCTTAAAGTCCTTTTTGTCCTCTATAGGACCTTGATGCCAACTCAGCATGAGATGGAACTCAGAAACCTAGTATTTTGTTGGTTCGCTTAACAACTGCAGTGGAACCTCAGTTCTTAAACTGAATTCATTCCGGAAGGCTGTTTGAGAAGCGATTTGTTCAAAAACTGAATCATTTTTTCCCCATGAAATCATGTAAATTGAATTAATTGGTTCCAGACCCACAAATAATTCCCTGTTTTAACCTTTCCTATATACAGTACACGTCTAGTGTACTGTTTAATCTATAAACAAACACTTCTTTGCCACCCCCTACTAGCCTTAAAGGAATCACTTTCAGCACCCGTTCCAGGATGTCGTTTAATAAGTCAGTATGCAGCATCTTCACTTTTTTACATGCTGTCCCTGGCTAACTGCTTTTCTCCAAGTTTTTCTACCTCTTCAATTGCCTGTGATCATTGTTTCTTTTACACCCTTAGCGACATTAGCACGCATTTTAAAAAATGTTTTTATTGATTTTTTTTTTTTTTTTGAGAAAGGAAGAGAGAGAGAAAGAGAAAGATTGATCGGTTGCCTCCCATACATGCCCCAACCCATAGGTGCCCCAACTGGGACCAAACCACTACCTGGGCATGTGCCCTGACTGGGAATCAAACCAGCAACCTGTTGGTGCATGGGATGATGCTCAACCAACTGAGCCACACTGGCCAGGGCCAACATTAGCACTCTTGATGGCCTCTTTATGTTTTAAACTTGTGCTAATCGTCCATTTTACTAGCAACAGAAGCTGGCAAATTTCTGAGATGTTAACAACTCAAGGTTTACCAGTAAACTGACTGCATTCTCTCCTTTGTGGCCTGAGAGACGATTTTTGTCATGCTGATGTATTATCATGAAAAGATTTTCTTCAAAGACCAAGACATTTTTCCCATGAACAACTTGGTCGAGAACTGAATTGTTGGAGATGGGAGACTTCTAGAACCCAGGTTTTACTGTATCTCGTTATGTTAGATGAATTTCAGTCCCCTACCAACTTCAGAGATCTTCCATAGCAGCATGGATGGCTACATCTGGTGGGAACCCAAGCCCTGACCCCCACTTTCACACTTGCCAACCGTGAGATTGGCTCAGAAGCAAGACCTCTGGCCCTTCATAGAGGCAGGTGCAGCCACTTAGCAGGACCTGGCCTGGAACTTACCAGAGCATTTTTAATTTCACTGGATGACTCCAAACTTTTATCTCCAAACTGCTCATTCTGCATTACTAGTGGCCACTTTTAATTCCACCATCAAGGACATTGGGAATGTCACACATTGATTGCTCAGACCCCCACACATTCAGGGGTGAGTGAACCTGAGGCCTTTCTCCCTTTTTATTTTCTACAGCATTGGCAGTCAGTCCAGGCCCCTCTAGGGGACTTCCTTGGCCACCCAATAGCCAGGTGGCCCTGGGCAATGCCTCCTCCCGGGGCCCTTCCACAGTGAACAATGTCTGTGCTCCCTGCAGGCAGGGCAGGAGAGGCCATTCTGGTGGGCTCCCAGTCTCCTGTCCAGCATGATAAATGGCAGACAGACCTGAGTCTAGACAACTATGAAATATCACTGGCGGGGCCTTTTCTGAGCAACTTTGGTTCTGGGGAAGGCAGCAACCTCTTCCTTGCATTTATTCCTGGAAGCTTCTGCTGGGGATACAGATCACTCAGTGAACTGGCCTTGATGGCATGTTTTGAAAGATGCCTTCTGTCCTGGCAAAGAGCTGAGGCCACAATTTTCCCCAGCATGTGGATGAAGCATTGAAAGAAAAAACATCCACCAAATCTCAAGCCTATCTCATCCATTATTTATGAGAAGTGAGAATTGGTTTAGTCTGAGAGACTCTATAGGGTGAAAAAGCAACTCCATTCTATGTGTGCTTGCATGCATGTGCATGTGGGTGTTTGGCCCAAGCCGATGCCCCTGTAATTCCTATAGCCACCATTCTTACCCTGACACTTGGAGGGAGCAGAGAGGCTGTCTAGGAAGGCCTGGCCTACCGGCTCCTTTCCCTGCTCAACATGGCTTCCTGGTGGCTTCAGGGACCCTCTCTCAATGTTTGTGCTGTTGAGGCCCTGCCTCCCGCAAGGACTGACCCTTTGCCTGGATGCCATGGGCCTCTACTCCCCAGCCAGAGGCCCTATCCAGGTGGCATCCTGAGCAGCACCTGATGTCAGGCCCCAGCAGGCGGGTGGTGTGCACAGAGTTCCCACTGCCAAGACTGTGTCTCCTCAGATATAAAGATGGTTCCCTTGGTCAGGATTCTCTGGTCCAGCAGAGTATCAGAGGACAGAGTGGAAATGCAGACAGTTCATGTTTTCCTTGAAGGTGCCAACATCCCCTGGGCATGGGGCAGAGTGCCATGGTCCATTGGCGTCAGCCAGGCCTCTTGTGAGTGGTGGGTGCTGCACCTGTAGTTCAAGAAACAGGAAGGATGGGACCGACCCAGCACTTGCCCTACGGAGTCACCTCACCCAGGAAGCTGGTCAGGGTGAGGCTCCTCTTCTGTTTCTATGGAAAAGCAAGCAAGATGTGACTCTTTATTTTCCTCACAATGTGCATTGCACTTCACAGTCAGGACAGCTCCCTGCACCTCTGTCCTGGGGCAAACAAAACATCGGCACTCTTTCCAGGTAACTCAGGGTTTTAAGCCCTGTGGGGCTGTTTGCAGCCTGGGTTCTGCCTGACTCCTGTCCCATCCAGAGGACCTCAGGCTTCCTATGGTCCTGCCACATTCTTATTTGGGGATTTGAGGAAGGCCAGAGGCCCAGGAAGACAAAAGGGGCAGGAGATTCCAGCTCAGAACAAATGCTGTGAAGGAGGCCAAAGAACCACTTGACCAAACCCCCTCTCCCTAAAGCCACGTTTACTGTGAACAGTGAGATGAAGTAAGGCAGTTTCAAAGTCAAGATTTTTTTCCCCCATGGTACCCTGTAGCCTTACTCCTAAAAGCAGAGACTGAGGGCCAGCAGCAGCAGCTTCAGCTGGGACCATGGGACTTGGAAACTCAGCCTCCCCACCCCGCGTACCTACTGAATCAGGATTTTAGCAAGATCCCAGATAATTCATATGCACATGAGAGCTGAAAAAGCACTGTCCTAAAGAGTGCTAAGGAGAAGAATTCGTTTCCTAAACTATGGAACACTGTGCAATTCTTGACCCTAAGAGACATTTTCCTTGTTTTCAACACAAACTGGGTTCTGTGCCCTGCTTTGAGCTCTAACGCCATCTAGCACCTTCCTCCAGTTGTTGACTGTCTCTATTGAGTTCTCCAAGGATTGTATCTCAGAGCCTAGGATCTGCTCAATAGATGCTTGCTGAGTGGACAAACTCAGTGCTTTGAGAAAGCTTGCTTATTTGAACTCAAATGTCTAGAGAGAACAAGTGAGGATGGGCTCACTTGTCCCTTAAAACCCAGAGAGTTCTCCATGCTTCTGCCTGCAGAGCTCTTACTCCCATTGGTGATACCAGTTCTGGCTGCTGAACCTGTTGACTCTGAATGACTCCCTGGCGTACTTCGCTTCCCTGCCCCTTTCTCTACATCTAGCTATGGGAACACAGCCATGGTGCCAGCATCTAGTCCCTAAGACTTTCCCTTCGTCAGACGACCTCCTGCCACTCCCTGTGCAGCAGCACGTAAAATAACTTTCCCTCTTCTGTGGGCCCACAACCTGTGCCCAGATGTGAAGGGTCCTGGGTGGGGTCGGAGAGGACAAGGAAGGAAGGGGCCTGGCGCAGGGAGCCTGGCAGCCTTGCTCGTGCTGGCAGGAGAGGGGAACATGCCCAGGTGCCGGAGCCTGGGCACAACCCTCAGTCCTTCCCAAAAATGTCCTCTCTGGACATTTTCCTGAAGGACAATCACCTGGAATATTCTGTAAACCACACTACCTCCCTTGAAGATCCTTTAGTTTGGACTTCATTGGTCTGGCTATATATAGTGGCTATTGTTGATTTAAAAAATCAGTTTATAAGCGGCTTCCTTGTTGCTCCAGAGCCCTGGAGACTCAGGATCAGGCAATAAAGCCCATTTCAGTCCCTTAGCCCTCTCCAGGCGCTGGGTGGGTGGTGAGTTAGAGTCATCTACACTGGGAGTTTATAGCTTGGACACTAGAGCTGACCAACACTGTCAACATTTTTCTGTGATGCCAGTGAACCAGTGGGCACTAGATACAGGCAGACTGAGTCCCACATAGTTCTTTGTTAGGACTGTTACCATTTACTGTGACTTTTGAGGGGTTACAATGTTACTGTCCTCACTTCCCCAAAGTACCTCCCAAGTGGGTTCAAGGTGAATCTGTGGAATATGGAGGGGAGGCAGGCATGCAGGGCAATTTTCAAGGCCAGGAGGAAAAGCTCCTTTTGGGCACAGGAACATGGCTTGGGCCCATGTCTGCCCTTACTGCTCATGAACTCAGGTAAGTTACTGCCTCCATTCTCCTACCTCATGGCCAGGGCAAAGGAGTTGATAATGCATTTAAACAGCACTTGTTACCCAGTATAGAAAGCAGACAAGAAAGCAGAGTTTAGGGAGCTCACTTAAGGCTGAGGCCCTGGTGCCCAAGTACCACCGCACTGTCAATACTGATTCTCAGCTTCACAGAAGCTCAGGCCCATGCTTCCTATGACTAGGTCTCTTGTCTCCTCCGAATCCCCTCCAACCATTTGTAGCATTTCCTTAACCAAGGTGTTCTAAGCTGTCAGCACTCTTTGAATTTTTCGGTTTAGTGAAGTAATTCTAGTGGTATCATGGTCAATAGATCCTAGTAAATTCTCTCTAGAAGGTGTGAGCACAATGAAAACACCATTTGCCTTCTCATTTACTCACCCAAAGTTCCTCAGTCTAGCCTGTTAGCCTGGGTGCTACATTCACTCCAATTTGGTGTAACTGACCCTTCCATACTCTCCACAATGAATGTACCCGAGTCATGCATTGGAATGAACATGGGACATTCTGGGAAGGTACACTGTGGCTTTATGATCCCAAAAGGGTTTTGTCACCATTCCTACATGCTCCTGCACATCCATTAGCTAAGGTAACATCGCTGCAGTGTCTACTTCCCAGCACTGATCTTGAGTAAAGACTATGAACAATGACTATTTCCTAGAACTCAGCTCCTTCATCAAAGGACTTGCCTTTTTCAGAGGAGTCCATTCTCCTATGCAGTGATAAAAGCTCTGTTTGGCTTAAATCGTCTTTGGTTTCATTTTATAGCAATCAAAGGAGAAAGTTGTGTGTCTTCAGCCTGAGATCTTAAAAACTGAAGCCTTTCCAGAGGTTGCATTCAATTCCTGCTTTTAACATGCTAAATTCTCAAAAACATAGTCAAAAACACACTAAGACAAACTCAACCAAGCCCTTTCAGTCTTACCCTGATTAGCTGCTAAGCTAATTCTAAGGGTCATTAGCCAACTGGAACCATCTTTGAATCCAAGCAGTTTTACCAGCTTTTATTATAAACACCAGCACATTTCAAGTTTCCTCTTTTTGATCACAAATATAGGACTGTTTTCTCCTCCTCCTAAGTATACAGCATTGAGACACAGCATCCGGGCTTTCCAGCTCTTACAGACATTTCCATACGCCAAGTGCAGGATGGGCACCCACAGACCACACCCTCAGCTGCATCCTTTGGCATCTGGATTGCAGGGACGTGGACTCCAAGATGAGGTCGGTCCAGTTTTGGATTCCAGGATCACCTGAAAAAGATGCCTCCCACTGTTAAAAGGCTGCACATCTGGAGTTTGGGCCTGGAGCCGCCTTCCTAGGGCCCCAGATGGCTCACCCCTTCCTGTCTGAACATGGGGTCAGGGCTTTCCAATTGGGGGAAAAAGTGCGTCAATGGTGGGCAAGCTGAGCAAGGATGGCCAGATGGTCACTAGAGGGCCATGTCCTTACTTTCTCCCTTGGAAAGGGTGAAGATGTGGGTTGGTTGGTGGTGCTACATGATCTTATTCTTACTTGGCTTAATCTATAATATTCTAAGTAAAACCCAAGATTCTAAGTAAGGTCTGTGCTAAAACAAATTTCTTAGAAAGTTTCCTCAAATTTAGATTGCCGAATCAAGTGTTTTGAAAATATTTCTGTAAATAAAGGGCCCAAACAAAAGCTATTTGGGCAACAATTTCAAAATTTAACACAACTCCTGATCTGGGGGGACAAGGGGTAAGAGACAGAACTCAGCTCACCAGTACCCTGGAAGGGGGCATAATCTAGAGGACTAACTTCAACTCTCCGGGTGGTGGTGGTCCTCTCAGATGGGATTTTTACAGCATTCAGGAACTCGTGTCACCCTCTCAGTAAGGTCATCTGAAATGGGACACAGAGGGGAGGGACCGACCTGGTGCCTGAGTGCAAGTATCCCAGAAAGCTGGAGGCCTCTTCTCACCATAGCAAGGCTGGTGGCCAGGGCTCCAGTCGTTGCCCTGGAGGCTGCACCTCACTATTTCTAGAGGGTGGGGAATGAAGGGCCAAAGCTCTGCCTGTCCAGCCCAGTGTTGGAGGCTGTGCAGGACATACTGCATGGCGGCATCCTCCCCCACTGAACAAAGAATGTCAGGGGCAGGGAACCCAGAAACCACCCTCTACTCCCTGGAGCACCCTTTGCATCAATTCTGGGATTGGGATCAATATATAGGAAGGGGCGTGGGGTGGACCGAAAACAAATGCAGGAACCTCCCTAGGGTTGCTGGGGTGGGGTGACTAAGAGAGGGATGGTGGACAGGAGGCAAAGTACTTTTTCTGACCCATTTGTGTCCTTAACTCTGTGGGTGAAGTTCCTTCGTGAGCACTGAATGTGTATAGCCATCACTGAGCTGACTGTCTCGGTCATTGGAAAGAACCTTCCAGGTCTCGGTTGAGCCCTGTTGCCATCTGTGTGACTACTAGGACTTCGCCCACCCGCCTCCTCTACGGGCAAACAACCAGAACCATGTCTTACAAAGAACAGACTCCAAAAATATATATAAATAAATAAAAACCTTAAACATTCTTACAGGGATCTTAAAGAACAGAATACATGTTAAAAACTTCAGTAATTTATATCAATTTTAAGCGGTACGTTATATACAATGGGGGAAAAAAACACATGCATAGTCCAAATACAATGTTGAAAACAGCATTTTCATTAACAAAAACCCCGAACACTAAGTGTTAATACCATATACATGAATTCAAGAAGGACCACCCTTTTTGTCTGTTGCACACAGTTTATTTAACAATATGATATAAGAAATGAGTTGGTACTTTACCATCCTATACAGTGATTGAATCTTCTTGAATTTTCTTATTTATAGTAATTATAGCGCTTGCATGATTTACACTAGAATTGCTTTTCCTCATTTCAAGTTTCACATAGAAGAAAGAATGCTCTTCTCTATTAACATTAGCATGGTCTAAGAGAGTGATCATCCCTATTTTTTGTCTAAAACCAGTTTTATCAGAGAAACAAAGCAACAATTTCTACATCTGCAAGACAAGAGTTTGGCTTAAGCCAATATGTATAGATAGATGTGTGTGGGTGTGTATGTGTGTGCACGTAGGAGCCAATTCCTATCGTCCAGGGGTAATACTTGGAGAACGCCCACAGAGTTCACAATAGAAAAAATCTTCCCGCAACGTCAGAAAGTTGTCGGGATACATTATAAGCTTGCATTATTTCAAGAATCAGTTTCTGAATATTATTTTTCTTCTCACTTTTAAACATAAATGTTTAAAGTCTTGAAAATACAAATAAAAAATATGGATATAATGAACTTGTTTTTCCCATTAAAAAAAGGCATGAGTCACCAGCAATGACGACAAAAAATCCAAACAATCCCCCCTCCCCCCAAAACAAAAAAACAAAAACAAAAACAAAAAAAACAAAAAGAGAGAGAGACCAGATATTTAAATCAACTGGTTTTTAACAAAAAAATATATTCTTTGTATTGTTTCTTTAAACAGCAATCTACCCTTCCGTGGCCTGGAAGTAGCAGTTCCATCTAGGAATAAAAAGAACCTAGATGCTTGGATTTCAGTACAAAAGGTCCAAGAACATGAAAGGAAAAAAAAGTGATGCTCTCATAATGCTACAAACCCTCCACAAACTTTTCTAGGGTGTCTCCTGTGGTGTCGCCAACCAGGGACAGCTCATTGGACAATGCACTCCTGTTGGGGGTATTCAGCTGTGGTAGCATTGCACTCTGTTCGGGGTTCCCCAAGTGTCCCTGATCTATGGAGCTGGCCATGGTGACTGCGAGTCCTGGGTGGGGAGAACCAGTCTGGGGTGAGACGTGGTGTGGTGAAGGCTGGGGCTGTATCCGTGGTGATGGGCTGGAATGTGGAGGCTGGGACTGGGGCCGTGGAGACTGGACAGGGGCCGGAGATCGCACCTGGCTACTAAGGGATGTGGCCATCTGCTGGCCAGGGAGGTGCGAGGCCTGTGGCTGTCCTGAGAGCATGTGCTGCTGGGGGCTCATGGGGTTTGGCTGGCCTGGGGACCCAATCTGCTGCTTCATCTGTTGCTGCTGCAGAATCCGTTGCTGCAGAGCTTGCTGGATGTTGGGGGTGTTGTCTGCGCCCAGCCCAGGCTGCCCCATCTGGCCGAGCTGTCCCATCTGAGCTGCCATCTGGCCCATGGAATTGCTCTGCATGGGCAGGTGCTGCTGCATCCGCTGCTGCTGCATGGCCGGGGGATAGCCTCCAGGTCCTTGAGGCTGCTGGAACTGGCCATGTCCTGCCATGCCTGCAGCCATGCTAGCACTGCCCTGCTGTTGCTGCTGTTGCTGTTGCTGTTGTTGCTGCTGCTGCTGCAACAGCTGCCTCCGCAGCATCTCTCTATACTGTGGGTTCATACTCGCCATGCTGGGGTTGTGTCCCGGGTTCATGATGTTCAGGGCCTGACCCTGGGGGTTCAGGCCTCCCATTGCTTGCTGCTGCGGAGGCACACCGGGCCGTGGCCCGCTGGCTTGCATGGCATTCAGGTTCTGCAGGCTGGGCTGCTGGTGCAGGCCAGGCTGGGGCTGTAGGCCAGGCTGGGCCTGGAGGCTGGGCTGGGGCTGCAGACCGGGCTGACTGGCCACGTACTTGGCTGTGCGCTGTTTGATGAAAGCTGCCATCAGCTGAGGGTTTGACTTGAGGATGTTGAGCACCTGCTGCTGCTGCTGCGGGGAGCTAGGAGACTTCAGGGTCCGCAGCAGGTCCTGCAGGGCGCCGGGCGAGATGCTCCGAGGCGGCTGCACATTAGGCATCCGTGGTCCGGCTACAGCTGGTTGGGCCTGCATAGACATCACGGGTCTGGGCATACCCGGCATCGATTGTTGCTGGGGGATGGGTGCTGGCTGCCACTGCCCAGGGGGCAGGTTGGGCATGACAGGCCCACTGACCTGGTTGGGTCGGGGCACATTCAGGCCCACAGGGGCCATCTGGTTCACAGGAGTCACCATGCCTGTGCGCCCCGGGGGCATGCCGTTGTTGATGTTCACCCGATACAGATGCTGCTGCTGCTGAGCCTCACGTTCAATCTGCCGGGCTGCTTCCACTGCTGCAGGTGGGGGCTGGGCGGGGGGTGGTGGGGCTGGCACCTGGTTGGTGGGCTTCCCAGTGGACACTGTGGTGGGGGGCTGAGTTCGGACCACGCTGGAGAAACCGGCTGGTGACATGCTCACGGGTGAGGGCTGGGGCTGGGTTGGGGGCTGTGGTGTCTGGGGTGTGCTGGGTTGCTGTGTAGGGGTCCCGGGTGGTGCTGAGGTAGGGGAAGGCAGGCTTTGCTGAGGCACGTTGCGGGTGTTCATGGTGGCCATTCGCCGGCGCATGAGCTGCGCTTGCTGCAGGCGGTGCTGGATCTGCTGCTGGCGGAGCTTGTGTTTGATGTTGAGGCAGAAGGGCACGGGGCATTTGTTTTCTTGGCAGTGTTTGGCATGGTAGCAGCAAAGGGCAATGAGCTGCTTGCATACTGGGCAGCCTCCATTGGTCTTGCGCTTGCAGCCCTTGGTGTGCTGTACAACCCGCTTCATCTTCTGGCAGGACGGCAGCGAGCAGTTGGCGTTGCGGCACTGGCAGGCGTGCACCAGGGACTGGATGCAGCGCTGGATGCTCAGGCGTCGTGACTCCTGGGGGCTCTTAGACTGTGGCTCACCCTGGCTGCCACCCTCGTCGTCCAGGCCCAGCCCCCACTTAACCATCTTATGGGTGTGGCTCTTTGTGTTGTAGCAGTTGATGCAAAGGTCATAGTCCTGCAGACAAAGAAAGGGGTCAGGCTAGCATCAGCATGTGGCCCAGCGTTACCAGACATCCCAGCCACCCACTGGAACCCTCACTTCTGGGAACTCCTCCACAGCCCAAAAGGCTCCAAAGACCACGAGATCCATCTACTCGCCCTCACCCCACACTCTTCCAGGGGCCCCCTCGCATTTCCCAACCTTGTGAGCAGGTACATAGGCTCATCCATGCATATGGTGTGTGGCTTCATGTCCACCCAAGTCTTTCGAGTACATTGGTGGGCACTGGTTCCCCTTTCCTTCCTTCCTCTGCACCCTGGGAATTACACCCAGCCATCCTGCTCCCACGCCTGGCCTGGGAAGCCTGACAGTGAAGGAATGACTGTTGCTATACCCATTTGCTCCCAAGCGCCTGCCACATGAGCATCTGAAGTACCACAGACCTGAGTTCCTAGAGACTGGGTGCCCTCAGTGCATCCCCAGAGCTCTGCAGGGCGGTCCAGGAGGGCACTGGAGCTAAGAGGCCTTCACCGGGAGAAAGGCCCTCTCGCCAGATTTCTAAAAGCCGCCTATGTCTGGAGACAGACAACAGGTGCTAGAGCAGAGAATGGAACCCTATGGCCAGGACTAATAACCTTTTCATAGTAAAGACGTGAAAATCCCAGCAGTAGGAAATGAGAGGGAGAACAAAAGGAGGTTGGAAAAAGTAGGAAATAAAGATGAGGAGGGCATTACAAAGGATCTGCTCTTCCCCTCAGAGATCACAGAGCCACTGCTGTAGGGCCCACGACTGTGGAGTTCATCCTGGAGGCCGACATTGGACTGGGAGGAGTCTATGATTGTCTGCAGTTGGGGAGATGAAGGGCTCAAAATAGCCTGGCTCACCCCATGTGAGGGACCCATCTATGCAAGAGAAAGACCCCGCCCCTTCACACAGATGACAAGACTTCTGCAGGGGGAGCCAGTGTGGTATGGCCATGGGGTCCAACCAAGACAAGGGAGAAGGTTACCAGACAAAGTTCTGGAAGGATCAGAGCACTGCCAACACCTCTCCTGCTCTCTCCATGCTCCTGCTCTGGCACCATGAGGACTGTGGATGTGCCCGATACAGAGCCGGGATTAATGAAACACAGGAAATAACAAGTGCCTGTGGTCATCTCCTCATCTGGACAAGTCAGTGCTTGCTGACTCCCAGGAAGACCAGCTTGTCCTGCCAAGGGGGTCCTGTCACTGTCATGCTCAGTTTGGTCACGACCAGACCATGCTCCACGAAGGGAGACAGGCTTCTTCTTATCCTAAGTATCTGATGTTGAACCTAGTGCGGTCACATAGCAGGAACCCAATCAATAAGAGTTAGATCTTCTTATGTGTGAACTCAAAACAACCTATCTCATAATCAACAGCGCCCTTAGAGGAGCAGTGGTCATTTTTTCTCCCCTGAGAAGTGCCAATAGTTCAATCTAAAATGCAAATACATAGACCGCAGAGGGCTGGGAGCAGCCAAGGGGACCTCAGACTCGTGGACCACACCAGCTCTGCCAGTTCTGTCAGAGCGAGGCACAGGGAGGGAGATATGGGCCTACCTCGCACACGGTACAATGCCAGCGTGTCTCCACATGGTGCTTGCACTCATTGCAGGTGTAGACAAAGCGGTCCTGACCCTGGGTGTGCAACTCCACCAGCATGCACAGCGTGGACCACTTGGACCGCCTCAGAGAGGAGAATTCCCAGTGCTTGTCCCTGGCGAGGGTGAGGAAGGCATCGCGCCCATCCATGAGGTCGCAGCTGAGCAGGGGGTCGGGGTCAACAATAGGGGGCAGCGTATTGATGACAGGCCCAGCATGGAGGTGGATCACAAAGAAGACCTGCAGGAAGAACACCAGGAGTATGTCAGCCCACAGAGAGCGGTGCTGAGGAGGGCTGGCCCTGCAGGGCCCTGGGCTACCCGCTACCCAAGCCTGCAGATCTGAGACTGTGCTGAGCCTGACACCTGCTGTCCCAGGAGTGTGTCAAAGGCCCAACTCCCTGGGGATGAACTGACTTGATGATGCATTGTGTGGTGTTATCCAACCAGCCAGGTCTGCCTTCTAGGGGCTGGTCCTCCCTATATGCACCAGACAGAGTGTCACCATGCCTTTTCCCTTCTCTTGGCCAGGGGCAGGGTTGTGGCTTCTTCAGCAACTCCCCTCCTTTATCTTGGTCCAGAGGGGCACAAATGCTGGGTTCTGTGGCCTGCTCTGCGTCTCACCTCTTTGTGTTTCTCCATGGTAGCGTAGAGCTTCTGGGACAAGTCGTTGGACACGTTGGGCATACTGGGTTTCTTCTTGTTGGCCCGGCTGATACTGCTTTTATTTTTGTTGGTTTTCTTGTTGTTCTTTTTCTTGGCATTCTTGCTGTCACCCTGGCTGCCCTGCAACAACACAAACTTGTCAGACAAGCCCAGCCTCCTCCTCCAGGTCCAGTATCTAGCTGGGACTCCCAGCTCCAGGCCCTGGACTGTGGATGTGCTCAACACAAAACCAGGTTTAATGGAACACAGGAAATAAAATAACAAGTGCCTGTGATCGTCTGCTCATCTGGACAAGTCAGCACACACACACACACACACACACACACACACACACACACACACTCAGGGTGCTGAAAGTGTCACTCTAGGAAGCACCCTTTGCAGACCTCTACCTATGTGGGCTGTGTAAACACACTGCTGCCCTCAGAGGAAACTGCAGCGGGAAAAGTGATGAGGATGGAAGCAGGGCCTGTATATTCAGCTAAGACCCCAATGGGCACAGAGGTGATACATAAACATAGAGCAAGTGTGGCCTGTGTCATGAAGGCCACAGAACACGTTACCTCTTGAGGGAAGAACACACCTGGGATGCTAATTTGGAATCTAGCAACAGAGGAAGCAATTTTACATTGTTTCACGTCATCCCACTGGACACCTGCAGTTCCATGGCATATCCTGCATGCTCAGTGGCTTATTGCAAGACTCCAAATATCCACGAGTGAAATGGGAAAGGTGCTCATGAAGAAGCCGCTGCACGGATAGGAGCAGGGACTTGAAAGTGGCCCCTCCAGGTCCCAAGCAAGGCTACAGGACATCTTCCTGACCTGCTTCCATTCCCCAGGCCCATCAGGCCTGAAACACACCCATCAGTGCGGCAACTGGCTTAAGTCTAAGGGGTTTTGCTGCTCAGTTAAAATGCTCCTACTCTGGGAAGAACTCAGGCTTAGTCATTCAGGTTTCAAGGTGAGAACGCTCATTTGGTCTGGTCCAAAGAACTTAGTTTATAACCAGGGGAGAGAGAGGAAGAGGTAGGGATAGAAGGGTGGGGGGAGAGATAAACACACACACACACACACACACACACACACACACACACACACACACACACACTCTGGGTGCTGAAAGGAGTGACACTTTAGGGGAAGTGCAGTTGCACTCCACCTCCACCACCACCACCACCACCCCTGAGAAAGACCCAGGAGGGGACTAAGGAGTCCTGACAACTGGATGTAACATGGACCCAGATCAGAAAAGGTCACTGATAAAAACTAAGAACACTGAATGAACTTTGGACTCTGGTTAACAATGATGTATCAATATTGGTTCAGCAATTGTAACAAATGCAGCACACAGATTTAAGATGCCAGGTACTAGAATACATGTAACTCTGTATCATCTGCTCAAGTTTTCTGTAAGCCTTTATTCTAAAATATAAAGCCTATATTTTATTATTTTTAAAAAATATTTTTGATTTTTTTTCTTTTTAAAAAAATATATTTTAGCAGAAACCGGTTTGGCTCAGTGGATAGAGCGTCGGCCTGTGGACTCAAGGGTTCCAGGTTCGATTCCGGTCAAGGGCATGTACCTTGGTTGCGGGCACATCCCCAATAGGGGGTGTGCAAGAGGCAGCTGATCGATGTTTCTCTCTCATCGATGTTTCTAACTCTCTATCCCTCTCTCTTCCTCTCTGTAAAAAATCAATAAAATATATTAAAAAATATATATATATTTTATTAATTTTTCAGAGAGAGGAAGGAAGAGGGATAGAGAGTTAGAAACATCTATCAGCTGCCTCCTGCACCCCCCCCACCGGGGACGTGCCCACAACCAAGGCACATGCCCTTGACCGGAATCAAACCTAGGACTCCTCGGTCCGCAAGCCGCCGCTCTATCCGCTGAGCCAAACCGGTCAGGGCTATTTTTATTGATTTCAGAGAGAGGAAGGGAGAGGGGGGAGAGAGAGAAACATCAATGATGAGAGAGAATCATTGATTGGCTGCCTCCTGCAGGCCCCCCTCTGGGGATGGAGCCCACAACCTGGGCATGTGCCCTGACCAGGAATAGAACCACAACCTCCTGGTTCATAGATCGATGCCCAGCCACTGAGCTACACCAGCTGGGCTAAAAGTTATAAAAATATATAGATTTACTTTACAGTTTAGAAAACATAGCCAAATAATAAATAAAAATAATTTTATTTTATTTTATTTTTGCCACCAAAGCAATAGCAGCTATGCACATTTTATTTGTGTATTTTTCTTTACAAAGTTGGGGTGATACACAAGTTGAGGTTGCATCCTGGTGCTTCTCCACTATGGCAAGCACCTTTCCAGGTCTCTTTTAAGACCACTTTTAATGGCAAAGCATCCTTCCATCACAAGTGCTGCCCATAACTAAGCCAACCCTTAGTTAAGTGACTGGACACCCAGAATGGTGTCTCCATCCCTCACCACACGCAAATCCATGGTTAGCAATGGCTGGCTCAGGCATCAGCCTTTGTCTATTTCTATCTCCCAGAAAGCCCCACCAACACTAGGCCAGAGGCAGGCAACCGAGGTACATGTCCTTGACTGGGAATCAAACCCGTGACCCTTTAGTCCTAGGGCCAACGCTCTAACCACTGAGCAACTGGCCAGGGCTCCTCTTGGATATTTATAGGCATTGCAACATTAACATGTCTGCAGGCAATTCTTGACTTCTTCCCCCAAATATGCTCTCCCTCTTCCTCTTCCCTCAGGAAGAGGCAGCAACCGACACAACGGGCAACCCTGACCCAGGATTTTCCTCACATGCCACAAAGATCCACCCAAAACTCTGGGGCTGCTGTCAAAATAAACAGCGTATTTCCCACAGCCTCTACAGCTACGGCCAAAACATCAAGTCTTACTGGACACCTCAAAGCATGGCACACTTGCTTACAACTCGAATGCCTAAGTTTCTCCCCCTCCTGCTGGAAGCTTCTTCTCTCCAGGACCCTCTGGGTTCCTTCTCACCAGGTCAGTCTCTGCTCAGATGCCTCTGCCCAGACAAGCCCCTCCCCCCATTCCCTCCTAATTCCCTGTGTTTCCTTTTCTCCACAGCTTGCACCACTATCTCCGAATGTGCTGGGCATGTGTTTTTCTTGTTTCTCCTACTAGAACATACACCCCTTGAGGGCAGGGATGGTGTTTTCCTTAGTTCTCAGTGCACTGCTTAGGCCCATGACTGCACAAAGCGTGAGTACACAAGTGTGGACACCACAGAAAGAGCTTCAGGTGTGTGTGTTTGGTTTGTAAAATACTCTTTTAAATCAATTGATTGCTCCCTGGCTATGACACATTTGTTTCTGTCTCCATCTGTTCTGGGCTCCCTGGCAGGGCGCCCACCTCTCTCATCTTTCTGTGTCTTGGCCCTCTGTTATGCCCAGAGATTCTGAAGTAAGCACCTCCTGTCCCCATCTAGGAGGTGATGTGTCTCTAGTGCCCACATCTCAGCTCGCCCAGCAACCTGTGTGGTTTGTGTTTTCAAGCCCCAGACCTATTGTGCGTAGTGACAAGGTGAGGTTATGCATGAAAATACTACCACACACAAAAAGAAGGCCACACCCTGTGAACTCAATAGCATAAGTTCACTCTCCAACCTGCCAGAATTCGTCCTCCAGCGCACACATCTGGGGCACCAGCTTTCCAGGAGGGTGGGGTAGTGGGATGTAAGGGCTTTACCTCTGTAGTCTCACTGGCTGCAGTGCTCTCTTCCTTCTTCCTCTCTTCTTCTTCTTGTTCCAGCTCCTTAATGCTCTCCTCCAACACATTGGGCCAGAAGTCACCCTCAAAATAGGGCAATTCCTTGGCACTGGTGAGCCTGTCTTCAGTTGCTTGTTTGAAAATGTCCTGGAGAGTAAACAAAGCACAGCAGTGAGATAGGGACCCAAGCAAAGCCCCTGAGGAGGAGGCGGAGAAGGGCCACGACACAGAAGAGGATCCTGGTGCAGCATATTCCCATGGTGCACAATGGCCAAGATCAGCCAATTTAAACAGACGACATGACAGTACTGCTTTCAGACTGCCAACTAGAAATCTTGATAGACTGCAGATAAGATGCTTTTACATTTTTCACTTTTTTTCCTTTGGCTTTCTGATCTTCATAAATGAATACAATCTTATATAATAAAGAGGTAACATGCAAATTAACTGTCATGCAGTCACAAGACGGCTGCGCCCACAGCAGAGGCGGGGCTCCCATAATGAGCGATCAGCAGGGACCTGAGGCTGCGTGGAGCTGGGCCGGGGAAGCTGAGGCTGTGCCCCCTGCCCAGCAGGGCTTAACTGGGGACCTCAGGCTGTGCACCCCGCCTGGCAGGGTTTGACGGGAGACCTCAAGGCGCGCCCCCTGCCCTGGCACTGGGCCGGGGGACCTCAGGCTGTGCCTGGCGGGGCTTGACGGGGGGCCTCAAGGCAGGCCTCCTGCCCCAGTGCCAGGCCGGGGACCTGAAGCCGTGCCCCCCGACCTGGCGCCGGGCTGGGGGACCTGAGGGTGCACCCCCTGCCCTGCGTGTGCCAGGGGATCTGAGGCTGGGCACCCCCCACCCGGCGGGGCTTGACGGGGTTGGAGCTGGCTGGGTCTGGGTCTGGGTCTCACGTGATTTTGAGGCGCGCGCAGGTGGGCGGGGACTTGACTCTGGGTCCCGCGGCCCGCCCCAGACTCTGACAGGAGGAAGATTTTCATATACATTTTACTAATTTTCTTTCATTTCTGACACTTCTATTATAGAGAAAGGACAAAGAGCAATTTAAAAATATTTCCTCTAATTAATTCCCTTTTAATGTGCGCGAATTTCATGCACTGGGCCGATAGTTCTAACATATGTGAGTGTGAGAGAAAGACACCTGAAAGTATGTAAATTATCAGTGACAAAGCCACTGCATGCCCTCCTTCAGCAAGCACCAGGTACCTTGTAGTCATGGATGATCCGCTCTGCAAAAGCCTTGTCCAGCATCTTCTTGTACCACTCCTGCAGGCGCTTCGGTTTGGGGATTTTTTGATCAGGGGGGTGGCAATGGAAGATGTAGTCATCTCCTTCACTTGGGGGACAGGCCCAGATGTGTCCTGTCACATACCTGCAGGATACACACACATAATTCATATGAAAGTGTTGAGCAAAACTATCCCTGCTTTCAAGGAGTAACAGTTGAGGAACAGGGACCAAAGCAAGGACAGAAATAACTATATATAAAGAAAAAGGAAAGCAAAGAAATGACCACAATGCTTGCGGCAGAATGGATAAGACATTTAGAGAGATTCCAAACCAGTGTGCTGAGAGTTGGGGATACGTGGGTAAGGCCAAAAATCTCTAGTGTGCAAATGCACGCCTGGAAGTCAGCCCTAAGATGCTTCCTTCTCAGGTTGTGCAAGTCAGGCAGGAGCCTAGGCTGTAAGGGAACCTGTGAGCACAGGAGAAAGCCTGGGAAGACAGAGACTCATTAGGTTTATCAAATGGCTTTTACCCAGGGACACACTGAATTTCACCTACTTTCTTCTGCACATAGGAAAGGCAGTTGGATATTTCTAAGGGTTAAAGTTAAAATAAATCTTATTCATTCTGTTTAAGACACTTCAATCAAATGTCTCCAACTTTTTCAAATTTGGGAAAGGAATATGAAAGATCTAGAACATGACAACAGATATAAAGAATTCAGAGGCAAGAGACCACATCTTGTAGGTTTCCATTCCTACAAAACATTGAGAAAAAGCAAATTTATGGGGAGAAAGATTAGTGGTCACTGGGGGTAGGAGTGGGACAAGGATTAAGAGCAAATGGGCAGGGGGATCTTATTGGGGGATGACAATGTTCTGAGACTGATTAAGGGTGATGGCTACACCACTCCATAAAGTTACTAAAAGTTAGTGAAGTGTACACCTGAAATAGGCGAATTTTATAATATGTAACATATGCTTCAATAAAATTTTTTTTAAAAAGACACCAGAATGGAAAAATAATGAAAAGAATGCAGAAGGCAGAAAAAGTGCATGCATTGTGCTGAGAAGCCCCGAGAACATGAGAGAAGCTCTAGAGGCTTCAGAATCCAGCTAAGGACGCTAAAATAAAAACACATCAAACTTAAAGAAACATTCTCATTATTTCACAAACTAAACATACAGTGAAAATTAAAAATGGAACTTTAATTATTTCTGGATAATCTGAATGAAACTCACCCCAATTTCTTCACATATTCTAAATATCCAATAAGGATCTCATGGTAAACAGCTGTCCGCAGGCATCGGGGCCGGAAGAAATGAATACTGTCCAGATAAGATATGTACACACGCCTGGGGGTGGGAGAGAAAAATTAATCAACAGTTCAGGGTATCCTGAAATAAATTTTGTTCAATAGCATTTACACTGACCACAAAAAGGATATAAAAACATAAGAAAACTCCCATCGCCAACTGCTGCTGCCAATCAATAAAATGGAATCCAATTTCATCACCAAAGTGAGAAGCAATGGCATATCATCATTCACCACAGAGAACCATGGATAGATCAGGGCAAACTAAGAAGAGACATTTTTAAATTCCCTCTCACCCAGATTCTAGAGTGAACATGAAAGAACTCTTTATAGAGGTACTTCATTTTTTTTTTAGGTGCATCAGAGAATGTCCAGGCTCATGGAATGGTTCCCACCCCATTCTCTGTGGCTCTACCTGCCCCAGGTAAGACAGGGACAACAGCAAGACCAGAACCAGGATCCATGAGTACTCAAAACACAAAACAGGCTTGAAATAGTCATATAAACCCTCACACCCCACTTGCTTAGAGGAAACATAAACTAATTTGGTTAATCAATAGTGGATTATTTAATTTAAACCCACCTCTAAAGCACACAGAGTTCTCTAAGACACATAGAACCTTAGTGCATTATAAGACAGCATGACACCCCTTGAAAGGAGATAGAGGACTACCTTGTGTTAGGAGGGGGGCAATCAGAGCCATATTCTTGGACATGCATTCCAAAGAAGCATACATCCACTCCATCAATTTCCTCAAAAGCAAAGAGAGCTTTGGTTCGATACGGGAAAGATTCAGACATTTCCCCAGAATCCACAAACCTGAAATAAAAGTCAGAATCTGATGTTTGCATGCGTCATTGTTCATAAGGTGCTTTATAACCTAGATCTGCTGCTCTAAACCTGCTCAGGGTAGAGGAGATAAAGAAAGGCCTGTCACTTCTGACTACCAGCCCAGAGCTCTTACCACTAGTGCGAGCAGCTTGGAGATTTGATCCCATTTTTTATGACACAGTTTCACTTGCTTGGGAATTTTACCTTCTCTAATGAATTTGGGCTTGCAACACACTAACCACTGAAAATCATTTAAATTATGCAAAAAGGCTTGTCAGAAAGTGGGGCTTTTGTTAACCAGGTGGGGTAAGCACTGGGACAGTGCTGTTTTAGAAAATACCACAATGTCTGCACACAAACCGTGACTTCATCCCAGGCTTGACCTCCACAGTCTTATCTGAGCTGGCCACCACTCGAACAAAGACCTCCCCGGCTTCAGGATGATTCTGTCGCCGCAAAAACTTGTTGACTCGGTCTTCCAAGTGGTTTCCCAATCGTGTGGTCTGCAGTCCTGGAAAGTTTAGAAGGAGCAGGTGAGAGAGTTTTGGAAGGACGATGGAGAAGGCAACTGAGACCACAGAGTCCTCCTTTTCCTTTCAGGGTAATCTGACATATTTTATTTATTTTGGTTTTTTTTTGTGTGTATGTTTTTTTTTTGTTGTTTTGTTAATCCTCACACCCAAGGAAATATATACATATATTAGATTGAGTGGAAGAGAGAAGCATCGATGTGAGAGACACGACTGGTTGCCTTTGCACACACCCCGAGCAGGGCCCGGGGAGGAGCCTGAAACCAAGGTACGTGCCCTTGGCCGGAATTGAACCCAGGATCCTTTGGGCCACAGGCCAATGCTCTATCCACTGAGCCAAACTGGCTAGGGCAATTTGACACATTTTAAAAGAATTAACGTTCTGCCCTGGCCAGCTAGCTCAGTTGGTTAGGGTGTTGTCCCAAGCACCAAAAGTTTGTGGGTTCGATGCCTGGTTGGGGTGTGTAGGAGAGGCAACCGATCAATTTTTCTCTCTCACATTGATATCTGTCTGTCTCTCTCAAAATTAATAAAAACACATCCTTGGATAAGGATAAAAAAAAGGAATTAACATTCTCTAAAACCAGAAGGGACCTAGTTTATCCTATGAAGTAAGTGTTTTATGAGGGAAAGGGGTACTCTAGAATCTCAGGCACTCTACATCTTCAAAATTGCCATCAAGTGCCCTGATATTTCCATCTTTTTTGAACCATAAGGGGCAGAGGAGCCATGAAGGTGGACCTGAATCTGAAAGAAGATGGGCTACGGAGTAAAGTGGGGGAGCAGGCATAAAGAGGGCCATGCTGTGCCCACCAGCCTTCTGCCCCCTCCCCCTGGGCCTGGTGAGGCGGAGATCTGGCCCTGGGTGCTCCCACGTAGCTGCTCAGAGTCACAGCTGTGCCCCAAGCTAGAACTCTAACTGAAGCAGGGAGCCTGCCACTGCTTTCCCTGGAGGAGGTCAGGGCTGATGCGCTTGTGTTCCCTGACCCACTCTCCCCTTCTTGCCCAGCTTTGAGGAGAGTCCCCACTGCAGAGTTAAGACAGAGTGCACAGTACATTCCATGGCCAACTAAGCTCTGTCAGTGTTCCTATTATGGCAAGTGCACAGACACTGTCTCATATCCAGACCTGCCCCAGCTCTGTTCCTGGGTAGGTTCCTCCTCCCCTCCACAATCCTCTCTTCAAGGGACCACCCAAGCATGGCCATTGTGATAGGGCATATACAGCAAGCTACCCAAAGGCAAAACATTAGGTAAAGCATAAAAAACTCCTTGCAGCCCTAGCTGGTTTGGCTCAGTGGATAGAGCATTGGCCTGCAGACTGAAGGGTCCCAGGTTCGATTCTGGCCAAGGGCACATGCCTGGGTTGCAGGCTCGATCCCCAGTAGGGGGCGTGCAGGAGGCAGCCGATCAGTGATTCTCTCTCATCATTGATGTTTCTATGTCTCTCTCCCTTTCCCTTCCTCTCTAAAATCAATAAAAATATATTAAAAAACCCCAAAAACTTGCATGTGAGGAAAAAAAAAAAAAAAAAAAGACTAGCAGCAAGAGCTGTTCACAATGATTATATATATACTAGTAGCCCTGCGCACGAATCTGTGCGCCAGTGGGTCGCTGCCACCCTCCTGTAGCTCTCCGCCTGCTGCCCTGCCCTCCTGTAGCTCTCCCTGCCCCCCTTACCCCCTCATAGCTTGCTGCTCTGCACCCTCCTGTAGCTCTCGGGTGCCTGCTTGTAGTTCGCTGCCCCACCCTCCTGCAGATCCGTGATCTGGTCGTTATGCAGTTGGCCATTACGCCTCAGGGCATAACAGATAATTAGCATATTCCTCTCTTATTTTATAGGACTAGAGGCCCAGTGCATGAAAATTCATGCACTGGGGGGGTGAGGGGTGTCCCTCAGCCCAGCCTGCCCCCTCACAGTCTGGGAGCGCTCAGGGGCGGGAGGCAATCTGGCAATCAGGGGAAGGCGACACCCCATTACACCTCTGCTGCTGCCACTGCCAGCAGTGCAAGCCTCGGCTGGCCCTGGTTACCTAAGCCTCAGGCGGCCGTGGGCGGCTGGGGGGCTGAGGGGACTGGGGGACTCTGGAGGCAGGAGCGTTGCCATCTTGTGGCTGTGGGCGCCGCCATCTTTGAGGGTGGGGTAATCAATTAGCATATTTCCTCTTTATTAGACAGGATAATGGGATTTTAAAGTTTTCTTCTTTATACTTATTGATTTAAAAAATATTTACAACAATAAGAAATGTTTTTAAAAAGGTATTTAGGATTTTAGAAGATTCCTTACTGAGGTCAAGAAATATATGGAAAATTTAGACTAACTTTCTTAATTCCATTTTTCTGTGATAAAATACCAATGGTGGAATTCTTTTGATATATAAGTTATGCCTCAAGAAAAATGATTTAAAAAGAAAAACTCCATAGTGGCAATAAAATAAAAAACACACAGGAAAATAAAAACTTGAAAAGCTATAAAAATGCAGGGGAGTGAATTTGTGATCTATTTCACATGCTGATGAAGATGTACCCTGTACACAATTGTGTGGTCACACTCTGGACCCCTTACAATTCCGCACATCCCACACCTGAGACAGCTATCCTGAGAAATGCAGCATTAGCTGTAAGGCACAGGCCATCTCGTCTGTTCTTTGTGAAGCCCCTAAAGAAAAGTCTCACATTCTTGCCCATGTTCTCCCATTGCCCCTCCATGCTGCTGCTGAGTACGTTTTTTTTTTTTTAAATATATTTTATTGATTTTTTACAGAGAGGAAGAGAGAGGGATAGAGAGTCAGAAACATCGATGAGAGAAACATTGATCAGCTGCCTCTTGCACACCCCCCACTGGGGATGTGCCCACAACCTAGGCACATGCCCTTGACCGGAATCGAACCCGGGACCCTTGAGTCTGCAGGCCGACGCTCTATCCACTGAGCCAAACCGGTTTCGGCACTGAGTACGTTTTGTTCCCTCATGAGGAGTTTCCAATCCAGAAGGGAGGACACAACTAAGAAGGGCCACCATAGTGAGGGAATCCCCTTACCTTCTGAAAATATGACCCACACACTATGATTTTCAAATAGCAAACCAAAGGACCTTTAAAATCAGGTCTTTATACTTTTTTCTTCAAACCATCGGAGTGAAAGCAGGGTGATTCTCATCCATATGATGCACACATGGAGGTGTATTTTAGGTCTCTCAGTGTTTATGCAGTAGGCCTTTCTCCCAGATTGGGGGGGTCAGGGGGCGCTTTTCTCTTTATGTGATCAAATCCTTCAGCTTATTGCTTTCTCACTCTGGGTTTATTTTTTAGGAAGGTTTTTTATAACCCAGCACAGGAAAAATACTCTGTGACCTTGCGTTCACTTGCAGTTGTTTCCTTCTCCTTTAACCATCTGAAATTGAATTGTGTGTGTGGTATAAGGTAGGGAAGTGGCTCTGGATGGATGGTCAGTTGTGACTATCATTCACTGACTACCATTTGAAAGACATTTCTAATACTCAGTGCAAAGATGAATGAGGCAAACTTTCCTTTGTGATATACAAAAACTCGGAACACAAGGGGTGACGCTAGACTTCTAAGATCCTTTTCTGTAAGCAAATGTTCTATATCTTAAACACTAAAGCTCATCTACCAAAGGTCCATGTGTCTTTCTCTATCATTCTCTGGACTTGGGGTGAGATGAGAGCCGGGCCAGCTCTCGGCTCTTCTGTGACCCCCTACACCTCACCCTTGTGCCTTCCAGCTGAAGTTGCTCTTCTGGTGAGGTCTAGCTCTCTTGGCAGTTTAGTTTGGTCACTGAAGCTCTGGCCTAAGCAAGTGTTTCTAAGTTTCTGACTGCTTTAGTGATTTCACTCAGAATGGACCCCCTAAGGTAGAGGCAACTACTTCCCCCAAGGCACATCTGGCAAGGTCTGGAGACATTTCTGATGTTCACCACTCATGAGGATGGCGGTTATTGATATTTAGTGGGCTGCACCAGGGATGCTGCTAAAGTCCTACAAAGCACAGGACAGCCATCATAACAATTATCTGGTCCCGAATGTCAATAGTGGCTCAGTGGAGAAACCCTAATCTAAAGATAAATATTACAGTAGCCAATAAGAGGTCAATGGGAGAAAAAAGGGGACACATGTAACACTTTCAACAATAAAAATTACAGTAGCCAGTGAGTTTCTAAGTATCTCAAAACATTTTATAAAAGTGAGTTTAAGTTATAGGATAACTATGGATTTTATTAACTACAGAGTTTGAACTTGAATTGACAATGACCTGAAAGCCTATGGAATGACTTCCTTTTTGCCTGCTTCATGTCCCCTACTTCCCCCAGCATCTCTCTTCTACTCCCAGCACCTCAGATTACCTGGCTCTTGTTAGAGACACCCTGAGCTGTGTGCTAGTCACCTATCCTGCTGCAGGGAGTACTGGGAAGGTGCACTTTAAGGTTCCACTGTAGGTGGCTTTCCTACTCAGGTTCCCTATTAACTTAGCAAAAGGACAGCTTGGGAATGCCATGCTGTGGAAGGTGCACCCAGTACTTGAGAATCAAGTGGACAAAGGTTACGTATTGTACACATATCTATAAAAAAAATCAGATCTATGAAAAGTTACTTTCAGTAGCTACAGACAGATATCATAAAGAGACACCAGCAGCCACTCTAAATGCAGCAACATTCCCAAGTCTTTGTGTAGACCAGGCTCCTACCAGTCTTGGATGGATGGCGGCCGATTCCCAGGGAACTTGAGAGGGTCACTCCTCACAACAGCAGGGTCCACACCTAGTGATGGGCAAGTGGCTGCCCACATTTGGCCCCAAGACTGAGTGTGTCGCTCAGACAGAACAACTGTGTGTGTGTGTGTGTGTGTGTGTGTGTGTGTGTGTGTGTGTGTGTGTGTGTTGGCGGAGGTCTTATTTTTAAGCTACTTAAGAAGGATCTGCTGACAAATTTTCTCTTTAGAACTCACAATGTTTACAATGTATCTAAGCTTTCTACACTTGCATCTAAAACATGGATTGAGCAAAAAGCTGACTTTGATATCATGGTAAGGTCAAATGGTTCTTTAAGGGGAAGACAAGAAAAATACAAAGTATTAGAAAACAAACTCACAGATAAAAAAATGTTGGACAGGTCATCTACAAAGCCACGTGTTGAGAGGAACCAAAGGAAAACTGGGATAATTATACAAGTTTCTACAATGTACAGACCAGGAAAAAGAAATCCTTCCATAACTTACTCTTAGCACTGAATTTGTTTTCTTTTCGAGTTCTGCCAGTTTTCTTCAAGCAGTTGTCACATACAAAGCTGTAAAAACATAATGGGTGTGATTAGATTATACAAAACAGTATATGTTGCCAAACTAGTGAAATGCAGCATTAGAATACTTTGTTGGCTGTTTAAGTTGCATCATTATACAAAAGTGAAGAGGCAGACTGCTTTGATTCTATAATTCCTAAAGCAGGCAAACACTTAAGACTTAAAACTTAAAACCAACTGCCATCTATCGTAATTGCTGAATTCTTGCTGACAACAATGAATGAAATGCAGCAGCAGGCACCCTCCCCTCCACGCTGTGCAAAACTGCTTTCCTTTTCCCAAGATCACAGGAAATTACTCACCCTGACGGCCAAATGATATCATAGTGTAAAACACAAATCTGATGCATTTTCCGGCCACACTCCTTGCAATCAACAAAACTAGAAGACAAAGAAAGCACACTGAATGCACAGGGAACCACAAAACAGAGTGGTCTGTAGGAGCTTGTGTACTATGTTCTCTTATCCTCTTGAATACTTAGAGCATCTGGTATTAATACACCTGTTGATTGATTCAGCCATATTTTAAAAATGCATCAGTATATTTTCTGTGGGAAAAGTTCGAACCCTTCTTTGTACAAATGCCTCATTCCTCTCTTCTCCCAATCTCCTTTGCAACTAGGAATGAACCTTAACTTTTAAAAAGTGCTATGATAAAGGCACATTTTATGGGCCAGTATTTCTGACAGTACTATACATGTTGAAGACCAACACTTGCTCCAGGTAAGTGCACACTAATAGTAATAGAGAACAATACTTTCAATATTATAAACATTTATTCTTAGGCCTAGGCACAGGAAGTGTCCTGTTCTGAGTTAGTCAAAAAGGTGGGAAGTTCCAAACTGACTAGTAAATGACAGTCCTTATTCAAGTAAACACTGGAAAGCAAGGGGACGCACTGAGCCTCTTGCCCTCTACTGCAGACCCCACCCAAGCTCACCTGGAAATCTTAATTGCCAACTTACTTGAAGGTCAAAACCTGTATTTTAGCCACTCCCTTAGCATCATCACAACTGGTGGAAGTCTTAAGTGGCAAGAAAGTGGGTTCAGGCTCTTCCAATCAGTCTGGATGCTGAGCCCTATTACCGGATACATGATCAAGTCCCTGATCTTCCCACTGTCCTTGCTGAGCAAGGCTTAAACCACAAATCAAGCCTTACCCAGCTTCTCTGTCCCTGCTCTACTGGAGGAAAAAGACACATGCAAAACTGTGCAAAACCGCAGCACCATTAAATGGCACTCCCAGGCTGTGTTGCTCCCCCCATTCTATCTGGTGTTGTTCTGAACCTTCACTCCCTCAAGTGCCCCATCACTGTCAACAAGTTCCTTAGCTGAAATTTCAGCAGTTGAGCTCATCCCTGGGTTAAGAACTTAAAAGGTCAGCAAGTAATAATTCTCTCAGCTTCTGTGCCTGCTCCAAAGACACCCCATTCTCAACCCTTCCCTCCTATGTCAGGGAAGAGGAATGTAAAAAAATATGGTATTTGTTCTAGACCCCATTTTATCAATTTTGAATTTCAATCTCTCTCCCCTTCTATTATCAACCAACTGGATGACTCCCCTTCCTACATTTTTATTCATGCAGTTACCCAAGCCACCACTTAGACTGGACCTTTCCTCACCCTGCAGTGTGGTCTCTTCCACCAGAAGGCTGTTCAGGTCGGCCTTCCACCTCCTGCCTAAGCTGCTCCTCTGAGTCTCCTAACTAGTTCCCCTACTAGGGAGCAAAGTCTTCCTCTCCACTGAATCTATTCACAAATCCAGCATAATCTTTCCATAACAGAAGCCAATGATGTCCCTCCAAACCTCCTTAGCACACTCAGGAGAAATCCTACAGGTCAAAGAACTGTGTAAGGGGCCCTGCACCTAGTGCCTCTCCTCCACATCACACGGGGCTCCATCCACATGCTCTACCTACCAACCACTTGAGCTTACCGATGTTGTTGCTGAACATCCTATGTTCTTTTACTCCTTTGTGTATAGAATATTCTTCCCATTTTTCAACACCTGATTCCAGATGAGTGTCACCTTCTCTGGAATGCCGTCATGCCCAGGAACAGGGCCCCTCACCTTTGGACCACCTTACTACCTCCTGCTATCTGTGCTATGATCCATCTGTCTCTTGTACGGACGGACAGAGCTCCCGCCTAGTAATGAGTATTCCAATGTAATGTATTTTGAAGTTAAAAATGAATATAAATCACAGTGAATCTGAAAAACTGAAGGGGAGGACATAATGTGAACAGGGAGCTGGACAATTAAGACAAATAATTCACTGGTCATTAATGATCCGGGAGGCACCTCCTCACGCACCAGGCACTATGCTCAGGCTGGAGTTCTTGTATTCAATGTGTACCCAGCCTGGGCACTACTAGTAGGAGAGATTAAGTAAGCTCTCAATGTAAAGTCATGTTTCAATATGAGGTCTGGGTGGAAAGTCTGTCTCTTCCACTGTATCAATAGGCCTCACTAAAGCTAGGGGTTTGGAGCCAAGAGAGGGGAGGACCTGTTCTCAGTTCTGGATGCACTACAGTCACGTTTACCAAACATCAAATGGTGCTGGAGCCTGCGCTCACTAAGCAGCTCTGAAAGTGCATTCAGCACAGCGGTAGAACACAATGGGCCTCTCCACACACTGGGGTGGTCTCAGGACTCGGCTTTGGGGACCTGAAGGGGTCGTCACACTGAAGGGAGTTCTGAAGCCTCTTTAGGGGCCACCACAGAGCAAACTTTGCAAACACAGCATTCTCACTGAGCACTGGAGGAAAGTCAAATATCTGACAATGGCCTTTGAAAATATACCATGCCAAAGACAGTGGCAAGAACATACACCAGGCTTCTCATTTATTATTTTTAGAAAGTGGTTTCTAAGAGGTTTTGTTTCTAAAATTTCCCTTTAAATGATACTAGCACTACTCTACCAAATATTCCTACCTTTGTTTTCTAAAGATTCACACTAAATGGCTTCTTAAAAACACCAACGACCAACTTATTAGAGAGGTTCTATTTGAACAAACATCCACCTAAATCTTGTTAAAATTCAGTACCTGAAGAGCATGTTACAGAGACATACATATTTAGTGTGAGTTAAAGAAGGATTCATATATGAAATAACTTCACACAATAAAATTCCACCCAGGGCAATGCATTTACAATGTCTTCTCCCACAACTCAATCATAAGGAGGAACTGTTCTTGACCTGAAACTAAAATCTAAAAGAAAGAAATAGCTATATACTCACGGTTCAGGATCTAAGGTATCATTTTTCTTCTTTTCAAACTGATCCTTTGAAATTGTCCTTGTTTAAAAAGAAGTAAAAAAAAAAAGTTAATTAATTTAATTGATCTGTTGAGTATAAACTATAGTTTCTGGAATATTATTTTGCAACTAGTTCTTCAAACGGAAAATAATAGCTAAAATCTCAAGTGGATGCAATGATGGCATGAAGATATAAAACTCAGTTCTACAGAAAGCACCACCATTTAATCTTCTCTATCTTTCTCGGAACATTTCCTCCTAACTATCATCAGCACTTATTACAAGATTTAACTAAGACTAGTAAAAATACGATGGCAAAATTGTGTTTCAAACTTGTTAATTTTCAATCAAATCTATATGGTGACTGGCTACTAAATTTAACTGATATTGGTGTAATCAATTCTTTTTTTAAACTGATTTTTAGAGAAAGAGGGAGGGGGAGAAGGAGAGAGAGAGAGAAAGAGAAACATTGATATGAGAGAGAAACATCGATCTGTTGCCTCCCCTACGTGCCCTGACCGGGAATCAAACCTGTAACCTTTTTGGTGTACAGGACAATGCTCCAACAAACAGCCACCTAGCCAGGACCAATTCTTTTAAGTATAATATTCCCTCAATGACAGAAGGTCAGCATCTATGTGGGGATATTTTACTCTTAAAGGGCCGAGTATTTGGCTTCTATTGTCCTTTTGTTATGATCAGTGTATATATGTGAATGACTTTTGATTCACATAATTATACAATCCAATTATTAATCATGTAATAGGACCAAAAGATTAAGATGACAAGGGATAGAAAAATAAATCAAATAGGTTAGAATATCTGTCATTTTGATTTGTAAGTGGCCATGGTTTATTTTGCATTTGAATAAAGTAGCCTTGAGTTGCAGACTAAGTGTCCTACCCTGCTGGAAACTGCGTTAGTGTGAAGCCCTGTTGCCTGTGGGGGGGGGACATCACACTAGCAGAGTAGCCAGCGTGGTTGGAATCATGGCAGAGTCCAGAGAAAAGAGAGAACCATAGAACACTGGTAGTCCTGAGCAGACATGGTGGCTGGCAGATTTTTATGTTTCTCAAGCATATAAATGAGCTGACCACAGAGGACAGGCATTGGGACCAAAAGGTGGACTCAGTGAAGGAATGAAAGGGCCAACTCAGGCCTGTCTAAATTGGACCTAGTGAGCAAGAGTCAAGTTTCCAGCAAATAAGGAGACATTTACATTCTGGGAGCTCATTATCTGTGTTCCATTAGCTTCACAACTTAAAGGATGAAAGTAGGTACATGAAACTCATTTTTTGCTACTGCCAGTCTGTGGATAGGGTTATTTGGTTTCTTAGGTGTACTGAAAATTTATAACTTCCAAAAATGGAGGGTGGCAGCCACTAGGAAAAGCCAAGTGTTTTAAAAGAAGAATTGGAGCAAGGTTGAGAGAGACCTGTGAACCGCACGGTGCGGCTCTGAACACCACTGTACCGAATGGAGGGAAGAACATGGAAGTGTCACTGGTGTTTAGCTCAAACAGCTACATGTTAAAGTATGAATGTGAGCATAATTAATATGAGAAAATATACTACACACAAGTCAAAACAGCAGTAGTGCTTCCCTTTTACTCATGGACAAGAGACAAAAACAATTAAGAGTCACTCCCGAGAAAAATGACAGGATAGTACTTACGTCTGGGGTTGTGAAGGGTCGTCACCAAGGGTAACATTCTCCCCCTGGATCTCTGTGAAACACTTCTCACAAAAATGATACCTGTCAGCAAGAAGGCCATACTTGGGTGAACTGGTCCATCATAACACACAGCCACCCAAGCAACGAAGCCACCAATCAGAGCAGGGCAGATCACCACGACGAAGGGGGGGCGTTGTTGGTTGATTGATGGGTCAGTGAGAACAATGAGAGGAACAGGGGCAGGTTGGGAAGGGCAGGATTAGAGAACAGGGAAGGGAACAAATAGCACAGACATAGAGGTAAGACGCAAACACCAAGACAACACAGAGCAGAAAGCCAAGGCAAAGCATTGATTAGCATTCGGTCTCATTGCACACATCACAGGCCATCATCACTAACAACGACTGGGCTTGGTTCAGCTCCAAGATGCAAATGTTTGCAAGGAGTTGTTAATACTAGAATTGTAAGGAGCTTAAAATTTAGAAGTTTGAATTTTGTATTAGAGAAAAATCAAATACAATTTCAGGGTTTGAGATGGAAAAAATTTACTTTGAACAAAATAGTCTGACAAAAGGCCTTAAAAAAGCAATTTAAACTGAAAATGCTTTTTTTTCAAAATGGAAAATTTATGCTTGACAGCAATTCAGAGATTTTATTTCTGGTTTTTAAGCCAGATCTTTAAAGGTATAAAAATGTTCAGCACTCAAAACTGGTTTTAATTTTTTTCTCGTCTTTTTTTCTCATGTTAATCACTTAACTGGGTTATAATACAAATGAAACCAAATCCATTTTCTAGACAAACATTTAACAGAAATGCAATAGGGGTCAAAGACTTTCCAGCCATTTATCAATAAGAATATACAGAGAAAAAAATGATATATTGTATAAACAATACAATATATATAAATCCACAAACAATGTTAAAGACTTTTAAAATTCAATTCTAAGCTTTGACTTAAACTTTTTGGTACTGGGACCAATCATTCATCAATCTGAGATACTCAGTGATTGACTGCTCTGACTTGGTGACAATCCAAGTTAAGCAAATTTAGAAAGTTAAATCTTTAAAGCACAATCTGCATTTGAGAAATTATCCATAACCCCAATTTCTTGTAAGATAATACAGAGCCTCAGCTCAAGCTATCAAATAAGAATAATTAAAATAAAAACTATTAAATGTTTGGAAAGGACATGAATGAGAAATCAACAAAAATGCAGGCTGATGCTGCATAAAACAAGATGGGCACACAATACTGTAAAAAAACAACAAGCTGAATGAATGTGACTTATACAAGCAAAAAGGATGAGTATAAGGCAGCAACAGCAGCACAATAAAATGCGGTTTTAGTGCTCAAAACTACGTCTACAAGATGCCAAGAGGATTAGTGTTAAAGACACTATGACGAGACTTGGAGTGCCACACTGAACCAAGAGTACAGAAGGAGATGCGGCAGCTTGTAGTTTCACACGCACGCATGCACAGCTACAAACGACTGAGAGTCAGACACCACCTGGCCAGTTTGTCTTCATTACTAAAATAGGTCCTCTACAAGTCCTAATTCTAACCTAAATTAAATACATTGACATTTTGTCTGCTATGTTTTACTGGCTGAATACATAGTATATTAAAGGCATAAAACTTGAGAGCATGCACACACCCCAAGATTACACAATTTTTCAGTATGTTGATGAGGAACTTGACAGATTCCCTGTGGGTAACAACTGGATTAATGAAAGTTTTTTGCTGGGACCTGTTTATTTAGGACTAAGTCAATTAATGAATTCTGCCAAGATTAAAACTCTGACCAGAAACAGATTAACATTGCTGTTTTAAAATATATACAGGGGTAGGCAAAAGTAGGTTTAGAGTTGTAAGTACACAAAACACAATGTTTATTATTGTATATGTGTTTATTAATTATTATATTATTTGTCTTATAATTATTTCATAGCCTCACCTATGATTTATTTTTTAGTTAACGATGGCTGGTAATTTAACCTACCTTTGCCCATACCTGTATATTATGTTTTTTTTTTTTTCCTGAATGAACTTCAACAATATTCTGGCTACTCACTATTTTGTTAATATTCCTATGGAGCCTTGAAATCATGTAGTGAAAGAATTTTCATGTGGAGGACATGATCATCACTTGGCAGGAAAGAATGAAAGTACAGAAACTATAAACCAACTCAGTGGCGACCAGAACAATAGACAAAGAAGATATCCCCTCCATGCAAATAATTTCCCTTTTGAAAATAAAACTAGAAATTGAGTGTTCCAATTCATTTTAAGATTAAACACACAGCCACTATGGACTAACGAGAAGAGTAACTTTGAACACATTTTGAAATGAAATTGCCGCAATAATTACATGTGAGCATAAATGATTTTAAACCCTGGACAAATTCTTAGCTTTTGTTCAAGCTGGACATCAAGTCCAGCAACATTCAGGAAACAAGAATCATAAACCCATTATTTTCCAATGAAGGAAACTGGCCTGAGACAAATCAATGATGGCTAAATAGCTACAGAAACCTATGCTCTACGAGTAACTAACTCCCATCCCTGAAAAACTTCAAGGATCAGTAACTGGGAGAGACAGAGAATTAACTCATGCTAGTGCCTGTCCCAAAGCAATGCCAGGGACATTGGAGAATCAAATCTGTTGAGGTTTTAGAGGAGAGATGAAGAGGGCCCAGGGACTCACTCTAATACCCTCTGAGAAATTACCACAGTCCACAGAAGGGAGCATGGGCACCCATCTAGTCAAATTGGATGCAACCACCTGGCAATCAGCGGGTGAAAATATCTTATTATCTAGTCCAAACTTTATTCACCCTGGAAATATAAAGTGATTCAGAAATTCACTTTTCATTGTTAACAGCCTAGTTGACATTCTGCCTTGTGTGAAGGAAGCAGTTTGATGAACATGGAATTATAAAGGAGAAATACTTCACATAATCTGATGATGATGTACATCTGGGTACCTAATGTTAGCACAATGTAACTGCACAGTTTATCTGTAAGGATAATTTAATGTATGGAGTAAATTTTCAAATGCAGATTGTTTTAAGTACCATATCAGTATATACAAATAACAGGGATATCTATAGATAGTATCTATCTTACCTACAGATAATAATTGGAAAATCTATAAAACAGTTTCCCCAACATGAGTTTCTTTCAAATTTTTAAAGTATGGAAACAGGTGAAATGTAACCACACTCTAGTTTATATATTAGTTTCACTTGTTTAAATGGCCTCTAGGATTTCCTATTGTTTCAGTGCCCAAACAATTTATTATAAGTGTCAAAACAATAATTCATAAAAACAGCACAGTAAAAATGTAAGCAGTTAAAATGTCCAACACAGAATTAGGCTACTGCTTTATTAGAATTACATGTTAACCTCTTCAAGGTCAGTATTCTAGAAAGAACAGCTTATGAGATTAAGCTGAGAAGTAGTATTCCTACACTTACATAGAAATACAATTGGACATTTCAAAACTTTCAAAACAATTCTATTTGCACTCCATCAATAACCTCCTCCAATGGGTAAGTAGTGTACCCTGATGCTATCAAATTATGAACTTATTTGCTCTCAACTTAAATATGGCCAAAATCTGTGCAAATTAGCAAAGACAGGGTCTCAAAGGACTCAGGCACAATGAAACCAATAATGAAAAGGTCCCAAAACTTCAGAGATGGTGGCAAGCAATCTGTTGTCTTTTCTTCCTTCTATACCCAAACTGGCACCTAGCAGCAGGGGTGTTTTTCAGGGTATAGTTAATTTTAACCTATTCTCTTAAAATTTCATAATTTTATTTTGCTTGGCATATAAGTTTCCAAAGTGAACTCCTATTCATTATTTCATTAAAGGCTGATAACTGAGACCATCAGGGAAGGTGTTACTGTGCCCATATCACAAACAAGAAGAAGGTTAAGCTTGATACATATACATTATGGGATGTGCTGAAGACTACTAAGCTAAGATTGTAAATGGATGGACCAGAACTTCCACAACACTTGTCAGTATGGGAGAGATTCCATTAAAAAAGGGCTATGTATCATTTCAAACTTTGTCTTAAAATGCTTCTATTGAACGAAGGGCAAGCTAAGACAGAAATTAAATTCTGAGTGAGCTAGGCAAGGCTTAGAAACCTTTATTGGAAACATTTTTAGGTCAAAAGTTTTTTAAAGTAGAATTTTGATGAAAGTCATTAATAATATTGAATATGGGTATATATATATTTAAAATTAAAATAATTTAAAAACATAAATTGGAAGAAAAATAATTTCAAAATTCCAAATTATTCAGTCTGTGCATGTACCCTAAACAAATAACAAAAACCTCTCTACTTATCTTCTTCAAAATATTAGAACGTAAGCTATTACTAAGCAAACAAGATCAAAATAATTAAAACATCACAAGTCCTAATGTTGACATTTAATATTTGAAACTAAAGATGAAGATTAGGCATGAAGCTTCTTTGTGGTCACAAAGAATCTAATTGCCAAGTCATAAAATGGAGGCAATGTAACTAAATCTGACCAAGATTTACAACCTGTGCTTCAAGACATAATGCCCTCATGCTATAGCAACATGAGGCCACTTAAAACAATGAATGCAAATAGCTTAATTTTCAAAACAATCCCCAATAAAAAGTAATATTTTCATTTCCCCTTTACTTAAGATAGGGGATATATTCTTTGTAAGCCATCAACATTTGAAGAGAATGGTAAATATTTCTCAAGCATACCTACCACTTGAAAAACCTGAAATGGCCATCTTATAATAGGGAAGTTTTTTAAAAACTCAATAAAAACTCTAAATGTCATTCTGTATTGTGCAACTAATTAAGAACAAAAAGTCTATGGTTTTATTTTTTCCAATCAATTAGCACTAATGCAAGTCTTTTCATCAGACTGTCCAGGTCAAATTATCTAGACAAATATTTACACAGGAATAGTAAAAACAATGTTTCAACTTTATTAGTATCTTGAAAAAGGCAGGTCAATCTTTATTAGAGTTATTCTCAACTCCAGACTCTTTCTTATACGGTTACTTTTTAGAATCTAGACCATGACTCAAGAAAGAATGTACCCGATCCAGGTAGTGCAGCAAGCAACTGTGAGCTTAAATTTTTATACTGTAAAAGCATTCCTTAAAATTAAGACTGTGAACCTAACTGAGTGACCAAGAAACACTGAAATTGTGGCTCCTTTCATTGGAACTTCATGAAAGATATGTACCTGGGCTATAAGCAGACAAACATGCCTTGCTCTAAGACCTTTGATCTGTAGTTCAGGAAGCTGCTCAATGCTTACCTATTCTGATAGCTGTAGTAGGCTGCATCTCGAGGAATTGTACACAGTTGCTTCCCGTAGCAGCACAAAGTCTGTGGGGAAAACTCATACTGCAAAAACAAAGGAGAAAATACTAAAAATATAACCTATTTATTGTCATGTAAAGTTCTAGTCAACTATGGAGGGTCAGAGTCAACTAGTAAATTAGTTCTGTTAGTACACTGGATAGTTTCCGAACAATTTTCACAGCTATTTAAAGATATTTTTTGATACAATGCAAAATAATTAGTGTTTAAGAGACATGTAGTATAGCCCTAGCTGGTTTGGCTCAGTGGATAGAGCATGGGCCTGCGGACTGAAAGGTCCCAGGTTCGATTCTAGTCAAGGGCACATGCCCGGGTTGCTGGCTTGATCCCCAGTAGGGGGCATGCAGTAGGCAGCCAATCAATGATTCTCATCATTGACTAGAGGCCTGGTGCATGAAATTCATGCACTCGGAGGGGAGAGAGGTCCTTCAGCTGGGCCTGCGCCCTCTCTTGTCTGGGAGCCCTTGGGGGATGTCTGACTGAAGGCTTAGGCCCGTTCCCCACAGGGAGAGGCTCCCACCACTGCCGCTGCACTTGCCAGCCATGAACCTGGCTTTTGGCTGAGCAGCGCTCCACCTGTGGGTGTGCACTGACCACCAGGTGTCAGCTTCTGCGTTGAGCATCTGTCCCCTGGTGGTCAGTGCGTGTCATAGTGACCAGTCGTTCCACCATTTGGTTGATTTGCATATTAGCCTTTTATTATACAGGACATTTCTCTCTCTCTCCTCTCCATTCCTCTCTGAAATCAATATATATATCCTATCTAATAACAAGGAAATATGCTAATCGACCCTCACACCATCGCAAAGACGTTGGCACCTACAGCCAATAAGGGGAATATGCTAATTGACTGCCCCATGTTCAAAGATGGAGGTGCCCACAGCCAATAAGGAGGGAATATGCTAATTGACTGCCATGCCCTCAAAGATGGCGGTGCCCAGTCCCCTCAGCCCCACTGGGGCGGCAGGCGCAGCAAGGCCGGGCCTGCTCCATGCACCTGCCTCTGGAGTCCCCCAGTCCCCTCAGCCTCCAGGGCTGTCTCAAGGCGCAGGCAAGCCTCGGATGATGGTTGCCCAGCTGCCTAGGGCTGGCCCGAGGTGCAGGCAAGCCTCGGATGGCTGCTGCCCAGCCACCTAGGGCTGCCTGAGGCTCAGGTAACCAGGGCTGGCTGAGGCTTGCGCTGCCGGCAGTGACAGCAGCAGAGGTGTGATGGGGCATTGCCTTCCCCTGATCGCCATTTCGCCTCCCGCCCTTGAGGGCTCCCGGACTGTGAGAGGGGGCAGGCTGGGCTGAGGGACCCCCACTCCAGTGCATGAATTTGTGTGTGTATATGTGTGTGTGTGTGTATCAATGAGTGCATTGGAACAACAAATCGATGCCTCTCTCCCCGTCTCTCTAAAATTAATAAATTTAAAAAATGGAGACATATATTATTGATAGTGAATGCACACAGGGGCAGCCAGAAATGCTTAACCCAAGGCCTTCCCCCAAAAGCACCTCTAGCTTTGACCATCCATTATATCGCTCCAAGTAAGCAATTGTTTTACTCCATCTGGGTACTTCCCAGCACACACGTGTGGCCAAAATGTTGAGTCTACCATACTGTTGGACTAACTGGGAAAGTTCATTGTCCAGAAACAGTTTAAACTGTACCTTGCGTCCACAACAATATCCAAGGGACTGCATAACAGGGTCAATTTCTTGTTCAAAGACCTCTGCCAGTTTACTGCAAAACTTATAGACCCGAGACGTCTTGCGATTATAGAGCCAGGCATTGTTGAACATCAGCCAGACATCATCCACGTACTGCCAGGGTTCTTGGTACTGCCCTGTGTCTAACTTTCGCTTGATGGTGGAAAGGTCCATGGGGTTCTTCACAATGTCAAAGTAATCCTTAAAGACAAAATGGGGGAGAGATCAACCAAAGGACTTGTATGCATGCATATAAGCCTAACCAATGGACACAGACAACAGGGGGGTGAGGGCACGAGTGGGGGGGATGGGAGGGTAATGGGGAAATAAGGACACATATGTAACACCTTAATTAATAAAGAAATAAAAAAAATGACACCAATGAAGATCACCAATGATTTTATAGAATCACTCAAATCGTAAGCCATAATTTCCCATAAGGTAAACATGCCTCAAAATTATGAATGTTTTATAATGCAATTTCATTGTTGAAATAACTTTGTGCGCACAATTATTCTGTTGGAAAACGCATGTTTATGTTTTCACTTATAATTTAGCAACTGTAGTTTGTGTGAAGTATATAAATTTAAGAATTGTTTAATTCTTTCTGTAATGGCATTATCACATTATTTTTTATTTCTAGTAGATAGCTGAAGTTTATAGTTAGCTCTTAAATTCATTTAGAACAATCTCAACATGGTTTTAAAAAGTCTCCTGGGATCCAACATCATGTGGATAATTTGGAAAAAGTTCAAAATGTTAAAATAATGTAAAAATAAATCTTGTGAAATGGGGAAAAAAAAAAAAAGACAAATGGTCTCAATCTAGTGGATACCCCAAATTCCAAATGCCAGCCTTATCTTAAAATAAAATAGAAAGTACCAGAACAACTTCTGTTTCCAACATTAAGAAATAAGAACTGAAAACAAAATAACCTCTGATCTTCCTCTGATTTTACTATCTAAAATTAACATTTTCAAATGTGATCAAATTCCTTCAAAGGCAAAGTTAAAGAAAAAAAATTAAAAGAACTGTTTACTAAAAGATGCTGTTTAGCCCTGGCTGGTGGCTCAGTTGACTGGAGCATCATCCCATATACTAGAAGGTTAAGGGCTTGATCCCCAGTCAGGGTGCATACGGGAGGCAACTGATCAATGTTTCTCTCACATCGATGTTTCCCTCTCCCTAAGAATCAATAAAAACATGTCCTCAGGTGAGGATTTAAAAAAAAAGTGCTGTTTAAGATTTTAAAAATAAGAATTTTCATGCACTGAATTACAATGGTAAGCAAATTTATCAGACAATATGTTTTTCTAGAGATTCACTCTTGGTTCTACCAAGCAAAATGAAATTCCAAGATAAACATGAAAACTGAAAACAAAAATAGTAACACTGCTTAAAAGAATCTGTTGGGTCACCATGGCCTTTGCCATGGGATATCAAAATGAGAGGCCCATGTGTTTTATAATTGACTAGAGGCCCAGTGCATGGAATTCGTGCACTCAGGGGGTTCCCTCAGCCCGGCCTGCACCCTCTCACAGTCCGGGAGCCCTCGGGGGATGTCTGACTGACGGCTTAAGCCCAGGAAGCGGACATCCTTAGCACTGCTGCAGAGGCAGGACAGGCTCCCGCCACCGCCGCTGTGCTTGCCAGCTGTGAGCTAGGCTCAGGGCTTCTGGCTGAGTGGCGCTCTCCCTGTGGGAGTGCATTGACCACCAGGGGTCAGCTCCTGCATTGAACGTCTGCTCCCGGGTGGTCAGTGTGCATCATAGCGACCAGTCGTTCCACCCTTCAGTTGATTTGCAAATTAGCCTTTTATTATATAGGATATTCACCAATTCTTTTAAGTTCATTTTTTATTTTTATTTTATTTATTTTTTAAATTTATTTTATTGATTTTTTTACAGAGAGGTAGGGAGAGGCATAGAGAGTTAGGAACATCGATGAGAGAGAAACATCAGTCAGCTGCTTCCTGCACACCCCCTACTGGGGATGTGCCCGCAACCAAGGTACATGCCCTTGACCGGAATCGAACCCAGGACCCTTGAGTCCACAGGCCAACGCTCTATCCACTGAGCCAAACCAGTCAGGGCTAAGTTCATTTTTTAGACAAAATCTTACATAAAACCCCAAATATAAAGTGAGTCACCAGAAGCTGTGAACCAGAGCAAGTGGGTGGTGAGCCCAGTGCACAGTCCCCTCTCACACACCCTAACCTTTCCACGGACCCCGAGGCTTCACAAACCAGGTGGGAAACACATTTTAGTAAGAAGGTGCATTACTGTTTTGGCAGCAAACTTTTTTAAATAGTTTGAGAAAAGTCTACAAAACAAGGTTTTAAGAAATAGAACATGGATAATCATGAGTTACACTGGTAAAATTATAATATATTTTTACTATATGAACTTACAGGAATTCCTAGGAGCTGGGGATCTACAGGCTGGCGAAAAGGTAAGGACTCTGGATCCTGTCGATATAGCGCTTCTAGGGTTGGCATAAGAGCCTGGCGCAATTCCTCCGGCTTAAAGACTGTAGTTGGAAGGCATAAGAAAAAAACACACACTATTTACAAGGCACCCAGACCCTTCCTTTATGACACTTCAAATGAAAGTCTGGCCGTTTCTGAGAAGGTCTGAGTCATCTCCCTCCCGGCACTGAAGCTTACTAGGGTTCTCATTCAGCAGAGTCCACAGACATTCTAAAGCTATAAATCCAGGGTTTCTGAAATAATAGTAATATTGGTGTTTCCAAAAACTGTATACATGTCATGAGGCATAATACCACACTAAGTTCGCTCTTCAGTGAGAAATTTCAACATTAAAACTGTTGGAACAGAAAATGAAGCTCACTCCCAAATCTGCTTCATTGATCATACGGTGGAAGGGACCTTTCTTGCCTAAAGTAAACTCAGATCACCTGAGATAAATGGTTTTGTACTACAACCTCACAAAAGTACACAGTAACAGAGCTATAAAAATAAGTATTTTCCCCAAAAGTTCTATACTTCTCTCCCACATTTACCAATGCCCATTTCTCCAACCTCTCAGCTATTGCATTTCCTACTATATTTTCTGTTGTCACCAATCCAAGGATAAAACAGTGGCTGCCAGATACATTCAAGATGATACATTCACATGAAACCCAAATGAGTTCTAATGACACGGGGAAATGTGCACAATAGCCTCTGAAGGCAAGCAGCAGGTCAGGCAGCAGTGAGTGTGTTACAACCCCACCTTGCTCACACACATCCTATGTATAGGAAACTGACCAATAAGAGGCAAATACGTCAGAGGAGTTCTGATGACTTGGGTTATAAGTGATAATATATTTTCTCTCTCTCTCTCTCTTTTTATATTTTAAAAAGACTTTCTAGAACTGACATGTGGTAAACTATAATTTAAAAATCAGATTAACATACCATAAACATTTAAAGTTCTAGTTGGGAAGTGGCATACATCGAGTATATTGAGAGATGAAAATCATGGCCCTGAGAAGTTTCCCCAAGTTTATTGCCATTGGAGCCAGGGATCGCCCATATGTCCTGACTGACCTCCTGTGGAAAAGGAACACCTGGATGTTTTAGACCTGGGACAGCTGCTGGAGATCAGAGAGCATATGGATTATCCCAGTTCAGCGCTCTCCAGCAAACATTCCCATTGGAAACAAGTGCATCCTGCTTTCAGTGAACTCCCTTTCTTCTACTGTTTTCTTTGAATAACTTTCTAGAAAATAATTCTTAAGTTAATCAAGATTTTTTTCCATTCTTCTAAACGAGAGGTCAGCAAACTAGACTAGAGGCCAGCAAACTCTGACCCATAGGCCAAATCTAAAGGCCTATGAGCTAAGAATAATTTTCGTTTTTAATGGTTGGGGAAAAAAAGAAAAATATTTCCTTATATGTGAAAATTATACAACATCAAATTTTAGTCTCCAAAATAAAAATTTATTAGAACACAAGTGTGCTGATTTGCTGAGATGTTGTCTCATCAAACAACATTTGTATCCTACAATGTAGCTGAGTAGTTGCAACAGAGACCTTATGACACACAAAGCCTAAAATATTTATTCCAGGCTCTTTACAGGAAAAGTTTGCTGACCCTGCTTCAGACCTCATCATCTCCTTAAAGGCATCAAAATGACATGGCTTACATACAGCTGATTTTGGTATACAACTTCACCACACATTGTTTAACACTTATGCAGAGGAAAATGTATTTTCAAATTCCTGTCTTTATTTGAAATAAGTTATCTGCTACTAATGAGTATGGTGTGCTTTTTCCATACAATCAGCAGGGTGTACATCAGTAATCGTTGAAGCATGGACCATGGGTACCATGAGGAGCACTGTGCTAATATGGGAGCTGCCAGACTTATGTGGCTACTTAAAGCTAAGTGAATATTAAATAAAATTTAAAATTCAATTCTTTAAGTCACACTTGTCATATCTTAAGTACTCAGGAGCTGCATTTGGCTGGTGAACACCGTAACGGAGAGCAGAGAAAGTTCCAGCCCTGTTTCACGCCTTTCTAGGGGTCTGTGAAATCACATTTATTTATGTAATATAAAACAACTTTCATAATAACACTAAGTTGTTATTTGCCTTTTATGTCATGTTAACCTTCACACAGGTGGGGCACTAACAGGGGGGGAGTAAAATTTCTAGCATGGCAGCAGCCTCCCCAAACCTGACTCAGTAGTCACTATGATCTTTGCTGCCACTGTGCACACACAGGGGAAAATGCCAGCTGCACTTAAGGATATTCTTGCTGAAGCAGTTAAAATTATTACTTTTGTTAAACCTCAACCCTTGGCTACACGTCTTTTACCCTATATGAAAAAAAAAGGGGGGGGGGGAGTTGGTATAAGGCACTTCTACTGCATGCAGTGCTTGTCTTGAGAGAAAGCACTTGTGCGAGTGTTGAGAGCTGAAGTCATTGCTTCTTTTTTTAATGAAACACATAAAACTGGAATGACTGATAGACAAGCTACAGTTATTCAGATGTGGGTATGTGGCAGACATTTTCTCAAAAATGAACAAAGTGGGAGTTATTTCAAGGACAACTGGTAGTATTTTTTGCCAAAGATAAAATCTGGACTCTCATAAAAAATTAGAATTTTGAAAAATTTGTATCTATCACATGAGCTTGATATCTTGTTGAAATTTACAAAACTTTTTTTAAGAGAGTCATAGTGATGTTAATGAATGTGATTTAAAAAATTATTGTATAGTAAAGTATGCTAACATTAGGAAGATCTGCATAATTCAGTGAACCAAATTTCCAGATGACCAAAGGATCATGTTATAAAGAAAATCATGAAAGGCCAAAGGATCAATTCAAAGTACAAAACAGACAAATGGACTCTAAGGTCAGAGTTTGAAAAATTCAGTTGGAAAAAAATCTAAGGATTCCTATTTCACACTACAACTAATCTTTAAGAAACTTTTACTTGTTGAGTGTTGTAGTAGTATCAAAAAAGAAAATCACAATTATTTAAAAAGGCTGTTATTCTTCCCTTCATCAACTATCTATCTGGAATGGGACTTCATGTACTGCAACCAAACAACGTAATACAACAAAGTACAAGCAGGGGGCAGATATGAGAATGCAGCTGTGTTCACTTTTGTCTTTGAGCCAAAAAATTGTAAAAAACAATGGCACTATACTAGTTATTAATAGTTTTGGAAAAGTTATTTTTCATAAAATGTGTTACTTATGGGTGTTAGGTAATAGATTTATTTTTAAATAAACTAAATATTTTCAAAATTTCAAACTGAGCCAACAGTGTTAATTTCTAATAGAGTAGATAGCAATACATAATCCATACAGACAAAAACTCTTTGGGGTCCTCAATATTTAGAGTACAGAGAGGTCTAAGACCAAAAACTTGAGAACTGCCATACTCCATAATCTCCAGGGCCCCTTCCAGCAGCAAAACTGTATAGCAATAGACTCTAACATTTCTCTGCCATCTTTCCCAAATGTAGCACCTGCAGGCTTGAACTTCATGAGCCCTGTCCTCACATTTCCAAGGGTCACCTGACAATTTTCTGACACCCTGCTACCTTCTTTACTTTTTAGACACCTATCAAAGTAATTTTTAAAAATCACATTAAAAAAAAAAAAAAGAAAGAATGAAACAAATAAAAATCACATCCATTGTGAGGCTGGCTCACCCCACACAGCTCGGAACCCAAAGCATCTTCACTTACTTGCCCCCACCCACTCCTACTGCACTAGGTCACGGGGTCCCACTCCACCCACTTGTTACTTTGGGCACTTATCTGTAGCAGCAAACACCTACAAGTTCCTACATGTGTGCTGCCATGGTGATATTTTCCCCCATACCATGGCTTTCGGTCATTTTCCTGCTTGAATCTGTCAGTGGTTGTTCATACCTTGCTGAGTAAAGGCCAAGATCCTTGGCCTGCTCAAGGACTCAAATGCAATTTGAACTCCAGTACCACAGCCAGGACATCTCAGAAGACAGCTGTGTGCCCCTGAACTGCCCCCTAGAGCCAAGGCTTGTTTCTTATTAAGCCATGAACCTGTGAGATCTTAGGGAGGAGTCCAGTTTGGTGTCACTACTTCTACTTGGAGAATAGCAGGCAAAACAGATAAAGGGGGAGATGCTACTCTATTTCTCCTTTAGCTTTTAACCCATAATGTGGAATCACAACACAATGGCAAAGCAGCACAGTTCAATAAGTTCAAGAAAACACAACTTACTTTTTTTCCGTGGCTGCGAAGGAGATGCTGACTGGGAAGTGGCACCATTAGCGGTGCTCTCTTCTTCCTCTTTAGCTTCTACTTTTACTTCTGGCTTCTTTTCATCCACTTCCATTGGTTCTGATTTCTGCTCTGTTGTGTCTGATTCTTCTTTAACTTGAGAAGATCCTTGTAGATCTTCCTCCATCATCTTGAAAAAAAAAAAAAAAAAAAACCCCACAAAATTATAACTAATGATACATAGATATCAAAAAGCTTTATTCTAACTCAGAGTTATTGGAAAGCTCTTAAAAATCTATGGGTTTGCCGGAACCGGTTTGGCTCAGTGGATAGAGCATCGGCCTGCGGACAGAAAGGTCCCAGGTTCGATTCTGGTCAAGGGCACGTACCTTGGTTGCGGGCACATCCCCAGTAGGGGGCGTGCGGGAGGCAGCTGATCGATGTTTCTCTCTCATCGATGTTTCTAACTATCTCTCTCCCTCCCTCTCTAAAAAATCAATAAAATATATTTAAAAAAAAGATTAAAAAAAAAATCTATGGGTTTGTTAAAACCTTCTCCTAGTCACAGCTGCATTTATCATTCCTTTCCCTCCCACAAGAAGGAATAGAGCATTTGGTGTCAGTTGAGTTGCTTTAAGATAGTACCAGTACAATTATGTACTAATTTTTAAAATTTTATATGCTGGAGTACTTAAAATATTGCATATATACATATTTACCATCACCCACTCAGTAGTTTTACATATAGATTTTTCTAGTTTGGAACAAAAATTTCCTGGAAAATTGGGGCAGAGTTCAAAAACCAAATTGTTCAGCCCAGACAGCGTGGCTCAGTGGTTGAGCGTCAACCTGTGAACCAGGAGGTCACAGTTTGGTTACTGGTTAGGCCACATGCCTGGGGTGCAGGCTTGATCCCCAGTGGGGGTGTGTAGGAGGCAGCTGATCAGTGATTCTCTTTCATCACTGAGGTTTCTATCTCTCTCTCCCTCTCCCTTCTTCTCTAAAATTAATAAAAATATATTTAAAAAACAAAACACCAAATTGCTCAGAAGGCCAGGCAAGTAAAGTAAGTGAATGCAACAAAAAGATGAGGTGTGAGATAGCAGGAAGTTGTGGAGACTCTGGCAAACTGGAGAGCCCATGTCCCCTCTAAAGGTCATGCTGGTGTTCCCATCCAGACTGCTGCCAGAGAGGACTTGAAGAACAGTGCTGACAAAGCTTATCATTTTCAAGAAAACCCAAAAATCTGGAGTTTAATTTATGATTTCCCACTTTAAAAAATATCGTGTGAGCCAAACAAAACACTTAATATAGATTGGATTCAGCTTACAGTCTGCTAGTTTTCAACTTCTGCCAGTTTAATTAGTAAATGAATAAACCCCTTGTGTAATCTAACTCTGCGGACTATAAATGAATGAAAAATGGCAATGAAAAAGTTGCTGAATGATTCGAACATTTAAAATACAAACCTTTTTACCACTGAGTTTATTAATTGTAGGTTTGTCATATATTGTTTTTATAAAGTTGAGATATTCCTTCTAAATTTACTTTATTGAAGAGTTTATATCATAAAAGAATGTTAAATTTTGTCAAATGCCTTTTCTGAATCTACTGAGATGATCATATGGTTTTTATCCTTTATTTTGTTAATGTGATGTATCACATTAATGAATGTTGAAGCATCCTTCCATCCCTGGGATAAATCCCACTTGATCGTGTTGTATAGTCCTTTAAATGTATTGTTGAATCTGGCTTGCTAAAATGTTGTTGAGAAATTTTGCATCTATGTTCAAGGATATGGGCCTGTAATTTCCTTTTTTTTGTAATGTCTTTTTATCTGCTTTTGGTATCAGGGTAATGCTGGCTTCATAAAATGAGTTTGGGAGTGTTCCTTCCTGTTCAATTAAAAAAAAAAAAGTTTAAGAAGGACAGGTTTAATTCTTCTTTGAATGTTTGGCAGATGCCATCTGGTCCTGGACTTTTATCTAAGATCAGGAACAAGACAAGGATGTCCATTACCACTACTTCTATTCGAAATTATATGGGAAGTCCTAGCTACAGCAATCAGGCAAGACAAATGAAAGGCATCCAAATGGGAAAATAAGTAAAACTCAACTATCCTATATAATAAAAAGCTAATATGCAAATAGACAGAATGGTGGAACCGAACAAGCTATGACGTGCACTGACCACCAGGGGGCATGCGTGGAACATGGCGGCGGTGGCCGTGGTGGGATGGTGAAGCAGGTGAGTGGGGGTGCCAGACCACGGTGGGGTGCCGGTTGCTGTCATTGGGGCAGCATCTGGTGGTTACTGAAAATTCTTTGCTCTTGCGCACCATGGTCCCGCCTGGTGCTCACACCTGCTGCCGGTGCCCGATCTTCCCTCAGGGCTTCTCCATCTCCCCCTGCTCCCGAGGGGCAATCCGGGCCGGCAGCCGCCTCTCGCACCCACGGCCGGTGTCGGCCCCGTTTGCACCCGCTGATGGCGCTGGTCCCGATTGCTTGGCGCCGTCAGCGGGTGCGAGTAGTGGCTGCCAGCCCTGATCACCCCTGAGGGCTTCTCCACCTCCCCCAGCTCCTGAGGGGCGATCGGGATAGCAGCCACCACTTGCACCGGCCCTGCTCGCACCCACTGCCGGCACCGGCCCCAATCGCTCCGCGCCGTCAGAGGGCGTGAGCGGGGCTGGCCCCGTCAGCGCGTAGGAGCAGCAGTGGCGTGAGCGGGGCTGCCACAGACAGGGGACCAGGGGCCACTGTGGGAGGGGCCGGGCGAGGGTGCGGAGGATGGGCCGAGACCCGCCCCTGTGCCTACTGCAGCCTCGCGGCCCACAGTTCCTTTCAAGGTGCACAAATTCGTGCACTGGGCCCCTAGTTAGAACTAATAAATGACTTCAGCAAAGTTGCAGGACACAGAATCAATATGCAGAAATCTGTTCAGAATTCTATATAGTAAAATAATGATCAGAAGAAGATGTTAAGAAAACTATCCCATTTACAACAGCATTAAAAAGTATAAACCACCACCCTGGCCAGATAGCTTTGTTGGTTAGAGCATTGTCCTAATATACCAAGGTTGAGGATTCAATCCCTAGTCAGGGCACATACAAGAAGCAAGCAATGAATGCACAGATAAGCGAAACAACGAATCCATGTCTCTGTCTCTGTCTGTCTCTTTCTCACTCTCTAAAAATCAATAAATTAAAAAAGTATTAAATATCTAGGAATAAAGTTTTTAAAATATTTATTGTTGAAAGTATTACGTATGTCTTCTTTTATCCTCCAATATCTAGGATTAAATTTACCCAAAGAGGTGAAAGACCTGTACTCTGAAAACTGTAAGACACCAAAGAAAGTAACTGAACAAGATACAAACAAATGGAAGGATATATCTTGCTCACAGATGGAAAGAATTAATATTGTTAAAATGTCCTTGCTACCTAAAATAATATACAGATCCTATACAATCCCTATCAAAATACCAATGGCATTCTTCTCAGCATTAGAACTAATGCTAAAATTTATATGGAACTTCAAACGACTCTTAACCTTTTGCACTCGGATGTCAAGTGTGACTCGACACGGTTAGCATTGGAATAAAGGAATCGAGAAAAAAGGAAGCAAGTGCAAAGGGTTAATAGCCAAATAAATCTTGAGAAAGAACAAAGTAGGAAGTGTTATGCTCCCTAATATCAAATTATACTACAAAGCTACAATAATCAAAACAGTATGATACTGGCATTAAAAAAAAAGATATAGTTTCATGGAATAGAATAGAGAATACAGAAAAAATTCCTTGCTTATAAGGTCAATTAATCTATGACAAAGGAGGCAAGGATATTCAATTGGGAAAAGAAAGTCTCTTCAATAAGTGGTGCTGACAAAACTATGAAATTGGACCACTTTCTTACATCATATATAAAAATAAACTCAAAATGGATTAAAGACTTAAATGTTATACCTGAAACCATAAAACCCCTAGAAGAAAACATAGGCAGTATACTCTTTGCTATAGATCTTAGCAATATCTTTTTGGATATATCTTCTCGAGCAAGAGATATAAAAGAAAAAATAAGAAAAAACAAGTAGTCCAGTTTAAAAATGGGAAGAGAACCTGAGTAGCCATTTCTCTAAAGAGAACATACAGATGGCCAATAGACATGAAAAGATGCTCAACATCACTAATTGCCAGGAAAATGCAAACTAAAACCACAATGAGATATAACTTCATATCTGTCAGATGGTTACTATCAATAAATCAACAAATAACAAGTATTGGTGAGGATGTGGAGAAAAGGGAACCATTGTACACTGTTGGTAGGATTATAAATTAGTGCAGTCACTACGAGAAAGTGTGGAGATTCCTCAAAAAAAAAAATTTAAAAACAGAGCTACCGAAGAAAAACCAAGATGGCGGCATAGGTAAACACCTGGACTTGCTGCCGCGCACAACCACTTCAAAACTACAACTAAAAGACAAAACGGACATCATCCAGAACCACAGGAAGGCTGGCTAAGTGGAAATTCTACAACTAGAAGGGAAGAGAAAAGCACACTGAGATTCAAAGGAGCTGCGGAAGTAAAGTGCAGAGGTACGGAGGCGCACGCGCTGAGAGGGCTGGGCACTGAGTACGCGGCTGACCTTTTCAATCAGCAGGGAGACACAAGCTCTCGACTGCTCTGAACTCCAGTTCTGGGCGAGACTCTGGGGACCCAGACTCATACAGGGAGAAACTGGACTTTCTGGCATCAGGCGGAACTCGAGGGCGGCTTTCTCTCAGAGGTGCTTGCAGCGATTACCAAGGGACACTGAGACCCAGGGGCCTCTTAGGGCAGGGCTGACAGGAAGTCATTGCTGTTTGCTCCACCCTAGACTCCGCCCCATCCAAACTGAGCGCAGAGGATTTTGCATATGAATGGCCTGGTCCTTTGAAATCTAAAATTACCTAACAAACTGCAGCTGAGTCAGAAAGACCCAGAACATCCAAAAGAAGGCCCAAGGCCCCACAGCAGCTTGCACTGCTTCACAGCTGGGCCTCATCTGGGCACATCCAAAACCCAAACAAAGAAGAGGAATCCGTAGCTCTTGCTGGGTGGCCTCAGGCAGAGGCTAAATTAGCACCTCCTTGGAGATCCATGAGCCAGTGTACCCAGGGGTCAGAGTAGGACCATCCAGATTACAACTCCTCAGATCCATAAGGGACACACTCAGGGGGCAGACTCAGTGAGCACCAAAGCCCCACTGAAGCAAGTCTTATTTCATAAGGGTGTCTCCAGCACAGAAGTTCTCCCATCGTAGACACAGCTGATCCTCACAGCCAATTGGCCTGGAGGTCAATTCCTCCCAGTGATACCAACAACAATCAAAGCTTAACTACAACAACACTGTGCACACAGCCCACAAAGGGGTGCACCAAGAGTGTCCACCTCAGGTAACTGGGGAGGCTGAACCACTGGGCCCTATAGGACACCTAGCACACAAAGCCATTCTATCAACACAGGGAAGCAGCTAAAATGCGGAGACAAAGAAACAGGTCACAAATGACAGAAATGGAGGAAAGCAAACTAATGGATATAGAGTTCAAAACCACGGTTATAAGGTTTTTCAATAATTTTCTAGAAAGGGCCGATAAATTTAGTGAGACCCTCGAGGATATGAAAAAGGACCAACAAGAAATTAAGCATACATTGACTGAAATAAAAAATAATATACAGAGATCCAACGGCACACTAGAGGATCGCAAGAACCAAGTCAAAGATTTGAAATACAAAGAAGCAAAAAACACTCAACCGGAAAAGCAAAAAGAAAAAAGAATCCAAAAAGTTGAAGATAGTGTAAGGAGCCTCTGGCACAACTTCAAGCGTACCAACATCTGAATTATGGGGGTGCCAGAAGAAGAGAAAGAGCAAGATACTGAAACCTATTTGAAGAAATAAGGACAGAAAACTTCCCCCACCTGGTGAAAGAAATAGACTTACAAGTCCAGGAAGCACACAGAACCCCAAACAAGAGGAATCCAAAGAGGACCACACCAAGACACATCATAATTAAAATGCCAAGGGCAAAAGACAAAGAGAGAATATTAAAAGCAGCAAGAGAAAAACAGTTAGTTACCTACAAGGGAGCACCCATACGATTGTCAGCTGATTTCTCAACAGAAACTATGCAGGCCAGACGGGAGTGGCAAGAAATATTCAAAGTGATGAATAGCAAGAACCTACAACCAAGATTACTCTACCCAGCAAAGCTATCATTCAGAATTGAAGGTCAGATAAAGAGCTTCACAGATAAGAAAAAGCTAAAGGAGTTCATCACCGTCAAACTAGTATTATATGAAATGCTGAAGGGTATTCTTTAAGAAGGGGAAGAAGAAGAGAAAGGTAAAGATAAAAATTATGAACAACAAATACATATCTATCAACAAGTGAATCTACAAATCAAGTGAATGAAAAATCTGATGAACAGAATAAACTGGTGAATATAATAGAATCAGGGGTATAGAAAGAGAGTGGACTGACAATCCTCAAGGGGAAAAGGGTGTGGGGGGTGCGGGAAGAGACTGGACAAAAATCATACACCTATGGATGAGGACAGTGGGGTGTGGGAACCAGGTGGAGGGGAGCTATGGGGGGGAAAAAGAGGAACAACTGTAATAATCTGAACAATAAAGATTAAAAAAATGCTATGGAAAAGAATAGGAAGACACAATTTAGATACATAGATATATATTTAAAAGCATATGACCTCATATTGTACCTTCAAATTCATAAAGCAGGACATACTAGTTACATAAAAAAGAATAATAAATAAATAAATAAATAAATAAATAAATAAATAAAAACAGAGCTACCATACGATCCAGCAATTACACTGATGGGTATTTATTTGAAGAAATTATAAACACTAATTCGAAAAAGTATATGCCCCTGTATGTTCCCTGCAGAATTATTTACAAGAACCAAGATATGGAAGTAACCCAGATGTCCATCAACAGATAAATGGATAAAGATGTGACAATAAAAAAGAACGATGTCTTGCCATTTCTGACAACATGGATGAACCTATAGGTTATTATGCTAAGTGAAGTAAGTCAGACAAGGACAAATACAGTATGATCTCACTTATACATGCATCTGAAAAACAAAATAAATGAAAAAATAAAACACAAACAGACCCATAGATATAGAGAATAAGCTGACAGTTGCCAAAAGGGGGGGGAGGGTAGGAGAATGGAGTGGGAAAGAATACATAGATATCTTTATTTAGTTATTTATTTAAAATATTTTTATTGATTTCAGAGAGGAAGGGAGAGGGAGAGATAGATAGAAACATCAATGATGAGAATCATTGATTGGCTGCCTCCTGCATACCCCCAACTGGGGATTGAGCCCGCAACCCAGGCATATGCCCTTGACCAGAATCAAACCTGGGAGGGACCCTTCAATCCACAGATCAACGCTCTATCCGCTGAGCCAAACCAGCTAGGGCTCTTTAAAAGGAAATCTTTAAAAGATTATTTTTACAATTTCTGTTTAGAAAACACTGGTTTTCAAAATCAGTGTTTTCCTAAGCTTTGCATTTTTTTTTGTTAGTTCATATAATTTAATCTTTTTCTTTATTGATTAAGGTATTACATATGTGTCCTTATCCCCCCAATGCCCTCCCCCAACCCCAAGCTTTGCATTTAAAAAAATAAAGTAAAATATAAGCTAGTGCTCTTCATTTCTGGCAAAAAACCAAACAATCAAAAAACAAGACAAAAAAACCCATACCTATATCTAAAAATAAATAACCAATTTGTTTTTGATTATGGGTTTGAGTAGCAAGTAAAGAGGATATTAAAACAAAAAGCAAGGCCCTGGCCAATTGCTCAGTGGTTAGAGCATCAGTCCATGGACTGAAGGGTCAATGTGCGATTCTGGTCAAGGGCACATAAGGCTTGATCACAGCCTTGGTTGCGGCATGCTGGAGGCAACTAATCAACATGTCTCTCACGTAGATGTTTCTCTTTGTCTCTCCCCCTCCTTTTTACTCTCTCTCTAAAAAAAACCAACCACCTCAATGGGAAAAATATCCTCAAATGAGGATTAACAAAACAAACCAAAAGACACACCAAAAAAACAAAAGCAGGTACATCCATGATGGATCCCTGGCACCTACCGCAGACGCAGGCTCCCCCTTGGATTCACTGGCATCTGGCTCGGTGTCCTCAGTCTTGACCTCAGTCTTCATTTCCAGCATTGGTATTTCTGGTCCTGGCTGCTGGGAGTTGGTTTCAGCACTGGCCACTGATGATGGAGTGGGTACCCTGTTCTCAATGCTGGCTGCTGCCTGGGAAAGCTGTAGAAAAATCAAAATCATTTATCTCTGTTAATAAAACAATATATATGGTTTTAAACTCTGCTGCTGGTCACCCAATATACAGTTTTGTGTTAACATTTCTCAATACTAACCTAATAGCAACCCCATTTGAGAGAATTGAAGAACAAAAGTTCAAATAGGAGTTCTAGATGAAGACAACATCAGGCAGAAACACAATTGATTTCTTGCTAAATATACAGAGATGGAAGAGTAGAGCTTTCTACATGTGGATATGAAATTATTTTCTGCAATTTTTCTACCTAAGCCATAGAAAGAACCCCCTATTTTAAAATTAATTCCTTCCAATAAGATCATTAATGTTTATGATTAAAAGTGGAATTATAAATATACTAGTGACCTGGTGCACAGATTCGTGCACATTGAAAGGAAATTAATTAGAAGGTAGCCTGCAGGATGGGACTGGGCGAGACAGGCCACACCCTGGAGCCAATCTCCCGCAGTCCCTCCCTGGCTGGGTGGGAGCTGCTGGCTGGGGAGGAGTCATCACAGGTGCTGTTGGATGCTGTAGAGATGGCATGCCAGCGGCTGTGGAAGCAGGAGGTGGCGTCTGGTGCAATGGTGATTGTGTCACTGGTGGACAGGGTCTTAGCTGTAGGTGAGTAAGCAGGTTCCCTCCGGCAGGTGGGGACCCTCAGCTAGACCTGCGGGGATCGGGCCAAAACCAGCTCTCCGACATCCCCCAAGGGGTCCTGGAGTGCGAGAGGGTACTCTGCAAAGTTGCTGTTGTACATACAGGGTGTGGAATGCAAACACAAGTGTGTAGTAAACTAGATTCGGGGCTGACAGTGCCCCAGCAACAACATAACCCATGGCCAAAGGTGGAATCACGCGGTCCTGCGAGGAATTGGGCTCCCTCCTCTCTGGTTTCGGGGTGCATCACCTGAGAACCGATGCTGCCAAGTCACTGTGTTGAGCATCTACCCCCTGGTGGTCAGTGTGCATCATAGCAACTGGTCTCATGGTAGGAGGGACACTTAGCATATTAGCCTTTTATATATATATATATATATATATATATATATATATATATATATATATATATATATATATATAATAAGTATATATGTAGGAGGAGGAATAAAGTACCTATATGAAATAAGAATATATAATTAGCTTGTTAATTGCAGGAACAGTGTTGGGATTAGTGGCAGAGAAATAAGCAAACATTAAGAGAAGGAACCACTAAAGGAATTATAAATTTTCAAAGCCTTATCCAAGGTAGTTTAAAGTAAACAAACAAAAGATAACATAAAATTAGAAAGGCTTTGGAGAAATACAAATAGTAATGTTATCTTGGGATTGTTGTTGAGATTAATTTTGACATTTAATAAATACCTTCAGTCCCTAAGAAGAAAGTTAATGTATTTCAGGGGAAGAGGTGTTTCTAAGTTAGACTGATAAGAAAATGGATATTAAGATTGATTTTAGTGATAACTGGGGAGGGAGGTGGAGGCAACAAGAGGGCAGCCTTAGGTCCCTGGGTCAGTGGGGCAACCCAGCCTAGGAGAGGCACCCAGGCTGGGCACCTCCAGCAGGTCCACGAAGGACTGGGCAGATTTGAGCCACAGGAATTACTAACCTGGATCTGCCAAGTTGTCATAAAAAAGAAAAGGCTTGCAGTCTGAAAACAAGGCTGATTGGCAAGGTCAAAGCATATAGAATCAAGAACATGACCACATCCTTAAATGTTAGGAGAAAAACTACCAAGACTCAGAAGACATAAATCTAGGACAGATAATGGGAAACAGACTGCTCTTATAAACAGAGGTAGTTTAAAAATTCTACAGAGGACTCATGTATTATTTCTTTAGAATTGCTGATTTTTGCAAACTCATTTAAGTAGGAATGATAATAAGTCATGTCCCGCCAAACACGGCCTTTCAGTTACTTTTTGGAGTGGCACCAAGATTCTATAGCAACTTCATAGCAGAATTAATAAAAAATTTTACTTACTGATTTGAGAAAGAGAGAGAGGAGTAGAGTGAAAGAGAGAGAGAGACATTGATTTTTTTGTTCCACTTATTCATGGATTCATTGGTTGTTTTTTTGTATGTGCTCTTACTGGAGATTGAACCCACAAACTTGGCGTATAGGGACAACACTTTAAGCAACTGAGCCAGGGTCATCACGACAGAATTATTTATGGGAAAGTTCTCATTAAGAGTCTCAGAACAAAGATGACAGAGAGGCTCACCGGCGTGCCAGGAGGCTGGGTGTGCACAGGCGTTGGCTGCTGCTGTGATGACTGAGGGGTGGCCACAGATGGGGGCTGAACTGGGGTCTGAGGTTGCGGGGTCACCTGGGCTGCTGCCTGGACTGTAGGAGTGCTCTGGGCTTGACTAGCACTGGGCACTGAGCCAGGAGTTGGGGTAGGAGTCTGCCCGGAAGACGACACAGGAGTTGATGGCTGGGTGGGAGCTGCTGGCTGGGGAGGAGTCATCACAGGTGCTGTTGGATGCTGTAGAGATGGCATGCCAGCGGCTGTGGAAGCAGGAGGTGGCGTCTGGTGCAATGGTGATTGTGTCACTGGTGGACAAGGCAGCTGGGACCCAAGCATGTTCAGAGGGTTAGGAAGAGCGGCACCAGGCACCTGTCCCTAACAGAGGAAACAGAGTATGTTAAAATTATGCCCCCTATTTGGAAATGTGGCAACAAATTTGAAGAACTTCAATGTGTGAAAATCTAATCATGGTTTCTTGAAGAGGTCTGCTGGTTTCAGGAGCATGTTCCATTTGCAAAAATCTATCTAGCGGTACACTTATAATGTGTACTTTCCAATAAAGTTAATGCTATGTTTCTTCTATTTTGATTTATATAACTGTCAAAATTCCTGGTTTAAACAAACATGTCCACTCAGTTTACTAGCTTCATGCTCCATAATATCCACCTACAGCTAAGACCAACAGAAAAGATTATTTATCTTAAAAAAAAAATGTTTCAGTGCAGTGATCTCAGCTGAGGATATGCTTCAGAGTATCTGTAGAACTTTGAAAAAGTGATTCCAAATCACTGGTCTAGAACAAGGGCTACAAACTACTGCCTGTGGCCAAACCCAGTTAGCTGCCTATGTCTGTAGTAAAGTTTTATTGAAACATAGCTCGCCCATTCATTTGTGTAGGAATGAACATGGCTGTGATTTTCCCCCACAATGGTGGAGGTTAATAGTTAAGACAAAGAGTCTATCTATGTATGGCCCACAAAGTAAAAAATATTTACAGGACATATTTGCTGAACCCTGTTCTAGAGCAATGACATGTTATGGAAATTAAGAATTAATGAATAGGCATTTAGAGAGTAAATTTAGAATAGTCAATTACTTTTATTCAATATTACTTCATGTTAAAAAATTAAAAACACGAACTTCATATTTTAGAGGAAGGTTTGGCCTATTTTAAATGCATGTACATATTCATACAGCAACACTACTATACTATAACAACAAAAGGGTTTTAAAAAGGCAGTAAAATGGGGAGAAATACTTTGATTGGTTGCCTCCTGTACATGCCCTGGTGAGGGCCCAGGCCAGGGAGGGAGGAGCCAGCAACCAAGGCATGCTTCTGAATAAAACAAAAAATACAGAATAAATGCCCGGGCACAGTGGCTCAGTGGTCGAGCAAAGACCTATGAACCAGGAGGTCACTATTTGATTCCTGGTCAGGGCACATGCCTGGGTTGCAGGCTTGATCCCCAGGTGGGTCGTGCAGGAGGCAGCCGACCAATGATTCTCTCTCATCACTGATGTTTCTAGTTCTCTCTCCCTCTCCCCTTCCTCCCTGAAATCAATAAAAAGATATATTAAAAAAAAAAAAAAGGCAGTAAAATGAATGGAAAATAGTTCTCTTCAACTTTAGACTGAATAAGTAAAAACAAATTGAATAAAAGGATAACTACGCAACTGATCCAGTTAGCCTGACTTCAGCTGGACAGTTCAGGCACAGGTAACAAGATACACAAACCAAAAATCATTAGCAGTGAACTCATGGGACCCTTCCTTACTCACTTTTTAAAATTCAGTGTCTCTCAGGATTTGCATATGAAATTTAGAATTTAAAAGACACAAGTAAAAACCAAGAAAAAGACAACAACAACAAAAATCAAAATGCATAAGCACACAAATCAAAAAACCACAAACCACTCTAGTTTTACATGAAGTTCACCGCAAGATGTTAAGAGTCATTCCAAACAAGGTAAAAATGACAGGATAAAATAAGGACAATATCAAGAGATGCTAAAAGATAAAAATCAAATGTGTAGTCTAGAATTCTAATTTCCACAAAAAAAAAAAAAAAAAACACACAAAAAAAACATGCTTAGGTCAGTAGGAAGCTGGGGCTGTATCAATGTAGGTGGCCCAAAGGCAAACGGTACCTGTGACACGCCTGTCTGGGCCGCTGGCTGCCCCATGCCTACATTGTTCACACTCATTGCCCCACTGGGTGAAGGGAACTGGTTCTGAGGCAGGAACTGGTTCTGTGTGGGCGCCTGGGCCATCATGTTGTTGGCATGTGCACCCATCATGTTTGGAGGCTGAGGCATTCGGGAAGGAGAAATGGCCATCTAAAAGACAACAAGCATCATTGAGAATTCAGAGGACAAAAGCCAAAGTATTCAAGATAAAGTAGAAGAGACAGAAATCTTCAAATCCTCCCTCCCTCTTGGGAAAAGAAAGACCACTCACTAAGACCTTACAGCTCCGAGGCACTTTGCCAGCTTTCTCATGCGAAGTATCTAATGAGTGGGCTTCAGATTGTCCTCTGGATAGAAATCAATAGCATGCTATAATTTAAAGTTCAAGGTATGTTTTTCTGAGTTCTATGAAGCATTTAGAAAGCAGCCGCAGGAGAGTAAGCTCTAGGAGTCAACAGACACTGACAAGTCCCTCCTGACCACAAATCTGAGGCTGCCTATTCCATCTACAGAACTCCATCTTCTCAAAGAATCAAAAGTCCCTATGAAATTGGCATTCAAATAAAATAATGGTCAAATAATTTTCACTACAGTAACGAAGATGAGAGAGAGAGAGAGGGAGGGAGAGAGAGAGAGAGAGAGAGAGATGAAAGAAATAAAGCATAACCAAAATCTAAAGGAACAGGTACCATAGGATTCTAGACAATCTACAATTTCACTGCTTAGAGAATTTTCCTTATTTGGGCAAGGCCTTCTCAGCACAGTTAAGGCAAGCAGGACTTACCCCTGGAACGGAGCCCATGCTGTTCATTGGGACAGAGTGGTTCATGGGGGATGCTGCGCGCGGTCCCATGGGAGCTTGTGGCAACTGTACATTCCCCAAAGACATCGGATTAAATGAATTCATCCCTGTAAAGTACCCACAATAGTTCATTAGGAAAAGCATCCACAGGGAAACAGAATTACAACTTGCCCAATAAACTCTAAGCAAAATAAGATGGAACACATACACAACACATACAACTGAAAGGAAATCACCCAGTTAATCAGATGATTAAGTAACAGAATTTTCATATTCAGGAAAAATGGCATCAATGCTGGTGAGAGTGGTATGGTGGGGATGGGAGTGGGGGCAGGGCAAAATGAGGAGACGAGGGCAGAAAGCAAGGTAAACCACAAAAAAAATAAGGCTGAGGAAGCACTGATCAGCATGGCAGGACCCTGATCAAAAAGCATCAAAGTGATAAGGAGACGAGGCTACATCGGGAAGATGTTCCCAACTAAGGAAGAGGTATTAACTAAGGCCAGGGCACCAATCTGAGCCAACCTCTCACTAATGCGTGCTGGAGCATCTGGCTTCCGTCTTCTCTCCTGCAGGAAGCCCATTCTCATCCCCTCATCCTCCACCCCCACCCCGGCCTCCTAGTTCTTCAGCTGGGTTTATATTTATTGTTAGAATCTGGGATACGACTCAAAATATGGTTTTAATTTTGCAAGCAAGTTAAGTGTTTAGAAAGCATCCAAGAGTGGCAAGTTCTCAGCCTTCTCTCTACAGACGAGAAAAATCTCATGTTCACAGTACCTTTGCTGTCCCGGGGCTGCCCATCATTTGCAGAAATGTTACACCATGAAAGACACCTCACTAGCTGCTAAGTGTCTCCAGACCACGGCCTCTCCTTCTTTGTAATTTCCTACAATCCTCTGAACACTCTTTCCTTTATATTATCAGTTTATCTACCATGTCTACCAGTTTATCTACCATTATGCAATAAGATTACAGCAAACTTTAAAAATGACCTTTTCTCCCCTCCCAAACTACTAACAGCGGAACCAAGACTTGCTTTAGAATCTTTGGGTAATGTCACCACATTATTTCACAACCTGTAAAAACACCTTACTGTTCAAGTCTCAATTAGACAAAAACTATAAAAGGTTTGAAATGCCCCTGGTCCCCAAATTCCCAAACTAAAATGATGGCTTCAACCAAGCAAAAACCACAGAATTTCAACCTGAGAAAGAACCTTTAAAAGGTGAGAGACCAGCTGCCAGCACCCCAGCCTGATGTAGACTCTCTGAGTGTCAACCCTGCTGGCTAGGCTTGAACACCTGCACTCACAGGGCCCAGAACAGCCACTGCACTTTCTCCACCTCACCCTTAGTGCTGCTCGCTGCCCCAGGACTGGCCTGATGCTCTCCTTTCACGCATTCAGAAATGTTTCCTTCCCCCACCTACAATGTTTTGTAAGACTCTTCCTAAAAGTAATGACCTCTCTTGAATCCAAATACAACTGATATTCATACTGCCTGTGGAAATGCTCATCAACAATAAGGAATGTAAGGAAAGAAGTGCTATCCTATATAATAAAGAGGTAATATGCAAATTAACCCTTACGTCCTCACAAGAGGGCTGCCTACAACCAGGCTGGCAGGGGGGTTAGTGAGAGATGACCAAACGACTGAAGCAGCAGGCTGAGTGGGCGACCAGGCCGGCAGGGGGATTAGTGAGGGACGACCAAACGACTGAACAGCAGGCTGTGTGGGGCGACCAGGCCGGCCGGGGGGTTAGTGAGAGACGACCAAACGACTGAACAGCAGGCTGCGTCGGGCGACCAGGCCGGCAGGGGGGTTAATGAGGGACGACCAAATGACTGAACAGCAGGCTGTGTGGGGCGACCAGGCCAGCAGGGGGGTTAGTGAGGGACGACCAAACGACTGAACAGCAGGCTGCATGGGGTGACCAGGCCGGCAGGGGGGCTGTGAGGGGCAACCAGGTCAGCAGGAGGGGCAGTTAGGGGTGACCAGGCCGGCAGAGGGGGGCAGTTGGGGGCAACCAGGCCGGCAGGGGGGGGGGCAGTAAGAGGCGACCCGGCCAGCAGGGGGACAGTTAGGGGTGACCAGGCCGGCAGAGGGGGGCAATAAAGGGTGACCAGGCTGGCGGGAGGTGGGTGGGTGGGGGAGCAATTATGGTCGACAAGGCAGGTAGGTGAACGATTTGGATCCAGTGGTCCAGGATTGTGAGAGGGATGTCTGACTGCCAGTTTAGGCCCGATGGCAGTCGGACATTCTCCGAGGGGTCCTGGATTGGAGAGGGTGCAGGCTGGGCTGAGGGGACCCCCCCCCCCCGCACGAATTTCATGCACCGGGCCTCTAGTAAAGAAATAAAGAGGACAAGAGGAAAAAAAGAAACAATACACTTTGTGGCTGTTGAACGGTAAACAGAAAGATGATTCACAGCAATAAATACCTTGAGAAACCTGCATGCGATTCACTGGCAGGGGCATGGGCCCATCTATAATGACAGGGGGGAGGGGGGGGAAAGGTTATTTAAAATAATCCTTGATTGAGGAATAAGGAATTTTTCTTGAGTACTTCAAATTTAAAGAAAAAACCAGTCAACAGGTCCCAAAGCACTGCACATTTGATGCTCGCAAACCCTTTAACCCTTTGCACTCGCTTGCTTTTTTCTCGATTCCTTTATTCTACTGCTAACCATGTCGAGTCACACTCGACATCCGAGTGCAAAGGGTTAAAGGACCTCCTCATGAGAGACTCAATGTCTAAACATGGGCCAATGTACAAGGTCATGACAACTATCAGTCTCCAAAATGTGGGCTTCCTGAGAACATAATTCTATATACGTAGAAACACACCCCAAATACAGAAGGAAAAACAAGCAAACAGACTAAGGGCTGATAGAAGGAAATGAAGTCCTTACTTGGAGGTCTCACAGGTTGTGACTGTGGTATCCCAGGGGGCTGCGCCCCGGGGGCTGGTAAGGCTGGCTGGTTACCCAAGATGCCTTGTTTGTGTAAACGTGACCTCCGTTTTTCTTCTAGTTCTTTCTGTATCTTGTAGATTTTCTCTGCTAATAAGTGATAGTATTCATCCTAAAGAGCAATAAGATTAGGCAGTTAAAACTATAAAAAATGAATGATCTGGTTTTTATGTTTTAAAAAACTAATGAACTCTTTATTAAGTACACTGGCAAAGGTAAGTGTTCAACACTTCTAGCTAATAAACCAAAGGCCCAAATTCTTGTTGAACTAGTTACATTACAGGATTTAATAGACAGTAGGTATTAAATGGATGTTACATTTCATTCCACAATTGAACCTCTTCTTGGATATTCACCGGAGCTGGCAATAACATAGTATAAGCAAAACAAACAACTCCCACATGGACGTGGACATGAGATCCATGGATAAAATGCTATTTTGTATACCTCATTTACCTGTAATGGTGATACTATAGTAAACAAAGAGAGTTGTGAAGGGACCTAATTTTTTTTCAGAGAGGAAGGGAGAGGGAGAGAGAGAAAGAAACACCAATGATAAGAAAGAATCACTGATCGGCCTGCCTCCTACAGGCCCCACATTGGGGATCAAGCCTGCAACCCAGGTATGTGCCCTGACAGAGTCCTCAAGGTGATGGGCCTACCCAACTAACATATCCCTATTTCCAGACAAATCAGCCATACAGATGCAGTTATATCTACCACAGGTATGTGCAGGCTGGAACAAATATGGCAACCTACCCGGCTGTTGGCAGACTCATACATGTCCCCTTCCACTTTCTTAGCGTAGGCTACGAGGTTCTCCATGCGGCGATCCTTCAGGGCTGCAGGGTCAGGTGTTGGGAAGATGGCTTGGACGCTAGGAGGACAACATACTCTATCAACCCACTTTCAATACATCAGTATCTTGCCATTTTATATGTGACATGGAAAGAGAAGCTTATCTACCTACAGGGGTGATACACTGTTGAGAGAAATCCCAAATCTCTCTTGCCTAGAATATGAGTACACAAATGAAGTCATTCTCTAGAGACAATGCTAACCTGTTGATTTATCTTTAAGTCCAAAACAATATTTTGCTATTAGCAATAAATGCTAGGTCATCTCAAGAATAATACAAGTTTTTAAAAAGTATTTTTATTGATTTTAGAGAGGAAGGGAGAGGGAAAAAGAGATAGAAAAATCAATGATGAGAGAGGATCATTGATTGGCTTGCCCCCTAACACACCCCACACTGGAGACCAAGCCCACAACCCAGGCATATGCCCTGACTGAGAATTGAACTGCAACCTCCTGGTTCATGGGTTGATGCTCAACCACTGAGCAACACCGGCTGGGCAAGAATAATATGATTTTGAATTCCTACTTTTAAATTATTAATTACAAAAAATTTTTATTAAAATAATGAAGAAAACTTCGAGAGAACCATTGGTTAACTTCATCTTCAATTTAATTTAATTTAGCTTGCGAAAGTTAACTATTAACTTCCTGCATGTTCACTGACTATATATATGATAGTACTATCATGACATCTGTATTCACTAGGCCCAAATTCCCCCAATTCTCAGGGGTCTCCAGAAACATAATCTTGAGCCATAAAATAAGACAAAGCTTCTGAGCTAATCCCAGCTCCCTCATGTATCCCAGAGCTCAGAGGACATATCTGGCTGCACTGGGAGTGTTGGCCTCTGTGACATGGCTCACAGTTCATGCTCCTCTATAAGGTAGAGCTGTGAATGCTCTGGTGCCCCTCACTGGGAATGCAGGGTCTGGGATTCTCTGGCCTGCCAGCAGTGTCCATGGTTCCCTAAAAAAGGATGTTGAGTCCCTTCAGCTACTAGGGTACTATCACCTGGAACCACTTAGGAATTAAATCAGATACTGATGAAAGTGCAAAACTGTCACAATGCTATCAGCCACAAAATGTTTCTGTCACATGTGAATAATGGGTGAGGTGGAAACGTACAGTTTATGCACTAGATGGCTCCGCAGGTCCTGGGTGACATGTTCATGCCAGCCTTTCCGAACACCAGTGCTGGAAGTAGGTGCTGCTGTTGGTATAGTGCTGAGGGTTCCAATGTTTCCAGAGTTTGAGCCATCATTCATCAGTGGGCTACGGGAAGAACAAGAACTTCATCCATCTATTAAAGTGACTCAAATGTGCTTCATTTAAGTAAGGCCTTCAGCCATATGAGACTTAAAAAAGTTTAAGTTAGGAGAGCCAAGTGATGAATGTACAACAAAATTGAAACCATGTTTTATCTATTATCTGCTCTGCATTTATAATTAAAAGAAAAATAGCATGCCTCCACCCAAACTATTTTCTCTGCCTCACATTTAGAAAGAATCACGGCGTTTTGTGTGATTCCCAGCCCACTTTCATGTGTTACTATCACATAGGAGCTGATTGAAACATGGGTCTTACTTTGTGGCCCCAAGGGAAGTTGGAAGAGCTGATTCTGAAATCAAGTTTGGTGGCTGCTGATCTGTTGTTATTCCTCCTGTTGGAATGTTCATTGGGTTATTTCCTTTAAAAACAGAAAAGAAATCAACTTCTAAATTATAATATACACTTAAGAGTTCAAGTCACTATATGAATAAGCAATTCTTAATGAGTTATAATAAAAAACACTATGGCAGGAACTCTGGAAGTTATATTTTCAATAATGGTGATTGACTTGTAATACAAGTTCAGTTGCAGACTCCTTCCCACTGTATTAGGTAATTAAAATAAGACAGTTTTATGGAGGCTGGATGGTAAAATAAGTATACTATAAAGCTGTGGAAAAAATTAGAAATGATCCATTTCAGCTTTAGATTTTGATCCTGGCTTTATTAATACCATGCCCTAAACAACTAAACTGACTTGTCACATATATGTGCCATCTATTTTTTTTGTATATCAGAAAATAAAACCATAGATACTAAGTGTAGGTGAAAAGCATAAAAGGTCAATTTGTCTACAATATTCATTTTATAGGATAAAAGAAGTTACCAGTCTTATCCCAAATTAAACCATCAATAGGAATGGAGTTAGAATAGAATTCAGGTCTTAGGACTCCAAACCAATCTCCTGGTCAGTAGAAGTTAGATATACATTAGGGCAATTGGCTTCCAAATGAGATGTTTTCAAAGAGCCATTTTTAAGGTAAAATACTAAAGAGAGAGAGAGAGAGAGAGAGAGAGAGAGAGAGAGAGAGAGAGAGAGAGAGAGAGAACAAAATGAACACAATAACCTTGATTTAACTTGACTGACATAACTGCTTGGCTTAAGCCTAAGTTTAAAAGGACTATGTTGATTTAGCCCTAGCTGGTTTGGCTCAGTGGATAGAGTGTCGGCCTGTGGACTGAAGGGTCCCAGGTTCGATTCTGGTCAAGGGCACATGCCCAGATTGCAGGCTCGATCTCCAGTAGGGGGCATGCAGGAGGCAGCCGGTCAATGATTCTCTCTCATCTTTGATATTTCTCTCTCTCTCCCTCCCTCTCCCTTCCTCTCTGAAATCAATAAAAATATTTAAAATATATATTTAAAAAAGGACTATGTCGATTTAAAGAAAAATATTAAGTAAACAATATGCAGAGGTGGCAAAAATTTTGGAGATATGTAAACAAAAGACCAAACACTGGCAAATAATGGGATAAGATTACACTAGGCCAGGCGTCCTCAAACTACGGCCCGCGGGCCACATGCAGGTGTTTTTGCCGTTTTGTTTTTTTACTTCAAAATAAGATATGTGCAGTGTGCATAGGAATTTGTTCAGTTTTTTTTAAACTATAGTCCGGCCCTCCAACGGTCTGAGGGACAGTGAACTGGCCCCCCGTTTAAAAAGTTTGAGGACCCCTGAACTAGGCAATACTAATACATTGGTACACGGAGAAGGCTGAGACAGGAGAGATTTTCTGAGACTCCTGTTAACCGGTCCATGTCCCGGTTGGTCACTTCCGGCTGTGGGACAACCCATAACCAAGACATGCTAGAAATGGCAGACCATCTATAAGTTATCCTATATAATAAAAGCCTAATATGCAAATCTACTGAACTGCGGAATGACTGGTGGAATGACCGGTCGCTATGACGCGCACTGACCACCAGGGGGGCAGAAGCTCAACACAGGAGCTGCCCCCAGCCCACAGGCCCCAGGCCAGCCAAGGTGGGTGTGTCAATGGGGGGGGGGGGGGGAGAATCACCCCAGTGGTCACCCCACAGATCGGCCCTGATTGCCCACCAGGCCTAGTGCACTGGGCCTCTAGTCCATTAAATAAATGATGTACTGAGAGTCAATGCAAGTGGTACAACCATAATTCTAACTTGTGAGACTTTGCATTCTGAGCCATATGAAGTGCCCTTTATGAAAACTGTCCAGACAGAAGTGGCACAAGCAACAAAAATGTCAGGCAAATGCTACTCTTTTAACAAGCTGGTAACATATTCCATGAATTGGAAATGTTTGCCTTTTCCTGGAAGTTTTTTTTTTCTTTCAATTTACAAGATACCATCACCATAATATATACATTTATTAATTTGAAGTTAAACTGAAAACAGCCTCTGGTTCCAGGAAGACTTGTCATTTCCATGCTGTATTAGGACAAAGAAGTTTTCAAGAGTTCCTTCACTTACCCAAGGGGTTGAGAGTCCTCATCTGCTGGTGAGTTTGAGGCTGTGCTGGTTGCTGGCCAGAAACCTGAGGCTGCAGCTGCGTCTGGGGCTGGTTTAGGTAGGGAAGTCCAAGAGCAGCATATGCTCGCTGCATGGAGCTGGGGTCTATAGGATTTGGGTTACTTAAAGAAGTAGCATTCTGCTGGCCTGTACCAACAGAACCAATTGTGTTCTGAATTCCACTAGCTGGAGACCCCAGGATGGCTAGAACAACAAACAAACAAAAAAAGTAAGCAATAGAGAGAAGCCCATAAATTATTTTAAAACTACTGAGAAACAAGTAAAAATTTATCAGAAGACTATATGTCATGAAGTATTAGAACAAGTCTACCAAGAAAGGAGGTGTGCAGAGAGAAGGATCCTATTCTATTCATCTATTCTGCATGCCAGTAGCTGAGGAGCACAAAGTTGAAGAAAATCCAAGCTTCTCTCTTAGAAAATAACAGACCATAATATCAGAGATCACTTAATAAAAATTAATATGTATCAAAGTCTCAGAATAAGTCAGTTCTAGGGGAGTGGCAAACATGATAACAAAAAATGTTTTGATTCTTTTTTTTTGGGGGGGGGTGGTCTCCAGCCATCACTGAGATGAACTAATAGGCATCCCCCTCCTGCTGCCACTCCCCCTGGGTCCTTCACTGTACAAGTCAGAAGGATTAATAGAAGGAGCAGAGGTGATGCTCAGTCAACACTTATTAATAAACCTATGATGTGATCTTCTAAATAACAATATCATAATTCCTTGAAACTTATGTGTACAATGACTGCATTAACACCACACCTTTCTTTCCTACGAGTTTCCTATGCAGGAGGGCACCATGCTGAGCTCTCTGACTGTGTAAAGCTAATCAAGAAAGAATGTACTTGACTGACTGACTGATCTAGTTGAAATTAATAGATAGAAAGAGGCTTGGATTTTCCTTTAGCCAGGTGTCATCTCAGCTTCACTGATATTCAAGACCTGGGCTCTGCCTCCTGCAACCATTAGCTTCTCTAAAGGAAAATCTATGACAACATAAAGAACCTCATTCCCAATAGCTTCAAAGTTAACTGACAGATGACCCCTACTTGCAAATCCTTGGTCATTTCAAATACAATTCATCAGTCCGTCCGTCCATCCAGCCATCCAAATGTTCTTATTTGGTGAGCAGTTACCATATAATAAGTTTTATGACATACTATGTATTCTTAAGAGTTCCCTTCTGTCCAACTTCCCCAAACTTTAGAGTTATATTATAAATAGCTGATAAAATTGATACTATAACATATGATTCTTAATACATAAGATACTATATACTAAGGCCTTTTTTCAAAATCAGACCATTATGTGTTTATTTTCTCACATTTAACCATCAGTGCAACTATAACATAAACAATTCAAATACTTATTAGAGTAACTTAATTAAACTGAAATGTGTGAAAAAACTTGGTAATTACACATTCCATACTGCTAACTTTTCTAACAAGGATATTCAGATCTCAAACTCATTAATGTTTATTAGTTACAATTACACACACCAAGCATCTCATTACAATAAATGAAAAGATTCCCAAGCTATACTTTATGACAAGCGTGTAGCTAAAATAAATCACATAGAATATCTTTATTTTTTTCTAGTAGTATTTAATCATGTGCTCATTGTACTCCTGAAAACAACATGCTAAATTTTCTAAAAGCACTATGATGTAAAAAGGAAAATAATAATGGTAGGATGATTTATTTTTCTACCACCTTGTGGTATAAGCAAGAAGAGACCCAGACTACATTTGTTACACATAATGATCAATTGTGGAAAGGAATTAAAAAAATAAAACTAAGTATGTATACAGCTTTTCATTTCTATGTGAAGATGCAATAGAAATGCTTTAGTGACAAGTTCTATTATATTCCACTTTCATCCACACTTCCTCAAATACCATCCTTTTATTTTTTATTTTTTGGTTAATCCTCACCTGAGGATATTTTTTCCCATTGATTTTAGAGAGAGTGAAAAGGAGGCAGAGAAAGGGAGAAAAAGGGGAGAAGGAACACTGATATGAGAGACACACGTAGATTGGTTGCCTCCCACATGCGCCCAGACTGGGGCTGGGAATAGAAACTGCAACCCCTGACCGGGAATTGAACCTGAGACCCTTCTGTGCTCAGGCCAATGCTCGAACCACTTAACACACAAGCCAGGGTCCAAAATGCCATCCTTTAAAAAAATAAAATAAAAATTCTTTATTGTTGAAAGTATTACATATGTCCCATTTTCCCCCATTGACCCCCTTATAGCCTGCCCTGCCCCCTGCCCCAGGCCCTCACTGCCTGCCCCATTGTCTGTCCTTGGGCCATGCATATATGCATACAAGGTCCTTGGTTGATTACCCCCCACCCACCCGTCCTCCTCTGCCTTCCCTCAGATTCCCCAGTCTGTTCCATGCTTCCATGTTTCTGGATCCACTCTGTTCATCAGTTAATTTTGTTACTTAGATTCTACATGAGTGAGATCATGTGATACTTGCTTTCTCTGACTGACTTATTTCACTTAGCATGATACTCTCCAGGTCCGTCCATGCTGTTTCAAAGGATAAGAGATTCTTCTTCTTTACTGCTGCATACTATTCCATGGTATAAATGTACCACAGCTTTTTTATTCACTCATCTACTGATGGGCACTTGGGCTGTTTCTAGATCTTATTGTAAATTGTGCTGCTATGAACACAGGGGTACATACATTCTTTCTGATTGGTATTTCAGGTTTCTTAGGATATATTCCTGGAAGTGGGATCACTGGGTCAAATGGCAGTTTCCTATTTAATGTTTTGAGAAAACTTCATACTGTTTTCCATAATGGCTGCACCAGTCTGCCAAATGCCATCTTTTTAGTCAAAATGTCCCCATCTTAGGGCGAATTCCATTCCCAAGTCCAAGGTCTTTTTCAGGGCAGCCAGACAATCCCATGGAAACTGCTGACATGGTCACTGTAGTTGTGTTTATGTTAAAAAGCATTTATTTCCTAAATATAAAACATTACTATATTTTTAAAAAACATACCTATCAAGAGACAAACAAGTATTTGGAACTTGGCATTTGTAACAATCGGAGGCAAGGAAAACATAGTACAAGCAAAAGATGTCTGACATTTAAAAGCATGGCCCAATTTGAGTCCAAATGCTGCTAGTAGATGACATACTACTTCAGAGTAAGAAAACACAGAAATTTATTATTGGGGTGATGATTGGTTGAAAGGGGAGTTATCAGGTAAAAGCAACCATAAACTCCGTTTTGGGAGCTCAAGATGCTACCATCCCCTCCATGAACATTTTCCTGATATCTCTCTTGGGCAGCAGTCATTCTTCCCTGAATTCTCACATTACCCACTAGGGCTCTGCTTCTCTTTGGGCATTTACACTTCACATATTCACTTGCTCACTCTACCAATTAAGTTGGTACAGACTGTTTGCCAGGCACTGCTAGGCTTCAGGATACAGTGTGAGCACAAAGCCTGCACTCAGAGCACAGAATGTTGGGAGAGATAACAGACTAATCACTTAACAAATGTAAAACTGCAGGTCTCTATCAGAGAAGATCATGCTCATCTCACCTTCCCTGTACATTCCCTGAGGTGGGACCAATGTGTGACTCATCTTGACTTTGTATGTCGAGGTGCCTTGTAAAGTCCCCTGCAGAGTTCAAGTGAGCTGTAGCAGTTTAGCAGAATGACTGGCCTTTTTCAGACACCTCCCACCCCCAGCCCTGCAGCACTGAGTTCTTCAGGCTGAACAAATTTTAAGGAGTGCTAAGAACAGCAATGCTTCATCTGGCATCATTGATAATGAGGCTGTCCACATTAATCAATTTTATACATTACTGACGTTTATCTCCTTAAATGTCAAAACCTCTTATTCTTTTTACTTTTTACCTCTTTTTTTTTTCTTTCTTTGAGCTAATGCTATACATTTTCATACACAATCAACTGCCATGTCACACACTGCTGTATTAGTTGGCATTCCTGCTACCAGCACATCTTCAAACCACTCCCTGGCACCGCCACTGCCCCATTACTCCCCTTCTGTCACAGCTTCATCAGGACCCCATGACCTAGGAAACAAAAGGCTATGCTTCGTAGTGGTCTGTTTCCAGGACTCACTGTCACTTTTCATGTAGATCCAAGGCAGTCCTTCCCTATCGAGCACAAAGACAGTTCTTCCGTAGGTTCCATGCATAGTAAACTAACTTGCAAATTGAGTTCACCAGGAACTTCAGTCCCCAATCATTCTCAATAAAACCGAACTCAATTGAAAATCCAACAAAAACTGACACATTCCAAAGCTTTGTCAGAGTGGCGGGAGACATACCATTAAGCAGACAAAGCAACTACTTACTATCTAGTCACCACTAAGATTTCTACTGAAAAAGTTGTGCTGGAAGTTACTCAGGCCTGTATACACATCTCTGCAGAGTTGCTTCCACACAATGCCTTGCAGGTGCCATGCATGCCAGGCCTGCCTTCCTTTCCAGCATCTTCTTGTACACAGTACAGGACATGATAAAAGAGAACATCCTAGCCCAGTTGTCAGGCCTCCCATCAATCCACCATTGAGCAAGAATGCACAAACCAAAAAACAAAACAAAAAAAAAGCATGCACAAACCTTCCAACAGTTTTTCTTTAGAAGCCAAATGACTCAGGAGCGAGAAACACTATGTTACGCAGAAGAGCAAGGACAACACTGTTCTGATCAAACACATCACCAATGATTGGTACTTAAATCAGGGATAAACAAGCCCACCACTCTGTCCCTATTGCCATTTAAGTTCTACTGCCTCCTCTGCTCCCCATGCCAACAACAGTCTGTCAAAAGAAGTGTCTGAGAATCTCTGAGACCTCTCAGATGGAACAAGAGCCTGTTCAACAAACACTTACTGAGTACCTAAGAGGCTACTCTTTATGAGTAGAAGTTTTAAGGAGGTAGAGTTGGACTCAATATCACGAAGGAAGGTATTTTAAAACAATCAGAGGTGCCTAAAATTAAAACAAACAGCCAGGCTAGGGAGTGAGCCAGTGGAGGTATTCAAGCAATAGACTGGAGGTCTGCTGATTGACACTGTCAATAGGCTCATGCTGCATGAGTAAATGGGTTCAGTTCGACTCTGGGGCTGACCTTATAGCATCTATTTGACAGTCCTTGTGGATTTCTGAGTTGGTTTCCCCCAGAGAAGGACTCAAATCTCTTCAACAGCTCCAGGACAGATACACGGCCCCTTCAAGGCATTCCAAGAAGAGCATCTCAGCCGTTCATGTGCATACCAATAACCTGGCAATTTGTTAAAATGCTGACTCTAATATAGAGAGCCTGGTATGAGGCTCCAATGTCTGCATTTCTTTTTAAAATCTTTTTAAAAAAAACTGATTTTAGAGAGAGAGGAAGAGGGAGAGAGAAAAACATCAATGTGAGAGCCAGTTGCCCCCCACACGCACCAGGGATAGAACCTACAACCCGGGAGTCGAACCGGCAATCTTTCAGTGTGCCGGATGACGCTCAACCAACTAAGCCACACCGGCCAGGGTCCAATGTCTACATTTCTAACAAGCCACCTGGGAGTGCCCATGTTCCTGGTCTAGGACTACACCTGGAGTAGGAAATAAACTTCACTAATGAGGCAACTTGAGTTCTAATAGGCAATTTGGTCATGTGTCCACACAGCTCCAGTCCTCCATGTCACCCTATGAACTAGAATTTATTGAGAGTCAGATGCCAGGACTGACATTAGATATACTCCTTGGAAAGTCCTAATTATTCAATAAATTCTGATTATCTCTGTAAAGGATAGATAGCATGAGATTGGTGATTACAGAATCTCTAGAAAACTGAAAAATCAAAATCTCAACAACATAAGCCAAAAAGGTAACCAATGGTCTGAGATTCATTTCAAACAATCTCAGGTTAGCTCCACAAGTATTTCTGGTAGGTTCATAGAGACATCAATGAGAGAAGTCTGATAGTAAAAATGTGTGCACCAGGTAAGGTAAGCATCTGTGGGAAACCCTGCCTAGAAAGCACACAGTCTTGGTGGCAGAGGGCACATGCTCCACGAGTGGGCACAGTTGGGTCTGAGATAGCCCCCAGGGGTCCTCACCACCTCAGTACGAATAGTCCCTCTTTCCCTGAATTACCTTGTTTGCACAGGAACCTCTGAGTCCAGTCAGATCCTGCTCTTACAGACATGTCAACTCTGCTGACACTGTTCATGCTGTTTAGAATATTCTATTGTTACTTTATTGAAATTGGGTTCCATTAAGCCTCACCCTCCAGCAAATCCCGGTCTTCTCTCCTCAAGGATTGCCAATACTAGTGACTTGTCTCTACCTTGTTCCTTTAAGTGATACCACTGTCACATCATTTTTTTAAATTTTTTTTTAATGTTTTATTGATTTTTTACAGAGAGGAAGGGAGAGGGACAGAAAGCCAGAAACATCGATGAGAGAGAAACATCGATCAGCTGCCTCTTGCACACCCCCCACTGGGGACGTGCCCGCAACCAAGGTACATGCCCTTGACCGGAATCGAACCTGGGACCTTTCAGTCCGCAGGCCGACGCTCTATCCACTGAGCTAAACCGGTCTCGGCTGTCACATCATTTTTAATGTAGATATTCTGACGCTGGAACTGACTTTAAGGTACTAGAATGATGACTCTGCATTTCTTCTCTATTGCCTAAACCAAGTGTTCACACGGTTAAGCACAATTTGCTTTAGAAGAGTTGAAAAATACCAACAAACATTTACAGAAAAGATATCGTTGAAACTTGCTCATTATATCAAACTCTTCTATAGAGTAGTCACAACACTATTGTTAGAGCCCAAAGAATACACTCAAAGTTGAAACCTAATTTGAGAAGCATTTAATAATTTTTTAAATAGGAGCTTTCATAAAAAAATTACTAAAACTTTGTACAAAGATAATCTAAATATTACCATGACTATAATAAAATCGCCCTGGTAACTCCTTACATTATGACTAGTAGAAACACTGTGGTTTACCACTTCAGAGAGCACGCACCAGATAAACTGTCACAACAGCCAGAGAGTTATAAGGATGTTAAAAAAAAAAAAAACCCACAAAAAACCACATACATTTCTTTAAAAACACACACACAAAAACCACATTAATGTTTCTTAAAAAGAGAAATCACAAAAAAGTTTACAATTGTCATGGTGATACATACTAAAAACAGAAGGTCCCAGAAAAGCCACACCCCAAATTAAAAGTACAGAATGAAATCTTATCTCATTATTCATAGAATTAATACTGTACAACTACAAACTCGAATGAATATTTTAGCACTTAAAATGGTTTTATACTAACTTAGAGAAAAAACAGACTGTATTCTACTAGAACTATTGTCCCAAATATCTTGTTCTAGAATACCCAGATTCCTAGACTTTCAATTTATATGAAAGATGTCCTGGAAATTTTTATTAATTCAAATTTTGGTCAATCAAAAATTAGTTTAACTCATTTTGGGAAGTGACTTTGAAAGGAAACTTAGTATGACTCCTTCTCTAGAGAGGGAAGGAGAATAATGGGCCCATGACCCCTGGATGTCTCGCCTAAGTGACATGGACACTGTTGAGCAGAGTCAGCTCACTAGACATCCTCTCAGGAGCGGGTGAGCTGGACTTAAAGGAAAAGCACCTGGGTTATCATCGGTGCTCCACTCCCGGACACTTAGGAACAACGAGCTTTTCCATCTTTCCTTGTACCACTCGCAAAACAACCAGAAAAGAAAAAAGCACACATTCTCCAGGTAGCAGTGGGGTCTTGAGGAAGATGATCAAGAATGAGAGGAATGAACATGTAACCACAAACGGGAGGGTGGCAAGATGGCACAGACAAGATGGAGGAAGACTAGAAAAGATTGTTCTGTGCTCCAAGTCACAGGGAGCAGCTCCAGCCAAAGGGGTAACATGATATTAAAAAGCACGTCTTATCTGTCTAAACTAAGGGACGCCCAAAGACCACTGTTTTACGTCTAAAATGACAGGAAAGAACTTGAAATTGGGAAGAGATGCTCATCTTTTCACTGCTCTGATGACTACAGGGAACCCCTGGGAGTCCCACACAAGCCTCCTGAGCTGGGATCACTGCTTAAATGGTCAATCAGCTGAAGGCTACACAGATGACTCCAAAGACAACAAGCAATGGGAATGATCAGAATGCAGCCAGTCTGGGGCAGAGACTCTCAATCTGTGCTGAATAAATTGTAAGTTATGTTAATAGGACTGGGAACTGCAGCTCTATGGGGGATGGAAACCTCTCAAATGTCTACTACATGTGGGATTCTATACTGACCCAGCCTGACTGACTTATCTATGACTTTGGGGTAAGAGGTTTCCAATTCCAAAAGAAGTGTCCTTTTATTTCCCCTGCTCCACCCCAAAATCACTGCAATTAGTGACGCAACATTCAAATCCTCAGATACTGAGTATCTGTCAAGAAATAGGAAGAGTAGGTCACTTTGGTGATAATCCTTTCCCACTGTTGCCAATTCTGGTACAGGGGGGTGGAGGTGGCAGAGAATTAAATTCCAAAACAACCACGCCCACTGAGCACAATGAGACTGTCTACTCACTAAGCTTTTGCTTCATCCTTTGTCACTGTGTGTCTCCACTCACTACTGTCCTTTGTGGTTAATAATTTCTGCCCTGCTTCCTACCTATGCTTATGTATTCTCTTCAGAAATAGCTTATTTTCTCATCTCCAAGCTTCTCTACCCACAATGCTCACTTACTTTGTTGGTTTCGCTTGTCACTGGCATTTTTCAAAGGGAGGCAAACAGGACAGTCATGTCGTGTGCAGTTCTTCCAATGAGAGATGATTTGTCGTGAAGATGCACAATGGGCAACTATGACCAGAAAAACAACGAGATGTTATTTTTCTATCCAAATCGTCACACTTTCAAATACACCTAAATTATAATGCCAGGTTCCATAAGAAAATGGTAACAAGGGTAACCATAACACAGTACAGGCAGTCCTCAACTTACAAACAGGCAGTTTTCCAAAAAGTTTGTAAGGCGACTGTTGAGAATTCCAAACAAAAACTTCCCATAGAAGCAATGTTATGAATGATGGTGATTAAGGTTCAGCCCACAAAACAAAAGCTATTTGACCTGAAGTACTAAACAACTGGAATGAAAGGTAGAATAAATAATTCTGTAAGGTCACTATTTAAAATAAAAATGTTTTATTATGTTTAAGGATGAAGCCATCTAAATACTCTTGTTGAAGAAATACAAATAGAGAAATGAGAAGTCTGTGGAGATTCTGAAGGGGCCCCCCTGGGCACTTTTCAAAGTACTTGAAAGGGTAATTAAACCTGGTTATTCTCAGTCTTTACCTTCAAACTTCCATATTAAGGCACTGATTTTTTTCTAAAGGTTTGGCATAACCCTCCTTCGGGTTCTCCATCAGTTTAAGGGTTATGCTGGGGACTCACAAATGTCATAAAGGGAGAGAGGGAGATCAGGTAGACAATCTCCCCAAGGTTTAGGAGCACAAGAGAGAAAAGGAAAGAGGATAAAGATTAGAGGAAAGTATAGTAGTTAGTAAGAAACACTTTCTTTGGTAGAATCAAAGGGTCTGCCACAGAAGAGGGGGAAGGGAGGCACATGGTGTGTAAGTCACCACCGGGAGTGAGGAGGTGGCAGAGATGATATGGTGCACACAGTTCCCCAGGTCATGGATAGTCACCCAGGACAGCTTCCCTGGTACCCTGATTAGCCTCAAGACAAAAGTATGGAGGAGAAAGGCAGTGGCTTGACACACGACACAGTTGCAAGAGACATTATTGAGAAAAGGGTTTGTACATGCATGTGTGTGTGCTACACTGCCCAAAAGAAAACAGTGCCCTAGACATTTATAATGAAGACTATGTTTAAGAAGTGACAAATATTTTCTGTGACAGAGGAAGGAGGAAAGGAACAAATGCAGGGCACAGCCTTATGCAGTAGAAGGTCACAGAATATTATTATAAAACCAAATCACCTTTCTCCTCAGTAATTAAGTGTTCCAGTGGTATCTGACAGGATGGTGTGTAAAGACGTAGGTTGCAAGAACCTTATAAGAGAGCTGGCTAATAACAAGGACAAATTTCGTCCTAAGCTTTGCCAGTAGGATTTCAGAAAATGGCACTTACCTTGACAGGCTTTCCCAGCCTGACAGTGTGTCATGTGATTCAAAACATTTTTCATGGTTCGACAATGTGGGAGAGAACAGGCCCGAACCTCTCCGTTTGCTTGTTCTCGTCTCTGACATTTATGAGCGTGAAGCAGTAGAACCAGCTGCTGCTGTATCAGTTTGCGTTTTTCAGGATCTGCAGTGGGGCCCGTTGCAATTGCTTGTGTGGGTACAATTCCCACTGATGTTTGCATCTGAGACTAAAATAAAACAAATTAATAAACATTTAATAAGCTTTTAGAGTTCCAATTCATGTTCATTAATTATTTTTCAAACTAATGTTAAAGTTGATGGATATCGGCCACAGAGATAAGGCAGCTGGTGTGGTTCTCTTTAATTCATCAGACTTTAAGGAAGATAAAGAAGCAAAGAAATAAACCAACTGAAAAACAAGGCTGATTAAAGTTCACTGTGTATGACTATCTCAGAGCAAGAAAATGATGCTTATTCTTAACTGTAGTAACCAAAACCCAACTCACTCAACAATATATATAAGAGCAGGAAAAGCTGTGTATTATCTTAGGTTAAACCATATGAAACTATTGTTTTTGTAGGCCAAAATGGCCAAACATTGGCAATTTCATATGGTTCAACTTAACGGAAAAAATATCTGATGCAGAAGAATCAGAGCCACCCTCTGGATTTCATTATCTTGTGACCAAAGGACAATACTTTCAGTATTCATTACCTGTCCTAAAAGAATAATACACACTTATTCTTAATACGACCATCTAGTACAATTGCTAATGCTTATGAAATGCTTTGCCTTCCATTAAAATTTCCACTCCGATATCTGGACAATATTTTCAAAAAGTATTTGATGATCTGCTAAAGATACAGAAATAAGAGTTTAGTTGCTTTCATCTTTAAAAAATAATAAGCCAGAACTGCAAAGAAAATGGAAAAGGTGAGCCATGGAGTCTTCTTATTCTTAGAAACTACCAACATTCTTCAGACAACTCTAGTATTCTGACACTAACACTCCCAACTTGATTTTATAACACTCTCTGCCTCCCCTTAAAGTACACTGTCACTCTGACTTTTCAAATTAAGAATCTGAAATTGTTGCTCAATGAGATGAAAGGGTTGTATGAACTCTAAGTGGCCTGAAATTCATGTTAGAAGTATCCTTAGACTCTAAAAACTTCTCTGCTTAGTCCTCATTGCCCAGGTGGGCACCGAGAATGGACAAAAAGTGCTTAGACAAGAACCTCTCTTTAAAAATACAGAACCAAAACTGTGATGTTGTAAATACCCCCAAAAGTAGAGCATAAATTTTATGCAATTTTGTTTGAAAAATATTAAGAATAAAGGGACAAATCTCTCTTACCAGCTACCAAATTTACAAAACTACAGATTTCTTTACATATATCTAGAAAAACAAACATGTTCATTGATTCCAGTGTCACCTGAAAATACAAAAATAAATTCCAGACGAATTAGGGTGTATAAAAATAGGTTAAAATGGGAAAAACTATCTGAAAAAATAAAGAATATTTTTAGAATGAGGGTAAAAAAAACTTACAAAGACATAAAATTAAGGTTTAAAAAGGGAAAAATTGTGTGAAAAATTGTTACTTTTGAAAAGTGGAAACTGAGTCTAAAGTGAGGACAATTTTTAAAGCTCCTTATATACAGGGTGAAGCAAAAGTGGACTTACAGTTGTTGTTTTTGTTTTAAATTTTTTTAAAAAATATATTTTATTGATTTTCCACAGAGAGGAAGGGAGAGGGATAGAGAGCTAGAAACATCGATGAGAGAGAAACATCGACCAGCTGCCTCCTGCACACCCCCCACCGGGGATGTGCCCGCAACCAATGTACATGCCCTTGAATGGAATCGAACCAGGGACCCTTCAGTCTGCAGACCAACGCTCTATCCACTGAGCCAAACCAGTTTCGGCAGACTCACAGTTTTGAGTACACAAAACAGAGTTTCTTCTTTGTTTTTTTTTAAAAAAATCCTCACCTGAGGATATGCTTTTATTGATTTTAGAGAGGAAGGGAGAGAGAGAAACAATGATGTGAGCGAGTGCAACATCAATTGGTTGCCTCCTGTATACACCTGATAGGGGAGCAAAACTGCAACCTAGGTATGTGCCCTCACCAGGAACTGAATCTGCAACCTTTTTTGGTGTATGAGACAATGCTCCAACCAAGTGAGCCACCTGGCCAGGGCAGTTTATTCTTATACTAGAAGTCCGATGCACAAAGATTCATGCTAGAATGGGCTTCCCTTTCCCTGGCTGCCAGCACCACCTTTCCACTCCAGCCCAGCCCCTTTCCTCTCAGGCCCCGGAGCTGCTTCTTTCCACTCCAGCCCCACCTTCCCACACTGCCCAGAGGCCCTGAGAGACCAGGGTTGGGGCAGAACGCCTGCATTGTCGCCATGGCGTCCTGCCCGCCCCCCGTCACTCGGTGCCTGTGTATGCAAATCAACCGCCATCTTTGTTGGGTTAATTTGCATATCACTGATTGGCTGGTGGTGTAGCGGAGGTACGGTCAATTTACATGTTTGTCTATTATTAGGTAAGATTATTTTCCATACGAAGAACTGTAAACCTACTTTAGCCCCATCCTGTATGCTGCCAAATTGTTTTCCAGAAAGGTTGCAGCATTTATTATATAAACTGTCCTATATCTCAGTACCAAAAAAACTCAATGGAGAGAACAGTTTTTTTTTCAGTTATTGGTGATGAAAAAAAAAGGACAACTGGATATCCACATGTAAAAAAAGTGAAGATGGCTGAAACCAGTTTGGCTCAGTGGATAGAGCGTCGGCCTGCGGACTCAAGGGTCCCAGGTTCGATTCCGGTCAAGGGCATGTACCTTGGTTGCGGGCACATCCCCAGTAGGGGGTGTGCAAGAGGCAGCTGATCGATGTTTCTCTCTCATCGATGTTTCTAACTCTCTATCCCTCTCTCTTCCTCTCTGTAAAAAATCAACAAAATATATTTTAAAAATAAAAAAATAAAAAAAGTGAAGATGAAACCCTTCTTCACATCAAACTCAAAAATTAATTCAAAATGAATAAAAGACCTAAATGTGAGAGCTAAAACTATAAAACATTTAGAAAAAGATCATAGGAGTAAATCCTATGACCCTGGAGTAGGTAATGGATTCTCAGATATGTCATCAAAAGCCCAAACAACAAAAATAAATTGAACTTAATTAAAATGAAAAATTGTGCCCTGGCCAGTGTGGCTCGTCCCATGCACTGAAAGGTTGATGGTTCTATTCCTAATCAGGGCACAGGACCGGGTTTCGAGCTTGATCCCAAGTTGGGAGCATGCAAGAGGCAGCCGATGGATGTTTTACTCCCCCCCCCCCTTTCTCTCTGTCTAAAAAAATCAATTTAAAAACATTTAAAAATAATTAAAAATTGCTATGCTTCAAAGGACACTATGGAGAAAGTGAAAGACAACCCAAAGAATGAGAGAAAATATTTGCAAATCATAGATGTAATAAGGAACTTATATCTAAAACATACAAAGAACTCTTACAGCTCAATGATAAAAAGACAAATAACCTAATTTAAAAATGGACAAAATATGTGACTAGATACTCAACACCATTAGCCATTAAGAAAATGCAAATCAGAACCACAATGAGATACCACTTTGCACCCACCAGGATGGCTAGAATTTAAAAAAAAGACAGTAACAAGTTTTGGGGAACACGTGGAAAAACTGAAACCCTCATACACTACTGGATTGTCAAACTGAGCAGCCACTTTAGAAAACAGTCTGGTAATTCATCAAAGGGTTACACCTTGAGTTACCATATGACCCAGCAATTATCCTCTGAAGTATACATCCGAAGTAACTGAAAACATACGTTTACACAAAAACATGTACACAGGGTCAGAAAGAGATGTGACAACAAATGAAGGATTAGAGAGATGTGATGTCGCTGTCTTTGAAGATAGAGGAAGGGAAAGAACTATAAGCCAAGGAAAAGTAAGAAGCCTCTGGAATCTGGGAAAGGATTCTCCCCTAGAGCCTGTGACGCCTTGATTTTAAGAGTATAGGACTTTGCCTAGCCAATGAAGCTCACTGGTTGAACATCTACCTATGAACCAGGAGGTCACAGTTCGATTCCCGGTCAGGGCACATGCCCAGGTTGCAGGCTCAATCCCCAGTAGGGGCGTGCAGGAGACAGCCAATCTCTCACCATTGATGTTTCTCTCTCTCCCTCTCCCTTCCTCTTGAAATCAATAAAAAAATATTTTTAAAAAAGAGTATATGACTTTTAATCTACAGAACTGTAATATAATCAATATATGTTATTTTAAACCACTACAATTGCGGTAATTTGTTAAAGCAGCAGAAAACTTATACATTCTTAAAAAGACCATGACTCCCAATTCTCTATACTCTTCCTGTGCTGTATTTTTCTTCATAGCCCCAAACATATCTGCCATTTTGCTATATATTTGCTATTATTGATGTCTGTCCCCAGTAAGTTACAAAAGGCAGAGTTTGTCTGCTGTGTCCACAGTACCTAGATGTACCTGAACAAAAAGGACACACAAAACAAACAAAAATGTGTACAGAAATGTTTGTAGCAGCATTATTCATAATAGCCAAAAGAGCAGAAACTTTCTTAAATGCCTGTTGACACATGATACAACACAAACTATGAAAACATTATGGTAATTCAGTGATTTTTCAATTGTTTTGCCACGGCAGGCACACTGATATGCCTCAAAAATTTTTTAAAAAAGCAACACCTGACTATTTAGTCAGGGGCACGAACCTCTTTTCCCTTAAATTGTCAAAAAACAAAACACAACAGCCAACACAACAATGGCCATCCAGTGTGAATGAATCAAAATTATACTTTTTTTTTGTCAGATGGGCAAAAAATAATTTTTTGGTATGCCACAGAATTTTAGTAATTAGTTTATGTGTGTCATGAGATGAAAAGGGTTGAAAATCGTTGTGCTAAGTGAAAATAGCCAGCCACAAAAGAGCACAAATTGTGTAATTCCATTTCTATAAAATGCCCAGAGAAGATAAATGCACAGGGGCAGGAAATAGATTAATGGCTGCCTCCAGCTGAGGGATCAGGGGAAATGGGGAGTAACTGTTAATACTACAGGGTTTCTTTTTGGGGATGAAACTTTTCTAAAATTGACTGTGAAGATGATTGCCAAATACCATTAAACTGTATACTTTAATGGAGGGAACTTAAGTCTACAATAATAAAGGTGTAATATGCTAATTAGACCGAACAACTAGATAACCTCCCAGATGAAGCTGGGGCTGCGAGGGCCGAGCCCCTTGCATGAATTTTGTACATCGGGCCTCTAGTAGTATATAAATATATCTCAAAAAAGCTGCTTAAAAAAGTTCTATCCAATTTTTAATCATTAAAGAATTGAAACTAAAACAAAAGGCATTTTTTACCTATCAATATGATCAAGAGAAAAATACAATAATTGGTATTGATGATAATATAGAGAAACAGTAATTCTCAGGCACTTTGGTGATAGTGCAATTTAGTATGGCTTTGGAGAGCAACATATATCAAAAAGAAAAATGTGCATTTCTTTTGATTTAGTAGTTCCACTTCTTATGATTTATTATTAGGGAAGCAACTATAAACTAGTGCACTAAAATGTATGTGCAAAGACAGGCATCATGCCTTGATTAAATCACCAAGAATTGGAAAACTCCTAAATGCCTTTCAAAGGTAGACTAAACAAATTATGGCAACAAACTTAATGAAATAATATGCAGTCATGAAAAATAAGTGGGACCTCAAGAGATCCCAGTCACAGCCACGTGGAGCAAAAGAATGGCCTAGCTGAGGCCTGCCCAAATTCCTGACCTACAAAAGATTGTGAGATATAATAAAGTGATTATAATAATAACAATAATATATTAGACCATTATACTTTCATGAAAAGCTATCTCTAACATATGGAGCTAAAAAAGGTTACAGAATAGTACCATAAAGTCAGTTTTTTCTTTATTAACTTTATATATGTTTGTATCTGTTCTTAGAAAACTCTATTATCTGGGGGTTATCTTTGGACAGGATCATGTATTGTTTGAATGTTTTACAATAAGCAACTACTATTTTTAAAAAATTCTGCTTTTGGGGAAAAAGAATTCCAAAAAATCAGTAGAAAATGATAAAGAATTAAAGATAAAAAATAAAATTGTAAAGATACTAGAAGGTAATTAAGAGGAATATTTTGTAATGCAAAGGTGGTAAAGACTTTCATAAAAAATATAAATAAATAAATTAAGCAGTGGTTCCTAACCAATTCCCAGTAAAAACCTCTTCAAATACAAATTTCCCATTCTTCCTTCCCAGAAACTGTAATTGGAAAATCTACGGTGGAGCCAGAAGCAGTTCTACTTGTTCAAGTTCCATAGAGGATGCATTACTAATTTTAGCTTTATACTTTTCCCAGATTTTCCAAAATGAACATGTATGTACTTTTACAGTGAGGATAAGACAAAACATTTAAAGAAAAGGGCTCACAGGTGGTTCTGATGCAGGCTTGGGCCATACCATAAAGGGAAGTGCAAGGACAGACTACAGGAGAACTTACATTTTCTTCCAGGACCAAAGCATAAAGGCTATCAACAACAAAACGAAACACACAAAAAAACACAAAAACAAAAATACTAGGAAAAAGGAATGAACACACAAGACAAAGCAAGTTAATAACATAGGTATTATTTCTCTGTCCTCTTGGCTAGTCTTTATTTCTCAAGTACCTCGTGCCGAACTCAGTGCTCAGTGCTCATTTAATCCAATCTCCAAGGGAGAAACTAACTCAGGGCCAGCACCACCTCATAGGAGAAGTAACTGAGGCCCAGAGGTGTGCATCTTGTCCAGGTGGTATGCTCAGTGACGGAGCAGGAAGTCTGGTAGTAGAGCCCCCACCCTTATCCTCTCTGCTACCCAACTTGACAGAGAGGCCTGGATCACCTTGCTTTATTAAAGTGTTCTAAGAGACTCTTAACAGAAAAACGGGCAAAGGATAGGAACTAAACAACTCAAAAAAGAAATATGTATGTCTCTAAACGTAAGTACTTTAATTTTCACCAGTAATTTAAAAAATTATAAATCGAAGTAATGAGACACCACCACCTTCTGCTATCAAAGCCCAACCTCAGGAGCATCTTGTAATGCTAGTGATCTGGCTCGTGGCTTTTGTTGGAAGGCAATATCCATCCAAAGCCTTAAAATATATGCAATATGCATTTCTGGCACTCCAATAAGCTCATGTGTAATTCCTAATCAGGGAAAGAGAAGGCTAACATGGCAAGGAAGTCACATTGATTCAACCGTGACTCCCCCCACATGCTAGCATTTTGAACCAAGAGTAACAGCAGGTGAACACAAAGCACACTGACCCAGTGGCTGTGGGGGTACAGCCCACTCACCCAATCCCATCTTCACTAGATTTGGCCACTACTCTTTGCATGTATCATTTGTCACCACAGCTCAACCATCATTTGCCCCATGTCCATCAAATGATCTTGAAACACAAATATTTTATGTTTCTGTGGTCTTCCGTAATTTTTTAAAGGAATCATGTGCTTTTAAAGGAAACATGTGCTTTTAAAAATATGTTTTTATTAATTTCAGAGAGAAAGGGAGAGGGAGAGAGATAGAAACATCAGTGATGAGAATCATTGATCCGCTGGGGATCAAGACCACAATCCCAGGCATGTGCCCTGACAGGGACTTGAACTGTGACCTCCTGGTTCATGGGTCGATGCTCAACCACTGAATCACACCAGCTAGGCTCTAACGTGTACTTTTATTAGAATTGCTATTGTTACACAGGTTTGTATAATCAACACCATCCCCATTTTTCTATATGGCCTGTATTGCATCCTAAGAACATAATCACAGATGTGCACAGGAGTACATACTGTATAATAATTTATCCTGGCATTCTTCCTAGAAAAATAAGTTATTTTCCATTAAGTATATAAGACTAGGTTATAATGTCTGCAAAGGACTCCAGTGCAAGCAGTAAGAAGCAGAACTTGACCAAGACAGAATGGGGGATGAAAGTGTTTCCTCTTGCCACATAAGAGGAACCACTGCCCCAAATCCACATCAGGCTGGGATCCCTATAGATGGCCCTTCAGGACAACATGGCCCCAAATTCCACATCACTAATGGGGTACAGACCCACACTCTCCTGACATCCTTTCTCTGGCCCACCTGGAAACCTTACTTCTCCCCAAACTCCAGTTAAAGTAGAAAATGATACCCAAGTGAACACCAGTTGGGACAGGGATTGCTCTGCAGTATTTGCTTGTTCTGATTTCCCCAGAAGGGCCCCTAGATCAGCTGGGTATGAAAAGCTTTGCAGTCTTAAAATAAAGAAAATACTCATTAAATATACACCCCTATCTAACTGGGAAGAAGTGATAATTACCTTTGAGATGATAAAGATCAACTGGTAAGAAACAGCTATTTTAGATGGGTAGTATAGTGTTTCTTGTGCTTTCTTCTTTTTGCTTGGTGTTTATTGATTTTAAAAAAAATAAGATTACCTTACAATTTAAGATTTAAACTCAATAGGAAAATAACTTAAAATTATCTTAAGTTGGAACAAAATGATTTCTAAATAATCTCCCAAATCAGAACACTGTGATCTTACAGTGGAAAACAAATGGCTAAGTCAAGAAAGAAAACTCAATGGGTGTGATAAAGGGCAAAGGTAAGGGGTCTGATAAATAGACAGACACCCCCCCTCCACCAACTCTCTACACCCTGCCCCCAAATCCTTCCTTCTGAACTGGAGAGTTGGACTGCCAAGGAGGGGTGAGTGGTTACCTGCTACTGCACAAAGAAACCCTACAAGGTAAAAGGTACTGCATCAATTCCAATGGCCAATCAGACCAGCAGGTCTCAACTGAATTAAGGGTGTTTTGTTTTTGTGTGTGTGTTTTTTTAAAAATATATTTTTATTGATTGCAGAGAGAGGAAGGGAGAGATAGAAACATTAATGATGAGAAACATCGATCAGCTGCCTCCTGCACGCCCCCTAGTGGGGATGTGCCCGCAACCAAGGTACATGCCCTTGACTGGGAATCGAACCCAGGACCCTTTGGTCCGCAGGCCGACGCTCTATCCACTGAGCCACACTGGTTAGAGCTGAATTAAGGGTTCTTAAAAGGCACCAGGCCCATTGACCAAATTATCAGTTCAGAAGAATTACCAATTTACTAAAAACTTTTAAGGAATATTCTTCTTGTACACCATCCTATATAATAAAAGGCCAATATGCAAATTGTCCCATTGAACGTGAGTTGCAGGGGGGATGGTGGGGGGGTGGTGGAGGGGAAGGGCTGGCCTGCCAACTGCCCGCGGCCCCTCCCCTGGGCTGGCCTGGCCTGATACCACCCGTGCACGAATTCGTGCACTGGGCTTCTAGTCCTATATAGTAAAAAGGCCAATATGCAAATTGACCAAACGGTGGAACGACCGGTCGCTATGACGCGCACTGTCCACCAGGGGGCAGACGCTCAATGCAGAAGCTGATCCCTGGTGGTCAGTGCACTCCCACAGGGGAGCATTGCTCAGCCAGAAGCCCTGAGCCAGGCTCACAGCTGGCGAGCATAGCGGAGGTGGTGGGAGTCTCTCCCGCCTCCATGCTTAGGCCCGCTCCCTGGGAGCGGGCCTAAGCCATCAGTCAGACATCCCCCAAGGGCTCCCAGACTGCAAGAGGGCGCAGGCTGAGGGACACTCCCTGCTCCCCCCGCCGCCAGTGCACGAATTTCGTGCACCAGGCCTCTAGTCAATATACACTGAGTGGCCAGATTATTATGATCTCTGAACGCATAATAATCTGGCTACTCAGTGTCTATCCTATATAATAAAAGGCTAATATGCAAATTATCCCCTCGACCAGGAGTTCGACCAGCAGGCAGGCTGGCCGGACCCCACCCATGCACAAATTCATGCACCGGGCCTCTAATACATACACACACACACACACACACACACACACACTGACTGGCCACATTATTATGCGTTCAGAGATCATAATAATCTGGCCACTCAGTGTAAGGCTTAACCTGTTTGGTCAGTTCATGCCTTGATTCCTCAGTGAAGAGAGACAGGAGACAGAAAATTATGAGAGAATAGGACAAACAAGGGGAGGGGGGAGGGAGACAGGATAGGAAAACCTTCTGAAGTACTGAAGTGGACACAAAGACCAACAAAGTAAGCCCACTCCACAGAGGGACGGCTAGGCATCAGGTCACTCATACTGCAGTGAACAGTGACTCTGAAAACATTCTACATTAGCAATTTTCTTTTCTTTTTTTAAAAAAATATTTTATTGATTTTCTACAGAGAGGAAGGGAGAGGGATAGAGTTAGAAACATGGATGAGAGAGAAACATCAATCAGCTGCCTCCTGCACATCCCCCCCTGGGGATGTGCCCACAACCAAGGTACGTGCCCTTGACCAAAATCAAACCTGGGACCCTTGAGTCCACAGGATGACACTCTATCCACTGAGCCAAATGGGTTAGGGCGACATTAGCAATTTTTAACCTTTTTAATCTCAAGGCACACATAAGCTAATTATTGAAATTCTGTGGCACACCAAAAAAGTATTTCTTGTCCATCTGACAAAAAACATAGGTGTAATTTTTATTTATTCACACCATATGGGTATAGTTTGTGTTGGGTATTGCATGTTTTTAAAATTCTTATGACATTCTAGTTGAAAATCATTGTTCCACATCAAAGTTACTGGAGGAGCTTGTTTAAAACTATAGATTCCAGCCCTAGCCAGTATGGCTCAGTGGATAGTGTTGGCCTGCGGACCAAAGGGTCCCAAAAAGGGTCTCGGGTTTGATTCCAGTCAAGGGCATGTACCTTGGTTGTACGCTCCTCCCTGGCCCGGGCTCTAGTCAGGGCTCATGCAGGAGGCAACTAATCAATGCTTCTCTCACATCAATGTTTCTCTCCGTCTTTCCCTCTCTTTCATTCTGCCTAAAAGTCAATGGAAAAATAAACTAAACTAACTAAATAAATACACAAATCTGCATATTCCAGTGTCAGAGAGAGAACAAGCCCATCTATTTGGCAATTATCTTGAATTGCTTTATAGGGAATTAGGCGACATACATTGGGAAAGTGATAAAGAAAGAAACTTAAGTTTTGCAAATAGTGACCACAAAAACAGATTCATCACCCTTCCTTTAAGACAGCGATTTTCAACTGGTGCACCGCAAGAATTTTTAAAACATGGAATCAACTGACTATTCAGTCAGGGACACTGACTTCTCAAAACTACTGTATATCTATATTTTTGTCAGATCAATAAAAAACAGAATATATTCTTTGGTGTGCTGTAGAATTTTAGTAATTGGTTTATGTGTGCCATGTGATGAAAAAGGTTGAATATCCCTGCTCTAAGAGCGTCTGAACCAGCAGGACTGGGTGGGGCCCAGGAACCAGTCATTCTGATGCAGCGTGGGCCCACAGACACACTTTGAGAAACACAAAATTAACTCTGAGATGCACAGTTACCCCTGCAAGGGTCATGACTAATGGCTTGCCACCCATCTGCTGCCAGTGGCACTGTCCCAGATATGTTATTCTGGCAGGACACAGAAGACAATTCTATATAACATCCCCTGCAGGAACAGACGTCCACCAGTCCCACTTTCCTTCCATTTAGAGACCTGAACCAGTAGCTGCCTGGGAACCTCATCCAAGTATTTCATGTCAATTCTCTAACACACAACTGAAACAAATCTAAACACCACTCTCATGAGCAATCCTATAAATAAAGAGCTAATATGCTAATTAGACTGGACAGCATAATGACCTTCCAGGATGACCTTCCGGATGCGTGGGAGGCAGGGCTGTGAGGCAGCCAGGGCGCGAGGGCCGAGCCCCTTGCACGAATTTCCGGCATCGGACCTTGAGTTTTAAATAAGCAGCACTCCTGATAAATCACCTGTGTTACAACTTTAAGAATGGTGAAGTCTCCATAATGTAATCCTTGAAAAAAAGTCACACATAATAACTTCCTATGAGAAATTACCCTTGTTGGAGACCACATCCTGGGCCCAACAGGAGACTCCCTGGGAGAACCTGATGATGAGGCCCTTTTGGGCACCGAACACCGAACTTTCTCAGATTAAACCCAAGATGTGTCCCACTTCCAAACAATGCTCCTTTAATAACAACCCAGACCTGACTGTCATGAAGGTCCGAAATAACCTAACTGACAACTCAGTCCCACCTGGAGCCCCAGTTTTCCTTCTTCCTACAAACGCTCCCTCATTCTGTGTTAAGATGTTTTCTGATGAAAATGGAAGGACAGTGTCACCAGAAATCAGGTGGCCTCATCTTTCAGAGGACTGCCTCGGAACTACTTCTCCTCCCACACTTTGCTACATGCCTCTCCTTTGAGACAGCCCATTAGACCTCAACCCCAATCCACAGAAAGATGACATAATCCTCCCCTGCCCTCAAACTTGCTCCTGTTCTTTTGTCAGTAAAATTTATTTATTTTTAAAAAATATATCTTTATTGATTTCAGAGAGGAAGAGAGAGGGAAAGAGAGATAGAAACATCAATGATGAGAGAGAATCATTGATTGGCTACCTCCTGCACGTCCTCTACTGGGGATCAAGCCCGCAACCCAGGCATGTGCCCTTGACCAGAACTGAACCTGGGATCCTTTAGTCCGCAGGCTGACACTCTATCCATTGAACCAAACCACTGAGCCAAACCAGATAGGGCAGTAAAATTTAAACACCTTTAAAATTCTTCTATCCATGTAAGCTGTCCTGGAAAGCTGTGCAGTGAATATATGTTTAATAGTATTGTCACTCAATTCAACTTATGAGCAATTAAAAGAGTATACATACTGTATTTTATAAGATCTAAAACTTGACTGTATCTAAAAGTCCTGTTTTCATATATGCTACAATGTTAAAAAAAAAAAAAGTGCATCTTATAATTATGAAATACTAGAGGCCTAGTGCACGAAATTCGTGCACTGGGGTGTGTGTGTGTGTGTGTGTGTGTGTGTGTGTGTGTGTGTGTGTATCTCTCAGTCGGGCCTGCGCCAGTCGGGAACCCCTCGCTCCTTACCGCCTGCCTGCTCACTGCTCCTTACCGCTTGGCTTGCTGCTCCTTAGCACTGCCACAGATGCGGGAGAGGCTCCCCTCACCGCTGCTGCACTCGCCAGCCATGAGCCTGACTTCTGACTGAGCGGCGCTCCCCCTGTGGGAGCGCACTGACCACCAGGGGCAGCTCCTGCATTGAGCGTCTTCCCCCTAGTGATCAGTGTGCATCATAGCACCCAGTCGTACTGGTCGTTCTGCCATAACAGTCGCTTAGGTTTTTATTACATAGATAACACAGTGAAATTTCTAACAAACTTCCAAAATCTGTAGAAAGGAATTTATTTAATTACAAATAAAATGGTCAAAGACAGTGGTGCAATGAGATACATCAGAAAATTTAGGAATATGTGCTACTTGCTTTTGAACATTGTACTGCCCTCAACAATGACCCCATATGCAACAGGAGCCCCGAACTCTTCAGAGCTCCTGCAGAAGATGACAACAGAGCACCCTGATCTGCAGGTCTCCGTTTAAGTCTCAGTAGACAATGATTTACCCACAGATTCACCTGCACATTCCAGTGATGCTCTTCTGCCCTCATCTTAATCACCTCCACTGCACCAATTCCTTCTGTTCAAACATCCTCCTCTTTTGGCTGAAGGACATCATTCCCTTGCTGTCCCCTTTGTCGTACCTTCTTGACCTGCTCTCTCTCTGGTTCTCTCCCCCTGTGTGATCTCGTTCACTTCACAGCCCTTGCTGCAATATGGTTCCCACAGTTCCCACATGGATAGCGGATACCCTACTTGTATGTCCATCAGTGTGCCTGACATCCCCACCTGGACATCTTATAAGTATCTCAAAAGGAACACATCTGAAGTGGAATTACTGATGCCCACCTCTTTGTCACCCCTTTCCAAGTCTGTTCCTCCCCAGCTCTGTAAATGGTTCCACCACCCAACAAGTCGCCTCACATGATGACTCCACATAATCTAGTGGCAACTGTCATCTAGTCTCCTGTCCCTACTGTGATCAACCACCTCCAAACTACCATTTCCTCTCGCCCAGAACACTGCAGTAGTCACTGGCTCCTATTTGATCCCCAACATATACTCCCACTGCTCTCCCCTCACTCGAGAACCACCTTTCCCACTGGATATCTGCAAGTTCCTACACAAGCCAATGCTCTCCAACCAAGTTCCTGGATCTTCATGGCTTCTGCTCTCCTGATCTTGCCCTCAAATCTCCCTCTGTGGTGCAGCCGCTCCAATGGCTCCATCTAAGGAAGTTCCTGTTCCAACTTCAACCACTGCATACTACTCAGACCTGTTGGGGCAGTTTGTGTTTTGTAATTATTTTTTCTCCATCACCACCTCCCCCAATTTCATGAAAGAAGGTAAACTCTATGTCACACACATCTGCATTCCAGGTGCACCTAGCCCCAGAGATGGCATTCAATAAATGTGTCAAATTAAAGGAATGGCCACATCCTCTAGAAATGAGGAGAGGAGAAAGGCAATGACCAAGTGGTTTAAAATCATTCCGTGAAGAGCTCTAACAGGGCATCTGAATCCTGACCCTGTTTGGTACACTGAATCCAGTTGGGCTTCAAAAGATTACTCCCAATAGCATGACAAAACACGCAAATAAATTCAAGCCTTCGTATTTTTCTTTTTTCATTAATGAGACTTAGATTTTTGTTAATTGCTTTCCCTCACTGTGCCAAAATCTATGATTCCAAAGGGTCAGGCACAATTTAGAAAATTCAAGGAAGAACATGTTCGAGGAACTGCAAACAAATGATGGAAACACAGGCTAGTAGAGCACTCCCTGGACGCAGAGCTGCTAAAACATGACATCAGACATAATTAAAAAGAGCTCCGGGCTTTGCAGACAGGAAGCTACGGAGCCTTGAACAAACTAAAACTCTTCAGACCCTCAACTTCCTCAACTGTAAAATGGGATATGTAATGATGTCTTTCAAAGAGACTATTGTAAGAATAAGATAAAACACAGGACAAGATGGCACTGAGATGTCAGGTGAACTGTGTGCACTGACTGTCCCACTTCTCTGCCCAGACCCCTCTTGTTCCTGCTTCTATAGCATGAAGGCTGTGCCTGGGTTGCTCTGCCTCACAGGCACACACACACAGGTAAAGCACCACTCCCTGCCCTGGTAAAGGTCTGAGGAGCTCACTCAAAGTCTGCCCTCCTGGTGGGAAAGTGGCAGCTGGAAAAGCAGTGCAGATGGAAGGTGGAATGGGTAGAGAAAGGGAGAGGTAGAGATAAAGAAAGAGATAAGAGGAAAAAAACTGGTTTTATTTCTGTTAGATGTCACAAAAGCAGACAAAAGGATGAGGTGTTGTTGCTACTGCTTCCCCTAACCATACCCCAGAGCAGGGGTTGTCACCAGGAGCCACTATGCGAGGAAGAAAGGGGAGAGGGGGAGGGTGCTATGAGAAATCTAGTGGGTGGAGGCCAGGGATGTTGCTGAACATCCCACAATACACAGGACAACCCCCACCATAGAGAATGATCCAGCCCCAATTGTCAACAGTGCAGAGGGAGAGAGAAGCCCTGCTCAAGACCAAAGGGCTGTCCCCATTAGCCCTGGCACAGGTGAAGGGAACCAGATGCCTCTTTCTAGTCAAGTCTGAATTTGACCCTGATAAATGTACCACTTTCAGAAATTTAGTCCCCTGGATCAGCACAGGAAGGCAGGGGGATGTGGAGTGAAAGGATTCCATCACCAAGTTGTGGGTAAAGAAGAGAGGATGGGGAAGTGAGGCTGGAGAAGATTTGAAAAGAGAAAAGGAGGAAAATATTAAGTCAGAGTTTACGGGACTATAAAATACAGGATGGCTGTGAAAAAGCAAATGCTCTTACTCTGAAACCAAAATGTGCTCCAGGTCATTGAGCAAACTCAGGTGATGACTGCTAGAACAGGAGTCCATGCTACCATCCTCCTAATGAGGAATGGAAAAGGAAAGGCAGGTGAGATTAGGGAGAACATGGGTGCCAGATGCAGAATGCTGCCTCCAGAGCTCTGAAGGGCAAGCTAGAGGAGCAGGAGACTTTGTTTTAGGTTCTGGAGGTGTATGGCTAAAACTTGACAATCCTGGAAGAGCAGGTTCCCAGCAACAAGCCCAGGGAATGAAAGACTTAGCTGTTTCCAGCCTCAGACATTTAGTAGCTGCGAGTGCACAGTGAGGTCTGACAAAAACATACACACCTCCCCTTACTGTTTGGAATAAAAAGAGAGTCTATTTTGCAGTGCAAAAGGAGCTGTTTTCCCAAAATATCTTGGTTAGTTAGGCCAAGAGGTTACAAGGATAATCCCTATTTTATAGGTGAAATATCAGAGAGACTGAAGACCCGCGAACCCATCTAACAAGTCAGTCACAACACCCATGTCTCATAGACACGATACAGTCCTTGGAAGATGAATGTTCTTTGTTTGACTGTAACAAAAAATCAATGGGCTTCTACTGACAGCCTCAACCACTAACAGATAGAAACTGTGAGAAAAGCCTGCTTTTTGATTCTCTTGGCTATACTACTGAATCAAGAGGGTAATTGAAGAGAAAGGAACAGCGATTCACAGTCATGAACCCTCTGTCTCCACAAAGAGAACCTGGGAGGACTGACTGAATAACCTCTACCTAGCCCTCTGATTGCCAGCTCATCACAGAAAATGTAAACTCCCTGAGAGAGAGCTACTCATAAGAAATATGGGTTATTTTCTTATTACCTACAACATACTTTTAGTTACAGATCTTTGCTATCAGCACAATAAAATCTACCCAGCAAAGCCCTGAGAGACAAGGGCAACTTACCATGTTTGGCACGTTGGTGACTGAAGCATTCTTGATGTCTGCAGGGAAGGGAGGCAAACTAGTGACCACATTCTGCTTGCTGGATAACTGGGGGTTCACTCCAGGGGCTCCCATTGGCTGCCCTCCAGTTTGACTAAAGGGTTGTCCAAATGGACTTGTATTACCAGTCATTCCCATCTGAAACAAAAAGAGGCAACATCAGGTATTGGGAAAATCACATATAAAAGAAGGGCCTCAGGTATGCTCACTTTGACCCAGGGAAGCAACAACTGTTATTTCCTATGAAAGCTTCATATTAATTACAAACTAAAGGCTCATTTTCAGGGTTCAAGTCAGAATTATGAACAGAGCAACTTGCTCAAGCAGCTACACACTAAGGCAGAAGGCTAATAAAGCTATTCTCAACAGCTACATCTGTCTCCTCCTCCTAAGAGCCAGCAATTTCCCATCCTTACCCTCAGCCATACTCATCACCCAATTCCCCCACCAATGCATTAAGAAAATCATTTAGAGAACAAAACCTTCTAGAATCATTAATAAAGGGAAGCTCCTTCAGCTTAATTACTCTCTAAGTAAAGAGTTTCTTTCAGGTTTCCCCAACAGATTCAAGTTTAAAACACGCAGTAGAAACACTGACAAAGAAATGATATAATGTCTGGGATTTGCTTTAAAATAACCTAGTGAGGCCCTGGCTGGTTTTACTCAGTGGTTAGAGCCTCAGCCTGCAGACCAAAGGGTCTCGGGTTCGATTCGTGGTCAAGGGCATGTACGAGGCAACCCCTTCTCCCCCACTCCCTTCCAACCATCCACTCTCTCTGGAAATCAATGGAAAAAATATCCTCAGGTGAGGATTAAAAAATAAAATAAAAAAAGAACCTAGTGAGGCAAGATGTACTGGTAGGAAAGAAGCCTAGATAACAAACAACTGGCCATATGTTGGTAACTCCCAAATAGATGACAGGTACGCATTTGAGGAATTGTCATATTATCCTTTCTTTCTTTTTTTTTTTTTTATATTATCCTTTCTAATTTTAAATGAAATTTTCCATTATGAAATTAGTGAAAAAATATAAAATACATACTAGATAAAGGCAAAAACAGGAAGAAGGAACTCCCCCACCTATGCCTCTGTAAGGGCCTGTAACCAACACACGTCAGGAATCTCTTCCAGTTAACAGGATTCCCTCCGGACACCTCAGCTCCAACCTCCACAGGAGTGAATTTAGGAAACCTCAAATTTATATTCTGATGCTCACTCTCCTCTCCTCTCCTCTGGAGAAACAGAAACCAATCATTAAAAGACTGGCTTTTCTCACTGCCTGCCTGTGTCTTTCTCAAAGTTGTAACATTCCACCTGCTGTGTACTGCTCACTCTACTTTCCAGGTATCTTGGTGCGTTGGATGTTTGAAAACTGGGAGGAAGGGGACCCCCAGGAAAGACCTCCTATGGTAAGTTGTTCTCATTCAAGAGATCTGCGCTCCAGCTTGCTCTAGCCCAGTCACGCTGGGTAACTTACATTCCCCTTCTATAAACTTTGATCCTCATTTGTAAGACCTACATCTTGAACAAGATGAATTGCATTATTTCTTGCAGCTCTAAAATTCTAGGATGCAAACAAAGCAATGCTCCATACAACTAACCCTTTTCTGCTGAAATGTCCATATAAAAATACAAATAAAACCAAACTAGTGTAACAAAAATGATCTTGTTCTGTGCATTTTCATATGTACAGGTGGTTTTCACATGTAACTTTTTCAGCTTTCTCACTTTTTTGAAAGTGAACATATTCTAGCAGCCATTTTTGCCCTATTTGCTTTACTTGAGTAAACAGAAACAAATTTAAATTCCACTGAAACTCAAATTCAACTTGAATTTAAAAAAAAATTATTCAAAAAGCCTAGTTAGGCTCAACTTTGAATTCTGATGACTTAATCAAAGTAAGGTGGCAGCTCAGTAAACTTTTTTTTTTTTAAATATTTTATTGATTTTTACAGAGAGGAAGGGAGAAGGAGAGGGAGAAAGAGTTAGAAACATCGATCAGCTGCCTCCTGCACACCTCCCACTGGGGATGTGCCCGCAACCAAGGTACATGCCCTTGACCGGAATCGAACCTGGAACCCTTGAGTCCGCAGGCCTATGCTCTATCCACTGAGCCAAACCCGTTAGGGCAGTAAACTTTTAATATAAAGGGCATTTCTGATTTTCAACTAGGGTTTTGTTTTGTTTTTAAATCCTCACCTGAGGATATTTTTCCACTGATTTCTTAGAGAGAGTGTAAGAGATAGGGAAAGACAGAAATATCGATGAGAGAGAAATACATCTATTGGTTGCCTCCTGCATGCATCCTGACCAGGGCCTGAGCCACAACCGAGGTATGTACCCTTGACCAGAAATGAACCCAGGACCCCTTGGTTCGCAGGCAGATGCTCTATCCACTGAGCAAAACCAGCTAGGGCTGATTTTCAACTAGGTTTTTGTAGTAGTTATCCAAAACTCCGAACTGAAGCAAGAATTTGTATTTTCAGAAAGAATTAGATACATTAAATAAATTCCATGTAACAGCCCTGGCCGGTTTGGCTCAGTGGATAGAGCGTCGGCCTGCGGACTCAAGGGTCCCAGTCAAGGGCATGTACATTGGTTGCGGGCACATCCCCAGTAGGGGGTGTGCAGGAGACAGCTGATCAATGTTTCTCTCTCATTGATGTTTCTAACTCTCTATCCCTCTCCCTTCCTCTCTGTAAGAAATCAATAAAATATATTTAAAAAAAAATTCCATGTAACAATTACTTCTCCCAGAATTTGTTTTATCCCATAAAATCAAATTGCTGAAACACTTCTTAGAGGCCCAAGAATTTGGGGATAAAAAAACACATAATTACAATTTCTATTTCTTAAATTTTATTTAAAGTATCTTTACTAGGACCACATATTCAGAAGACATATGTATCCATTCACCACCTCTCCTTGAATCCAATCCATTCTTGCAGTTAGCAAGTTCAGGTTTCCCCCACTATCTGAAAGTAGAGTTCATATGAAACCTTTTGTAAACCAAATGCTGTAAAGTGAAGAAATTACCATTAATTTATTTTTTATTTATTTTTAAATATATTTTTATTGATTTCAGAGAGGAAGGGAGAGGGAGAGAGATAGAAACATCAATGATGAGAGAGAATCATTGATTGGTTGCCTCCTGCACGCCCCCTACTGGGGATCATTCCCGCAACCCAGGCATGTGCCCTTGACCGGAACTGAACCCGGGACCCTTCAGTCCGCAGGCCAACTCTCTATCCACTGAGCCAAACCAGCTAGGGCACCATTAATTTATATAGAAAAAATTTTTAGTGTTCCCAGACCCCAAAAATAACATACCAAATAATACATACAACCTAAAATAACCCTAACATTGCCCTGGCTGGTGTGGTTAAAGCGCCGGCCTGCACACTGAAGGGTTGCAGGTTCCATTCCTGGCCCCGGTGGTTGGGTGCATGCAGTAGGCTACCAATTGCTATGTCTCTCTCACATCTCTCTCTCCCTCTCCTCCTCCTCCCCCCTCCCCCTTCTTCTTCTCCCTTCCTCATACTCTCTAAAAATCAATGGCAAAATATCCTGAGGCAAGGATTAACTAACAAATTTTAAACCTAACATATAGTAAAAGCAGGAATGATATGATAAAATACACAACACACTTTGCACCACCTACCAATCCAATTCAAGCAACAGGCTTTCCATTTTATCCATTACTGAACATCAACTGAGAAAGACCACTTTGTTACTAGCAAAACCAATAATAATTTAGGCAGCTTTCAAGATTTTTGCTCTCTACACATCCTATATAATAAAAGGCTAATAATGCAAATCGACTGAATGGTGGAACCGGTAGCTATGACATGCACTGACCACCAGGGGGCAGACACTCAATGCAGAAACTGCCCGTTGGTGGTCAGTGCACTCCCACAGGGAGAGCACCACTCAGCCAGAAGCCGGGCTCACAGCTGGCGAGCGCAGCAGCTGTGGCAGGAGCCTCTCCTGCCTCCCTGGCAGTGCTAACGATGTCCGACTGATGGCTTAGGCCCACTTCCCATGGGGAGCGGGCCTAAGCCATCAATTGGACATCCCCCAAGGGCTCCCACACTATGATAGGGCACAGGCCAGGCTGAAGGACTCCCTTGAGTGCACGAATTTCATGCACTGGGCCTCTAGTGTGTAAATAATACGAATGGTAGACACAGGCAAGTTCAATGCACACACAATGTGATTATTTCACCACAATCAAAATGCTTAATTAGCCCTGGTTGGTGTGGCTCAGTTGGGTTGGGCGTTGTCCCTTGCTGGTTCGATTCCTGGTCAAGGCACATGCTTGGGTTTCAGACTCGATTCCCAGTAGGTGGCCACACAGGAGGCATGTAGGAGACAGCTGACCCATGCTTCACTCTCACATTGATATTTCTATCTATCCCTTCCTCTCTCTCTAAAAAAAAAAAAAATCAATAAAAATATTTTTTAAATGCTTAATTACACCCAGTTTACCCTAAACTTAACACCCTCGTGAGCTCTCTTAGGTTTTTCTGATATCTTAGGACAAATCTTGTTAATAGATGAACAACATAAAGAGAAAGCCCAGATGCTCACAAACACAATTCAAAGCTACAGTGGCTTGATGCTGAGTGTGGCTCCTGGGGAAGGAGCTCAGTTGGGCTACCTTCGGTGGAAGCACCTGGCTTATTGCAGAACTGCTGAACGCTATTTTCACTTTTCACCTTTTTTTCATAAAAGCAAAAATCCTCTTCAAATTTCTTTCAGTTAGTGAAAACAGGTACTAATGTAGGTCTTTGACAAAAGCAAAATGGCATAATGTGAACCAAAAGTGGGGGATACCTGGCCCTGGAGGGTGGCTTAGTTAGTTGGAGCATCATCCTGTTCACCAAAAGGTGGAGGGTTCGATTCCCAGTTAGGGCATATACCTAGGTTTCAGGTTCGATCCCCTTCCTCTCTCTCTCTCAAATCAATAAATATCTTTGGGTGAGGATTTTTTAAAAAGTGGGGGTTACCTGTATTCTCTAAGCTCCTGCTGTGAGCCAAGCCTAGTTCTGTGCAGAGGCAATTTTCCTACTTGTCATTGGAAATAAATACCAAAAGACCAAAGAGCTTTCAAAGGGGTCCTGTGGATCTCAAAGTTGACCCAACATGTTGCAAAAAACCTGTTTCTAAAACATTGTAAACATTTTTACAACATTCATATGATCACCTTGCCAGGCTGAAAATGGGGTGGGTGTGTGGTCTGTCTGGTCCCTTGAATATAACTTGCCTGGTCAGCTTCTGGGGCAAAGCACTTTCTGTCTGCACTGAAGTGTTTCAGGGGGTTTGGGAACACTCTGATACATTTCATCAGGAATATTTTTCACTTCTTCTTTTTGGCCATCCAGTAGTGAAGAAAACTATTTCAATGTGGTCTTGATCCTCATGGTGCAAAAATCAAGGTAAAATCAAAGTCAAAGTTTATTACCTGCCATCGTTACCTGATGGCAGGTAACGAACATCCAGCTAATAGGGACTGACTATACATTTAAAAAATTGAAAAATTTCCCCTCCCCAGCCTACAACAAATACATTCTACAGACGAACCAAAGCAAGTCAAGGTTACCTGCAGGATGTCAACTCTAACTAAGGTCAGGGCTCAGGTCTCTCAGTCCAGGGTCAATCCCAGCCTCTCTGTAACCAGTTAGAGTTAACAGGGAGAAGGACCAAAGGTCAGTCCTCCAATAGACCACTGCTGCCCAGCTCCTAAGTAAGGTCCCCATCCTGGACCCCGGGTCCCAAACCATTTCCTGGCAGAGCCTGGTAGAACCAGAAGGTATTCTCTAGTCCTAGCCTGCAGAGAGGGTAAAAGCCATTAGCTTTTAGAAACTTCTAGATTTCTAAATTCCAGTTCTACATCTATGGTCCTTTGATCAGATTGAACATTCCCAAGTCTAGGCTAACACACATATTTTTAACATCAATACTCATAACAAAATAGTCAAATCAGGACATAAAAATATTTACTCTAATTTTCTGACAGTTATTTGATAACAATTTAGTAAATTTGGCTTTATTTTCAACTGAAGTTTATCAGGATTTGGGTAAAGCTGCTTGAGAACCACCATGTAATCTTTTCAATAAAATTCATAAAGCAGAACAGCAGAAATAAGCAACTGTTAAGCTGATGGTAAAATTTATATAAAATATGAAATTAAAACATGTGAAATATTTACATTGTCTTATTCAGCAGCAACCCATACATGTTAAAATTTCCTTTTATTCTATTTTTTCCAGAGCCCCTTTAAGCATTAATTCAAGTTAAATCTGAGAAAACAAGAAAAGTTAACTATATTAAGTACCTAAAAAGGCAAGCTCTCCTATAATGAAATCTAAATTTAAAAATGTCTTATAGGTCTACCATGTTTTCCCATGAGAAAGCATTCTTGTAACCAAGTATATCAATCAATCATTTCAAAAAGAGAATAAAGACTTTTTTTTTTTTAAGAGAGAGGAAGGGAAAGCATGAGAAACACTGACCAGCCGCCTCCTGCATGAGCCCCAATAGGGGATCCAACCTGCAACCCAAATATGAGCCCTAACTGGGAATCAAACCCATCACCCCTTGGTGTACAGGATGTTGCTCCAACCAACTGAGCTATACTAGTCCCTGTGTACAAAGAAAGAAAAAACTAGGTAAGAAGAAGAAGAATAAGAGAAAAATACTAGTGCCAGATCTAGAGGCCTACCTGCCTTCTCCCCGAAGAATGGGGACTCTAAAGTATGAAATCTGATGAGAAAACCTCTTTATTAGTTGGAAAAAAACTAAACAAGGCCTACATTAGCCTTTATTACCAAAGCAAAGATAGTACCTGGAGCAAATTCTAGCGATACTTGGTCCATCAATCAAAAACTGCTAAAGTCTGAGTTGTCTGGCAAATAGGTGAGTGACAGCTATCCACAGAAAAGGGATAGACAATGCTTCTCTTTCTACTCTGGCGAAGGCATGTACTACAGATATGCTATGGAAAGTATAAAAAAACTACATAACTCTATGGCATTATCTGCCATAATAACACTTATAACAATCCATCCTGAATCTGTCTTGGACACAAACCAGGATAAAACTTGCCTTCCTGGAACATACATCTCTGTGTCCTTGGGCTCCAGTTGGAGAAGAAACCAAACAAATGAATACTCTAAAGACAGTGGTCGGCAAACTCATTAGTCAACAGAGCCAAATATCAACAGTACAACGATTGAAATTTCTTTTGAGAGCCAAATTTTTTAAGCTTAAACTTCTTCTAATGCCACTTCTTCAAAATAGGCTCGCCCAGGCGTGGTATTTTGTGGAAGAGCCACACTCAAGGGGCCAAAGAGCCGCATGTGGCTCACGAGCCGCAGTTTGCCGACCACAGCTCTAAGAGACCATGTATTAGGCAGGACCTGGGAACAAAAACCCCTACACTGGCCCCAAGAACAGAGACAATCAAAGAACTTGGGGCCAGTTCTAAGGCAGGCACAAATGAGAGTCACTATTAGTTGGAGGGGAAATAGAAAAGTCAGGAGTAACAGTCTCCTTTCTATCTTCTCAGCATCTGCCATAAGGATTTTAGCTACTAGTTGGAATGAACAGTCATGGAGTGGACAAGCATGCAAGTGAACTACCGATGCTAAAAGGCTGAACATATTATGCCCTTGGAGTTGGTTTTACAGGAGGATGATAGCTTTGTGTCCCATTGACAGCATATATGGGAGGTCCTCTGTGCTATCTATATCCATTGGGTCAGCAAATCCTTGGCTTTGGTACAAGGTCCTAGCCAAACCCCAACCCAGAGCTTCCCAACTGGTGTACTAAAATACTGATTCATCAGCCTCAGTGGTCACCTCTGACTGCAGTCTCCTCTGCTGACCTCAGTGTGTGGGACAAATATTTTCATTTTCTACATGTGTCATGATATGACAGCTATAAAAATAAGAAAACAAGCTTGAGCTTCCAAAGAATAGGAAGATTCTCTCCACTAACCCAGAGACTACCTCTACTACTCACCTAACTCACTTCATCAATTAAGGTAGTAAGCTTAGAAAAATATAAATGTCAACTTGCAAACATGAATGGAAAATTGCTTGAATCATTTACAATGTACCTGTGCTACTGACTATAACACAGATATTGAAGAGTTTCCAGTGGTTCTCAACCTTTCTAATGCCACGACCCTTTAATACAGATCCCCATGTTGTGGTGACCCCCCAACCATAAAATTATTTTTGTTGCTACTTCATAACTGTAATTTTGCTACTGTTATGAATCGTAATGTAAATACCTGTGTTTTCCGATGGTCTTAGGCTCTACAGCAGGGTCGCCTAAGACCATCGGAAAACACAGATATTTACATTACAGCATTAGAAAGGTTGAGAACCACTGGTTTAGACCAAACCGAAAGGGTATAGAACATATCATCAAAATGGAAATTTCTCCTGACTAGGAAAGTCAGAAGTAACCGTCTCCTTTCTATCTTCTCAACATCTGCCAGAGTAGGTTTCTACAATAGAAACAAGCCAATAGATGCATTTTATTGCTCCTTTGTAGCAAAAGGGGACAGAGAAATGCTTTCTTCGCAGTTAGGGCCACCATAGGGAGTAGCTCCTTTCCCATTATCAGCAACCCAAACATCCCTAGGATGAGGTGTGGGCCAGGCACTGTCTGGGAAGTCCATGGTATATGTGTATTTGTGTGTGCAGGAGGGCAGGCCAGGTGGTCACACCTATACAAATTTTGTGATGTGCACTTTTGAGAGATAAGGTCCATTATTACATTTTTAAAGAGGGGTCCTAAGATCTCCTAAAGATTAAGAACACCTGCCCCTGGGGAAAGACAACCCCCTGCCCACCTCTTACAAGGTGTCTCCAGATTTCACACATCCCTGCCACAAACAGGCCTTTTCCAGTAGACAGTTTCCCATCCAAAGATATCAACCACTCAATTATACAACTACCCTCATAAATGAACTCTTCCCAATATTATCTCCAAACGTCTCTTGAAATGCACACTCACGAGAAGGATCAGATCATAACCATTTATGAACTAAAAGCCTGATGCGGACACACTGTGTGACCAGAGGAGAATATCTGGAACAGAATGATAAAGAGAGGATGTATAGGACCGGAGGAGGCCAGTCAGAAACACGCTTCCACTTTATGGTTTTACTTAAAGAGTCGGTCGACCCTTCAGAAATGTTTTAAGAGGCAAGAAATGTTGAGATTGATGTGGTTTCAATGAGACCACTAAACACGTTGTTTTGGGTTTTTTTGTTTTTTTTTAAGCTGAATTCTTCAGTTTTCCTCACACCTTGATAGACACTTAAAACCACACCACACAACAGAGTGATCAAAGGAAGTACTGCGTGTGGGGTGGGATGCTGGTCAAAAAACATACAGAAAGCAAACAAAGTATGATCTTCAGCAATAAGCTTAGTAGAGACAATTGGAGAGGACAGAATTTTCAGCTGGAAGAGCCTCAAAGAGTATCTGTTTAAAACATATCACTTCTCAGGCCCTGGCCGGGTAGCTCAATTGGTTATTAGAGTGTTGTCCTGATATAACAAGGCTGCGGGTTCCTGATACACCAGGGTTGTGGGTTTGATTTCCGGTCACAGCACATACAAGAATCAACCAATGAATGCATGGATGGGAGGAACAGGTCTGTCTGTCTCCCCCGACCCCTCTTTCTAAAATCAATCCATCAATAAAAAGTATGAAAACAACAACAAAAAAATCCATATCACTTCATGGATGAGGAAAGGGTGGTCCAGAAAGCTTAGGAACCTAGCAAAATCAGTTGAAAAACTTGCTATGAAGCTCTCCCTTCCCCAGTCCAGAGTCCTTGACCCCTGCCACGAGGCTTGAAGCAGATCTGTGATTCCTCCAGACACATCCATACTTGCACACCCATGGCACTTGATACCACTGGACAGAGATAGCCTCAGTCCACAAAGATCAGGTATTAATGCCTGTTTTGGAAAAAGAAAAAAAAAAAGTTTTACTGGAACACGGACACAATAAGATTTCATCCAGAGAGACAATAAGTGCTGTGTTTAAATGTGTATACTCTAGGGATATTCACCTGGTCCGAGGGTAGCTCTGCCACTTGCTAAATGTGTGACTTTGGGGCAATTTACTTTAACCCCTCAATGCCTTCATCTTATCACCTGTAAATTGGAGATAGTAGCACTTCTTCTGAGGGTTTTGTGAAGATTAAACTTCACCTATGTAAAGCACCAAGGAGAGTTAACTGACATACAGTAAGTGCTATAGGAGTTAGCTAGTATGTTGGCTTTGGGAAGAATCACTTTACACTAAATATAATTTCTTTCAAAAGCATGATTAGGGTAGCCCTGGCCAGTGTGACTCATTTTAAGAGCATCGGCCTGTGGATCAAAGGTCGCAAATTCGATTCCTGATCAAGGGCACATATCTGGGTTGCAGGTTCAATCCCTGGTCCCGGTCAGGTTGGGTGCAGGAGGCAAACCAATTGATGTGTCACTCTCACATCGATGTTTCTGTTTCTCTCTCTCTCTCTCTCTCTCTCTCTCTCTCTCTCTCTCTCTCTCCCCCTCCCTCCCTCCCTCCCTCCCTCCCTCCCTCCCTCCCTCCCTCCCTGTCTCCAAACCCCAACCCCTCCCTTCCACTCAAAAAAATCAATGGAAAAAATTAACTCTGGTAAGGATTAACAACAACAAAAAATGCATAGGGTAATAATAAAATTAAATTAACTTTTAAATGAACATTTCCAGAGGCCATGTGATGGTGGGGAGTGGTTCAAACAGGTAGGATCAGAGCGAGAGGCCATCTGGAATTACTGGCATTTGATTGTAAGACATATTCAGAGGAACATGAAATGAATTTATAACAAAATAATCTTGTGCACTTACTAATTGTAGAAATACTTTTAACAGACAATTATTTTCTAGATCATAAACATTTTCAACTATTTCACTCTACATTGTTTTTCAGCTTTAAAAACACTCACAATGGGGGAGAAACCAAGATGGTGGCATAGGTAAACACCTAAACTGCTGCCTCATACAACAATTACAAAACTACAACTAAAAGACAAAACGGACATCATCCAGAACCACAGGAAAGCTGGCTGAGTGGAAATTCTACAACTAGAAGGAAAGAAAAAAGCACACGGAGACTCAGAGGAGCTGCAAAAGGCTGAGGTATGGAGACGTGTGTGCGCACAGAGAGGACTGGTGTATTGCTGAGTGTGCAGCTGGCTTTCTCAAGCGGGAAGGAGACGGAAGCTCCCGACTGCACTGAACCCCAGTTCTGGGCGAGACCCTGGGGACCCAGACTCATACGGGGGGAATCAGGACTGTCAGGAAGAGAAAAGCACACGGAGACTCAGGGGAGCTGCGAAAGGCAGAGGTCCGGAGGCGCGAGCGTGAGCGGAGAGGACTGAATGCTGAGTGCGCCGCTGGCTTTCTTAAGCAGGAGGGAGACGGAAGCTCCCAACTGTGCTGAAAACCAGTTCTTGGCAAGAACCTGGGAACCCAGACTCATTTGGGGAGAAATTGGACTGTCTGGCAGTGGGCGAAACTTGAGGGCGGCTTTCTCTCAGAGGTGCTTGCAGCAATTACCGACGGACACTGAGACGCAGGGGCCTCATAGGGCAGGGCTGATGGGAAGCCAAGATTGTCTGCTTCGCCCTGAGACTCCGTCCCATCCAAGCTGAGCACAGAGGCTTTTGCAATTTTGCAAGTCTTGTCTCATAAAGGTGTCTCCAGCACAGAAGTTCTCACAGCGTAGACACAGCTGATCCTCACAGCCAATTGGCCTGGAGGTCAATTCCTCCCAGTGATACCAACAACAATCAAGACTTAACTACAACAAGGCTGTGCACACAGCCCACAAAGGGGTGCACCAAGAGTGTCCACCTCAGGTAACTGTGGAGGCTGAGCCACTGGGCCCTATAGGACACCTAGCACACAAAGCTACTCTACCAACTCAGGGAAGCAGTGAAAATGCGGAGACAAAGAAACAGATCACAAATGAAAGAAATGGAGGAAAGCAAACGACTGGATAAAGAGTTCAAAACCACAGTTATAAGGTTTTTCAAGAATTTTCTAGAAAAGGCTGATAAATTTAGCGAGACCCTCGAGAATATGAAAAAGGACCAACTAGAAATTAAACATACACTGACTGAAATAAAAAATATTATACAGAAACCTAACAGCAGCCGAAGCCAGTTTGGCTCAGTGGAGAGAGCGTCGGCCTGTGGACCGAAAGATCCCAGGTTTGATTCCAGTCAAGGGCATGTACCTTGGTTGCGGGCACATCCCCAGTAGGGGGTGTGCAGGAGGCAGCTGATCGATGTTTCTCTCTCATCGATGTTTCTAACTCTCTATCCCTCCTCCCTTCCTCTCTGTAAAAAATCAATAAAATATATTTAAAAAAGAAAAAAAAAGAAACCTAACAGCAGAGTAGAGGACCACAAGAATAAAGTCAAAGATTTGAAATACAAAGAAGCAAAAAAACCCCAACCGGAAAAGCAAAAAGAATCCAAAAAGTTGAAGATAGTGTAAGGAGCCTCTGGCTCAACTTCAAGCGTACCAACATAAGAATTATGGGGGTGCCAGAAGAAGAGAGATAGCAAGATACTGAAAACCTATTTGAAGAAATAATGACCGAAAACTTCCCCCACCTGGTAAAAGAAATAGACTTACAAGTCCAGGAAGCGCACAGAACCCCAAACAAAAGGAATCCAAAGAGGACCACACCAAGACACATCATAATTAAAGTGCCAAGGGCAAAAGACAAAGAGAGAATATTAAAAACAGCAAGAGAAAAACAGTTAATTACCTACAAGGGAGCACCCATACGATTGTCAGCTGATTTCTCAACAGAAACTATGCAGACCAGATGGGAGTGGCAAGAAATATTCAAAGTGATGAATAGCAAGAACCTACAACCAAGATTACTCTACCCAGCAAAGCTATCATTCAGAATTGAAGGTCAGATAAAGAGCTTCACAGATAAGAAAAAGCTAAAGGAGTTCATCACCACCAAACCAGTATTATATAAAATGCTGAAGGGTATTCTCTAAGAAGAGGAAGAAGAGAAAAAGGTAAAGATAAAAATTATGAACAACAAAGTGACAACAAATACATATCTATCAACAAGTGAATCTACAAATCAAGTGAATAAAAAATCTGATGAACAGAATAAACTGGTGAATATAATAGAATCAGGGGCACAGAAAGGGAGTGGACTGACAATTCGCAGGGGGAAAGGGGTGTGGGGGGTGTGGGAAGAGACTGTACAAAAATCGTACACCTATGGATGAGGACAGTGGGGGGAGGTAAGGGCAGAGGGGGGGATGGGAACCGGGTGGAGGGAAGCTATGGGGGGAAAAAGGAGAAACAATTGTAATAATCTGAACAATATAGATTTATTAAATTAAAAACAACAACAACAACAAAACCAAAAATAAATAAATAAAAACATAAGAAACCCAAAAACACAATGTTCATTTTAAACAAAATATACTATAAGCAATAACAATATATAATCAAAATACCCTAGCCTAACCTTCCTGGGTTGAAATTTAAAAAAAACCCATAGAGGAATCAAACAAGAAAGGGCAGTCCCACAAAAAGAAATTGATGTAACTCCCACATGACATAGCAACAAATGTTCCATTTGAGATGTGGCTTCGACCTAACTCAACAAGCTTATTAACTTGAAGTTTTTAGCATCTTTCTTCACACATTGGTAAACATATCAAACCACAAATACATATAAGGTGTGTAAAACAACACAATTTAGTACACCAAGAGCAAAATTTGCCAAATAAAGATTAGCCAGAAGTATTCATTCTTTTCAATGACATAAAGAACCAGAACTAACCCAGAGTATGGCCATATCATTCATAAAGCCAAAAGCATTTTCTTTTGGCAACCTACCATTGTTGGGAAAAAGCCAAGAAAAGCAGTTTTCATGGAAAGACACATGGCTGTATTCAGTTGTCTGCTATCACCCGCTTGCTCTTGGAATCTTTCCAGTACCTCAACTTGGCAAATAAAGAATAAGTAGAAATACGAACAGACTGCAATGCCAAAGACATTGCCTGGCCACCAGAGTCATCTGGAATAAGAGAACTAGGCTGAAGATCCCAGGCACATGAGCACACCATCTCTCACTGAACTAAACTCTTACAATGATGCCAACTCTGAAAGAGTTCAGGAAAATACACAGCCCCGAAGGGTGAACATTTACCTTAGCCTGATAAATCACAACTGGGAGATGGGTAAAAATACTTAGCAATTCTCATGGAATTTCACTTAAATGATATATGACCAGAATATGACTTAGAAAATAGGATAGAAACTCCTAAAGGGAAGGTAACAGGACAGGGGAGCACTGTCCGGCTTCATTTGTATTCGCCCAATTGCTCTAGAAACTTCCAGCAACAAAAATGGTTCCCTAACACTGTTGGCAAACTTCAGCAGTCACAACAGTTAGACACACCAGGTCCCCAGGGTACAGTCTGCATTAATCCACAAGCAAAAGCACAGGACCAAAGTCAGTAGGGAAAATGTTTATAATCCTGATTCTGCTGCTAATCAGATGTGTGGCTGGGACAAATCTCTTGCCTTTCCTAAGTCTTAGTTCTCCTCAGCTGTAAAACATGAAGTACTTAGATGACCACTAGGTATCTTTAAATTTCCTTCTAATCCTAAAATCCGATAAACAATCAGTGCTTGAATCGCATGAGGTCTATACTCCTGGAAGGTCCAGCTATTTGCAGTGAGTAACAACTGAGGACTCAGAATCTGCTCAAGCTAAGAGAGCCAGCCTCTGGAACTGGAGGACTTCATCGTGGCAATGCTCCCTCTGGGAAGCTGTGGGGTGGCTAGGGGTCTGTCCAGAAGACTGAGGATTTTGGAGGGTACGCCAAAATGCACAGGACCCAGGCTTTCTACAGCTTTGCATCCTCCACACCATTTCCCAGAGTATTTACATATATTACCACTAAGCCAAGGCAAAATAATCCGAGGTGATGGTGATACAACTTAAATTGATTACTTCTAATTCTTCCAAGTCTTAACATCTTTTTAGGTAGAAAAGCAGTCTGTTGAGGATTGAGTACTCCTTTCTTTTTTTATTTTTAACAGTTTTTTTCATACATATATTTTTATTGATTTCAGAGAGGAAGAGGGGGAGAGAGAGATAGAAATATCAATGTTGAAAGAGAATCATTGATCAGCTGCCTCCTGCACATTGAAAGAGAATCATTGATCAGCTGCCTCCTGGGGATTGAGCCCACAACCCCGGCATGTGCCCTTGACCAGAATCGAACCTGGGACCCTTTAGTCTACAGGCTGACGCTCTATCCACTGAGCCAAACCAGCTAGGGCAATTGAGTACTCCTTTCAAGTGATGCAAAGCCAAGGCAAGCCACAGTGGCCATGGAGAAAGAAGAGGAAAGAGGAAAAGATGATAAAATAGGATGAGGGAAGAAAAAGAAAGAAACATGTTTGTAAAGGTGAATTTTAATTTACATTGCAGCTCAGCTATAGCACAATGGAATAGAGATCTGAACTTTAAAAAGAAGTCACTCGCCGAAACCGGTTTGGCTCAGTTGGATAGAGCGTCGGCCTGCGGACTCAAGGGTCCCAGGTTCGATTCCGGTCAAGGGCATGTACCTTGGTTGCGGGCACATCCCCAGTGGGGGGTGTGCAGGAGGCAGCTGATTGATGTTTCTAACTCTCTATCCCTCTCTCTTCCTCTCTGTAAAAAATCAATAAAATATATTAAAAAAATAAAATAAAATAAAAAAATAAAAAGAAGTCACTCAATGAACTAAGCCTTTACTCCAAACCCTCTGCAGGGAGAGCTCACCTGTTCCTTCTTCAAGGAGTTACTATCCACTAGAAAAGTGATGAAACAGAGGAGGCAATGGAGGAACAAGGTAACGTCCATACAGGTAATGCAGGAATTCAGGGGAAGGAGAGGTAAAGATGGGACTGAACATACAAAAAAGGCTTGAACAAAGAAAGCACACTGCATGGGAGAACATATTTGCCAATGTTATCACCAATAAGGGTTTAATCTCTAACATTTACAGGGAACTCATACAACTTAACAAAAGGAAGATAAACAACCCAATCAAAAAATGGGGAACGGACCTAAATAGGTACTTTTCGAAAGAGGACATACAGAAGGCCCAGAGACATATGAAAACATGCTCAAAGTCACTAATTACTCGAGAGATGCAAATCAAAATGACAATGCGGTACCATCTCACACCTGTCAGAATGGCTATCATCAACAAATCAACAAATGACAAGTGCTGGCGAGGATGCGGAGAAAAAGGAACCCTCGTGCACTGCTGGTGGGAATGCAGACTGGTGCAGCCACTGTGGAGAACAGTATGGAGTTTCCTCAAAAAACTAAAAATGGAACTCCCATTTGACCCAGTGATCCCACTTCTAGGAATATATCCCAAGAAACTAGAAACACCAATCAGAAAGGATATATGCACCCCTATGTTCATAGTGGCACAATTCACCATAGCCTAGTGCTCATCAGCAGATGAGTGGATTAAAAACCTGTGGTACATCTACACAATGGAATACTACGTTGCGGTAAAAAAAATTTCCTTTTGCAACAGAATGGATGGAACTGGAGAGCATTATGCGAAGTGAAATAAGCCAGTCAGAGAAAGATAAGTATCACATGATCTCACTCAGTTATGGAATATAATGAACAACATAAACTGATGAACAAAAACAGGTCCAGAGACAGAGAAGCATTGATCAGGCCGTCAAACCTCAGAGGGAAGGTAGGGGAGGGTGGGGGTAAAGGGGGAGAGATCAACCAAAGGACTTGTATGCATGCATATAAGCCTAACCAATGGACACAGACAACGGGGGTGGGGGGGCATGAGTGGGGGGGGGCAATGGGGGGATAAGGACACAAATGTAATACCTTAATCAATAAATTTTAAAAAATAATTTTAAAAAAAGGCTTGAAAAGAGTCCACAATTATTTCTAGTGAAATTGAAAGAAGAAAGAAAGCTGACATTTCAGAGAATTGTTTTTCTCTTCCTCAAAGGAGCAGGAAAACTGGTACATGGTAGGTGTGAGGATACCAGCTCCGGGTTTCCTGTGGCCTCCTACTAGCCAACCTCTTGGGCCTCAAGAGGACCGAAAGGACTCAAGTAAGGTCCCACCCACCTTATTAAATGCCATAAATCACAAACTATAAAACATACCCAAAGACATATCAGTGTTTTGAACACATGAACTCTATTTCTAACCATAAACTTAGTTGTGTAAAGTCCTACCAAATATACTTGGTGCAGTACTGGTTATCCCTACTGGTGAGAAGATGGAATATAGATAAGACTTTGTGAACACCCAAAGCTACCTCAACACTCTATATATTCTGCAGATCATTCCTAAAGATCAAGCTGTAAGCACCTGGAAAAGGAAAGTATGACATCAATGTAAAGCAGTGGTGGTGATATTGAAACAGTTCTTTTACTATGAAAGTCATTCATTACTAATAAGGGAAAAATGTTCCTTGTACATTTTTTTAAAAAAGGATACAAAAAGTATAATCTCTCTCAATCTCAATCAATCAATATCTCTCTCTCTCTCTCTCTCTCTCTCTCTCTCTCTCTCTCTCTCACACACACACACACACACAGCAAGGAAGAACCACCACCAAAATATTTAATAGAGTTATCACTCTATGGTGATTTTAATTTTTAAAATATTTTCTACATTATTCAAATTATCTATACAATGCATTATTTTATCATAAGGAGGAAAAATTATTTTTCAAAGTCATCCTTTATTCAAACATTTTGACTGTCTTTAATGACAAGATGACCCACTGGCTGCACAGCTGTATTTAAAATACTAATTTAAGCTGTCAGTGAATAAAACTAGGTAGATCAAACTGATTATGAGTGTTAGAGATTACTCCTGGGTGGTAATTTAAATCTAATTCACCCTGGTTATAACATGGCTATAAGTTGTCACATTTTTGCTCTAATGCATTATATATGTGATCAGAAAAAAAAAAATGAACGAGACTCAGCCACTCAGACATCTACCACCACTATTTGCAAAGTAGGCTGAAAGGAGGGAAACATGAAGCAAACATAGTCAACCACCAATTGGGTTACAAAAAGGTGTATGTTTCTCCAACAGCTTATGTTTATCGACTTGGAAATTGCATGGCTGACTCTTGATACAATAAAGACTCCCTGTACTCTGGCTCACAGTTCAGGCAGTGAGGGATACCATTTCACCTGAATCTATCTGGTACCTAAGCTTTAGAGAGCAAAAGGCAAGAGGCAAGAGATCGGATAATGAGGGTTACCATGTGTTTAGCTTCCAGATGACGAGGTGCCTTTATAATTGGACAGTACCTATTCAAGGACAGACCTTTCCCAGCAAGGAGACACTACAGCAGCTCTCACATTTGCCCAACTCTCACTAAAGCCTACCTGCGAGCTAGCTTTCTTTCAGCTCTTAGCAATGATGTTCTCATCTAAAGGATAGTGGAAGTGGGAAAGGCTGTGAAAATATGTACACTATCAACCATGAGGATAATATTTATTAAGTATCTTCCAGGAGGGAGATACTAAGGGATGGTGGAGGTGCATTGCATGCAGGACCACATCCTCCCAAGTTCAAGGTAAGAGACACATGCTACAAAGAAACGAGATGTGCGCTGTCAGCAGGTGGCACTGATACCAACTGCTAAATGTAGTCTGAAAAGGGAGACAGGGGTCCTGGCCCAAAGGACAAACAAATGGCTCAAGAGGTCAAACCTCAACTGGACCCTGAAAAGCAGGTTAAACACTAACAGTAATATTCACCGTGGTGGCCAGTTCTGCTTCCTCTCCATGAATGAGAACACAGTAAGACACCTCAGGAAGGGGCCTGAATATTCACTAGGCCCAGAGAAGTTATTCTTGCAGTTTTTGGGGTTTTTTTTGTTGTTGTTGTTAATCCTCACCTGAGGATATTTTTTCCATTGCTCTTCAGAGAGGAGGGGAGAGAGGGAAGGGAGAGAACGAAACATCAATGTGCAACCAGTTACCTCTAGCACCCTCACCAACTGGGAGCAGGGAGCAAACCTGCAACCCAGTTGTGTGCCCTTGACTGGGGATCAAACCCTTCAGTGCGCAGGCCAATATTCTAACCACGGAGCTATGCTGGCCTATTCTTGCAGTTTTAAAGTCTATCTCTACTCAAATATCCGCAACAATAGGACTTGCTGGCTAGACATCTGGCTGGGAGTTAATTGATAACTCTAAGGTATTAATTAAAATGAACATCGGGACTGGAGAGCGCAAAATAAGCTGGTTATTAATGCTGTTGATCACTCATAAAAAGTAATCACTGTCTCAGAAGAGCATCACTCATAACATCAACAGACAAGAAGGAAAGCTTCTATGATCTCTCCAATCAGATCCTGACAGATTTGATCTGACAGTCACAGCCTCCAGTCTTCTGGCCGCTCCCACCACTGCACACCTTTCTTTAATGAACCTACATGCAGCAGCAGCACACCTACACGCAGCCACACCCTGACAACTATGAGAGTACAACTGCCAAGCAGCCCAGCACCTCCTATTTGACAGTAAATCTCCAAGCAAAACATGCAAGGTTTTCAAGAGAGAAAACATGCTCTGTACCCTCCCCTTGGTTTATCCCTTATCTCTATGCTCCAGTGCCCCCTTTCTCACCCCCACTCCCTATCAGAACGGCTGCTCACCACTGAGATCATATACCCCTGAAAGCCTGCACACAGGGCTGCTTGGACTTCCTATGTCTGACTGAAATGGAATAGCACATAGGAAAACACTTTGAAAACCACAAAGCTCTGTGCAATCTTGAAGTGGCTTTGAGATCTCTTTCCAAAAATAGAGCACAGAAAACTTCTACCATCGGACAGGAGTCTCTAAAGTGAAAGATTTTGCCATAGCTGGTTTGGCTCAGTGGACAGAGTGCCAGCCTGCAGACTGAAGAGTCCACAGTTCGATTCCGGTCAAGGGCACATGGCCACGTTGCGGGCTCCATCCTCACGGGGGGGGGGGGGGGGGGGGGGAGGAGGGGAGGAGGGGAGGGGGGAGGGGGGTGCAGGAGGCAGCCGATCAATGATTCTCTCTCATCATTGATTTTTCTATCTCTCTCTCCCCTCTGCCTTCCTTTCTGAAATAAAAATATATTTAAAATAAGGTGAAAGATTTTCTACAACACTGAAAAAAGACAGGCACGCATCCCAACTTTAACAATTTACTAAGAAGATATTTGAAGCTGGCACATACCCACGTTGTGGGCTCCATCCTCAATGTAGGGCATACTGGAGGCAGCTATCAGTGATTCGCTCTCATCATTGACTAGAGGCCTGGTGCACGAAATTCATGCATGTAGGACCCTAGGCTTGGCCAGCGATCAGGACTGATCTGTAGGGTAACTGGTGGGGTGATTGGGGGGCCCCTGCTGCCACCCGCCTTGGCTGGCCTGGGGCCTGCAGGCTGGGGGGCAGCTCCTGTGTTAAGCATATGCCCCCTGGTGGTCAGTGCGCATCATAGCAAACAGTCATTCTGCCATTCGGTCAATTTGCGTATTAGGTTTTTATTATATAGGATGTTTCTCTCTCTCTCCCCCTCTTCCTTCCTCTCTGAAATCAATTATATATATATATAAATTGATTTAAAAAGTTATACTTTTTTAAAAAGTTATACTTATGCTGGCTTCCTGCATGTGAGGTAAACACACATTTTCACTAGCCAGAGGACTTTTGTTGTTGTTGTTAATCCTCACCCCAGGATGTTTTTCAGTCCTCGGGTCCATGCTCTAACCACTGAGAAAACTGGCTAGGGCAAGAATGGACTTCCTTATGATTACTGCAAACCTGCTTGACTGAATTACTATTTAAATTGAGAGCCCTAGCCCAATCAGTCTACAGAGATGGTTCAACACTATACATGGGTATGTTTCTAGAAAGGTGTAAGCAGTAAATCTTTTCATATGACAAAAAATACTACTGGGATATTAGACTCACTATCAAAGTTATCTATCTATTCTATAAATTTTGTTGATGGGGTAAAACTTATCCATACACATAAAATTAGGTTTATGTACTTCCTCACCATATTTTGAAGCTTTGCTATATTACAAACAAAATGGTGCAGTAGAAAAAATACAGACTATGAAGTCAGACATGAATGGGTTGTAATTTAGAGCCTGCCACTTTCTAACAGGTGTCATCTTGATTAATTTCCTGGGAGGCAGGAAAGTGGTTCTTATTATTTTATTCCATGTGAAAAACAGATATGACAACTACCTCACAAGATTATTAAACATGAGATGAAGTGAAATCGTGTTGCAAAGCACTTAGCACAGTGGCCAATACAATGGGCACCAGAGAAATGCCACTCGTTGCCTGCTCTACTCTTACTACAACTCAGAAAGAGTAAATACAGTTATCGTTGTTCGTTACAGGATCATACTGAAATTTTATATTATAGTCATTATTTAATTGTGAAAATGCTAAAATTATTTCATGGGAATCAACATAAAAACCCTAAATGTTTTAACTTGGGTGACAGATGGACAGCAAATTACAGTAAATGTAAATCTTTCCAATATACTGCAGGAACATTTTGTAGAAGTTGATCCTTGAAGTCATGCTTTGGACCTATTTACATAAAGAATGTTAAGTTTAGCATTTCCCAACTTTATACACTGAACAATGAAGGAAGTAAGAGAGATGACTTTTAAAGTGTGACATATCCAATAACCATTATATACCCTCATGTAAGCTCACACCAACAAGACAGACAGATCTCCCAGAGCCCCCAGAGCAGCGGTCGCCAACCTTTTGAACCTCACGGACCACCAGTGGTCCATGGACCACCGGTTGGCGACCGATGCTCCAAACGTTTCCTTAAACTAGCGGTCGCCAACCTTTCCGACCTCCCAGACCACCAGTAAGTAGTCCACGGACCAAAGCCACAGCACCAGCTACTCAGAGAGCTGGTCAGAAAAGCCCATATCCCACCCCACCCCCAAGACCTCCTAAATGAGAATTTGCATCTTAACAAGATCACCAGGTGAGTTGTTAAAGTTTAGGAACCACAGCCCTAATCTATGCTAAAGTCTGAGAGACAGGTTAATGACTGGGTTACAAAATGGTTCCTAAAATGTTTGTACTGATGGAAAAGCACCGAATACAAACAGCAGAAACTTCAGATAGACCCTGGGTTGTAAATACTGGGCAGCCATCTCCCACCTGTGACCCTACCTAAAATATTTTATTTCTGAGCATGAAACTTGCACCTATGGGGTGACTTTAAAGTTTAGGTACAATGTTTCCAAATTTCCTCCTAATCTGGTCTGTCACCTGACATGCAAGGGGCCTGTCCCTTCAGCCCATCTCTGAAGCTGGCTTGCCTGCCATGGTGCGGGCTGGCCTGAGGGTCAGGCTCTGAGCTTCAGACTCCCCGCCCCCTCCTCCTGGAAATTCTATTTGTTCAGATCAGGCAAGTTTCTTCCACAGGCAACAAATAACAAAATGCAAAGATCTACAGGCAATAGAGAGCAAGCCCAGGGAAGAGTTTGAGAATAGGCTTAAAGGAACCTGTGGTCAGCTACTATTAAGGAATTGTGCACTAAACAGATTTCAGAGCGGGGCACAGTGCTGGAGACATAGACCAGTCAAAGGTTCAAGATCTTCCTGACATCCCAGGAATTCAACTAAGACCCCAAAAGGCCATGTCTCAGAAAAAGGCTCCTCAAGACCTGCCTTAAGAAAGTTTAAAAACAAGCCTTGAAAGGATCAAACTGATTTGTGAGTCAAATGCCTGTTAAAATACAAAACCCAAAACTCTGTACAGGGAGACAAACACATTTCATATTCAACAACATATCCACAATGTTCACTACATAGTCAAAAATTACTGAATGTGGCAAAAGGCAGAAAAATGTGACCCATAACCAGGAATTATATATTTAAACATACAGCCGCAAATGAAACAAACTGAGATAACAGAGATGTTAGAATTAGCCTTCAATAGAAGGTCAGGAAAGAAACAAAACACAGAAGGGGCAAACAGAAAACAAATAGCGAGATGGGAGATCTAAATCCAACTATATCAACATTCAATGTAAATAAATTAAAAGACTAAGATTGTATCAGGGGATCACTTGGTAAAGAACATGACTGTCTAATCACTATGCAGCATACCTGAAGCGAATACAAATTTTGAATGTAAACTGTAATTGAGAAATAAAAAAAAAAGACTAAGATTGTACCAAGTTCCAACTAAATGCTCTTTACCAGAGAGACATTTTAAACACAGATAAGAGGGTAAAAAAGATGTATTTGCAAATATTAATCATAAAAAAGTAGAAGTGGCAAGGTTAATGAGACAAAGTAGATTTTAAGACAAAGAATATTAACAGAAATAAAAAGGAACTTTTAAAATGAAAAAGGCTCAATTCATCAGGAAGACTTAATAATCCAAAATATATATTCACCTAATCTAAGGGCTTCAAAACACATGAAATAAGTAGTCAGATTTCATCCTGATTAAAGGGAAAATCGACAAATCTATAATTATAGTTGGATATTTTAATACTCCTCTCTCAGTAACTGATAAGAGACCAAAAAAAGTATGGACATAACTGATTTGAACACAATCAACCAACTTTGACATTTACAAAAACGCTACACCCTACAACTGTAGGATGCACATTCTTTTTGAGAATATGTAGAACATTCATCAAGACAGACCATGTGCTGGGCCATAAAACAAGTTTCGATAAATTTCAAAGGACAAAAATCATACAGAATATGTTCTCTGATCACAATGAAATTAGAAATCTAAAATAATATTTGCAAAATTCCCAGATATCTGAAAATTAAGCAACACAATTCTACATAAAAACATGAATAAATCATAACACATAAAAACATTTTGAACGAATAAAATAAAAACATATCAAAATTTATGGGATGCAGTATAGAGCAATATTTAGGGTGAAACTGATTGCTCAAATGGTAACACTGGAAAGTCTAAAATCAATGATCTAAGGCTACTCCCAAGAAGCTAGCAAGAGTGAAGAAAACCCAAAGTAAATAAAATAAAATAAAAAACAGAATAGATGAAATAGAACACAAGAAAAAAATGGCAAATCAATAGATGGTTGTTTGAAAATATCAATAAAGTTGACAAAGCCCTACCTACGTTGATCAGGGAAAAACAAGAGAGATAAACACAAATCAGACAAAAAGAGGGGACACTACATTAGATTCTACAGACATAAAAAAAGAAATTAGGGGACTATTGTATTATGAACATCTTTATGCCAGATAAATTCAAGAACTTAGAAGAAATAGATTAATTCCTTGCAAAACATAAATTACCAAAGTTAACATAAAGATGAAATTATTTAAATTGCCTGTAAGTATTAAACAAATTGAATCATAATTAAAACCTCCCCACAAGGAAAATTCCAGACCCAGGGGGTTTCACTAGTGAATTTTATCAAACATTTAAGGCATAATACTAACCTTAGACAAACTTTTTCAGAAAAGAAGAAGGAATAATTCCCAAATAATTTTATGAAGCCAGTATATTCTTGATTCCAAAACTAAATGACATTGCAAAAAAAGAAAATATAGACCCAAATCCCTCATGAATACAGATGAATACATCATGAACAATATTTTAATAAATCAAATCCAGTAATACATAAAAAGGGTAATCCATTACAATCAAGGGAGGTTAACCCAGAGATGTAAGATTGATTCAACGTTCAGAAAGATGCCCTTCACATTAAAGAGTAAAGAAAATCCCTAAGATCATCTCAATAGATGCAGAACAAGTATTTGACAAAAATCAGCAATCATTTACAATCAAAAGATTCAGTAAACTAGGAACAGTAGGGGCCTTAATCAATCTGATGATGTATGTCTTTAAAATCCTACAACTAACACCGTACTTAATAATAAACAACTGAATGATTTCTTCCACAGATCAAGAATAAGATAAGGAATGCATGCTCACATTACTTTTATTAAATATTGTACTGGAGATCTCAGGCAAGAGCAGTAAAGCCAGAAAAAGAAAAGGCATGCAGATTAGAAAGGAAGAAGTAAAACTGTCTCTATTCAAAGAGGAAATGACCTGCCCTGGCTGGGTGGCTCAGCTGGTTGGAGCATTATCGCATACACCAAAAGGTGGCAGGTTCTATTCCTCTCAGGGCATATACCCTGTTATATGTTACTAGAGGCCCGGTGCACAAATTCATGCACGGGTGGGGTCCCTTGGCCTGGCTGGGCCAATTGGGGCTGTGGGAGGTTGGCCAGGGGGAGGGGCTGAGGAAGGTTGGTTGTAGGAGCACACTAACCACCAGGGGCGGCCCACTGGTGGTCAGTACACATGATAGCGACTGGTCGACAGGTTGTTCGGTCATTCAGTCGCTTAGGCTTTTATATGTGTAAATACCATCACATACAAAAATATTTTGAACTAAATACTGCAGGTTCAGTCCCCTGTAGGGGCACATACAGGAGGCAACTAATCAATGCTTCTCTCTCACATCGATGTGTCTCCCCCCCCCCCACCTAAAATCAGTAAAAAACAAAGTGACCTAGAAATTTCTAAGGTATCTACTAAATAACTAACAGAACTAAGTGAGTTTAGTAAGGTTAGAGGATATAATGTTAATACAGAAAAATATATTTCTCCTTATCAGCAAAAATCAAGTCAAACAATGATACAAAATCTAGAAATTAAACAGAAATGAAAATGAGAAACTAAGCACCCTATTTTAATGCTTATTATAATGAAGCTAAAGAAATGGCCAAATAGATCAATGGAATAAACTAGAAGAGGGGTGATAAACATTTTTTCTATAAAAGGCCAGTTAGTAAATATTTTAGTCTTAGCAGACAACCTATGTTTTCCATTCCTCATTCTTCTATTTTTTTTTTTTTAATCAACCCTTTAAAACTATAAAAACTGCCCTGGCCGAATAGCTCAGTTGGTTGGAGCATCGTCCCGATATGCCAAGGTTACTGGTTCAATTCCCAGTCAGGGCACATACAAGAATCAACCAATGAATACATCAGTAAGTGGAATAACAAATCTATGTCTCTCTTTCTTCCTCCCTTTCTAAAAATTCATTAAAAAAAAGAAAACCTTTCTTAGGTTACGGGCTATAAAAAACAGTCAACAAGCCAGATCTGGTCCATGGGCTACACAGCTTACTAATTTCCAGACTAGAGTCCAAAAACAGACCTCTCTCATCTAGTCAATTCCACTCCTAGTTATTTATCCAAGAGAAATGAAAATTTATATGTCCACACAAAGACTTGTACAAAATGTTCACAGAAACTTTATTCTAATAGCCCGAACTGGAAACCACTACAATGTCCATGAATAGGAGATTGGATAAACAAATCACGGTAAATTCACACAATGAAATACTATGTAGCAATAAAAAGAACTAATGTCCTGGTATGTGCCCTGGCCAGGTGGCCAGTTTGGAGCATCGTCCTGTACACCAAAAGGTTACGGGTTTGATTCCTGGTCAGGGCACATACCAAGGTTGTAGGTTCAAACCCTGGTAGGGGCGCATACAGGAGGCAACCAATCAATTCTCTCTCTCTCAAATCAATAAAAATATATCCTCAGGTGAGGATTTAAAAAACACCAAAAAAATTACTGATTCAAGCAACAACATGGATGAAACTCAAAAACATGCTGTAAGCAAAAGCAGGCTTGCACAAAAAAAGTACATACTGTATGATTCCATTTATATAAGGTTTGAGAATGGGTAAAACTCATCCATGGGGAAAGAAATCAGCACTGATTATAGCAGTGGGGGTAGGAGGGACAGAAAAAGAGAGAAATTTAAAGGAACTTTCCAGAATAATGTACCTTGATAGGGTTGTGGGTTATAGGGGCATGAGTTTGATAAATGCATCAAACTGTAACATTTAAGATCTGTACATCTCTATGTAATGTATATCTCCAGTAATAAGATTAAGACAACAAAATATTTTTAAAGCAATACATGTAGGTCTTTAACTCCAGATCCTAATTATTGACCTTTAGTTGGAAAGGAACAGGTTGCCTGGTTTTTCTTACAAGTAATACTCTTCAAACTAGTCACCAGGAGCTTATTAAATCAAAGTATTCAATGTTGCTATTATGCAAAACATTCATTCAGTTTGTTACAGAAAATAATCAGTTATAAAGTACTAGGGAAAAAGAAACATAACTCCAACTTTGACTTTACAAAGAGATAATTATACATAAAAGACTGGTAGAGAAAACATTGAAAAGTTAACACTGAACTAGATGATAGAATTATGGGCAATAATTCTCTAGACTTGCAAATTTTGTACAATAAGCATAAAATATTTTTATTAGAAAATATTAACTGAAAACATTAGAAAGCAGTCTCATCACTCCAAATATTTTATTGTTTTCTCAAATCCTTTATGTAAGAAAGCACCTAGCCAACTAACCAAACTTCTCTAAAAGTTTTTTGGTAAACCCAGACACTATGCTAAGAACTTGACAGATTTCTCCCTCAGACTCAGTAGTCTGTCAGTGGGAGATCCTTGCCTCCGTCCCCTCGCCAACTCCAGACCAATGGAGCCCTACAAGTCTCAGATATTTGTGAGTGAATCTCCATCTAAGTTGGCCAGGCTGGTGTCCAAATCAGCAATGCCTGGAATACAGCATCCAGTCTGGTGGCCAGATGTTAAGTGACAAGACCATTAGGGGAGGAGATGACTCCTTTAACACCTTCTTTAGTGAGATAGGCACTAACAAACATGTTCCGAGGGCAGTATTTGTAGAACTGGAACCCATCCATTGCCATTGATAAAGTTCGCACTAATACCTACTGCCAGTTCTTCCACTCTGAGCAGCTCAAGACAAGGAAGATGCTGCCAATAACTATAACCGTGGACACTACACCATTGGCAAGGAGATCACTGACCTTGTCTTGGACTAAATTTGGAAACTGGCTTATCAGTGCACAGGTCTTCAGTGCTTCCTTGTTTTCCAGTTTTAGTGAGGGAACTGGTTCTGGATTCACCTCCCTACTGATGGAACAGCTCTCTGTTGATTATGGCAAGAAGGTCAACCTGGAGTTCATCTGCCCATCCTCTCCAGTTTCCACAGCCCTAACATCCTCACCACCCACATCACCCTGGAGCACTCTGATTATACCTTCATGGTTGACAACGAAGCCACCTACAATATTTATCATAAAAACCTCAATACTGAGCATCCAAACTATACTAATCTTAACTGCCTTATTAGGCAGATTTTGTCCTCCATCACCACTTCCCTCAGGTTTGACAAAGCCCTGAATATTATTCTGACTGAATTCCAGACCAACCTGATATGCTATCCTCAGAGAAACATCAATGATGAGAGAGAAACATGGATCGGCTGTCCCCTGCACGCCCCCTACTGGGGACCGAGCCCGCAACCCGGGCATGTGCTCTTGACCCGAATCAAACCCAGGACCCTTCAGTATGCAGGCTGATGCTCTATCCACTGAGCCAAATCAGCCAGGGCACAATGTGTGTTTTGAGCCGGCCAACCAGATGGTGAAATGTGACCCTCGCCACGGTAAATACATAGCTTGCTACCCATGGTGATGTGGTTCCCAAAGATGTCAATACTACCATTTCCACCATCAAGACCAAGCATACCATTCAGTTTGTGGACTGGTACCCACTGGCTTCAATGTTGGCTTTAATTACCAGCCTCCCACTGTGGTACCTGGTGGAGACCTAGCCACAGTACAGTGAGCTGTGTGCATGCTGAGTAACACGACAGCTGTTGCTGAGGCCTGGGCTCACCTGGGCCACCAGTTCGTCCTGATAAAGGCCAAGTGTGCCTTTGTTTACTGGTATGTGGGTAAGGTCATGGAGGAAGGAGAGACACTTGAGGACATGGCTGCCCTTGAGAAGGATTTTAAGGAAGTTGGCAGATAGTGGTGGGGGAGAGGAGGGTAAAGAGTATTAACTTGTCTGCTACAATGTTACACTCCAGTATCTTGGGACTGTCTTATTTCTGTTGTTCTGTGAAGTTGTTCATTGTGTCCCAAATTTGTTAATGAAAGTATTGTTTTTACTTAAGAAAACAACAAAAAACTTTATATACACTATCTCATTTAATCAACACAATTCTATGAGAAAGATATTATTATTATCTCCTTTTAATCTACACAATTCTCATTGGCAGGCACTACTATCATCCTCATTGAAAAGAGAGAAAAAAAACACCCAAGACCTAGAATGGTGATGTAATTTTCCCAGGGATAAGAATTAGTGGACCCTGGATTTGAACCAAGGCAACTTATTCCAGAGCCCAAGCTCTGTTTTTAAGCACTTACCTGTACTGCATCTGGGGAAGGCAGGCTCTGCTGCTGCTGCTGCTGCTGCTGCTGCTACTGCTGCTACTACTACTACTATTACTACTACTGACAACACCCAGTTATATATTATCTCATTATATCTCATATAATTTCACTAACTATAATTTTTTAAAATGAAACAAATTCATGGATAATTATCATGTGATGTTAGATGCACCGTGAATCACATATTCTAAAGGATAACTATGATCACCTTCCATTAATGTCACAGTAATGAGCTGGTACAAGGCTGCTTAATATTTCTACCAAAAACCTGTGCCTACAGGAGCTATATAAATCTCACAGCACACTGTAGTAATTCAAAGCTTTCAGTCTTTTCATTCTATAGACAAACCCATTTATTTCCACTGTGACCTTTTTAAAAGTCCAAATTAAGATTTATTTAATATAACATCCCCTTGTTTTCTTTGCATTAGTTTAAGAATCAGATAAGATATTAATGAAAAAGAGAAAAGCATGAGACAAATGTACAGTATGTCTCTTTGTTATTAAATATTAAAAATGTCCAAGTATCATTCCAAAATAGAGAAAGTAGATGAGTCATTCATTCTTTTTTTTTAATATATATCTTATTCATTTTTTTTTTTTTTTTTTTTTACAGAGAGGAAGGGAGAGGGATAGAGAGTCAGAAACATCGATGAGAGAGAAAGATTGATCAGCTGCCTCCTGCATACCCCCCCACTGGGGATGTGTCCGCAACCAAGGTACATGCCCTTGACCGGAATCGAACCCGGGACCCCCTAGTCCGCAGGACGACGCTCCATCCACTGAGCCAAACCAGCCAGGGCTCATTCATTCTTTTAATAACTGACGTGGCTCTACTAATTCTTTACTGACTATATTCTGGCTAATCCATTCTGTCAGCATACAGGTTTACAGAGCATGATCCATGACTAGCACAACTAGGGTCACCTGGTATCTGGCAAGAAATACAAATTCTCAGGCCATAGCCCAAATCTGCTGAATCAGCAACTCTGAGGAGGGGCACAGAATTAATTCTGAGTTAACAAGCCTGCAGTGATTCTTCTGGACACTCAAATCTGAGAACTACTGCTTTATCCTACCTGACCAAAGTGTTGGTTGACTGGGTCCAGAGTGTCTGGATCTAAATAAAAACTTTAAAACACATACACATTTACCTGTTAGGGAGAGCTCCAAGCAAAAGCAAGCTCTTTGTTTTCTGACCACTTTCTAAAACAGAAAGTTTCAAAAACCTTATCACAAAATAAGCACTAATCTAACCCCCTGTAAAGAAGGCTTACCGTACAAACTATTTTGGTCCCTTTTCAGATTTTTATTTGTAAGAAAGGACTAAAAGCATTTCTAAGGCTGCAAAAGCACATTTTTATCAACCTTAGAAAGATTCTGAACTCGTTGGCCAGATATCACACATCATCTTCTATCTACCAGCTTTTGCTTCCCTCTTCCACCTTCTCTGTGAGGAGTAACACTTCTCAACACCTGTACCCACGAGAATAACTTGATTGTTTGTATGGCTAGTAAATCCCACTTAAATGTATCTTTTTTGCTTTCCTTCTGCCCGGCTGGTGTAGCTCAGAGGTTGAGTGTTGACCTATGAACCAGGAGGTCACGGTTCGATTCCCAGTCAGGACACATGCCCAGGTTGCAGGTTTGGTCTCCAGTGTAAGGTATGCAGGAGGCAGCTGATCAGTGATTCTCTCTCATTATCAATGTTTCTATCTCTCTCTCCCTCTCCCTTCCTCTCTAAAATCAATTTTAAAAATAAAATACAAATAACAAATATATATGTGTGTGTTATTTTAAGTAGAATATGTTACCAAAAAGTAACAAATATATATATATGTGTGTGTGTGTTATTTTCAGTAGAATATGTTACCCAAAAGTATATAACATATCAGATTTTGCTACTGCTGAAACAGAGAAACAATTTTGTTTTATATTTTAAGAGTCACACAAAATTAGGAATGAGCAAGGGGAAATAATCAAACATCCAGAAAGTCTGAAAGAGAACCTTAGCCAAACTGTGAGAGCCAATTCTGGTTCTGCCACTTACTGGCTGTGTGATCATGGAAAGGTTATTTAACTTTCCTCCATTCTGTGTGCTTCCATTTCTTAACCTGCAACATGGGAATAGTAGTACATAGTACCCACTTTATATTTTTAATAAGTACAAGTGTTAAATATTCTTAGCTTTCCTTTAAAAGTAAATTTAGACTTTTCTAAAAGAAAAATATATGGACCCAAAAGACATAAAGTCCAAAAGGTCAATATTTACAGAAAATAGCAAGAGTATTGTCAAAGATCTTAAGTTGCTCCCTAGGAAAAAAAGCTTCAAGCCCATACAGTTGTACAGGTGAAGTCTCTCAATTCTTCAAGGAAAAGATCATTGAAATGCAAAAACATGCCGAAACCGGTTTGGCTCAGTGGATAGAGCGTCGGTCTGTGGACTGAGGGGTCCCAGGTTCAATTCCGGTCAAGGGCATGTACATTGGTTGTGGGCACATTCCCAGTAGGAAGTGTGCAAGAGGCAGCTGGTCGATGTTTCTCTCTCATCGATGTTTCTAGCTCTCTATCCCTCTCCCTTCCTCTCTGTAAAAAATCAATAAAATATATTAAAAAAAAAAAAGAAATGCAAAAACATTCCAGAGCACAGATGTGAAAGGCTTCCAAACTCTTTTGACCAAGTTAACATAACACTGATATCAAAACCAGACAACACACAAAAAAGCACTATGGATCAACCTCATTACTGGTTATTGAGAAGCAAAGCTTCTAAACGAAAGGCTAGTAAATAAAATTCAGCACTACACTAAACTTTCAATTTCACAAGCACAGAGATGGTTCAATTTGATGCTAGGAAACCTATTGAGATAATCTGTCACATAAATAAAACAAAGGAGAAAAATCACAGGGTAATCACCACAGATGTCAATGAAAGGGAATTTGATAAAATTCATCTTATAAATGAAGAATAGATTATTCCCCAATTTTAAATGACTGCAAACCAAACCTCACATTATCTATCTATAATAATAAAAGCGTAATATGCTAATTAGACTGGACAGCCGAATGGCCTTCTGGACAGCCTTCCAGACGAAGCCGCCGTGGCGGGGGCCGAGGCCGAGGCAGCCGCCATGACGGGTGGGGGTCGAGGCAGGGGAGGTAAGGGGTGATCAGGCAGGCAGGCAGGCAGGCAGGCGAGCAGTTAGGGGCGATGCGGCAGGCAGGCAGGCAGGCAAGCAGTTAGGAGCCAGAGGTCCCAGATTTCGAGAGGGAGGCCTGGCAAGGGGTCCCAGATTGCGAGAGGGTGCAGGCTGGGCTGAGGGGACCCCCCGCACCGTGCACGCATTTTGTGCACCAGGCCTCTAGTACTTAATAATAAAACAGTAGATATACATCTCTATTTAAGTCAGACCCAAAATAGGGATGCCCAAAAGAGCACAAATACTGGTAGAAACACTGGCAAGTTGAAAATAAAATCTATCTATACTAATAAAAGGTTAATATGCTAATTAGATTGGGAGACCTTCTGAACGTCCTTCCGGACAAAGCCATGGTGGTGGGGCCAAGGCAGGTTAGGGGCAATCAGGCCAGCAGGGGGGGGGAGGGGGGGAGAAAGTTGGGGCGAGCAGGCTGGCAGGGGGGCAATTGGGGGCAAGCAGGCCGGCAGGTGGGGGCAGTTGGGGGTGAGCAGGCTGGCAGGCGGGCAGTTGGGGGCAAGCAGGCCTGCAGGTGGGGCAAGTTGGGGGTGAGCAGGCCGGCGGGGGGGGGGGGGCAGTTGGGGGTGAGCAGGCTGGCGCGGGGGGGGGCAGTTGGGGGCGAGCAGGCTGGCGAGGGGGACAGTTGGGGGTGATTAGGCCAGCAGAGGGGTGCAGTTGGGGGCAAGCAGGCTGGGGGGGGAGGCAGTTGGGAGCGAGCAGGCCGGCGGGAGGGGGGGGTAGTTGGGGGTGAGAAGGCTGGCGGGGGGGGGGGGGGGCAGTTGGCAATCAGGCCGGCAGGCAGAGTGGTTAGGAACGATCAGGCAGGCAGGCAGGTGAGCGGTTAGGAGCCATCGGTCCCAGATTGCGAGAGGGATGTCCAACTGCCGGTTTAGGCCCGATTCCACAGGGATCGGGCCTAAATCGGCAGTCGGACATGCCCCGAGGGGTCCCAGATTGGAGAGGATGCAGGCCGGGCTGAGGGACACCCCCTGTGCACAAATTTCGTGCACCGGGCCACTAGTCATCAATAATGCAAAAAGATGGCTATCTACTAGGAATACCTAAGACAATCACCTGAAAAAGTATTAGAATAAGAGAATTCCATAAAGTGAACAAATTACTAAAGTGACATATATTCAAGTAACACATATACAGCAATGTCTTTTCTATATTAAAACAACTAGTGTGCCGAAACCGGTTTGGCTCAGTGGATAGAGCGTCAGCCTGCGGACTCAAGGGTCCCAGGTTCAATTCCGGTCAAGGGCATGTACCTTGGTTGCGGGCACATCCCCAGTATGGGGTGTGCAAGAGGCAGCTGATCGAAGTTTCTCTCTCATCGATGTTTCTAACTCTCTACCCCTCTCTTCCTCTCTGTAAAAAATCAATAAAATAAAATAAAATAAAATAAAAACTAGTGGCCTGGTGCACGAATTCATGCACATTGAAAGGGAATTAATTAGAAGAAATATTTTAATATCGCTATTCACCCTTTCTCTAATATAGAAGTGTCAACTAAATTCACGGTTGACAATGACAGATCGAAACACACTGTGATTGGCGCCAACAAGAGCTTTATATGTATCGTGCATGCTCAAGTCAACTTAGCCTTTTATAGATATAGATATAGAATAAACTTGCTTAATTAGACCTGCTTTCTGATTTAGCTAAACCTTTTCCAGCCCAGTGAAGTACCCCAACTTTTCTTTCAGGTAACTGTCAGCAACACAGTGATAAATATCAACTCGAAGCAGATTATTATTGTAGATCACACAGAGAGAACAAAGGATAAAATATTTAACTACAGCAGTGTTTGACTATATTCTTCGCAGTGAGAAAACCTGAAGTCATTTTCAAGGTCCACCATTTCTTACTTCTTTTCAGTCGGGTCAAGTTTCTAAGCTTTCTAAATCTCCATTTTCCAGCAACGAAAAGAAAATAGGGATTCTACCGAGTCTCCCATCTACCTACTCAGGACTTCTGTGAGGGTCAAATGAGATGAGGCATGGCAAAACGCTTCACAGACATTTGGTTAAAGTGTGAAATGTTTCCATCTGGCTATAAAGCAAGTCATGTTCCTGGGCTGAAGAAACTGCAAGGAGGCTAGTCATCGTTAGGGAGAGGAAGCTGGGTGTTGCTATGTGTCATCATTACTGGGCACCTACAGCGACCGTTTCCAGGCTGGGCTGGGCTATGGGTCACATTTTGCACCATGGGGTCTTGGCAGCGTTGGCTGCGATTTGGTGGGGTGTCGCTTGGGGTGGTGATGAGGCCCGTGCCCACTTGGGGGAAGCCGAGTGTTGCTTTGTGGGCGCCAGGTCCACAGTGCCGTTCCTCTGTGCTCATCACAGCAGCACCTGCGTTGAGTGTCTGCCCCCTGGTGGTCAGTGTGCATCATAGCGACTGGTTGGACACTTAGCATAATAGCCTTTTATATATACAGCTAGTAAGTTAGGTGATGAAATAGAAAAATTCATTCCCAATAGCAATAATGAATTCATTACTACATCTAGGAATAATCTTAATAAGAAAGGTGTATTACCTATATAAAGAAAACTATACTATACTTCTCAGCAACTTAAGATTCCATGAAAAGACAACTTACATGTATACAATAAGATAACTCAGGAAGCCACAAAATTGCTAAAATGTCAAATTTCGCTGCAAGTGATTTATAAAGTTCAATACACTCCTACGAATTTTATTTGTTTGTTTTAAAAGATTTGAAAAACAGTCCTAAAGTTTATCTGAAACAGTAAGTTCTCAGCCGTGGCTGCCATGAGAAACTAATCATGAAGAACTACAAACTATATTAATGTTCATGCCATAACCCGGAGATTCTAACTTAATTGGTTTGCAGTGGGTTCAGCCATCACATTTTTTTTTTTTAAATCCTCACACGAGGATATTTTTTCCACTGATTTTTAGGGAGAGTGGAAGGGAGGAGAGACACAGAGAGAGAAACATCAATGTGAGAGAGACACATTGACTGATTGCCTCCTGCATGTACCCGACCAGGGCCAGGGATTAAGTCTGTAACCAAGGTACGTGCTCTTGACAGGAATCGAACCTTTAGTCTGCAGGCCAATGCTCTATCCACTGAACCTAACTGGTTAGGGTTCAGGCATCACAATTTTTTAAAAAATATATTTTTTTATTGATTGAGGGAGAGAGAGATAGAAACATAAATGATGAGAGAGAACCATTGATGGGGCTGCCTTTTGTACGCCGCACACTGGGGATTGAGCCCGCAACCCGGGCATGCATCCTGAACGAGAATTGAACCGTGACCTACTGGTTCATAGGCTGACACACAACCACTGAGCTATGCTGGCCAGGCTCAGGCATCACATTTTGATGTGCAAGTAATTCTGATGTGTAGATAAGGGTTAAGACCCACACATCTGGAAGAGTATCTTAGAAGAATGGTAAAGAAAATACTGAATATTTGAAAAAGAATAAAAGGCAACTAGCTCCATTATACATTAAACTCATTATACAGGTAGGATATGTTTCTAGCACAGAATAAGCAAAACAGCAATGAAACAAAAAGTCCAGAATTAGGCCCAAACCTTCCATATGTGAAAACTAAATAAAATATACCAAAAATGGTGCATCATTAGTGGGGAAAAAGCTGGATTAGCAATATCTAAATAAATGGTACTGGGATGACTATAAATTGAAAAAAAAATTATACAGCTAGATCTTTATAACTCACTGAAACCAAAATAAATTCTGAGTTAAAGATCCAAGGTATAAGGGGAAAAATACACAAGAATAGTTCATAATTCTGTAATAGAGAAAACATTTTTAAACATGACATAAAACTTAGAAGCCATAAAGGAAAAAAATAGATAAGCCTATTTCTATAAAAACAAAAAACATCTATAGTCAAACCTCAGTTCTCGAACATCTCCCATCTCGAACAATTCAGTTCTCCACAAAGTTGTTCACAGAAAAAAATGGCTCAGCAGTCTACCAAAACTTGTTTTTGACCTGACAACCCTTTCATGCTAATACCTCAGCATGACAAAAAAGCATCGCTCAGGCAACAAAAAAAAGGAGAGAATGCTTTTGTTGTTGGCTAAATCAATGATTAGCACAATTTTAAAACATAAAGGGCCATCAAGAGTGATAATGGTGTGAAAGAAACAATCACAGGCAACTGAAGAGGTAGAAAAACTGTTGATTGGATAAACAAAAAGCAGTTAGAAGGTGACAGATTTCAGAGGCAGTGATGTGAAAAAGCATAGATGCAGCATACTGGCCTCCTGAAAGACACCTCTGGAAGGAGCGCTGATAGTGATTCATTTAAGGCTAGTAAGGGGGTGATTTGATAAATTTAAAAAGTATTTGTTTATAGATTAAACAGCACTGTTTATAAGAAAGGTTAAAACAGGGAATCATTTGGGGGTCTAGAACGCATTAATTCAATTTACATTATTTGTAATGGGGGAAAAAATGATTCGATTTTCAAACAAATCACTTCTTGAACAGCCTTCTAGAACGAATTAAGTTTGAGAACCAAGGTTTCACTGTATTTGGTAAAAGCATATCTATCATAAGAACTATCCCACTGTAAAGCTGAGTGGCCATATTCCTAGCAAAACAGAATTGAGCAAATAAAAAAAGGAGGGAGAATTTGCACTTATTAAAAGGTTTAAACCTTTACCATACAAAGAATATTAAGACTCTAAACCAACAACAAAAAAAGGGGAAATAATGCATCAGAAAAACAAAGAATGTGATCAATAGCAAAATACAAATGCCCATGAACTTATTATAAAGAGACATTTTACTTAAGAGACAATTTGCCTAAGAGAATGGCAAATCAGTAAAGAATGACATCACTGTTGGTGAGAACTGGGGGGCCAGGGACTCATTTGCTGCTGGTAAAAGTGTAATTTGCACAATGCTTTTAGAGTGTTTGGCAATATCTATGCTTATTTTAAAAGTCAATATCCTTTAATCCAGAAATTTTATTCCCAAGAATTTATCCAGCAGATATAATCACTCAGATGTAGAAAGATGTAAACACAAATCAAAATTGTCAAACAGCAAAACATTGGAAATAAACCTAAGTATCAAGCCAATGGGACACTAGTCCTATAAATTATGATATACCCTAATCAGAAACTACTACTGCATCGTATCTAGTAAAAAGGACTGAGAGCTCTATCTAATGTGGAATAACTTCCATCTTACATTGTTAAATGGTGGGAAGGTGGTGCATGTACACACACAATACACATGCACAGAGAGAGGAGAGAAGGAGGGAGAGATTGGTTATTATACACTACTCTTTATATTTAAGAGAAATATTTACACACTCACCTCATTATACCTCTATATGCACAGACCACTTCTTGAAGGATAGATAAGAAATAGTAGTTGTGTTTGGTGAAAGAATTTGGGAGAACCAAAATCAAGAATTAAGAGAGATTTATTTTTCACCCAGCCAGCATGGCTCAGCATATTACACTTTTATTATATAGGATACTTAGCTGTCAGTAGAAGAAAAAATTTTGTGTGCACTGACATATGGATATATGAATATATGTTATATGTATGCTGTTAGGTAAAACAGCAAGGTGCTTATACAGTTTGGTTCCATTTGGTATTTAAAAAGGATGTGTGTTAATAAATATACATAGAAGTAGTTATCTATAAGGTGTGAGGGCCTGTTCTTATTAATTTATATAAAATACGCATTTGAATTATTTTATAGAAAACATGCATTTCCTGTGTAATAATTTTTAAAACAAAATTACCTTTCAAAAAAGTTTCTTTTCCCCATATGCATTTTAAAATCTTAGTTGGCTCTACTATCATTATATTATAGAGAAGAATAGCTTAAAATGAACTTGTCTCTTGTTCTTACTATTTGCCCACCACTATTAATTCTTTTGTCTCACCCAAAGGCCATGACAATCTTTCAAAAATGACAGTCCTTGCCCTTTCTTCACCATAGGCCTCTTTGGGATACCTATGGGCAATAGAGAGGACTACCCTCACAACACTAATGTAGCTTACTTTCCACATAGTATTGTTTGAAAGAAAGGTCACTCTGTATGAAGGAAAGAGTCCCAAGACAGAATGAAAAACCTGGGTAAACAGAGGGACACTGAGTGACAAAAATGAAATCAGCAAAGCCCAGACTGGAGGAAACTTCCCAGAACAAGCAAAACCACCAGATTCTTCAACAAATAAAATGTAAAGCTCTTAGAGATTAATAGATTCTTAAGAGTCCTATAAATTGACTGAAAAATGGGTTATTCAAATTTTGAAAAATAATCTGGAAAAAAATATGACAAAGGAGACCACTGGAAATTTGAATATTTAGTGGACATTTGAATATTTAGTGGACATTTGACATCTCGAAGAAACTATCATGCATTTACAAGTGAGAATGACACTTGTGTTTGGGTATGCCAAGTCTAACTTTTAGGAATACATGTTATCAATGGCTAAGTGTATATGGTCAGAGGGCCAAAACTGTTTTCATGAAATACTAAGACATTTTGGTTTTTTTCACTTTCATTCTCTCATAAGAACAGAGTTGTTTTCCAGAGGCTCTGTGACATGTGATGTCACCATGCTTAATGGCTAAATGGAATATATACTTGTGTTTTATAAGTCTGTTTCAGTATCCAGTGTGGCAAATATTGACAGATATAATCCACATTTTAAAGAAATTTCCTTAGGGCCCTCAATAATTTTTAAGATTATTCAGGAATCCTAAGACCAAAAAGATTGAGAAGTCCTGCACTAAGCTACTATGTCTACTTTTGTATATGATTTAAATTCTCCAAAATAAAAAGCTTTTTTTTAACTGGGTAGTATGGATTGGAATGATGAGTGAATTAAGAAGGAACAAACATCAATCTATCCAAGAATCCTAAACCCATCAGAAATCCCTTCTCAGCCCAACTCTAAAAAGCATGTGCATACACAGACCCCTCTTCAAATTCCAGGAATAACTAAAGTTTAAGTTCACATTGTCTTTTGCTAATTTTCAGAAGAGATAACTGCAATTTCGATGTTGGGAATTACTTCACCTTTGTTTCTTAAGTTTAAAAAAAAATCTGCTCCTTACCTAAGATAGTCACAGGACTTCGTATCTGTCACCTAATGCTCACAATCAACCTTGTGGGGAAATTGTGTTCTATTCTAATTTCTCCCTTTTCCTTATATGGGATTAATCAAATCCAAAGAACAGCCCAAACCATTTTTCTATTCTGGAATTTGCTGTACCAAATATTGCTTGAAGTAGATGCCCTGGTGGCTGTAGTTCAGAAGCCTTTGTCTCAGGCTCCTACGGGCATTTGTTCCTTCAGTGGGATTTAGCTGGCATTCTTCTTCCCTTGTGAACTTCAATCTTTTCCAGTTCTCTCATATCTATCTGGGCATTTGCCTTCCCTATGATATAAGTTTGGTTCCTACTCTACACACCAGTTGCAAGGCTGGCAGCTACAAACCCCAGCCTGGGCCTTTCCTCAAGCAGAGCTCTCAACCTTGCCCAGGCCTCGAAACCACCTAGAGCGGTGGTTCTCAACCTTTCTAATGCCGCAACCCTTTAATACAGTCCCTCATGCTGTGGTGACCCCCAACCACAAAATTATTTTCATTGCTACTTCATAACTGTAATTTTGCTACTGTTATTAATCGTAATGTAAATATCTGTGTTTTCCGATGGTCTTAGGCAACCCTGCTAGCGGTTCTCAACCTGTGGGTTCTCAACTTGTGGGAGAACCGCTGCTGTAGAGTGTGGAGAACCGCTGCTGTAGAGCCTAAGACCATTGGAAAACACAGATATTTACATTACGATTCATTAACAGTAGCAAAATTACAGTTATGAAGTAGCAACGAAAATAATTTTATGGTTGGGGGTCACCACCACATGAGGAACTGTATTAAAGGGTCGCGGCATTAGAAAGGTTGAAAACCACTGACCTAGAGGCTTCTTAAAGCCTGGAGTGCTGGGCCCACCCTCCGTTTCAGAGTCAGCAGCTATATACTTCTAAGTAGCTCCCGGGTGATATTGATGGAGACCCCACTTTGAGAACTAGAGCTTTGAGTTTCCTCTGGTACCCAAGAGACTGCACTGCCCCACTGGCTCTGGTACTTCCCTGTTAACCATGGCAAGTAGCTGACCAGCTTGGAACACAACTTTTTTGCTGGTACAATAGACAGTGACAATAGACACTTTATCAGGTGGTTGTAAAAAAGAAAGGGTATATAGAGTAAAAACTCAGCTAGCTGGGTAAAACAGCCTTTATCAGATTCACTGATACAAACGGATTCTCAGCAGAATTTGCCTCTTTCAACCATGTGCTCCTATTTCCACACATTTTCTTCAGAGGTTGAAAACTGGTAATCAGTTCGAACATATTCCCTATGTTTTCAAATGCCTGATGTGCATGCTATTCTACTTTTGATTCCTTTAAGAATTGCCCTTTTTAATACATGGAGCAGAGATCTTTATCCTGGAAAGTCTCCAGATACCAAATCTGTTTCTTCCAAGTAGGAGGGGCAAGAAGAAAGCCTAAAGGAGACTTTCCACATGGCCCCACTTTCCACATGGCCCCATTTTACCATGTTACTTGGAGGGAGTAGCCACCGATTAATAGGAAGCATTCAAAGCACTGATGCTCACTTACCTTGGTCATGCCTCCTGCCTGTGCCGTGTTCAGTCCCGCATGACTGGGAATTTGTGGCGAAACCTGTGTTAACGTCTCAGCCAGCACGCTGCTTGTGGGCCCCTGCATGGCTGGAGCAGGGTACGGTATTCCAGCTCCCCTTCCTCTGCCAGCAGTCCCCAGAGATCCATTCATGACTTGCGCCTGCCCCTGCTGGGCCTGGTTCAATAAACTATGGCCAGAGTTACTATTGAGGAGGCCTGGGTGGGTCTGGTTAAAGTTAGCATTCATGCAGATCCCAGGTCCTGTCTGCGACGTGGCAGGGCTGCTGGTTACCAGTCCCACTTGTTTTTGTGCTTGCGGATTCAGTGGTTGGGAAGCAGGGGGAGTGGGCCCAGAGGTGCTGGCTGCCTGCTTGGGCAGGCTGGGGGCTGAAGAATCTCCCTGGTTCAGAGGGCTCTTGCCCATAGTACCCAGATTGGCCATGTTCGCATTGTTCGGCTGTCCTTGAGCCTGGCCACCAAGGCCTTGCTGCACAGGGCTGCTGGCGCTCACATTTCCTATTCCTGGGTTGATACTAGAGCCGCTGCCTCCGCGCAGAAGCTCCGACAGTTGTTTATGTTTGGAAGCAGCATCTGGAACAAGGTTCCCACTGTTTAAAAGGCCTAATTCTCCATTGGGGATCAGTTCATCAGGAAGATCATTTTCCAAGTCAAACAATGGTCCAAAATCTAGAAATTAAACAGAAATGGAAATGAGAAACTAAGTAACCATAATAGCTCTCCAACTGTCATATGCTACTATAAGCTTAACCTAAAGAGGCATATGTAACATACAACACCAGCATGTCTTAAGAGTAATGTCAAAATGATTTGAAAGTTAATTTGGAAAAATAAAACATGAAAAAAATTTTCAAATTCTGAAAAAGAAAAAGTTAAACAGAGATGAGAAGAGAGCTAGCCCTATTAGATTTGATCACATTTTCAAACAAAATTAAATCATATGTTATGAGGACAAACACATAAACAAATTAGAGAAAAACAATGGAGAGTTAAAAAAACTGAATTATAAGGTAAAAATGCTTTTAAGAATGTATTGTGTAAAAAGCAATTGGGCATTAGATTAAATAGCAATTTGGGAAAATTAAAATAAAGCCTAACCTAAATATGTAATTACATATTTAAAAAGTAAGTTATAAAAAAACACAAACTAGCCTTAACAGAACATGAGATTCCTCAAAATGTTGAAGCTGTAGAAAATAATAAATACATATACAGAAACCAAAAATAATTTAAGAAAACAGGAGTTAATATTTGTATCATATGAAAGGTGTTAATGTCAATCATACATTAATATGAGAGGCACCCTGACTCCCAAGTATAAATGCACAAAGGACAAAAGCGGATATCACAAAGAAAGATTTAAACAGTAAAAAAAAAAATAGATCATCCTTCCTAGTAATCAAACATAAAAAGTGAAAGCAACTCCTTTTTTCTGGTCCTTTCTCAAAGTAACATTTCTCTAACATGTGGTCTATATTCGTCATCTCTAGTCCCTCACTGACAATGCATTCTTCAACCCACAACCTGGCTATGCATGCATGTGCAAGGACAAGATATGTAGAAATATGTTCGTCATAGTATTAGTAACATCAAAAGAGGGGATAACAATATCCAGCGGTAGTTTAACCTGACGGCTATAGACCCAGACTGCCTGCATCTGAACTCCAGCTCTGCTGCTAGCTCCCCGCTAATTAGCTGTGTGACCTCACGTAAGTTACTTAGACTTTCTGAGCCTCAGTTTTCTTACTTGGAAACTGGGGTGACAATGGCCATCATACCCCAATAGAAAATGTTGTGAGGACTAAATGAATAAATGTATAAGTGCTCAGTAAGTATTAGCCTTTATTATTACTATTGTCCAATAAGTTTAATAAATTGCTATAAAATACAAAACATTATGCATTAGAATAATTATGAAGACTAGAAAAATGTAGAAACATGTTTATATGGTGTATAAAAACATACCAATGGAAACTGTATGCAAAATGACACCTAGAGTAAGATTAGAACTAAAGTATGTGCATATGGGCAGTGGCTGGAGAGTAATATGCCAGAAATAAAGAGTTGTCCTGGTAAAGTGGTCAAGGGGATGAGTGCATGTGGTTTTTTTTTTTTTTTTTTTAACTTAGCACAGCCACTCCTCTTCCCACCATTCACTTATAGAAATTTTTTTTCTCTATGGTGACAGACCCTGGTGGCTGCTTACACAACAACCTCTTTTGGCTAGCTCCTCAGAGGTTCTTCTCAGGAAGGGGTAACACCTTTTAGCCACAGGAGGGAGAGCCACTGGAGAAGCCAAACACCACAATCATCTCCTTGCAGGTGACACAATCCTGGCTAAGGGAATTAAAGGCAAGTTGGCCAAGACAATTCTGGAAAAGGCTTTCCTTTCTAATAATAAAGGATGCTCAGAAAGAGATTCCCCTTTTACTAGATTTCATTACAGAACTCTGGCAACTCTCTTCAACCAGGAACGGAGACACCATTCACACACTAAGGATGGCTGCCACACAAAAATGCAAACACCTGGGTTCATGAAGCCATCTCTGAGCTGAATTATCTAACCCTGTAACTTCCCTATCTTCATGCCCTCCCTCCCTCAGCATCCAGAATCTTTTTAATAACAAGGTAGGACCTGGGGTTCATTTTCTGTACCCATGGCTAGCTTGTCAGCTTCTTGCGTGTTCGAACTTCCGGCCCTTGGATCATACGAAGAGTTTGGTGTGGCTGTGAGGGATTCCTGGGGCCTTGCCAAAAATGCCTGTATACTCTGAGTCCCTTGCAAGGACCAGAAGCAAAACAAGACCACATCCCTCGGGGGGAGTCCAGGGCCAGCTGGTCGAAGGTGAGGATCTTGCCCCCAGCCTTGAGGATGTGGCTCTAGGAGCAGCTGCTCACACGAAGTGCATACACCTCCAGTCTGGACACCTCCTGAACACACACATCATAGATTATAGTCCCTACATCCACGGTGGTTTTGCCCTCCTGGCCAGGAAGCTTCATATTCCGGACCATCTGGGAAAGCGACAGAGGAGTCCGGTTGGTACAACTGACGAACAACCTCTTCAGCACCACTTGAAGTTGGAGTTGGTTTGAAACTGGCCAGAAACCTGTATAGTTTAACCAACAGCCTTAGGTAGATGTCCTGGCTCTTGGGCTCCTCGCACTGAACCTTTTGGTCTTTGTTGTGGCAGATGTTGATGGCGCCTTCTGCTCCACCAGGTCAGGAAAGAGCCACACTTCTTATTACGTGAGGAAATACATTTCCTACCATTTAAGTCATTCTAGCTGGAGTTTAATGTTCCTCGCAGCTGAAGGCATCTTGATTATCTCCATCATGTCTATGGACATAATTCAAACTCCTTCGTAAGATGTACGAGGCCATCAGAACATGGCCCCAGTCCACGTCTCAGCCCTTTCTGATACCCTACCATGCAGCCATAACACAATGAGCTCTCACATGCATCAGCAATCTTTCTTCTAAATGAGCTCCCTCACTAGAAAACCTTACCCCCAAGCCCTCACTAGGATTAGTCAAAGTGACCATGAAGACATTTTTCAGGCTACCCCTACAAAACTGACCAGGTCCCTCTTTTCAGGCTCCACAGTTCTGTACATACATGCCTAATAAACCATCTCTACCACACATGTATTTCTTCCTGCCTGGCTGTAAGGAATTAGACCTGGGTAGTGTTTCATTTCATTAGCAGCACACTGTTTTTGCAGAATCTGTGAGAGTAAGCTGCCGACAGTATGAGCCTTTCCTCCTAAGTACTTGACTCTGCATCTCCTAAGAACACCCTTTTACATAAACATAGTACATTTATCTTCAGGAAATTTAACATTGATACAGTACTTAATGTACTGATCGCCCTTACTAAGATTTGGCCAGTTATCCCAATAATGCCCTTCATCACATTTACTTTCCTAATCCAAGACCCAATTCAGGATCTCAGTGCACTTAGTTATCATATCTTTTTCTTCTCTTTTCATATAGAAAGGTTTCTCAGACTCTGTCTTTCATAGCTGACATTTTTAAAGAGTACAAGCCAGCTGTTTTGTAGAATGTCCCTCAATTTGGGGTTGTTTCCTCATGGTTACAGGACAACAGGAGTTGACTCCTGGAGACAGCAGACAGCTCTGAGAAAGAATCACTGACTAGGCCTTGCTGCTGGTCGTTACCCTGCTTCTGTGTCTCAACATGATTTTGTGTCTTCCATTTCATTGCTTTTATGCTATTGTGTTGTCCTGAATCTGGAGATTCACAAGTGTCTCCAGATACAAAAAGCACATGAAATAAGTAAAAACAAACAAGCCTCCAACATAACTAACATTTTTGTTTGTTGCCTTCCAGGTTTTTGCCCACATGCACACACATTTTTACTTAGTACTCTTTAAAAAAAATTTTTTTTTAATTTTAATGCAATGCTCCATCTAAGAACATGAAAATGAAACTTTAAACCAGAAAGCAGGAGCCATTATAACAAAGATTGGGTTTTCTTCCTATTTTCAAGGAGGGGAAGAACAGCTGGTGCCTAAAGTTCCCCTGACTGGCTCTTCCAAGTATCCTAAAGCAGTTTTCCTAGGAAAGAGGTTCCAGGCCAGGACAACAGCAGGTACGCCCAAAAGAACAGTTAATAAACATGGCAGTATCAGCATCAGGCACCCTCGTCCAGTGTAGAAATCAGAAAAAGAACACTTGGAATTAGAACACATGAGTTCAAATCCTGGCTGAATCAATTATCCCTCGGGTCCCTGGACAAACTGCTTAATCTCTGTGTCTTAATTCTCTCATCTGTAAAACAGGGACAACAGTATCCCAGGGTTACACGATGAATGCTGGACTGAACGCTTTGTGCCAGATACAGGTTAGTTTATTCTATCTTGCACAAAAACTTTAAAATTTCTTACCTTTAAAAATTCACTCTTCATCCTGTCACTCTCAAATTTACATTTGTGTGTATGTGGTTTATTCCAATTCTAGTCCAAATGTACGTACAACTTTTACAGTTGTAGCAGGGCTCATGTTTTAATTTATTTTTATATTTTTATTGGTCTGCCACATTTTGTCTACCTTGACTACTTTTTCTCACTGTTTCGATAAAGACACATCTCACAACTGTTTGGGTACAGGAAGATTGACTAATTCTACTTATATCCTCACCTACCAGTCCAAGCATGTATGAACATGTATACAACCAAACATATAAGGTGTGGCTTTTAGAAAGGCAATACAGGTCGTGTAGGGTTTGTGGAAGGCACATTCATACCCACACCATTACCCTCCTTTTCACAATTATACTGTCACCATTTTCCCCTATTCTCTAGTTCAAAACATTAACAAAGAAGAGTGAAGAAGGAAAGTCAGGATATTGCAACATAACACAGCTATGCTTTCTACACACTAGTGTCCCAACACCCAGGTTGGGCAAAAGCAATCTGAATCATGGGAAATTCCTGTGATTCAAGATTGAGCACTACCATTTCCAATCCTAGGTAAATTCCTTTCTCCCTGCCAAATCACCAGGGGGCCCAGGAGACCAGGAGAGAGCAAAGCTGGGACTGAACAAGATTCGTGGGCACCCTGCTTTCTAGCGGTTGTTAACTCTTAGCAGGAGACTGTCATACAGCAAACAGCAAAAAAGTCTGTCATACTTCCATAGCTAGGAGCAAGACTTTTCTCTTTTGGGGCTTCCCAGCTGCCAACCCCAGAACTGGTTCCTTTCATTAAGCTGATTTGAGAGAAACAAAGCTATTAGCTTTTCAGTCTCACACTCATACAAGACTGGGGCAACCACAACAGCAGCTTAGGAAGGAGAAAGTCACAACTAAACTGGGCCTGCTTTGGGAAACAGGAGGTCTTCATCACACATTATCACAAGGTGTATTTCACTTCTAGGCTGGACCCAGAAACTTTGTTCCAGGTAACCATCACTTCTGAACACTGAAAGACAAATGGTATTCCACACATGTTCTAAATCCATTCTTATTCATCTTGATCATAAATCAGTATTTCACCTTAAATAAGGAGTGAACGGCTGCTCTCAGGTACTCTGGAAAAAAGCTTTTCATTTTACAGAATCAAATGCCAGGTAAGGGGCTGAATCAATCTGTCCAAACAATGACATTTGATAACAGTTTTGTTTGAAAAAAATTTCAGATGTGTCAGCTAAACAAGTCATCCACAAATCATATCTTTATTCAGGTTTTCTAACATCTCTTCTGTCATAACAACACCATATATTCTTTTCTTTGAATTGCATTTGGAGCCCCAAGTTCTCTTTATTGGTAGAACTGATTTTTCTGTCAAAGTATGTACAGACCAGTTTATCATACCTTCTATTAGCCAGAAGTATGAATTCTTCTGTACTCTATACACATAGTGAGTGAGTCTTAAAATCATACGATCAATTTCCTGTTATAACTCATGAGGCTGTAAGCACCAAGAAAGCAGGGATCCTGACTACTCATTGCTTAGCCTAAAATGCCTGGCATATACTAGGCCCACAACAAACATCCATATGCTAAATGAGTGAATGAATTACATAGAAGAGTGCCAGAGTTACAAAGGATACACACTATCAACTCTAACAAGTTACTTGCCTAGCCAAACACATAAAGCGCTAATGTTAACATTTATTACTACTTAAGACAGAAACAAAGAAAACAAATTTCAATAATGAATTATCTTGAAATGTTACATTGTTCTACTTTTTCCCTTATACCCCTTTATCTTCTAGGGGACCAGTCAGGTCTATTTCACTCTTCAACTACACCTCAATATCAGTGAACCTCTATACCATGGTTGATTAAATGGCATAATGTAGAATGAGAAATGGTAGTGTGAGAAATAAACTATGCACAAGTTTAGATTGCTGTTTTATGTTCAAGTTTCTCTAGTTCCAAGCATGAAAACTCCCCTCCCAAGGACCTCTTATTTCTCTCTGCAGTCCTTATTCCCTGTGTGTGTTTTTTAAAAAGGTCTGCTTTCTTGAAATTTTTTTTCATAATTTTAGTCTTTCTTCAGCACTGCTTGTACTCTACTCAAAATGCTTCTCTTAAATCTTTCAAAAGCTAAGCACTTTTATTCATCCACCTAAAAAATTTTACAGAAGGAATTTTTAATTCCTAAGTCAAAACTGGATACAAAAAAATTGATCCAACAAGGGCAATACATCCTGGAAAGGCTCACATCTAAAGATGAGGAACCCACTGAATGGTAGACACTTTCGCAGGGTTATTATTCTTAAATGACTCAAAAAACATTCTGGACCTTCACAGTGCATGTATTAATATAGTACTAGTTAGACATTGACAATACAGGAAGTATAGTCTGGGGTAGTGATAAAAGTACCCAACTGGTTTTGATTCAGCTCTGTCTCTGTCACTTACTACTACTACCTCCCTATGTGTGTGCATCCTCAGCTCTAAAATGGAAACACTAGTGCCTGCCTCTAGAATCACTGATGAAAGAATTAAATCATACAATGTATATACAACACTTAACCTGGCATGCAGTGATGGCTCAATAAATATTAGACATTATTACCACTGTCATAGCCCCATCTTCCAAGATTACACATCATCAACTTAGCAGCCCATGCCTGGTACAGGGTTCATGCTCAATGACTGTTATTTCTCTATGGTAAAGCCCTAATAATCTGTGACAATTATAGAATAAAACCTCTGAAAATTCTTGGAGACTGTGCAACTAAATAATGAAACAATTCTCCAACAACTAAAAATGAAAATACAAATAATGAAAAGTAAAAGAAAAAAGGCATTGTTTTATTAGCATTTATGCCATTACAATTTTTATCTAACCATTTAAACAAGTTCCCAAGACACGTAAACTTTTCAATAATTATTAGAAAATAATAAAGGCAAGTTCTTTCTAAAATCTTCTGTAATTCAGGCTTCTTTTATGCAGATACCACACCCTAATTAGTACAGGATAATAAGGTTTTACTTCATTCTGACCAGTGAGCTTATAGTGCGTGAAAAATCTTGCCTTTTCTCAAAATCACTATCAGTTCAAGAGCCAAAGTGGGTTGGGCTGGGCAACCTGCTTCCTCCCAGGCCTTCATATAGTGGGAGTAAATGTATTTCGTGGTTACTCTGCATCAGGTATCAAGAAATCTCCTTCACGAAATATTTTCTATTTATCTTCCAATTAAAGAACCCAAGACAGTCCTGATCAAAAGTTCTTTGTCACACTGAACCCTAAAATCAGCAGAGTCCTGGAATTACAGCCAGCCTCCTCTCTTCATTTGATGCACCTAAGAAGTTTCCAGAAAAGGGCTATTCCTAGACAGCAAGGACAATTTTACGCTTCCTAAATGTGGTTTGTGTGCTGCCTCCCTCAGCCCTGAAAAGTGGAGAAAAGGCTTCAAGGGACAAAGGTGGAACAAGAGGCGCTGCCACAGTAGTAAACCACCAACAGACTGGCCATAAATCACCCAGCAGCCCCTAAACGGCAAACAGATGTTCTGGAGCAGAGGAAGCAGAAAGGGGTTCACTATTCTCCACCAAAACGGTTGAGAGGGACCCGGGTAAGATACTGTAATCAGCTGTTTAGCCACCCTGCAATCCAATTAGAGGTCCTAGATGAAGAATGTGGGGGCTGAGCTAGGATCCAACCTCTGCAGAAGCAAACCCCACCACAAGTGCTGGGGTACCTCAGGTAAGTATAAGCAAGCAGATGCCCAGAGACTAGGTCTTATGGCCTAAATGTTGGGATCTATAGCTGGCAGGCAGCAACACCAAGTCAGGAAAAGGGGAAAGATCGTATTCTGGACTTAGAGGTGTCAGCGTACAACATATGGAAACAGATGGACTATATGAGAACCTATAACACAAAATGAATGTATTAAGTCCAAAAAGTACACCAACATCCAAACAATGGAACATTATTCAGCACTAAAAAGAAATGAGCTACCAGGCCATGAAAAGACATTGAGGAAACTTAAATACATACCACTAAGAGAAAGAAGCCAATCTGAAAAGACTATGTACTATATGATTCTAACTATATGACATTCTGGAAAAGGCAAAACTATGAAGACAGTAAAAAGATCAGTGACTGCCAGGAGTTAGGGAGTGTGGGGATGAACTGGTGGAGCACAGGGGATTTTTAGGGCAGTGAAAATACTCTGTATCAGCGGTCGCCAACCTTTCAGACCTCACAGACCACCGGTTGGCGACCACTGCTCTGTATGATACCATAATGTTCGCTACATATCATTATACGTCTATTCAAACACACAGAATGTATACCACCAAAAATGAACCCTAATGCAAACTATGAATTTGGGGTAATTATGCTGTGTCAATGTAAGTACATCAGGTGTAAAGGATATACCGCCCTGGTAGGAGATGTTAATAATGGGAGAGGCTTGCACATGTAGGGGCAGGAGGTATGTGGGAAAATCTCTACACCTTCCTCTCAATTTTGCTTCCTCTCAATTTTGCTTCCTCTCAATTTTGCTATGAACTTGAAACTATTCTAAAAAAAAACACAAAGTCTTAAAGGAAAAATAAAGTATACCCTAAAGCTATGGAGATTGCACAAAATGATGGAGATCACAAACCGAAGAATAATGTATCATCAACTAGACAATATTAATAAATAACATACACAAAATAACTAGTGATGTCTATGCTGGATATAAGTGTGCTGCTTTTAAAACTTTAAGAATCCACCAACATACAAGTTCTTAGAGAACAATTTGATGACATCATCAAAATTAAAAATGCATAATCCTTTTAACCATTAATTCCATTTTTAGGAATCTGTTCTATAGATATACACATAATTGTGCAGAGCTATTCATTGAAACACTGTGTTGAGACAATAAGATTGGAGTCTAATGTCCATAAGTGAGGAACAGATTAAATCAATTATGGCCCATCTCATATAATGGAACACTAGCAACTATAAAAAGATAATGAAGAAGCTCTCCATGTGCTTCTATGTACAGGTGTGCCACAATATGTATAGTATGCTACCTTGGGTAAGAAGAAAAGGGCAGCAAGGGGGCAAAGGAGCTTAGAGTAGACAATGTCGCTTGAAGAGACAAATCCTGGAGAAGAGCACAATCTACTCACATCTGGGGACTAGGTAGAGGGAGGAAGGCTCCTAACAAATTTGTGTTCTCTGATTTTTGAACCATGTGAATGAATTACTCGTTTAAGTAATTTAAAAAATTGAATTTTTAAAGGCAGCCCCGGAGGTGTCCAGGCCCAGCTGACCAGCTTTGACCCAAGTGGTAACACCTGGAACACTTCCACGCATTCCCGATTCCAATTGGAGTGTTTACTGATTGAGGTGAAATCTGAAATGAGCTCAATATTAGTTTAAAATACTGTAAGTGTTTAAATGAGCTTAAAAGGCAAGAAAATAAAAAGTATTTTAAGGACTTTTCAAAAGTACTATTTTTTCCCTAAAGGAATGTGACAATCTACATTCTATGCCCAACGTAGTAGTAAAATAAATGTTGCTCACATCAGGAAAGCTAACATTATTTCAAAATACTCAAAGAAACATTAGTTGGCTGTCAGGTCTTGTAGCTTCCAGCACATCAATGAAGAAACCTCTAATAAAAGGATTCTGTTAAACTCAGAACTCGTGCAAAGAAGTGATGACTGGACATCACAATAAAACACAATCATATTTTCAAATCTTTGAACAGCACCTCTGAATTAATTTACACTTTGTTCAAACCATTTTTGCTAAAGGTTTTGCAACAGGAACTAACCAAAACTCCACTTCTCACCATTAAACAGATTCTTCTAACCACAAATACTAAAGATGTTTTGCTTTGGATTTGATTTACTTTTTAACTAGCTTTTCATGACAAAAATATGTTTATAGGTGTTTTTTAAGGCATTTGGAATATAAAGTGGAAAATAGAGAGCCCTCCCAAACCATCTCCAGTTCCTCACCCCTAAGAAAAACAATTCCTAGAGATTTCCTTCTGGAAATCTATGCACTAAAAAAATAGTAAATATCTTTTTACCCCTAAAAAATCTACCATTTTTATTCTCCATCTCTTTTATGTAATGATCTAACAAATTTATCTTCTCTCTTAAGTGCCCATGACTCTCCCTCCTCCACATCTGCAATAGCAGAGGACTCAGCTACTCCTCTTCTGAAGGACTTTTGGGTCACTTTAATAATGTTTTGCAATCTCTAAATTAATTAACTAAATTAATGAAAAGGCCTGGCGTTAATATGAATATTCTTAGTAGTCCTACCAAGCAAGAAACTGATTTCTACTTTATTTGCTTTCTACATTATCTACTAAGGTGGGAAAATAAACAGAACTTTGGTATGACCTGGTTGCATGACGTGCAACATGATGACAGAAACAAAACTTCTAATATTCTTTGAGATGACATGGAATTAAATTTTTTAAAACCTCAATTCTTGCCAAAACCGGTTTGGCTCAGTGGATAGAGCATCGGCCTGCGGACTAAAGGGTCCTGCGTTCGGGTTCGATTCCGGTCAAGGGCAGGTACCTTGGTTGCAGGCACATCCCCAGTAGGGGGTGTGCAAGAGGCAGCTGATCGATGTTTCTCTCTCATCGATGTTTCTAACTCTATCCCTCTCTCTTCCTCTCTGTAAAAAATCAATAAAATATATTTAAAAAAAAAACAACAAAAAACCCTCAATTCTTCTTACATATTCAGAATAGTGAAAACACTAAAATAATTTTGTTATTTAAGTACAGCACCAAAACATTTTACCATTAAAAAGTATTTTTAGAATGAAGAGTGCTCTTTGAGTATTAGTATATCCAACAGCTCTGAGATTCTATCAGTCCAAAATTTACTTATAGTGGAACAACAAGTATAATGTGTCACTATGGGAAGAAAATAGAGAGAGCATGTGCTTATATATGCATAGCATGTCTCTAGAAAAATGCACACTGGTTACCTGTGGGGAATAAAACTGGTTAACTCCAGAAACAGACAGGAGAGGGAGGCTTTCCGCCAAACATTCTCTTGTGCTTTTTGGAATTTTGAACCCTATGAATATATTACCCACTTTAAGAAATTTTTTAAATATATTTTATTGATTTTTTACAGAAAGGAAGGGAGAGTGATAGAGAGTTAGAAACATCAATCAGCTGCCTCCTGCACACCTCCTACTGGGGATGTGCCCACAACCAAGGTACATGCCCTTGACCGGAATCGAACCTGGGATCTATCCGCTGAGCCAAACCGGTTAGGGCTTTAAGAAAAATTTTAAACAACTTTCATGGTTTTTTCCTTCTACAATGGGATGTGGGAGGAGAGAGAAAATTTTCAACTCTCCTTGCAGATAGGAACTTGGATGGGAACACACCCTTGGAAAAGCTTCTCCAGGCTTCTCCAATTACCTTGGGAAGCAATTGGTTTCTAAAATTTTGTATTGTTTTTAAAGCCCTAAAAGAATGGCCTGGACTCCCTGGTCTGACACTTGGAGGCTCTCGACTTTGCTTGCCTTCAGATGCCTAGCCTGACTTCCCACATAATTCATCCTGCAAAAGCTCCAATGTCCTTTCCGCTAAGAAGTTTCCCTGACCATCCTACCTGAAGCATCCAGTTTCCTCCTTCCACAACTCTGATCTCAGTTTGCAATTAGACAGGCATTGGTGGGACTGCTGGATTGCCTGCTTACACCACTATGCTCTGAGTTCCAAGAGGACAGAGCCACCACTGTTATCACCATAGCCTAGCAATATCCCACATAAGAAACATATAATTAATTTGAATTTTATAAGTATTTAAATATTTGTTGAATAAAAGAATGAGATGGTAGAACTGAGACTGGAACCCCGGCTCACCCAACTCCCAAGAGCAGGACCACACCAGCAGTCTCCACCTCTCAGAAGCAAGACCACACTGATTCTAAATGGTAGCCCAATGAACGTAAACCAAAAACAAAACTGGTTTTTGCAGAAACTGTTACACTCAAGAGATTATACCTCCAGACCTTCACACTTGCTATTTATGCTGTTTCCAAGCCTAGAATAGTTTCCCCTCCTCCCAATCGCCTGTTTATCTTTAGGTCTCAGGGCTAATGCCTCTTCCCCCAAGAGGCCGTCCCATATCCAGAACAGACTCTATCCTGTCCCCTAATCACGCATGAACCTCTCCTCTGAGGTCACACCTGACTACAGATGCCGTCCATGAAGGCAGACACTAGACCTGTTGTGTCTCCAGAGCTGACACCACAGTGTGACATATTTTCTAAACAGTGAATAATCCTAAATGTACAGCACTGAATATTTCTGAAAGTACCTTCTATCTTTAAAAGACAGTCCCTTTAAAAGAACTTTGTCTTTTAGATAAAAAATATCTTAAAGAAAACTTTAGCCGAAACCGGTTTGGCTCAGTGGATAGAGCGTCGGCCTGCAGACTCAAGGGTCCCAGGTTCGATTCCGGTCAGGGGCATGTACCTTGGTTGCGGGCACATCCCCAGTGGGGGGTGTGCAAGAGGCAGCTGATCGATGTTTCTCTCTCATCGATGTTTCTAACTCTCTATCCCTCTCTCTTCCTCTCTGTAAAAAATCAATAAAATATATTTAAAAAAAAAATACTTACTATTAAAAAAAAAAAAGAAAACTTTAGACAAATGAGACTAAGTAAATGTATTTAGGTCTGTGCTGTACAATATAGAAGCCAGTAGCCAGATGTGGCTATTTACACTAATAAAAATTAAATAAAATTTAAAATTTAGTTCCCGAATCACATTAGTAACAGTTCAAATGCTCAATAACCACAAGTAGCCAATGGTTCCAGTACTGGACAGTGCAGATATAGAACATGTCCATCAACACAGAAAGTTCTACTAGGCAGTGGCGACTTAGGAGATTATCATAAGAATACTGGCGCCCAGCCTTCGTGGCTCAGTGGTTGAGCATCGACCTATAAACCAGTAGGTCACAGTTTGGTTCCCAGTCAGGGCACATGCCTGGGTTGCGGGCTTGATCTCCAGTGTGGGGCGTGTAGGAGGCAGCTGATCAATGATTCTCTCTCATCATTGATGTTTCTATCTCTCTCTCCCTTCCTCTCTTAAATCAATAATTAATATATGTGTATATATATATATATATATATATATATATATATATACATACTTTTTAAAAAAAGAATACTGGCATTTCAAACAAAGAAAATGTCTAAATTTACTCTTACTATTGTGAATCAGTTTTTCCTTAAACATTAAAAGATTGAGAAAATCATCAGTGCATGCTAAAACATTGAATTATCTCTTGATAATTTGAATGATTTCCTCAGAGATTTTTTTAAGAGAAGCTCAACTCTGAGCAAGCTGTGCTCTTCAAACAAAAAACAATCCCAATAGTAGCAGAGGCACAACCAAAACAACACAGAAAATCAATACTTTGTCTTTTTGTTGTTTTCAAGAAGAGAAATGTCCCACAATAAGCAAGGAGCTAAATCTCCTCCTTTCAAGACCAGTGGTAACTGAACCAAAAAGGAGATTAAATTTCACTGATAATTCCTTCAACCAATCACCCTTACTAAACTGCATAGTGATCCCAAGGCCATTTTCTCCCCTAACCCTGTTTTCTGAAAAGAAAGACTAGCCCTTGGCCGGAGTGGCTCACTGATTATAATATAGTTAGAGCAATGGCTTGCCCACTGGGGAGTCGCAGGTTCAATTCCCAGTCAAAGGCACCTACCTGGGTTGCCAGTTCTAGTGTGGTAGGGGACCAATCCACATGTCTCTCACATCGATGTTTCTTTCTCTCACTCTCCCCCACCCCACTCCCTTCCATTCTCTCTAGAAATCAATGGGAAAAATATCCCCACTCCTTGGGTGAGGATTGAAAAAAAAGAAGACTATCGTTGTAATTTCGCTACTCGCTTTTCCCTTTTAAATCCTAACCTAAATCAAGCCCTTGTTCTGAAATACTAGAAAATTAGTTTCATTTAGACTTCAACTTTCCAATAAAATAACAGCTTTTAACTTGAAATCCAGATTGAGTAAAAAGTGTCAAACCATTACTAGTTTTATAGGATTCCTAGATCTCAGCTTCTAATCACTCTTCTGCAAGCTGGTTCTGAGACTATACTAGCCCTGGTGCTGGAGGCAAAACAGGCAGGGGAGGTATCTTCACATTTACTCAGCAAGGAACTTCCAAGGATCTGGTTCTGGGTCAGACTCATAGCCTACATCATCCCAACCTTCACCAGCCAGCGAGATTGGTGACATGTATTTTCCCACACAATTAAACAGTAATAATAGCTGCCACAACCTGCTATATTCCAGGAACCATAGTAGCTCCAATATACAAAGCTTATTAAAGTAAAAAGAAATGGAAAGTTCTAGAAGAAAAAAATCATTTTAGAGATGAGACAACCCTCCCTCTTCCTTACCAAAGCTCAAAGGTAACGTCACAGACCCCAAGTCACAAAGCTGATGAGCTGGTAGGCAAGATTCAGTGTCTACTCTGAGTGGAGGCCAGGGCTCCCTCCTTACTACCACACTGCCCACATCCCATATAAAAAGCTCTGACATTTCCTTCAACTCTGAGTCACGGTTAGAAGGTTCTACTTTTAATCAGGTGACAAATACTCAAAAGATTTTAATCCAAAGGAATTGGGTCAAGCTCTTCTAGTCCATAATTGTCAAAGCAAACTCTAATTATTTGATAGATTTCTATAGTCCCCGAGTGTCATCATTCAGTTTGTAATCAAATGCCAAATACACTTTAAACATTGCACAAGCCTCTTTCTACAGGCTCTTATAAATAGTAGCTTATTTTTCTTGCTATTTCATTGATAATAATATAGTTTTGATAAGAAAAAACACACAAAATATTTGGGGGGTAGGGCAAAGAGAAGCTTTTAAATTATAAAAAGCTTGTACAAGAATTGTACAACCCCATTAAACAGCTACAACTATTAAGAAACATCTCCTGTAGCCCTGGCCGGTGTGGCTCAGATGGTTGGAGCATTGTCCTGTACACTGAAGGTTGCAGGTTCAATTCCCACTCAGGACACATGCCTAGGTTGCGGGATCTATCCTGGTTGGGGCATGCACAGAAGATAACCGGTCAATGTTCTCCCCCCCCCCCCCTTCCCCTCTCTCTCTAAAATCAATAAGCATATCCTCAGGTGAGGATCTAGAGAGAGAGAGAGAGAGAGAGAGAGAGAGAGAGAGAGAGACCGACCTACTATATACAGTAAGGCACGGGTGTTATTAGAAAGACTGGCAAATTGAGATTTCAAATAGTAGCAGATGGAACACCTAGAAATAGGAAAGTCAGATTTAGTCAAAGTGAAATTTCTGTCACCATTAGATTTTACTATTCTTAGCTATAGTTCAACTAAACTTTCTTTTGATTAATGGAAATGAAACACAGGGAAAGTGTCACACGGGATGCTATCCAAGTCTTTCTAAGGGTAAGGTTTAAAAAGAAAAGAATTAACTTTTAGACATAGAGCTCAAGAATAGCCTTGCTTCCCAAATTTAGAACAAAAAGACACCTAAAAGGCAGTTTTTCAAATACAGCAACATTCTCAAACTTGTCTAAGAACTTGGAAAACAACAAACCACTTTTGCTTACTTCCATGCCTTTCCTGCCCCTCTTCCATGTCCAAAGAGCTCTCCACCAAATCTGAGTGAGTCACTTCTCTCAGTCAAAGCCCTGATCTGCTCTCACTGGACCCTGTGCATAACTGTCTTCTGTGTCAAAGGATCACAGCCCCCATGCAAAGTCGAATATACAAAGCCCCCCCACCCCACCTGCCAACAAGCACTGGCAAAGAACTTACACTTTGGCACCAGTGATATGCTGCAACGGAAGCATGTTCCTGAAAGTTAAGCCTAAGACTGAATTGGGAGTGTGGAATCCCTTCCCATAGTTAATGCAGGGGCTGTAGACAAACACACCAGACCCAAGGAGCCCATTAGCCATGGAAAAGAATTCTGAGGAGAGAGGAATCCGTAGGAAAAGGCCTCAGAGCAGGCTGAAGGACACCAGGCACATGTGCTGAAAAACAGAAGGCAAGGCCAGAGAGCTTACGAGAGAGAGACTGTCTGGGACAACCAGAGAGAATGGACATAGATGAGAGCCCCAGGGTGATCACACCCTCAAAAACAAACTGTTGAGAATTACTAGGGTGTCTTTCCCAATAATAAAGAGGCACAGAAAACCAGCAGGCTCCCCAACTATCTGGCTCCTTGCTTTGGCCCAGCAGGAGAGGCCCAAGAGGCACCAGAGTCCAGGAGCAGAGGGCCCACCAGGCTATTGCTGGTGTGTGCTTCTCTTAGCCAAGGCCCTTCACCCATCCCCTAAGTCTAAGGTGCTATCCCTCACTCAGACGCCCAGCCCTGGGCTTCTGCAAACAGGGGCATTCAGTAAATAGCAAGTGTATAAATGAAGCCCTCTTCGAGTTGCCCTTTCTGACTCATGCATTTAGCATTTGATGGCATTTTGTATTCTTTTTCAAGTTTTGCCTCTAAGTCTCATCTTGTCAACATAGTTCTAAGCTACTCAAAAGCATCGATAAGAATCCTTTGTACACTGCTACTGCCTAACAGGTACCTCAGACTGAATTGCAATATATCCAGTAAAGAAATAGAATCACATATTCGTTTGATACTTAAACAGTCCATGAAATATGCTTCAAAATTAGCAAGAATTTTCAGAACATACCACACCACTTAAGTTTTTGCAATTTTAGAATTTCATGGCCATTGTGTGTCTATTTAAAAAATATAATTGAAAGTGGTGGCAAAAATCAATAGTATTGATTATATAATTTTTGACTATATACTGAGTAGGCTACACTACAACAGATCTGCTCAGGGGACCTGTGTGGATATGCATAGAAGGTTCCAGAACCATCGACAAACAAATCTCTAGTCCAATTAAATGAGCACTCCCAGTGAGTTTGGACTACAGGGCACACCCACCTTCCCTGACAAGGACAGTTCCAACAGCCATGCACTGAGCATTTACTTCAGACCAGGCACTTTTCACACATCATCTCATTCTACTCTCATAACCACCCTTTGAGATGAGAATGGTGATTATCTCTATTTCATAGATGAAGAAATTGAGGTTCAGATAACTGATCTAACTTAAGGTGATTTTGTTCCTTTGCTTGTCATTTTGCTCTTCGTTGTCATCTTTTGCCCTCCAAGTCTACATCTTCCAGTGAAACTTGAAGGTGAGCAGCTCTGCTCTGCAAAAGCTTGTAAGATCTTTTCACAGCCATATGCTAGCACAGGGGAAAGGGAGAGACTGCACCCACTTGGCCTGGCTCCAGAGCCAGTGCTTTCACCCCCATACTGTCCAGTCAACACCATGACCTGTGCTAACACCACTAGGATCCCCAAGAAGCCTATAAGAGCCCCAAATAGGCCCTGGCCTGAGCACTCCTACAGCTAGCCAGGTTGGTCCACAGGTGAAAATGCACAGGTGCACATCTGTATCTCAATAGAAATTAGGATTAGGACAAACAGATCTTAAAATTTGTGGCAATTAACTTAAAAGCACAATCTTGTGAGAAAAAAATATAAGAACTTTGAAAGATAAATACTGCACATTCATTCACTCATTCCCTCAAGTATTTCCGGAGGGTCTAACATGTGCCGGGCACTGCTCCCAGCAATGAGAATATGGCTGTAAAAAGATCTTGCAAGCTTTTGCAGAGCAGAGCTGCTCACCTTCAAGTTTCACTGGAAGATGTGGACTTGGAGGGCAGAAGATGTCAACAAGGAGCAAAATGACAAGCAAAGGAACAAAATCACCTTAATTAAGTTAACTGTTTTTGGTAAACTTACCTGATTTTAAATTATATGTAAAAGTGTTTAAAAGGAACAAAAAAGACACAGGGGCTCTGTCTGCGGCTCACTGCAATTCAAGGGCTTATAAACCCCTGCTACCCGTGCCTGAGGGTCAGCAATCAGATCAGCGCATAGTAGGTGCTCAAAAAACCTGTGCTGCTGCTGTTCAACTGATCTTGTCCTAAAACTCCTCAGAGACAGCGAAGACTAGTGCAACCCCAGCAGCCCAGTGCTCCTAATGGATCCTCAGAGCATTAGTCGCACATGACATTAGGGTCCCCGCACCGAAGGCCAAATTGTAGTTTTATTGGCACACAGCCACACCCATTCCTGTATTACTGTCCAGGACGGCTTTCTTGCTAAAAAGGCAGTGTTGAGTAGCTGTAACAGATCATAGGGTCCACAAAACTGAAAATAGGTCCTCTGGCCCTCTACAGAAAGTCTGCCCACCCATGTATTACATAATAAAGGTGTGGGGCCCTGGCCAGTGTGTCTCAGTAATTGGAGCATCAGCCTGAGCATCAAAGGATCATGGATTCAACTCCTAGTCAAAGGCATGTACCTGGTTCAGTCCCACCCTGGTCAGGGTGCATGTGGGAGGCAACCAATCCATGTGTCTCACATCAATGTTTCTCTCTCTCCCTCTTTCTCTCTCCACTGGAACTCCCTCCCTCCATTCCACTCTCTCTGAAAAATCAATGGGAAAAAAATATCCTTGAGTGAGAGTTAATAACAACAAAAAAGGTTTGGGAATGGTGCAAACTACAGCCATCAGTACACAATGGTTCTGGGAAGGCCTGAACTTAAGTTCCTTGGCTATTTCCAATCTCATTTGAGAAACACCTCTTCACGTGCCCTTTGGTTTCTTGAAATATATTCGAAGTGCTGGTTTGCATAAGATAAAAAGGTGGCATCTTACCCTGGCCTGGCTGGGTAGCTCAGTTAGTTAGAGTGCTGTCCCTATATGTCACGGCTGTGGTTTTGATCCCCGGTCAGAGCACATACAACCCAATGAATGCATAAATAAGTGGAACAGCAAATGATTATCTCCCCCCTGCCCCAAAATCAATGGGGAAAAAAAAAAAAGAGATGGTGTCCTGACTAAGGTTACCCCAAGAACCAAAATGGCTCATAAACCAAGCTTTCCTAATCTTGCTTTATGCAATAGGTACATTTCATTTTAACAAGGCATACTTTGGAAAAATCGTTTTTAACTATTTTGTGTGGTTTCTTTTCCTTGTTAGTCCTTACCCAAGGATATATTTTCCATCGATTTTTTTTTAAGAGTAGAAGGGAGAGAGAGGGAGAGCGAGAGAGCGAGAGAGCGAGAGGGAGGGAGGGAGGGAGGGAGGGAGGGAGGGAGGGAGAAACATCAATGTGAGAGAAACATAAACTGGTTGCCTCCTACACGCAACCTGACCAATCAAACCTGAAACCCTTTGATGCTCGGGCAAACGTTCTAACCCCTTAATCACACAGGCCAGGGCAACTGTTTTGTTCTCAAACACACTAAATAAAAATACAAAGTTGGCATTTATGTAGCCCCACGTAATATCATACTTTGTTACACTACCATAAGGACACGAGTCAGAGGTTTTAAAAACACTGGTTAGCCCAACTGATGTGGCTCAGTGGTTGAACATCAACCCATGATCCAGAAGGTCACGGCTCAAGTGGCACTGCACATGCCTGGGTTTCAGGCTTGACCCCCAATAGGGGGCGTGCAGGAGGCAGCTGAATGATAATTCTTATCACTGAGATTTCTATCTCTCTCCCTCTCCCTTCCCCTCTTTGAAATAAATAAAAACGTTTAAAAATAAAACAAAACACTAGCTAACAATCTCAGCATCAACTTCTGACTGTAGAATTAAGCCTCAGTCCCTTTAGAACTCATTTTCAATTCTGTTTAAGAATTACAGAATCAAATCTGAATGTTAAACAGGAATGATTCTCAATCTTCTGATCAACTGCCAAAGCACCTTGGTGGGATTCATTCCCATCACCCCTGAGGAACTTCAAATGGAACCACTGTTCTCACCCTTCTCAGTTACTTAAAAGCCTCTACTTTTCTAACAAGTAAAAGCAAAGCAAAGTCATGACAAGCCCAAGCCCTAGAAGTCTCTACAAAACTTACACTTCCTATTTAGCCAGAACTTAGTTAAGAGATGAAATAATTTGACGACCCTCAATTATTCACTGCAATAACCACGAAGGTAAGACCAAAGTGTAAGCCCCAAATAACATCCTGTTGCTGCCAAAACCAGAGGGAAGGGGGAGTCTCTGCCCCGAGCCTCAGCAGGAAGAACACACCCCTGCTCCCCCCATAGTGATTACAAACTTTCCCCATAGGGATTTAATTCACTTGCTGGAGTTATGCTATTGAAACTTGCCAAGTACTGCAGTCTCCTGGGTTCATGATTAAGGCAAATTCCATATTTATGGATGCAGACTTATGAAATGAATATACTGAATAGACCTATTTACTTTACTGATTTTGGTTCGGTTCTGGTTTTGACCCTCTTATTTTGGGCAGATTACCTCTCTCAAGTATGGTGCCTCACCTAGAAGCCAGCAGGAATAATATCTCCCCTTCCTACCTCATAGGATGCCGTGAGGAACAAACTGAGATGATAAAGAGAAAAGCACTCTGATGCATAAAGCACTGCACATACAAAAAAGATCATAATTTTATTGTAAAAAGTATTTTGGTTGATAGCTGTTTTTACCATAAGCTTTCTTTAAATATAGTTTTCTATTGCACTTACAGGGGTTCACATAAAATGTAATCACAACTGTTCAGGGACACTTATACACATGAGATATACCTATCTTCAACTTTTAGAAGGCAGCCTTATTAAACTTTTTTTATAAAATCTATTTGCTGTATGTAAATTTGGCCTCAATTAAGCTGACCAAAAAAGTCTACTGCTTACCTAGATATTTATTTCTCCTACACTGTGAAATCATGAATCTCTGCTATTGAAAGACTAATATGCTGTTATAATTTGGACATATTAAATGAACAAGTTTCCAAAACACTCAACTAACTATATACTGGTAACACAAAGTCCTACTTCTTATAAAGGATGCCAACTAAAGGAAGACTAGTTGTGAGAAAGTGTTTAAGCTTCTTCCTCTTGCTGCCCTCCTTTGGGGCGCATTCCCTATTTCCTGTTTCCAAATCACCTCTGCATGTTCTCCTCAGCCTTTCCTGACCTCTCCTGCCTGCCATTGGTGGCAGGGGCATGTCACCTGGAGATGTTGCCTTACTTCACAGTGGAGGCTTTTATACACATCCATGCACCTCCTGGTAGACTGCAAGTGCCTGCAGTCTGGGTGATCGTCTCACCAACAGCAGGGGTTCTGTTCTCTTGGCCAACTGCCAGCCCCCAGACTCATCACAGGCTAGTCCCCACATCGTGGCAGTCCAAGTAACTCTCTCTTGTTTCTCAGGCCTCTTCCCAATTCTAACCCCTCAGCTCTTCCCATGAACAGAGTTCCTCTCCCTCAAATTTTACCACCAGAGCAGGGAACACACCTTGTTCCTACTGGCTCAATTTTCTCCTAGAAGCCTCAAACACACAATTCCTCATTAAAATAAGATAGAGTCTCTCAAGAATGTTATTCCCAGGTCTCGCCTCACTTTCCCATCTAACCAAATGCCTTCACTCCTTTGACTCTTTGTAGTGTAATTCTATTAGTCCTTTATTTCCTTAATCTAAGGCCTTAAGATCTGTCTTAGACTACTAGTTACAGGAGACAAAGTTGTATCTTGTTTAATTTGCTCGGTGATTCCCTCCTTGGCCCCCACACAAATTTACCCTATCACGATAACGTACCTTATGAGGATCAAAATTGGAAAGGAACGGGAGGAAAGTGGGCAAGAATGGAAAATCCTTTCTAATAAATTTCATTGTGATTAGCAGCATAATAAATATCTGACCATCCAAGTAACCGAAATGCTCAAAAGGCCATCCTTTGGACTCTATCTTGGAAACAGCTAGATGTATATAGTGGGACAAACCTTTTTGTTAAGTCTTAGTTACTAATTTCTTCCTCTGTATAAAACAAAATTTGCAATACCCTCATTCAACAATAGCAAAGCTGCAAAGCCATCCAAAAAGTTATGTTTCAGAGAACAATCTTCAAAGCTGAACTTGCCTGGTATGATCTACGTTCCACTCAAACACAGCAAGATTAATCAAGCAAAGATCTATTCTGCAGTAAGAGGGCATTTAAATCACAGCTGTTTCCACATTTCTCACTTCACATTAGTTGATTTTATAAAGTTAACATTAAACTCAAATCTTTATCAGTTTTTAAAAGTCTTATTAGAGACTTTTATATTCCATGAGACATATTTATTCCTTCCCACTGTTTAACAAATTTCATTTTAATTAGACAAGAATCTCCTTATGACAGATTTTTTAAAAAAGTTGTTTGTCTCACTTCTACATTAACTAATATTCTAAGAATTGTATTAAAACCGGAACCATAAAATTCAAGTTTTGTTTAAACAGAAATAGATTTTCAGACCACTAGTAGAAATATGCTAGTGGTCAGTCAGAAATATTTGCAGAAGTTGAACAGCTGTTGTCTGCTACAAATATGAAGGGATTGCTACAGCAATGTAATTCAATTTGGACCCATTCATTATAAACTGATTTTCAGATGCTGCTACTGCAAGATGGTACTGGAGAAATGCAAGCTACACCAGAGATAGAACTGTTCCCACGCGGCGACAAGTTTTTACTGCAAAGGAGAGCTCTAAAAGAGGAAATACAACTAGTTCACAATGCTACCATGAACCAGCCCAGAAGAACCCAGAATTATTAAATGAATGGAAAACTAAAACACTAAAAACTAAAATGATGATTACCTAAGAAACTTTTCAAGGAAGCTGTTTAATGAAAAAAAAAAACAGATTTATTCAGTATCCTGATAAAATATTTTTTAAGAAATCATAATATCTTGATTTTTACATCCCTACACTGGTAAAAGCAACATGAGCTCAAATGGTGATTGCAGCCCAAGTGAATCTGCTATTTAACTTTCTTTTAAAGTTACACTTTTGTAAAATTAAACACACCACAGCAACTTTTAGGACATCTTGCTAACCAAGTTTGGGGTTGTGAAAAAAATGGAATGATTTAGGTTGACCAAACAACACGAGTTTTCAAAAATACTCCAGGAAACTTCTAAGTTGTAAGTCACAGGCGGGCCGCTGCCCGGAGCGTCTTCTGGTCGCAGCACTGCGAACGTCACCAATTCAGAAAGCACTTGGGGTCCGCGGCGCTCCCCCCTTCCCTAGCCCTCAAACTAACTTACCCTCCGCTGTCACCCCTCCGGGCAGCCGCGCGTGTGGACACACGGCGGCAGAGGGAAACGTACGGAATCACCACGCAGAATAAACACGCTCCACTTTACTTTTCCTCCCTGGAAGGACCACTCGGTTTCCACGCGAGGAGGGCTCCCGAACTCCGGGAAACCCGAGTGCACCGGGCATCTGCCCCCACTTCGGGCCAGGACAGTCTCCCCACAAACTTCCCCTCTCTGGCGGGGCTCCGGGGAAGGGGCTGTGCCGGCCTCCACTTGGGGTGGGGGGGTGGGGGGGGGGACGCTCCGCAGGCACGCCGCCGAGTTCGGCTCTCCGGGGACACTCACCAACGGGGGGATCTGACAGCGACCCCCGAGGCCCCCGCCCCCCGCCCGGCCCCCTCCTCACCTGTGCTGTCATTCGCCGGGAAGCCGGGCGAGCTGAGTTTGGCTCGCTTGGGGTTGGGCGGTCCGTCCAGCAAGTTTTCGGCCATTTTCACCTGCTCTCGAAAACAGCCCCGAGAGCGGACGGCAGGGCCGGCGAGGGCTCCGGGGCAGGGGTCGGCGCCGCCCCGGCCGGCTGCGAGGGGAGAGGAGCTAGCGCGAGCGGCGAGCCGCGAGCGAGCGCCGAGAGAGAGGGAGGGCGCAGGGCCGGGTGGGGGAGGCGGCGGCCAAATCTCAGCCACAGCAACAGCGCCCCGCAGCGCTCACCGCCCGCCCCCGGCCGCCGCCGCCGCCGTCGCCGGCCGCGGCCCCCTCATCCCCTGCCCGCCTCCCGAGCGCGACACTCCGCGGCGGGGGCGCCCCGGCGGCCCAGCCGCCCCCCCGGGCCCGGCAGGCAGCGACGGCGCCCGGCCGGCCGGCTTAGGCAGTCCCGGGGAACATGGTGCCGCCGCCGCGCCGCCGCCTCACTACCCCCCCCCCCCCGCGCCCCACTTAATTAATTCGCTCGCGGCCCGACGACCGAGGGGCTCCGGGCTCCACTCCCCGCCCGCAGCCTGTCGCCGTAAGAAAAAACAATGCGCGAAGCGGAGCCGCCGCCGCCGCGCCCCCCCCACCCCCCGTTCCGCCGCCGCCGCCGCCGCCGCTGCCGCCGCCGCCGCGGCTCCGGGAGGCCGAGCCGAGAGGGGAGCGGGGCTGCCGGAGCGGGCGCCGAGGGCCGGGCGGAGCGGGACGGCCGGGCGGAGCGGGGTGCGCGGGCGGTTGTGGGGCCCGGGACCGGCGGGGCCGAGTAGATCGCGCTCGAAGCCCCGGTCGGGTCCGCGACAAGATGGCGGCTGTTGATTCCTCAATTAAAAAAAAAAAGAAAGTTTTTTTTCTTCTCTTTCCAGAGCCTGAACGGGGAGGGGGAGGGGGCGGGGCACGCCAGTGCGTCACCCCCCCCGCGGCGTCACCACGCACGGCCCCCGCTCCGCCTCCTCCACCTGCGCCGACCGCGGCGGAAAGAGCCGAGCGCTCTCGGGCGGAAGGGCCGAAGGCGCTGCAGCGGAGTGTCAGGCGGCGAGGCGGCGAGGCTGCGGGGCGGCGGCCGGGCCTGCGGGACCCCGGGCTCCCGGCCCGGCCTCCACTTTTGTTCAGACTCCAGCTGGGCTGCGGGGCCCATCAGGGGCTGGGGGCGGTAGCCTGGCCGCGGACCAAACCCCCAGGCGCGGAGTCAGCGCCGGCCGGGCCCGACGGTCTGGAGACTGCCCGGTCGCGGCAACTCACTTCCCTACCCGCGACGTCCGGGGCGACCCGAACCTGGCCTGCTCCCGTTGCCTCGCCAGATGCCGGCGGTGTGTCGTGGCCTCTGCAGGTCACAAACCGCCCTCAGGTCCGCCTGCGAGCTTGTGCATATGGGGAAACCGAGGCAGGAAGTGGCAGGACCAGGGTTTGAACCCCACCCCGAAAGTGAAGTGAGGGGAAGGCAAGACTCCTGAGCCCCAGTCCAAGGCGACGGGGTCCCCAGGGCCGACACCCTCATCTATAAGGGGAGGTGGTGAGTGCTGCCCCACCCAGGGCTTGGGCACGGCCATCCTGCGAAGGGCCCAGAAGGCCCCTTTCGTCGGAGCTTAGGGCCCCGACAACCACTTGGGACCTCCGAAGGTGCTCCAGACAGGCCTGGGGTCCCATGGAGACCGGCTCGTGTGGCCACTTCCCGTGGGACAGTTACACAGAAATCTAAAGTGTTCACTTCTCAGTTTTATCTCCTCCTCAAAACTCATCCCCAAGTCCTTATCTGAAAGGTATCACCAGCAACCCTGTTTCCTAAACCAGAAACCAGTGAGTCATGGAAGACTCCTCCCTCTGTCTCCCCACCCACCACGAACCCAGTCTCCCCAGTCCTTTACCTGGGGAAACGGCTCTTCCTCCCCATACCACTGCCCCAGAGTCGTCCAGCATCACCCGGTAGCTACGGTGGCAGATTAGCACTTAAATGTCTTTTGCTCTCCACATTTCTCCCCACGGAGCACCACAGTTAACTTCCTGGAAAAAGAGGGAAAGAACTCCGTTTAAAACCAGTAGCTGCTACACCTAGCATATATATTCTCCTTTTAAGAATATGTACAGTCTGTTTAAAATGCCATATATATTTAAAGAGATTGTCTTTGAATGTCAAGACTAATCTTTCTTTTTTTTCCTATTTATATTGCCCCACCCCTTCCTTGCATCTGTCCCATTTTCCAACCCTCATTCCATTCCACTATCTCCTCCCCACACCCACTGAGCCACTAGGAAGTCCCCTTTATTCAGGCCTTTATATACTCTTGTAGATGCTGTTCCCTATGCTGAGAATACAAATGCCTGGCAAACTCTAACTCCAAGACCCAGTTCAAATGTCACTCTGGGAAGCCCTCCCAGCCCACTTAAAGATTCCAACAGCACCCTGGACATACCTGTGTTATTACTTTTATCCATTCATGTTGTTATTTACCCATCAAATATTCCTTGAGAACCTCCTGAGGTCATTGCCATTTTGCAGTTTTGGGGCAAAAAAAAAAAAAAAATTCCTATATATTCAAGGAGGCCAAATAGCAAGCCCCGGAAACCATAAGCAGAAGTATGCAAGAAGTCAATTTGCACACAAGGCAGGAAGTAAAGGAAACTGCAGCACCCTGTATGGGAATGTGCCGTGTGTCCCTCTCACAATTAATCTTTGGGCTCCTTGAGGGCAAGGGCCATGTGTGTTTTTTGTTGTTGTTGTTTTTAAAAATATTTTTGTTGATTTTTTACAGAGAGGAAGGGAGAGGGATAGAGAGTCAGAAACATCAATGGGAGAGAAACATTGATCAGCTGCCTCCTGCACACCCCCTACTGGGGATGTACCCGCAACCAAGGTACATGTCCTTGACCAGAATCGAACCTGAGACCCCTCAGTCCACAGGCCAATGCTCTATCCACTGAGCCAAACCAGTCAGGGCAAGGGCCATGTTTTAATTACAGGACAGTACCCTCCAAAAAGCAGGTTTGTAGAATTTGATGAGTGAATGAATCAATGAATGAATGAACATTGTCAGGTCCCCCTGAGACCTAGAAGCCTCCAGGCCCCTAAGAAGGGTGGGTTCCAAATCAAGGCAGCTCCAGGCTACTACCCCACAGAGGGGACAACATGTCAGGTCATTGAGGAGCCTCATCTAGGGCCTGCCTTGGTTTAGTAGGGTCATCTGGCCCTCAGGGTCACTCAGTAAATAGTTTGTACAGACATGTGCACGTGAGCTTGGACTATCCCCCCGTCAGTGGGCAGCTATGGCATGGGTCATGCCCCATTTTACAGAGGGGGAAACTGAGGGGACCCAATCCCAATGACTTAGAGGTAAATAACTTGGACACATCAGGGCCAGGCCAGAAACAAATCTTCAAACTCCAAACCCATGCTTCTCCTGCCTAACCATTCGCAACACTAACACATACCTTCTCAGCAGTCCCTTTATCTATCACATTTGTATAATTTTTATCAATTCCTCTGTTATTTCCTTATAGCTGCTTTTTCTTTTCTTTCTATTTATTTTCCCCTTGGTCTGACTCTCATCCAAGAACACTGTACTCAGAAATTGATGGGGGAATATCAGGGAGGAAGTATGGTTTCTGCCTACATAGACTTAGCTGGGGATCAAGGTTGACACAGATGAAAGGGATGCAACACTGTTTGAGTGCCTTCTGTATGCCGGGCCACATGCTGCACTTGGATCAGCACTTCCCACAATCCTAGAAGGAAATACCTTTGTCTTTGTTTTATAGATGAGGAAATAAGGCCTAGAAGAGGGCAAGTCACTCAGTCAGTAATGGGCTCATCTGGGTTGCAACCCTAAGGCTGCCTGCTCCTTCCAAAGACCTCAGAGGGTGTAGGACCAAGGAATCCCCACTTACAGAATGCTTGGGGGCCGAGAGAGCATGTGGTGGAGAGGAACAAGAGGTAGAAGTAAATCAGGAAAGATTTCCTTAGAAAAGTTCGTCTGAATCCATTAGCTGTTGAATGGGTAAACATAATTCTATATAATAAGGAGGTAATATGCAAATTGACCCTCATGCCCTCACAAGATGGCTGCCTACAACCAGGCTGGCAGGGGGGTTAATGAGGGATGACCAAATGACTGAACAAGCAGGCTGCGTGGGGCGACCAGGCCAGTGGGTGGGGGGGTAGTTGGGGGCGACCAGGCTGGCAGGGGGGGCAGTTGTAGGTGATTAGGCTGGCAAGGGGAACAGTGAGGGGTGACTAGGCTGGCAAGGGGGCAATTGGGTATGACCAGGCCAGCAGGGGGGACAGTAAGGGGTGACCTGGCCGGCAGAGGGGGGCAGTTAGGGGCAATCAGGCCGGTACACAGAGGCAGTGAGGGGCAATCAGGTAGGCGGAGGGCGCAGTTAGGGGCAACCAGGTAGGCAGGCAGGTTAGCGATTAGGAGCCAGCAGTCCAGGATTGTGAGAGGGATGTCTGACTGCCGGTTTAGGCCTGATCCCAGGGATCGGGCCTAAACTGGTAGTCGAACATCCCCCAAGGGGTCCCAGATTGGAGAGGGTACAGGCTGGGCTGAGGAGACCCCCCCCCCCATGCACGAATTTCATGCACTGAGCCTCTAGTGTGTTATAATCACACAATGGAATATTATTCAGCCATATAAGGAGTGGGGTACTAATATATGCTATGACATTGATGAACCTTGAAAGGAGCCAGTCACCAAAGACAATGTATTGCATGATTCCATTTATATGAAATGTCCAAAATAGGCAAATCCATAGAGATAGAAAGTAGAGTAGTGGTTGCAGGGCAGGGGGTACTGGGGAGAGGGACAATATAGTGGGTGGTAGCTAAAGGATGTGGGGTTTCCGTTTGGGGTGATGAAATATTATAAAATTGTTGGTGATGATAGTTGCACTTCTCTGAACATATTAAAAACCACTGAATTGTACACTTTGAATGGGTGAATTGTATGGTATGTTAATTATATCTCAGTAAAGCTTGTTCTTAACATGTCAAGTTAGAAAGAAGGAAGAGAGACCAGGAATGACAGAGGGAGCCCCTGCTTCCCAGTAGAAGGAAACAAGTCAGGGACAAACAAGGTTGAAGGAGCACACAGGGATCTGCTTGGTGGTGCAACGAGGAAGGGTCCAGGAGGATCTGATGTGATTGGGATTTCCCAACTGGGGGCTGAGGGATGAACCGGCAGGCAGAAGACAGAGACCGAGATTCACAGGCTGAACTAGCACGAGAGGAAGGGAGAGACTTTCCCCTAAAGCTCCAACTGCATAACCAGCTGCCTGCTGCCTCAGACCCTTGTGGACACCTCACACTCGGGGTGGGAGTGGGGGGGCAAGCAAAGGCCACAACCCTCACCCCACCCCAGCTCCTGCTCACTCACACACTCCTGTCTCTCTCCTGTGACTTAGCTTCCCACCACCCCTCTCCTGAATCTTTAATCTCTTACCTCCTCCCTGCAGTGACCTCTCTGCAATAAACACAATCTCACAGTTAACCTTGACACTGCCCCATCTTTTCCATTCTCAGTCAAGCTGTTTGACCAAGTTGTCTATACTGACCCAACTGGCTTCCTCTTCTCCCATTCATAGTTTTTATTTTTACTCATGAAAATTTCAAACAAGGTGTAAAAAATAATACATAGATACTTGTGTCTACATTATTGAGGTAGACAATGTTAACATTTTGCCACATCAGGTCTTTTCGTTATTTAAGAAATAACATGTTGCGCTGGTCGAGTATTCCATTGATTAGAGCGTCGTCCCGACACAGCAGGTTGTGGGTTTGATCCTGGGTCAGGGCACATACAAGAAGCAACCAATGAATCCATAAATAAATGGAACAACAAATCAATGTTTCTCTCTCTCTCTCCTCTCCCCTCTCTCTCAAATCAATCAATCAATAAAAAATTTTAGAGAAAATATCTTTAAAAAGAGAAATAGCATGTCAAAGATAGAGCTGAAGCCACCATCACCCCCATTTCCTGCCTCCCTCCCCACAAAGTTGCCACTTTCCTGAAGTTGGTGTATATCATTACCAGATAAGATGTGAATTTTTGTTAAGTCAAACCATATGAAACTGCCAATATTTGACCTTTTTTGTGTATTTTTATTGATTTCAGAGAGGAAGGGAGAGGGAGAGAGAAATAGAAACATCAATGATGAGAATCATTGATCGGTTGCCTCCTGTACACCCCCTACTGGAGATTGAGCCCAAAATCAAACCGTGACCTCCTGGTTGATGCTCAAGCTCTGAGCCACACCAGCCAGGCAATACTTGACTATTTTTGATCCTGTCTAAAAATAACAACCATTGCATGTGGATGTTGTATGGACCCTGATTCCAACAAATTAAAATAATGAGACATTTAGAAATTGAAATATTGACTGGTATGGAATGATACCAAGAAATCATTGTTAATTTGATTAAGTGTGATAATGATATTGTCATTATATATTTTTAAATAGTCCTTGTATTTTAGAGGCACAAGCTGAGGTATTTGTAAATAGGGAAATATGATACCTGGGAGGAGTAGATGGGGAAACATGATACAAGATTGGCCAGGAGCCTGGCTGGTGTGGATCAGTGGTTGAGTGTTGACCTATGAACCAGGAGGTCCTGATTCAATTCCTGGACAGGGCGCATGCCTGGGTTGTGGACTCGGTCCCCAGTGGAGGATGTGTAGGAGGCAGCTCATCAATGATTCTCTCATCATTGATGTTTCTATCTCTCTCTCCCTCTCCCTTCCTCTCTGAAATCAATAAAAATATTTTTAAAAAAATGATTGGCCAGGAATTGATAATTATGAAAGCTGAGTGATGGGCACACGAGGATTCATTATATAAAAATACTTTGTGTATTATTTAACGTTCCATAATTGAAAGTTTCTAAACTATTGAAATATTGAGCCTTTCCATCCACAAACATGATATAGCTGTTTTTTTATTTACATTTTCTTCTATCTTGTAATAAAGTTTTATATACTTTTTTCCATAAGGTGCTGCACATCTTTGGCTGATTCAACAAATTTGCTAAAACTCTGTTATTAGTTCTCACAACACTAATAATTTTTCTCTAGAATCTCTTGGATTTTCTATGTTGGCCATCATATCATGTGTTAAAAAAATAAAAGAATGAAAATTTTGTTTTGCCTGTCCAATACTCATAATTTCCATTTCTTTGTCTTGTTATACACTGCTGGCTAGAACCTCCAGAATAACGTCGAATACAAATAGTAATGGATGCAGCTACATCCTGTTACTGACTTGAATAAGAATGATGTTTTTTGTAGGTTTATTCATTCCACAAATATTCTTTGAGCACCTATGATATGCCAGGCACCATACCACGCACTTAGGATACAACAGTGAACAGAGCAAAGGTCCCTCACAACCTTGCATTCCAGTAGGCAGAGAGAGAATGTGAGAGCAATCAATGAGTAAATCTACAGTATAAGTGAGAAGGTGATTAATACTGTGCAGAAAAAAAATACAGTAGGTTAAGGAGGATTCAGAGTGTCAGTGTGGAGATAGGTGCAATTTTAAATAAGGTGATGGAGTCAATCAAGCCTCGCTGAGAAAATAATATTGGAGCAAAGACTTCTAGGTGGAAAGGAGTGTGTGAATTTCCTGGGGAGCACTCTCCAGGCACAGGGCTCAGTCAGTTTATGGCCCTGCAGATGTTTGAAGATGAGAAAGGAGGCAAGTGAGGCTGGAGTGGCTGGGCAGGCTGAGGGAGAAAGAGGTGAGATTACAGAAGAAATAGATGAGGGTGGGAGCTGATAGTAGAGGTGTTGACTCCATTCTTGGATCTCTTCCCATTTTTAAAATTTTATTTTAAAAAAATCTCATTTTCTGCCGAAACTGGTTTGGCTCAGTAGATAGAGCGTCGGCCTGCGGACTCAAGGGTCCCAGGTTCGATTCCGGTCAAGGGCATGTACCTTGGTTGCGGGCACATCCCCAGTAGGGGGTGTGCAAGAGGCAGCTGATCGATGTTTCTCTCTCATCGATGTTTCTAACTCTCTATCCCTCTCTCTTCCTCTCTGTAAAAAATCAATAAAATATATTTTTAAAAAATCTCATTTTCTAAAGCATCCTGACTTCAACGATACTTAGACCCTCTGAAGACCTTCACTCCATGAATACTGTCCCTTTCCATGGTTCCTCACCTCCTTAGACTCCCCCTTTCCTTTCTTTCCCAGCTTAAACTCCATGCTCAACTGCCTCAAACACTGCCCTGCACATATGCTCCCTTTTCCTGTCACGTTATTGTTCTTGCTTGGCAAAACCGCCACCTGGGGTAACTCCAGCTTCCTGCCCGCTCTTCATTTGCACCCGAAAGTTGCACTTGACTGGAAAAAAAGCATGTGACCACACTGACTGGTGTGGATTTAATTAATTATCCCAATTTTGAATGGGTGCTTACTGTCACTGGGCAATCACACTGTAATTCCATAGTTGTTTTCTCTCCCACTTTCCTCCCCTCAAAACTCCAACACTTTCTTCCCCATCCTCACTCTTAGCTGATGAATTCTTATTACTTTGTTGAGAAAATTTAACCTATCACAATAAAATTTCCACATGCTCCCTGAGATACATTCGCTCACAAGCTTGCATTAGTGCCTGTATACTATCAGCTTTCTTGCTGGTGCTGATACCTAAAGTCAATCCCTCCATCTCTGAACTCTCGAGATCTATCTTTCTTTTTGTCTGCTCAAGTTCATATCTCCAAGAACTCTCTCTGACCTGTCATCAATTTTCCCCTCTCGCCCTAGCTGGTTTGGTTCAGTGGATAGTGTGTCGTCCTGCAGATGAAGGGTCCCAGGTTCAATTCTGGTCAAGGGCACATGCCAAGGTTTCGGGCTCTGTCCCTAGTGGAAGGGAGAGGGAGAGAGAGATAGAAACATCAATGATGAGAGAGAACCATTGATCAGCTGCCTCTTGCACGCACCCTACTAGGGATGGAGCCCACAACCTGGGCATGTGCCCTTGACTGGAATCGAATCTGGGACCCTTCAGTACACAGGTCAAAGTTCTATCCACTGAACCAAACCAGCTAGGGCTGTCATGTTTTATATTCAACATGCATGAATAGACCTCACCTAACTATGTTATTGTTATTTAAATAGTCAATTGCTTTTATAGTGAATTATAGGAAGAAATAAGATCCTTTATGTTTGCCCTCTTATTTACTTTTTTCAGCTTTTCACTTCTTCTTGTAGATCTAGGTTCCTATTGAAATCATTTTCTGTAAGACTGAAGAATATCCTTTTGCATTTCTTAACATTGCAGGTCTATTGGCAACAAATTCTCTCAGCTTTTGTTTTTTTGTGTTTTTTTTTTTCTGCCTCCATACGATTCTATTCTCTTTCTAGGATTCCATTTCTATGGATGTCCAATTGCTTGATATTTTTCCTGAAGCTTTGTTCATTTTTCTCCAATCTTTTTCTCTCCATTCTCCAGAGTTTACTGACTCTTCTGCCATATCCAATCTACTGATAAGGCCATCCAGTGATTTTTGCTCACTTCAGTTATTTTATTTTTTCAGTTCTAAAACTTTTGTTTAGTTTTCTTTTAGATTTTCAATTTCTCTGCTAAAATTCGCTATTGGTTCACTCTTAAAAGTTCAAACTTTCTTTTAATTAATTGAGCTAACTTTTCTTTTTAAATATATGCATAACAGCTACTTTACATTATTTGTCTGCTAAGTGCAATATCTGGGCCATCTTTTGTTCAGTTCCTATTGACTGCTTCTTTTCTTGACTTTAGATCATGTTTTTGTGTGTGTGTGTGTGTGTGTGTGTGTGTGTGTGTGTGTGTGTGTCTAGTGATTTTTGATTGAAGAATAGATATTGTTAAAAACACATTGTAGAGATAATGGATTCTGTTATTTTGTTCTGAAAAGTATTGATTCTTATTCTAGCAGACAGTTCTACTACTGGCTGATCATTTTGCATTTCAAAGGCTTGTTTTCTCTAGAAACTCAGGATTTTCTCTAGCCCCTCTGACTTGGCAGGGTTCAACCTTCAAACTCTGCCTCTGCTGTGGATCTTTTTGTGGTTTAGTGTTGGGCTTTGTTAGAATGAGTCTAGAATACGATCTTATTCTAGAAAACAGTTTGGCAAACTACAACTTATAGGCTGAATTCTCCCATCTTCACCTGTTTTTTGTAACTTAAGTTTTATTACAACACAATCATATCCGTTCATTATGCAATGTCTATGGCTGCTTTCACACCACAACAGCAGAGTTGAAGACTTGGGGCAGAGATCAGATAACCCACAACGCTTAAAATGTTTGTTGTCTGCCCCCTTTCAGAAGAACTTTGCTGACACCTGCTCTACGGCATGGTTCTTACTGCTAAGGTCTATGTCTGAGCTGGATGCCAGGAGCCTTGATGAGATGTTAATGTAGTCTCTCTACTCACGCAGGACCAGAACTCCAATACTGCCAGCACTGCTCTTCCAGCGCTGCTTGACCCCCCTGTTGGAAACAGTCACCCTCTGGTAAGCCTGGGGGTAGCTGCACCCTGCACATGTACAGCCCGGCTCCCAATCATGGACTCATTGGAAACTACCCCCTCCCAAGACTAATGAGGTCCCCTCTCTCTCCAGAGCTTCCTCCTCTCCGATTTCAGCCTCACTCCACAGATTTCAGCTACTTTAGATCTGCTGAGCCCTAGTTTCTGTTTCCTCATTTTAGAGTGGCCACTATGCTTTTTAAGAATCCAGCTCTTTGATTGGATCGGGAAATGGTCCTGAGGCAGAGAGCCTGGCAACTGTGGGGCTCACCATGAATTTCCCTTCTCTTAGGGAACATGGTCTTGCACTGCCTGATGCACAATACCTGAAAACAGTTGCCTCATATATTTCTCTAGTCTTATAGTCAGTTATGTTTGTGGAGCTAGTCAACACACACTTATTTAATCATGCAAGAAGCCAAAGCTCCACACTTTTTCTTAAACCCATTCCAGATAGGCTTTCACACTCACTGTTCCACTGAAAACTGCCTTTATCAAGGACATCAATGACCTCAAAGTTGCCAAATGCAATAGTTAATCCTCAGTTCTT